>NC_058524.1:629826535-630505041 GCF_904849725.1 Hordeum vulgare subsp. vulgare
ATGCCAATGACCAATTTGCTGAACTACAAGGTTGAATCTAACTAGATATATGTTTATTGGAAAACAAAACATCCATTCCAGATTGTGAGTTTAGTATGCACTGAGTTGACACTTGGCAGAGCTGCACATCAAACATGACTAGAAAAGAAAGAACTACACATAAACCTTATATTAGCAATTGAATATATTTGATGAAAACAACTCACAAGGGTATCTCCTTTAGCTTTTGGCCCCCTCAAACCCTTGTATTTTATGTTTTGCCCCCCCCAACATTGAACCAATTTATGTTTTGCCGCCCCGTCTCGCGCTCTACCGCGACACCCTCTCCCACCCCTTCCTCGCCCCCTCCTTTTGCCACCGCCCTTTCGCCACCGCCACCGCCACCGCCCCCCTTCTTCACTTAATTAATTTGTTTTTACTACATGTTTTCAGGACTGACATAATGGCGGACGATAGAGCTGACCCGATTATGGACAACTATGATCCGGACGGTGAAGCACATATGTTCGGCATCATAAACGGCGATATTCTATATGTGCCGACCGGAGAAGAAGAAGATGATATCTCTTCTTATCTGAACCTTGACGGTGAAGATGAAGGGCGCCGTCAGCAAGATGATGCCGAACAAACGTCGATAAACGACGATCTTCAAATGGAAGTAGCAACCACCTCCGGCGCCGAGGTATATATATACATTGCGTATTCTTCTGCTTGTAAGGAGTTACTTGTTTACTCTCCCTCTCCCTCTCTCTCACTAAAGCATCTTATATAGTAAAATTAGGAAAGCAATGCCCAGCTTCAGATCTCGCGCTGATCTCGCGCTGTTGCCTCGCCGGTGTTGTTGTTGTCTTCAAGGCGCACACATATTTCAATGCGTACGTGACAAACAACGCTAATATATTGGATTTCAGCTTTGATATTTGTTCTATAGTAAGTTGCAAGTTGGATTTCAGCTTTGGTACTTTGTTCTATAGTAAGTTGCAAGTTGCAACCATGCAGGCTTAGCAGAGTAATACTACTAGTACTTAGTTAACTGCAATGATATTTAATCAGGCTGTTGAGTTACATACCTAGATTCTAACACTGAGCAGTGATGCTAACGCTAGAATACCCCATATCCATCGATTATCAATCCCATCAAGATGGGTGATTGAGTAGAACAATCAAAACAAAAAAATTAGCACCGGGATGAATAGTACTCCTAATTTTTTTATTGAAAGAAAATAGATCTACTTATATACTCCCTCCATCCTAAAGTTTTTTCTTAGATTTGTCTAGATATGTATGTATCTAGTTATATTTTAGTATTTAGATACCTCCATTTATAGACAAACCTAACCAGCCGCGCCGCCACCCCATACCCCGGCTCAACCTGTCGCGCCGTCGTCGATCTCGACGGCGCGGGCTTTCCGTCTCCCGCGTGCGGCGTCGATCTCGGCGGCGCGGGCTCCATGTGGGAAGGCTCGGCCTCCGGCGCTACGGCCGTCGCGGCGCTCCCGACGGTCCTGTGCTCCCTCCCGCGCTCTCTACCACCCACTGGTGGAAAAACAGGCTTCCGTCCAGCCCCATAAGTCGCGAAGCTGTAGGAACCGCGACTAATGGGACCTTTAGTCGCGGTTCTGGAGGTGAACCGCGACCAAAGGCCTGGGCCCAGGGCGCTCGGTGGCCAGCTGGTGCACGTGAGGGGCTTTAGTCGCGGTTGTCCTGGCCAACCGCGACTAAAGGCCTTCGGGCACCTTTAGTCACGGTTTGCCAGGCCAACCGCAACTAAAGCCCCTCCCCTATATATACCCATCCAGCAGGTAGTGAGAAATGGCGGGAAAAATGGGAGCGGGAAGACAGGAGGCGGGAAGACAGGAGGCGGGAAGAAAGTGGCGGGAAGAAAGAGGCGGGAAGACAGGGAAGAAATGGCGGGAAGAAGAGGAATCCAGAGCAATGATGATTTTTCTGAAAAGAAAAAGATAAAAGGTTCTGAAAATAAAAGAAGATTTGGGGGGGGCCTTTAGTCGCGGTTGGTCTGGCCAACCGCGACTAAAGGTTACCCTTTAGTCGCGGGTCGCCTCCCCACCCGCGACTAAAGGGGGGGGGCGCGGGAAGGCAAAAAACCCGCCAAAAACCCTTTAGTCGCGGTTGGGGAGGCGACCCGCGACTAAAGGGTACCTTTAGTCGCGGGTCTCGTCCCCAACCGCGACTAAAGGGGGGGGCTATAAATACAGTGCGGGTCGCCTCCCCTGCCGCCGTCTTCTCCATCTCTCTCGTCTTCTCCGATTCCAACCGTCGCGCGCACGCCGAAGGCCTGCCGCCGCCGTCGCCCTCGCCCTCGTCGACGCCGCCCGCCGTCGCCCTCGCCGTCGTCGTCGCCCTCGCCGTCGTCGCCGCCGTCGCCGCCCTCGCCGTCGCGGTTGGTTCCTTTCATCTTTCCCTCGCCGCGCGCCCGCCTTCCTCGCTTCCTTGGAAGAACGTCTTGGAAGAACGAACGTCGATCTTGGAAGAACGAACGTCGATCTTGAACGTCTTGGAGAAACTCTTACTCACATGCCTTCCTTCGAATGAGACCCCTACGGAGTCCAGAAAATGTCTCACTCACATGCCTTCCTTCGAATGAGACCCCGGCGGAGTCAAGAAAAAGTCTTACTTGGAAAGGAGCTAGACTAATTGACTGCACAAGAGTCACACAATGTTTGGAACAAGCGACATCAGTCTTTGAGATCATTGTAATATTTGATTTCACACCCCAAAAGAAATTTATTGGTCAATACATGTTTTTCCTATCTAGATTGTACCAACCGAGTTTACGATTGGAGGATAATTCCAAGCCAATGAATAATTTTCTTAACTACGAGGTTAAATCTTTGCATGAGTTCAGATCCCACTTTGGTTTTTTATTGCATGACCATTTACACATACATTGTTGGAAGAGTCGCAAAATAATTATATGCCAATGACCAATTTGCTGAACTACAAGGTTGAATCTAACTAGATATATGTTTATTGGAAAACAAAACATCCATTCCAGATTGTGAGTTTAGTATGCACTGAGTTGACACTTGGCAGAGCTGCACATCAAACATGACTAGAAAAGAAAGAACTACACATAAACCTTATATTAGCAATTGAATATATTTGAGGAAAACAACTCACAAGGGTATCTCCTTTAGCTTTTGGCCCCCTCAAACCCTTGTATTTTATGTTTTGCCCCCCCCAACATTGAACCAATTTATGTTTTGCCGCCCCGTCTCGCGCTCTACCGCGACACCCTCTCCCACCCCTTCCTCGCCCCCTCCTTTTGCCACCGCCCTTTCGCCACCGCCACTGCCACCGCCCCCCTTCTTCACTTAATTAATTTGTTTTTACTACATGTTTTCAGGACTGACATAATGGCGGACGATAGAGCTGACCCGATTATGGACAACTATGATCCGGACGGTGAAGCACATATGTTCGGCATCATAAACGGCGATATTCTATATGTGCCGACCGGAGAAGAAGAAGATGATATCTCTTCTTATCTGAACCTTGACGGTGAAGATGAAGGGCGCCGTCAGCAAGATGATGCCGAACAAACATCGATAAACGACGATCTTCAAATGGAAGTAGCAACCACCTCCGGCGCCGAGGTATATATATACATTGCGTATTCTTCTGCTTGTAAGGAGTTACTTGTTTACTCTCCCTCTCCCTCTCTCTCACTAAAGCATCTTATATAGTAAAATTAGGAAATCAATGCCCAGCTTCAGATCTCGCGCTGTTGCCTCGCCGGTGTTGTTGTTGTCTTCAAGGCGCACACATATTTCAATGCGTACGTGACAAACAACGCTAATATATTGGATTTCAGCTTTGGTACTTTGTTCTATAGTAAGTTGCAAGTTGCAACCACGCAGGCTTAGCAGAGTAATACTACTAGTACTTAGTTAACTGCAATGATATTTAATCAGGCTGTTGAGTTACATACCTAGATTCTAACACTGAGCAGTGATGCTAACGCTAGAATACCCCATATCCATCGATTATCAATCCCATCAAGATGGGTGATTGAGTAGAACAATCAAAACAAAAAAATTAGCACCGGGATGAATAGTACTCCTAATTTTTTTATTGAAAGAAAATAGATCTACTTATATACTCCCTCCATCCTAAAGTTTTTTCTTAGATTTGTCTAGATATGTATGTATCTACTTATATTTTAGTATTTAGATACCTCCATTTATAGACAAACCTAACCAGCCGCGCCGCCACCCCATACCCCGGCACAACCTGTCGCGCCGTCGTCGATCTCGACGGCGCGGGCTTTCCGTCTCCCGCGTGCGGCGTCGATCTCGGCGGCGCGGGCTCCATGTGGGAAGGCTCGGCCTCCGGCGCTACGGCCGTCGCGGCGCTCCCGACGGTCCTGTGCTCCCTCCCGCGCTCTCTACCACCCACTGGTGGAAAAACAGGCTTCCGTCCAGCCCCATAAGTCGCGAAGCTGTAGGAACCGCGACTAATGGGACCTTTAGTCGCGGTTCTGGAGGTGACCCGCGACCAAAGGCCTGGGCCCAGGGCGCTCGGTGGCCAGCTGGTGCACGTGAGGGGCTTTAGTCGCGGTTGTCCTGGCCAACCGCGACTAAAGGCCTTCGGGCACCTTTAGTCACGGTTTGCCAGGCCAACCGCAACTAAAGCCCCTCCCCTATATATACCCATCCAGCAGGTAGTGAGAAATGGCGGGAAAAATGGGAGCGGGAAGACAGGAGGCGGGAAGACAGGAGGCGGGAAGAAAGTGGCGGGAAGAAAGAGGCGGGAAGACAGGGAAGAAATGGCGGGAAGAAGAGGAATCCAGAGCAATGATGATTTTTCTGAAAAGAAAAAGATAAAAGGTTCTGAAAATAAAAGAAGATTTGGGGGGGCCTTTAGTCGCGGTTGGTCTGGCCAACCGCGACTAAAGGTTACCCTTTAGTCGCGGGTCGCCTCCCCACCCGCGACTAAAGGGGGGGGCGCGGGAAGGCAAAAAACCCGCCAAAAACCCTTTAGTCGCGGTTGGGGAGGCGACCCGCGACTAAAGGGTACCTTTAGTCGCGGGTCTCGTCCCCAACCGCGACTAAAGGGGGGGGGCTATAAATACAGTGCGGGTCGCCTCCCCTGCCGCCGTCTTCTCCATCTCTCTCGTCTTCTCCGATTCCAACCGTCGCGCGCGCGCCGAAGGCCTGCCGCCGCCGTCGCCCTCGCCCTCGTCGACGCCGCCCGCCGTCGCCCTCGCCGTCGTCGTCGCCCTCGCCGTCGTCGCCGCCGTCGCCGCCCTCGCCGTCGCGGTTGGTTCCTTTCATCTTTCCCGCGCCGCGCGCCCGCCTTCCTCGCTTCCTTGGAAGAACGTCTTGGAAGAACGAACGTCGATCTTGAACGTCTTGGAGAAACTCTTACTCACATGCCTTCCTTCGAATGAGACCCCTACGGAGTCCAGAAAATGTCTCACTCACATGCCTTCCTTCGAATGAGACTCCGGCGGAGTCCAGAAAAAGTCTTACTTGGAAAGGAGCTAGACTAATTGACTGCACAAGAGTCACACAATGTTTGGAACAAGCGACATCAGTCTTTGAGATCATTGTAATATTTGATTTCACACCCCAAAAGAAATTTATTGGTCAATACATGTTTTTCCTATCTAGATTGTACCAACCGAGTTTACGATTGGAGGATAATTCCAAGCCAATGAATAATTTTCTTAACTACGAGGTTAAATCTTTGCATGAGTTCAGATCCCACTTTGGTTTTTTATTGCATGACCATTTACACATACATTGTTGGAAGAGTCGCAAAATAATTATATGCCAATGACCAATTTGCTGAACTACAAGGTTGAATCTAACTAGATATATGTTTATTGTAAAACAAAACATCCATTCCAGATTGTGAGTTTAGTATGCACTGAGTTGACACTTGGCAGAGCTGCACATCAAACATGACTAGAAAAGAAAGAACTACACATAAACCTTATATTAGCAATTGAATATATTTGAGGAAAACAACTCACAAGGGTATCTCCTTTAGCTTTTGGCCCCCTCAAACCCTTGTACTTTATGTTTTGCCCCCCCAACATTGAACCAATTTATGTTTTGCCGCCCCGTCTCGCGCTCTACCGCGACACCCTCTCCCACCCCTTCCTCGCCCCCTCCTTTTGCCACCGCCCTTTCGCCACCGCCACCGCCACCGCCCCCCTTCTTCACTTAATTAATTTGTTTTTACTACATGTTTTCAGGACTGACATAATGGCGGACGATAGAACTGACCCGATTATGGACAACTATGATCCGGACGGTGAAGCACATATGTTCGGCATCATAAACGGCGATATTCTATATGTGCCGACCGGAGAAGAAGAAGATGATATCTCTTCTTATCTGAACCTTGACGGTGAAGATGAAGGGCGCCGTCAGCAAGATGATGCCGAACAAACGTCGATAAACGACGATCTTCAAATGGAAGTAGCAACCACCTCCGGCGCCGAGGTATATATATACATTGCGTATTCTTCTGCTTGTAAGGAGTTACTTGTTTACTCTCCCTCTCCCTCTCTCTCACTAAAGCATCTTATATAGTAAAATTAGGAAAGCAATGCCCAGCTTCAGATCTCGCGCTGATCTCGCGCTGTTGCCTCGCCGGTGTTGTTGTTGTCTTCAAGGCGCACACATATTTCAATGCGTACGTGACAAACAACGCTAATATATTGGATTTCAGCTTTGGTACTTTGTTCTATAGTAAGTTGCAAGTTGCAACCACGCAGGCTTAGCAGAGTAATACTACTAGTACTTAGTTAACTGCAATGATATTTAATCAGGCTGTTGAGTTACATACCTAGATTCTAACAATGAGCAGTGATGCTAACGCTAGAATACCCCATATCCATCGATTATCAATCCCATCAAGATGGGTGATTGAGTAGAACAATCAAAACAAAAAAATTAGCACCGGGATGAATAGTACTCCTAATTTTTTTATTGAAAGAAAATAGATCTACTTATATACTCCCTCCATCCTAAAGTTTTTTCTTAGATTTGTCTAGATATGTATGTATCTACTTATATTTTAGTATTTAGATACCTCCATTTATAGACAAACCTAACCAGCCGCGCCGCCACCCCATACCCCGGCTCAACCTGTCGCGCCGTCGTCGATCTCGACGGCGCGGGCTTTCCGTCTCCCGCGTGCGGCGTCGATCTCGGCGGCGCGGGCTCCATGTGGGAAGGCTCGGCCTCCGGCGCTACGGCCGTTGCGGCGCTCCCGACGGTCCTGTGCTCCCTCCCGCGCTCTCTACCACCCACTGGTGGAAAAACAGGCTTCCGTCCAGCCCCATAAGTCGCGAAGCTGTAGGAACCGCGACTAATGGGACCTTTAGTCGCGGTTCTGGAGGTGAACCGCGACCAAAGGCCTGGGCCCAGGGCGCTCGGTGGCCAGCTGGTGCACGTGAGGGGCTTTAGTCGCGGTTGTCCTGGCCAACCGCGACTAAAGGCCTTCGGGCACCTTTAGTCACGGTTTGCCAGGCCAACCGCAACTAAAGCCCCTCCCCTATATATACCCATCCAGCAGGTAGTGAGAAATGGCGGGAAAAATGGGAGCGGGAAGACAGGAGGCGGGAAGACAGGAGGCGGGAAGAAAGTGGCGGGAAGAAAGAGGCGGGAAGACAGGGAAGAAATGGCGGGAAGAAGAGGAATCCAGAGCAATGATGATTTTTCTGAAAAGAAAAAGATAAAAGGTTCTGAAAATAAAAGAAGATTTGGGGGGGCCTTTAGTCGCGGTTGGTCTGGCCAACCGCGACTAAAGGTTACCCTTTAGTCGCGGGTCGCCTCCCCACCCGCGACTAAAGGGGGGGGGGGCGCGGGAAGGCAAAAAACCCGCCAAAAACCCTTTAGTCGCGGTTGGGGAGGCGACCCGCGACTAAAGGGTACCTTTAGTCGCGGGTCTCGTCCCCAACCGCGACTAAAGGGGGGGGGCTATAAATACAGTGCGGGTCGCCTCCCCTGCCGCCGTCTTCTCCATCTCTCTCGTCTTCTCCGATTCCAACCGTCGCGCGCGCGCCGAAGGCCTGCCGCCGCCGTCGCCCTCGCCCTCGTCGACGCCGCCCGCCGTCGCCCTCGCCGTCGTCGTCGCCCTCGCCGTCGTCGCCGCCGTCGCCGCCCTCGCCGTCGCGGTTGGTTCCTTTCATCTTTCCCGCGCCGCGCGCCCGCCTTCCTCGCTTCCTTGGAAGAACGTCTTGGAAGAACGAACGTCGATCTTGGAAGAACGAACGTCGATCATGAACATCTTGGAGAAACTCTTACTCACATGCCTTCCTTCGAATGAGACCCCTACGGAGTCCAGAAAATGTCTCACTCACATGCCTTCCTTCGAATGAGACCCCGGCGGAGTCCAGAAAAAGTCTTACTTGGAAAGGAGCTAGACTAATTGACTGCACAAGAGTCACACAATGTTTGGAACAAGCGACATCAGTCTTTGAGATCATTGTAATATTTGATTTCACACCCCAAAAGAAATTTATTGGTCAATACATGTTTTTCCTATCTAGATTGTACCAACCGAGTTTACGATTGGAGGATAATTCCAAGCCAATGAATAATTTTCTTAACTACGAGGTTAAATCTTTGCATGAGTTCAGATCCCACTTTGGTTTTTTATTGCATGACCATTTACACATACATTGTTGGAAGAGTCGCAAAATAATTATATGCCAATGACCAATTTGCTGAACTACAAGGTTGAATCTAACTAGATATATGTTTATTGGAAAACAAAACATCCATTCCAGATTGTGAGTTTAGTATGCACTGAGTTGACACTTGGCAGAGCTGCACATCAAACATGACTAGAAAAGAAAGAACTACACATAAACCTTATATTAGCAATTGAATATATTTGAGGAAAACAACTCACAAGGGTATCTCCTTTAGCTTTTGGCCCCCTCAAACCCTTGTATTTTATGTTTTGCCCCCCCCCCCAACATTGAACCAATTTATGTTTTGCCGCCCCGTCTCGCGCTCTACCGCGACACCCTCTCCCACCCCTTCCTCGCCCCCTCCTTTTGCCACCGCCCTTTCGCCACCGCCACCGCCACCGCCCCCCTTCTTCACTTAATTAATTTGTTTTTACTACATGTTTTCAGGACTGACATAATGGCGGACGATAGAACTGACCCGATTATGGACAACTATGATCCGGACGGTGAAGCACATATGTTCGGCATCATAAACGGCGATATTCTATATGTGCCGACCGGAGAAGAAGAAGATGATATCTCTTCTTATCTGAACCTTGACGGTGAAGATGAAGGGCGCCGTCAGCAAGATGATGCCGACCAAACGTCGATAAACGACGATCTTCAAATGGAAGTAGCAACCACCTCCGGCGCCAAGGTATATATATACATTGCGTATTCTTCTGCTTGTAAGGAGTTACTTGTTTACTCTCCCTCTCCCTCTCTCTCACTAAAGCATCTTATATAGTAAAATTAGGAAAGCAATGCCGAGCTTCAGATCTCGCGCTGATCTCGCGCTGTTGCCTCGCCGGTGTTGTTGTTGTCTTCAAGGCGCACACATATTTCAATGCGTACGTGACAAACAACGCTAATATATTGGATTTCAGCTTTGGTACTTTGTTCTATAGTAAGTTGCAAGTTGGATTTCAGCTTTGGTACTTTGTTCTATAGTAAGTTGCAAGTTGCAACCACGCAGGCTTAGCAGAGTAATACTACTAGTACTTAGTTAACTGCAATGATATTTAATCAGGCTGTTGAGTTACATACCTAGATTCTAACACTGAGCAGTGATGCTAACGCTAGAATACCCCATATCCATCGATTATCAATCCCATCAAGATGGGTGATTGAGTAGAACAATCAAAACAAAAAAATTAGCACCGGGATGAATAGTACTCCTAATTTTTTTATTGAAAGAAAATAGATCTACTTATATACTCCCTCCATCCTAAAGTTTTTTCTTAGATTTGTCTAGATATGTATGTATCTACTTATATTTTAGTATTTAGATACCTCCATTTATAGACAAACCTAACCAGCCGCGCCGCCACCCCATACCCCGGCTCAACCTGTCGCGCCGTCGTCGATCTCGACGGCGCGGGCTTTCCGTCTCCCGCGTGCGGCGTCGATCTCGGCGGCGCGGGCTCCATGTGGGAAGGCTCGGCCTCCGGCGCTACGGCCGTCGCGGCGCTCCCGACGGTCCTGTGCTCCCTCCCGCGCTCTCTACCACCCACTGGTGGAAAAACAGGCTTCCGTCCAGCCCCATAAGTCGCGAAGCTGTAGGAACCGCGACTAATGGGACCTTTAGTCGCGGTTCTGGAGGTGAACCGCGACCAAAGGCCTGGGCCCAGGGCGCTCGGTGGCCAGCTGGTGCACGTGAGGGGCTTTAGTCGCGGTTGTCCTGGCCAACCGCGACTAAAGGCCTTCGGGCACCTTTAGTCACGGTTTGCCAGGCCAACCGCAACTAAAGCCCCTCCCCTATATATACCCATCCAGCAGGTAGTGAGAAATGGCGGGAAAAATGGGAGCGGGAAGACAGGAGGCGGGAAGACAGGAGGCGGGAAGAAAGTGGCGGGAAGAAAGAGGCGGGAAGACAGGGAAGAAATGGCGGGAAGAAGAGGAATCCAGAGCAATGATGATTTTTCTGAAAAGAAAAAGATAAAAGGTTCTGAAAATAAAAGAAGATTTGGGGGGGGGCCTTTAGTCGCGGTTGGTCTGGCCAACCGCGACTAAAGGTTACCCTTTAGTCGCGGGTCGCCTCCCCACCCGCGACTAAAGGGGGGGGCGCGGGAAGGCAAAAAACCCGCCAAAAACCCTTTAGTCGCGGTTGGGGAGGCGACCCGCGACTAAAGGGTACCTTTAGTCGCGGGTCTCGTCCCCAACCGCGACTAAAGGGGGGGGCTATAAATACAGTGCGGGTCGCCTCCCCTGCCGCCGTCTTTTCCATCTCTCTCGTCTTCTCCGATTCCAACCGTCGCGCGCGCGCCGAAGGCCTGCCGCCGCCGTCGCCCTCCCCTTCGTCGACGCCGCCCGCCGTCGCCCTCGCCGTCGTCGTCGCCCTCGCCGTCGTCGCCGCCGTCGCCGCCCTCGCCGTCGCGGTTGGTTCCTTTCATCTTTCCCGCGCCGCGCGCCCGCCTTCCTCGCTTCCTTGGAAGAACGTCTTGGAAGAACGAACGTCGATCTTGGAAGAACGAACGTCGATCTTGAACGTCTTGGAGAAACTCTTACTCACATGCCTTCCTTCGAATGAGACCCCTACGGAGTCCAGAAAATGTCTCACTCACATGCCTTCCTTCGAATGAGACCCCGGCGGAGTCCAGAAAAAGTCTTACTTGGAAAGGAGCTAGACTAATTGACTGCACAAGAGTCACACAATGTTTGGAACAAGCGACATCAGTCTTTGAGATCATTGTAATATTTGATTTCACACCCCAAAAGAAATTTATTGGTCAATACATGTTTTTCCTATCTAGATTGTACCAACCGAGTTTACGATTGGAGGATAATTCCAAGCCAATGAATAATTTTCTTAACTACGAGGTTAAATCTTTGCATGAGTTCAGATCCCACTTTGGTTTTTTATTGCATGACCATTTACACATACATTGTTGGAAGAGTCGCAAAATAATTATATGCCAATGACCAATTTGCTGAACTACAAGGTTGAATCTAACTAGATATATGTTTATTGGAAAACAAAACATCCATTCCAGATTGTGAGTTTAGTATGCACTGAGTTGACACTTGGCAGAGCTGCACATCAAACATGACTAGAAAAGAAAGAACTACACATAAACCTTATATTAGCAATTGAATATATTTGAGGAAAACAACTCACAAGGGTATCTCCTTTAGCTTTTGGCCCCCTCAAACCCTTGTATTTTATGTTTTGCCCCCCCCAACATTGAACCAATTTATGTTTTGCCGCCCCGTCTCGCGCTCTACCGCGACACCCTCTCCCACCCCTTCCTCGCCCCCTCCTTTTGCCACCGCCCTTTCGCCACCGCCACCGCCACCGCCCCCCTTCTTCACTTAATTAATTTGTTTTTACTACATGTTTTCAGGACTGACATAATGGCGGACGATAGAGCTGACCCGATTATGGACAACTATGATCCGGACGGTGAAGCACATATGTTCGGCATCATAAACGGCGATATTCTATATGTGCCGACCGGAGAAGAAGAAGATGATATCTCTTCTTATCTGAACCTTGACGGTGAAGATGAAGGGCGCCGTCAGCAAGATGATGCCGAACAAACGTCGATAAACGACGATCTTCAAATGGAAGTAGCAACCACCTCCGGCGCCGAGGTATATATATACATTGCGTATTCTTCTGCTTGTAAGGAGTTACTTGTTTACTCTCCCTCTCCCTCTCTCTCACTAAAGCATCTTATATAGTAAAATTAGGAAAGCAATGCCCAGCTTCAGATCTCGCGCTGATCTCGCGCTGTTGCCTCGCCGGTGTTGTTGTTGTCTTCAAGGCGCACACATATTTCAATGCGTACGTGACAAACAACGCTAATATATTGGATTTCAGCTTTGGTACTTTGTTCTATAGTAAGTTGCAAGTTGCAACCACGCAGGCTTAGCAGAGTAATACTACTAGTACTTAGTTAACTGCAATGATATTTAATCAGGCTGTTGAGTTACATACCTAGATTCTAACACTGAGCAGTGATGCTAACGCTAGAATACCCCATATCCATCGATTATCAATCCCATCAAGATGGGTGATTGAGTAGAACAATCAAAACAAAAAAATTAGCACCGGGATGAATAGTACTCCTAATTTTTTTATTGAAAGAAAATAGATCTACTTATATACTCCCTCCATCCTAAAGTTTTTTCTTAGATTTGTCTAGATATGTATGTATCTAGTTATATTTTAGTATTTAGATACCTCCATTTATAGACAAACCTAACCAGCCGCGCCGCCACCCCATACCCCGGCTCAACCTGTCGCGCCGTCGTCGATCTCGACGGCGCGGGCTTTCCGTCTCCCGCGTGCGGCGTCGATCTCGGCGGCGCGGGCTCCATGTGGGAAGGCTCGGCCTCCGGCGCTACGGCCGTCGCGGCGCTCCCGACGGTCCTGTGCTCCCTCCCGCGCTCTCTACCACCCACTGGTGGAAAAACAGGCTTCCGTCCAGCCCCATAAGTCGCGAAGCTGTAGGAACCGCGACTAATGGGACCTTTAGTCGCGGTTCTGGAGGTGAACCGCGACCAAAGGCCTGGGCCCAGGGCGCTCGGTGGCCAGCTGGTGCACGTGAGGGGCTTTAGTCGCGGTTGTCCTGGCCAACCGCGACTAAAGGCCTTCGGGCACCTTTAGTCACGGTTTGCCAGGCCAACCGCAACTAAAGCCCCTCCCCTATATATACCCATCCAGCAGGTAGTGAGAAATGGCGGGAAAAATGGGAGCGGGAAGACAGGAGGCGGGAAGACAGGAGGCGGGAAGAAAGTGGCGGGAAGAAAGAGGCGGGAAGACAGGGAAGAAATGGCGGGAAGAAGAGGAATCCAGAGCAATGATGATTTTTCTGAAAAGAAAAAGATAAAAGGTTCTGAAAATAAAAGAAGATTTGGGGGGGGGCCTTTAGTCGCGGTTGGTCTGGCCAACCGCGACTAAAGGTTACCCTTTAGTCGCGGGTCGCCTCCCCACCCGCGACTAAAGGGGGGGGGGGGCGCGGGAAGGCAAAAAACCCGCCAAAAACCCTTTAGTCGCGGTTGGGGAGGCGACCCGCGACTAAAGGGTACCTTTAGTCGCGGGTCTCGTCCCCAACCGCGACTAAAGGGGGGGGGCTATAAATACAGTGCGGGTCGCCTCCCCTGCCGCCGTCTTTTCCATCTCTCTCGTCTTCTCCGATTCCAACCGTCGCGCGCGCGCCGAAGGCCTGCCGCCGCCGTCGCCCTCGCCCTCGTCGACGCCGCCCGCCGTCGCCCTCGCCGTCGTCGTCGCCCTCGCCGTCGTCGCCGCCGTCGCCGCCCTCGCCGTCGCGGTTGGTTCCTTTCATCTTTCCCGCGCCGCGCGCCCGCCTTCCTCGCTTCCTTGGAAGAACGTCTTGGAAGAACGAACGTCGATCTTGGAAGAACGAACGTCGATCTTGAACGTCTTGGAGAAACTCTTACTCACATGCCTTCCTTCGAATGAGACCCCTACGGAGTCCAGAAAATGTCTCACTCACATGCCTTCCTTCGAATGAGACCCCGGCGGAGTCCAGAAAAAGTCTTACTTGGAAAGGAGCTAGACTAATTGACTGCACAAGAGTCACACAATGTTTGGAACAAGCGACATCAGTCTTTGAGATCATTGTAATATTTGATTTCACACCCCAAAAGAAATTTATTGGTCAATACATGTTTTTCCTATCTAGATTGTACCAACCGAGTTTACGATTGGAGGATAATTCCAAGCCAATGAATAATTTTCTTAACTACGAGGTTAAATCTTTGCATGAGTTCAGATCCCACTTTGGTTTTTATTGCATGACCATTTACACATACATTGTTGGAAGAGTCGCAAAATAATTATATGCCAATGACCAATTTGCTGAACTACAAGGTTGAATCTAACTAGATATATGTTTATTGGAAAACAAAACATCCATTCCAGATTGTGAGTTTAGTATGCACTGAGTTGACACTTGGCAGAGCTGCACATCAAACATGACTAGAAAAGAAAGAACTACACATAAACCTTATATTAGCAATTGAATATATTTGAGGAAAACAACTCACAAGGGTATCTCCTTTAGCTTTTGGCCCCCTCAAACCCTTGTATTTTATGTTTTGCCCCCCCCCAACATTGAACCAATTTATGTTTTGCCGCCCCGTCTCGCGCTCTACCGCGACACCCTCTCCCACCCCTTCCTCGCCCCCTCCTTTTGCCACCGCCCTTTCGCCACCGCCACCGCCACCGCCCCCCTTCTTCACTTAATTAATTTGTTTTTACTACATGTTTTCAGGACTGACATAATGGCGGACGATAGAGCTGACCCGATTATGGACAACTATGATCCGGACGGTGAAGCACATATGTTCGGCATCATAAACGGCGATATTCTATATGTGCCGACCGGAGAAGAAGAAGATGATATCTCTTCTTATCTGAACCTTGACGGTGAAGATGAAGGGCGCCGTCAGCAAGATGATGCCGAACAAACGTCGATAAACGACGATCTTCAAATGGAAGTAGCAACCACCTCCGGCGCCGAGGTATATATATACATTGCGTATTCTTCTGCTTGTAAGGAGTTACTTGTTTACTCTCCCTCTCCCTCTCTCTCACTAAAGCATCTTATATAGTAAAATTAGGAAAGCAATGCCCAGCTTCAGATCTCGCGCTGATCTCGCGCTGTTGCCTCGCCGGTGTTGTTGTTGTCTTCAAGGCGCACACATATTTCAATGCGTACGTGACAAACAACGCTAATATATTGGATTTCAGCTTTGGTACTTTGTTCTATAGTAAGTTGCAAGTTGCAACCACGCAGGCTTAGCAGAGTAATACTACTAGTACTTAGTTAACTGCAATGATATTTAATCAGGCTGTTGAGTTACATACCTAGATTCTAACACTGAGCAGTGATGCTAACGCTAGAATACCCCATATCCATCGATTATCAATCCCATCAAGATGGGTGATTGAGTAGAACAATCAAAACAAAAAAATTAGCACCGGGATGAATAGTACTCCTAATTTTTTTATTGAAAGAAAATAGATCTACTTATATACTCCCTCCATCCTAAAGTTTTTTCTTAGATTTGTCTAGATATGTATGTATCTAGTTATATTTTAGTATTTAGATACCTCCATTTATAGACAAACCTAACCAGCCGCGCCGCCACCCCATACCCCGGCTCAACCTGTCGCGCCGTCGTCGATCTCGACGGCGCGGGCTTTCCGTCTCCCGCGTGCGGCGTCGATCTCGGCGGCGCGGGCTCCATGTGGGAAGGCTCGGCCTCCGGCGCTACGGCCGTCGCGGCGCTCCCGACGGTCCTGTGCTCCCTCCCGCGCTCTCTACCACCCACTGGTGGAAAAACAGGCTTCCGTCCAGCCCCATAAGTCGCGAAGCTGTAGGAACCGCGACTAATGGGACCTTTAGTCGCGGTTCTGGAGGTGAACCGCGACCAAAGGCCTGGGCCCAGGGCGCTCGGTGGCCAGCTGGTGCACGTGAGGGGCTTTAGTCGCGGTTGTCCTGGCCAACCGCGACTAAAGGCCTTCGGGCACCTTTAGTCACGGTTTGCCAGGCCAACCGCAACTAAAGCCCCTCCCCTATATATACCCATCCAGCAGGTAGTGAGAAATGGCGGGAAAAATGGGAGCGGGAAGACAGGAGGCGGGAAGACAGGAGGCGGGAAGAAAGTGGCGGGAAGAAAGAGGCGGGAAGACAGGGAAGAAATGGCGGGAAGAAGAGGAATCCAGAGCAATGATGATTTTTCTGAAAAGAAAAAGATAAAAGGTTCTGAAAATAAAAGAAGATTTGGGGGGGGGCCTTTAGTCGCGGTTGGTCTGGCCAACCGCGACTAAAGGTTACCCTTTAGTCGCGGGTCGCCTCCCCACCCGCGACTAAAGGGGGGGGGGGCGCGGGAAGGCAAAAAACCCGCCAAAAACCCTTTAGTCGCGGTTGGGGAGGCGACCCGCGACTAAAGGGTACCTTTAGTCGCGGGTCTCGTCCCCAACCGCGACTAAAGGGGGGGCTATAAATACAGTGCGGGTCGCCTCCCCTGCCGCCGTCTTCTCCATCTCTCTCGTCTTCTCCGATTCCAACCGTCGCGCGCGCGCCGAAGGCCTGCCGCCGCCGTCGCCCTCGCCCTCGTCGACGCCGCCCGCCGTCGCCCTCGCCGTCGTCGTCGCCCTCGCCGTCGTCGCCGCCGTCGCCGCCCTCGCCTTCGCGGTTGGTTCCTTTCATCTTTCCCGCGCCGCGCGCCCGCCTTCCTCGCTTCCTTGGAAGAACGTCTTGGAAGAACGAACGTCGATCTTGGAAGAACGAACGTCGATCTTGAACGTCTTGGAGTAACTCTTACTCACATGCCTTCCTTCGAATGAGACCCCTACGGAGTCCAGAAAATGTCTCACTCACATGCCTTCCTTCGAATGAGACCCCGGCGGAGTCCAGAAAAAGTCTTACTTGGAAAGGAGCTAGACTAATTGACTGCACAAGAGTCACACAATGTTTGGAACAAGCGACATCAGTCTTTGAGATCATTGTAATATTTGATTTCACACCCCAAAAGAAATTTATTGGTCAATACATGTTTTTCCTATCTAGATTGTACCAACCGAGTTTACGATTGGAGGATAATTCCAAGCCAATGAATAATTTTCTTAACTACGAGGTTAAATCTTTGCATGAGTTCAGATCCCACTTTGGTTTTTTATTGCATGACCATTTACACATACATTGTTGGAAGAGTGGCAAAATAATTATATGCCAATGACCAATTTGCTGAACTACAAGGTTGAATCTAACTAGATATATGTTTATTGGAAAACAAAACATCCATTCCAGATTGTGAGTTTAGTATGCACTGAGTTGACACTTGGCAGAGCTGCACATCAAACATGACTAGAAAAGAAAGAACTACACATAAACCTTATATTAGCAATTGAATATATTTGAGGAAAACAACTCACAAGGGTATCTCCTTTAGCTTTTGGCCCCCTCAAACCCTTGTATTTTATGTTTTGCCCCCCCCAACATTGAACCAATTTATGTTTTGCCGCCCCGTCTCGCGCTCTACCGCGACACCCTCTCCCACCCCTTCCTCGCCCCCTCCTTTTGCCACCGCCCTTTCGCCACCGCCACCGCCACCGCCCCCCTTCTTCACTTAATTAATTTGTTTTTACTACATGTTTTCAGGACTGACATAATGGCGGACGATAGAGCTGACCCGATTATGGACAACTATGATCCGGACGGTGAAGCACATATGTTCGGCATCATAAACGGCGATATTCTATATGTGCCGACCGGAGAAGAAGAAGATGATATCTCTTCTTATCTGAACCTTGACGGTGAAGATGAAGGGCGCCGTCAGCAAGATGATGCCGAACAAACGTCGATAAACGACGATCTTCAAATGGAAGTAGCAACCACCTCCGGCGCCGAGGTATATATATACATTGCGTATTCTTCTGCTTGTAAGGAGTTACTTGTTTACTCTCCCTCTCCCTCTCTCTCACTAAAGCATCTTATATAGTAAAATTAGGAAAGCAATGCCCAGCTTCAGATCTCGCGCTGATCTCGCGCTGTTGCCTCGCCGGTGTTGTTGTTGTCTTCAAGGCGCACACATATTTCAATGCGTACGTGACAAACAACGCTAATATATTGGATTTCAGCTTTGGTACTTTGTTCTATAGTAAGTTGCAAGTTGCAACCACGCAGGCTTAGCAGAGTAATACTACTAGTACTTAGTTAACTGCAATGATATTTAATCAGGCTGTTGAGTTACATACCTAGATTCTAACACTGAGCAGTGATGCTAACGCTAGAATACCCCATATCCATCGATTATCAATCCCATCAAGATGGGTGATTGAGTAGAACAATCAAAACAAAAAAATTAGCACCGGGATGAATAGTACTCCTAATTTTTTTATTGAAAGAAAATAGATCTACTTATATACTCCCTCCATCCTAAAGTTTTTTCTTAGATTTGTCTAGATATGTATGTATCTAGTTATATTTTAGTATTTAGATACCTCCATTTATAGACAAACCTAACCAGCCGCGCCGCCACCCCATACCCCGGCTCAACCTGTCGCGCCGTCGTCGATCTCGACGGCGCGGGCTTTCCGTCTCCCGCGTGCGGCGTCGATCTCGGCGGCGCGGGCTCCATGTGGGAAGGCTCGGCCTCCGGCGCTACGGCCGTCGCGGCGCTCCCGACGGTCCTGTGCTCCCTCCCGCGCTCTCTACCACCCACTGGTGGAAAAACAGGCTTCCGTCCAGCCCCATAAGTCGCGAAGCTGTAGGAACCGCGACTAATGGGACCTTTAGTCGCGGTTCTGGAGGTGAACCGCGACCAAAGGCCTGGGCCCAGGGCGGTCGGTGGCCAGCTGGTGCACGTGAGGGGCTTTAGTCGCGGTTGTCCTGGCCAACCGCGACTAAAGGCCTTCGGGCACCTTTAGTCACGGTTTGCCAGGCCAACCGCAACTAAAGCCCCTCCCCTATATATACCCATCCAGCAGGTAGTGAGAAATGGCGGGAAAAATGGGAGCGGGAAGACAGGAGGCGGGAAGACAGGAGGCGGGAAGAAAGTGGCGGGAAGAAAGAGGCGGGAAGACAGGGAAGAAATGGCGGGAAGAAGAGGAATCCAGAGCAATGATGATTTTTCTGAAAAGAAAAAGATAAAAGGTTCTGAAAATAAAAGAAGATTTGGGGGGGGCCTTTAGTCGCGGTTGGTCTGGCCAACCGCGACTAAAGGTTACCCTTTAGTCGCGGGTCGCCTCCCCACCCGCGACTAAAGGGGGGGGGGCGCGGGAAGGCAAAAAACCCGCCAAAAACCCTTTAGTCGCGGTTGGGGAGGCGACCCGCGACTAAAGGGTACCTTTAGTCGCGGGTCTCGTCCCCAACCGCGACTAAAGGGGGGGGCTATAAATACAGTGCGGGTCGCCTCCCCTGCCGCCGTCTTCTCCATCTCTCTCGTCTTCTCCGATTCCAACCGTCGCGCGTGCGCCGAAGGCCTGCCGCCGCCGTCGCCCTCGCCCTCGTCGACGCCGCCCGCCGTCGCCCTCGCCGTCGTCGTCGCCCTCGCCGTCGTCGCCGCCGTCGCCGCCCTCGCCGTCGCGGTTGGTTCCTTTCATCTTTCCCGCGCCGCGCGCCCGCCTTCCTCGCTTCCTTGGAAGAACGTCTTGGAAGAACGAACGTCGATCTTGGAAGAACGAACGTCGATCTTGAACGTCTTGGAGAAACTCTTACTCACATGCCTTCCTTCGAATGAGACCCCTACGGAGTCCAGAAAATGTCTCACTCACATGCCTTCCTTCGAATGAGACCCCGGCGGAGTCCAGAAAAAGTCTTACTTGGAAAGGAGCTAGACTAATTGACTGCACAAGAGTCACACAATGTTTGGAACAAGCGACATCAGTCTTTGAGATCATTGTAATATTTGATTTCACACCCCAAAAGAAATTTATTGGTCAATACATGTTTTTCCTATCTAGATTGTACCAACCGAGTTTACGATTGGAGGATAATTCCAAGCCAATGAATAATTTTCTTAACTACGAGGTTAAATCTTTGCATGAGTTCAGATCCCACTTTGGTTTTTTATTGCATGACCATTTACACATACATTGTTGGAAGAGTCGCAAAATAATTATATGCCAATGACCAATTTGCTGAACTACAAGGTTGAATCTAACTAGATATATGTTTATTGGAAAACAAAACATCCATTCCAGATTGTGAGTTTAGTATGCACTGAGTTGACACTTGGCAGAGCTGCACATCAAACATGACTAGAAAAGAAAGAACTACACATAAACCTTATATTAGCAATTGAATATATTTGAGGAAAACAACTCACAAGGGTATCTCCTTTAGCTTTTGGCCCCCTCAAACCCTTCTATTTTATGTTTTGCCCCCCCCCCAACATTGAACCAATTTATGTTTTGCCGCCCCGTCTCGCGCTCTACCGCGACACCCTCTCCCACCCCTTCCTCGCCCCCTCCTTTTGCCACCGCCCTTTCGCCACCGCCACCGCCACCGCCCCCCTTCTTCACTTAATTAATTTGTTTTTACTACATGTTTTCAGCACTGACATAATGGCGGACGATAGAGCTGACCCGATTATGGACAACTATGATCCGGACGGTGAAGCACATATGTTCGGCATCATAAACGGCGATATTCTATATGTGCCGACCGGAGAAGAAGAAGATGATATCTCTTCTTATCTGAACCTTGACGGTGAAGATTAAGGGCGCCGTCAGCAAGATGATGCCGAACAAACGTCGATAAACGACGATCTTCAAATGGAAGTAGCAACCACCTCCGGCGCCGAGGTATATATATACATTGCGTATTCTTCTGCTTGTAAGGAGTTACTTGTTTACTCTCCCTCTCCCTCTCTCTCACTAAAGCATCTTATATAGTAAAATTAGGAAAGCAATGCCCAGCTTCAGATCTCGCGCTGATCTCGCGCTGTTGCCTCGCCGGTGTTGTTGTTGTCTTCAAGGCGCACACATATTTCAATGCGTACGTGACAAACAACGCTAATATATTGGATTTCAGCTTTGGTACTTTGTTCTATAGTAAGTTGCAAGTTGCAACCACGCAGGCTTAGCAGAGTAATACTACTAGTACTTAGTTAACTGCAATGATATTTAATCAGGCTGTTGAGTTACATACCTAGATTCTAACACTGAGCAGTGATGCTAACGCTAGAATACCCCATATCCATCGATTATCAATCCCATCAAGATGGGTGATTGAGTAGAACAATCAAAACAAAAAAATTAGCACCGGGATGAATAGTACTCCTAATTTTTTTATTGAAAGAAAATAGATCTACTTATATACTCCCTCCATCCTAAAGTTTTTTCTTAGATTTGTCTAGATATGTATGTATCTAGTTATATTTTAGTATTTAGATACCTCCATTTATAGACAAACCTAACCAGCCGCGCCGCCACCCCATACCCCGGCTCAACCTGTCGCGCCGTCGTCGATCTCGACGGCGCGGGCTTTCCGTCTCCCCGTGCGGCGTCGATCTCGGCGGCGCGGGCTCCATGTGGGAAGGCTCGGCCTCCGGCGCTACGGCCGTCGCGGCGCTCCCGACGGTCCTGTGCTCCCTCCCGCGCTCTCTACCACCCACTGGTGGAAAAACAGGCTTCCGTCCAGCCCCATAAGTCGCGAAGCTGTAGGAACCGCGACTAATGGGACCTTTAGTCGCGGTTCTGGAGGTGAACCGCGACCAAAGGCCTGGGCCCAGGGCGCTCGGTGGCCAGCTGGTGCACGTGAGGGGCTTTAGTCGCGGTTGTCCTGGCCAACCGCGACTAAAGGCCTTCGGGCACCTTTAGTCACGGTTTGCCAGGCCAACCGCAACTAAAGCCCCTCCCCTATATATACCCATCCAGCAGGTAGTGAGAAATGGCGGGAAAAATGGGAGCGGGAAGACAGGAGGCGAGAAGACAGGAGGCGGGAAGAAAGTGGCGGGAAGAAAGAGGCGGGAAGACAGGGAAGAAATGGCGGGAAGAAGAGGAATCCAGAGCAATGATGATTTTTCTGAAAAGAAAAAGATAAAAGTTTCTGAAAATAAAAGAAGATTTGGGGGGGGCCTTTAGTCGCGGTTGGTCTGGCCAACCGCGACTAAAGGTTACCCTTTAGTCGCGGGTCGCCTCCCCACCCGCGACTAAAGGGGGGGGCGCGGGAAGGCAAAAAACCCGCCAAAAACCCTTTAGTCGCGGTTGGGGAGGCGACCCGCGACGGGTCTCGTCCCCAACCGCGACTAAAGGGGGGGGCTATAAATACAGTGCGGGTCGCCTCCCCTGCCGCCGTCTTCTCCATCTCTCTCGTCTTCTCCGATTCCAACCGTCGCGCGCGCGCCGAAGGCCTGCCGCCGCCGTCGCCCTCGCCCTCGTCGACGCCGCCCGCCGTCGCCCTCGCCGTCGTCGTCGCCCTCGCCGTCGTCGCCGCCGTCGCCGCCCTCGCCGTCGCGGTTGGTTCCTTTCATCTTTCCCGCGCCGCGCGCCCGCCTTCCTCGCTTCCTTGGAAGAACGTCTTGGAAGAACGAACGTCGATCTTGGAAGAACGAACGTCGATCTTGAACGTCTTGGAGAAACTCTTACTCACATGCCTTCCTTCGAATGAGACCCCTACGGAGTCCAGAAAATGTCTCACTCACATGCCTTCCTTCGAATGAGACCCCGGCGGAGTCCAGAAAAAGTCTTACTTGGAAAGGAGCTAGACTAATTGACTGCACAAGAGTCACACAATGTTTGGAACAAGCGACATCAGTCTTTGAGATCATTGTAATATTTGATTTCACACCCCAAAAGAAATTTATTGGTCAATACATGTTTTTCCTATCTAGATTGTACCAACCGAGTTTACGATTGGAGGATAATTCCAAGCCAATGAATAATTTTCTTAACTACGAGGTTAAATCTTTGCATGAGTTCAGATCCCACTTTGGTTTTTTATTGCATGACCATTTACACATACATTGTTGGAAGAGTCGCAAAATAATTATATGCCAATGACCAATTTGCTGAACTACAAGGTTGAATCTAACTAGATATATGTTTATTGGAAAACAAAACATCCATTCCAGATTGTGAGTTTAGTATGCACTGAGTTGACACTTGGCAGAGCTGCACATCAAACATGACTAGAAAAGAAAGAACTACACATAAACCTTATATTAGCAATTGAATATATTTGAGGAAAACAACTCACAAGGGTATCTCCTTTAGCTTTTGGCCCCCTCAAACCCTTGTATTTTATGTTTTGCCCCCCCCAACATTGAACCAATTTATGTTTTGCCGCCCCGTCTCGCGCTCTACCGCGACACCCTCTCCCACCCCTTCCTCGCCCCCTCCTTTTGCCACCGCCCTTTCGCCACCGCCACCGCCACCGCCCCCCTTCTTCACTTAATTAATTTGTTTTTACTACATGTTTTCAGGACTGACATAATGGCGGACGATAGAGCTGAGCCGATTATGGACAACTATGATCCGGACGGTGAAGCACATATGTTCGGCATCATAAACGGCGATATTCTATATGTGCCGACCGGAGAAGAAGAAGATGATATCTCTTCTTATCTGAACCTTGACGGTGAAGATGAAGGGCGCCGTCAGCAAGATGATGCCGAACAAACGTCGATAAACGACGATCTTCAAATGGAAGTAGCAACCACCTCCGGCGCCGAGGTATATATATACATTGCGTATTCTTCTGCTTGTAAGGAGTTACTTGTTTACTCTCCCTCTCCCTCTCTCTCACTAAAGCATCTTATATAGTAAAATTAGGAAAGCAATGCCCAGCTTCAGATCTCGCGCTGATCTCGCGCTGTTGCCTCGCCGGTGTTGTTGTTGTCTTCAAGGCGCACACATATTTCAATGCGTACGTGACAAACAACGCTAATATATTGGATTTCAGCTTTGGTACTTTGTTCTATAGTAAGTTGCAAGTTGCAACCACGCAGGCTTAGCAGAGTAATACTACTAGTACTTAGTTAACTGCAATGATATTTAATCAGGCTGTTGAGTTACATACCTAGATTCTAACACTGAGCAGTGATGCTAACGCTAGAATACCCCATATCCATCGATTATCAATCCCATCAAGATGGGTGATTGAGTAGAACAATCAAAACAAAAAAATTAGCACCGGGATGAATAGTACTCCTAATTTTTTTATTGAAAGAAAATAGATCTACTTATATACTCCCTCCATCCTAAAGTTTTTTCTTAGATTTGTCTAGATATGTATGTATCTAGTTATATTTTAGTATTTAGATACCTCCATTTATAGACAAACCTAACCAGCCGCGCCGCCACCCCATACCCCGGCTCAACCTGTCGCGCCGTCGTCGATCTCGACGGCGCGGGCTTTCCGTCTCCCGCGTGCGGCGTCGATCTCGGCGGCGCGGGCTCCATGTGGGAAGGCTCGGCCTCCGGCGCTACGGCCGTCGCGGCGCTCCCGACGGTCCTGTGCTCCCTCCCGCGCTCTCTACCACCCACTGGTGGAAAAACAGGCTTCCGTCCAGCCCCATAAGTCGCGAAGCTGTAGGAACCGCGACTAATGGGACCTTTAGTCGCGGTTCTGGAGGTGAACCGCGACCAAAGGCCTGGGCCCAGGGCGCTCGGTGGCCAGCTGGTGCACGTGAGGGGCTTTAGTCGCGGTTGTCCTGGCCAACCGCGACTAAAGGCCTTCGGGCACCTTTAGTCACGGTTTGCCAGGCCAACCGCAACTAAAGCCCCTCCCCTATATATACCCATCCAGCAGGTAGTGAGAAATGGCGGGAAAAATGGGAGCGGGAAGACAGGAGGCGGGAAGACAGGAGGCGGGAAGAAAGTGGCGGGAAGAAAGAGGCGGGAAGACAGGGAAGAAATGGCGGGAAGAAGAGGAATCCAGAGCAATGATGATTTTTCTGAAAAGAAAAAGATAAAAGGTTCTGAAAATAAAAGAAGATTTGGGGGGGGGCCTTTAGTCGCGGTTGGTCTGGCCAACCGCGACTAAAGGTTACCCTTTAGTCGCGGGTCGCCTCCCCACCCGCGACTAAAGGGGGGGGGCGCGGGAAGGCAAAAAACCCGCCAAAAACCCTTTAGTCGCGGTTGGGGAGGCGACCCGCGACTAAAGGGTACCTTTAGTCGCGGGTCTCGTCCCCAACCGCGACTAAAGGGGGGGGCTATAAATACAGTGCGGGTCGCCTCCCCTGCCGCCGTCTTCTCCATCTCTCTCGTCTTCTCCGATTCCAACCGTCGCGCGCGCGCCGAAGGCCTGCCGCCGCCGTCGCCCTCGCCCTCGTCGACGCCGCCCGCCGTCGCCCTCGCCGTCGTCGTCGCCCTCGCCGTCGCCGCCCTCGCCGTCGCGGTTGGTTCCTTTCATCTTTCCCGCGCCGCGCGCCCGCCTTCCTCGCTTCCTTGGAAGAACGTCTTGGAAGAACGAACGTCGATCTTGGAAGAACGAACGTCGATCTTGAACGTCTTGGAGAACTCTTACTCACATGCCTTCCTTCGAATGAGACCCCTACGGAGTCCAGAAAATGTCTCACTCACATGCCTTCCTTCGAATGAGACCCCGGCGGAGTCCAGAAAAAGTCTTACTTGGAAAGGAGCTAGACTAATTGACTGCACAAGAGTCACACAATGTTTGGAACAAGCGACATCAGTCTTTGAGATCATTGTAATATTTGATTTCACACCCCAAAAGAAATTTATTGGTCAATACATGTTTTTCCTATCTAGATTGTACCAACCGAGTTTACGATTGGAGGATAATTCCAAGCCAATGAATAATTTTCTTAACTACGAGGTTAAATCTTTGCATGAGTTCAGATCCCACTTTGGTTTTTTATTGCATGACCATTTACACATACATTGTTGGAAGAGTCGCAAAATAATTATATGCCAATGACCAATTTGCTGAACTACAAGGTTGAATCTAACTAGATATATGTTTATTGGAAAACAAAACATCCATTCCAGATTGTGAGTTTAGTATGCACTGAGTTGACACTTGGCAGAGCTGCACATCAAACATGACTAGAAAAGAAAGAACTACACATAAACCTTATATTAGCAATTGAATATATTTGAGGAAAACAACTCACAAGGGTATCTCCTTTAGCTTTTGGCCCCCTCAAACCCTTGTATTTTATGTTTTGCCCCCCCCCAACATTGAACCAATTTATGTTTTGCCGCCCCGTCTCGCGCTCTACCGCGACACCCTCTCCCACCCCTTCCTCGCCCCCTCCTTTTGCCACCGCCCTTTCGCCACCGCCACCGCCACCGCCCCCCTTCTTCACTTAATTAATTTGTTTTTACTACATGTTTTCAGGACTGACATAATGGCGGACGATAGAGCTGACCCGATTATGGACAACTATGATCCGTACGGTGAAGCACATATGTTCGGCATCATAAACGGCGATATTCTATATGTGCCGACCGGAGAAGAAGAAGATGATATCTCTTCTTATCTGAACCTTGACGGTGAAGATGAAGGGCGCCGTCAGCAAGATGATGCCGAACAAACGTCGATAAACGACGATCTTCAAATGGAAGTAGCAACCACCTCCGGCGCCGAGGTATATATATACATTGCGTATTCTTCTGCTTGTAAGGAGTTACTTGTTTACTCTCCCTCTCCCTCTCTCTCACTAAAGCATCTTATATAGTAAAATTAGGAAAGCAATGCCCAGCTTCAGATCTCGCGCTGATCTCGCGCTGTTGCCTCGCCGGTGTTGTTGTTGTCTTCAAGGCGCACACATATTTCAATGCGTACGTGACAAACAACGCTAATATATTGGATTTCAGCTTTGGTACTTTGTTCTATAGTAAGTTGCAAGTTGCAACCACGCAGGCTTAGCAGAGTAATACTACTAGTACTTAGTTAACTGCAATGATATTTAATCAGGCTGTTGAGTTACATACCTAGATTCTAACACTGAGCAGTGATGCTAACGCTAGAATACCCCATATCCATCGATTATCAATCCCATCAAGATGGGTGATTGAGTAGAACAATCAAAACAAAAAAATTAGCACCGGGATGAATAGTACTCCTAATTTTTTTATTGAAAGAAAATAGATCTACTTATATACTCCCTCCATCCTAAAGTTTTTTCTTAGATTTGTCTAGATATGTATGTATCTAGTTATATTTTAGTATTTAGATACCTCCATTTATAGACAAACCTAACCAGCCGCGCCGCCACCCCATACCCCGGCTCAACCTGTCGCGCCGTCGTCGATCTCGACGGCGCGGGCTTTCCGTCTCCCGCGTGCGGCATCGATCTCGGCGGCGCGGGCTCCATGTGGGAAGGCTCGGCCTCCGGCGCTACGGCCGTCGCGGCGCTCCCGACGGTCCTGTGCTCCCTCCCGCGCTCTCTACCACCCACTGGTGGAAAAACAGGCTTCCGTCCAGCCCCATAAGTCGCGAAGCTGTAGGAACCGCGACTAATGGGACCTTTAGTCGCGGTTCTGGAGGTGAACCGCGACCAAAGGCCTGGGCCCAGGGCGCTCGGTGGCCAGCTGGTGCACGTGAGGGGCTTTAGTCGCGGTTGTCCTGGCCAACCGCGACTAAAGGCCTTCGGGCACCTTTAGTCACGGTTTGCCAGGCCAACCGCAACTAAAGCCCCTCCCCTATATATACCCATCCAGCAGGTAGTGAGAAATGGCGGGAAAAATGGGAGCGGGAAGACAGGAGGCGGGAAGACAGGAGGCGGGAAGAAAGTGGCGGGAAGAAAGAGGCGGGAAGACAGGGAAGAAATGGCGGGAAGAAGAGGAATCCAGAGCAATGATGATTTTTCTGAAAAGAAAAAGATAAAAGGTTCTGAAAATAAAAGAAGATTTGGGGGGGGCCTTTAGTCGCGGTTGGTCTGGCCAACCGCGACTAAAGGTTACCCTTTAGTCGCGGGTCGCCTCCCCACCCGCGACTAAAGGGGGGGGGGGCGCGGGAAGGCAAAAAACCCGCCAAAAACCCTTTAGTCGCGGTTGGGGAGGCGACCCGCGACTAAAGGGTACCTTTAGTCGCGGGTCTCGTCCCCAACCGCGACTAAAGGGGGGGCTATAAATACAGTGCGGGTCGCCTCCCCTGCCGCCGTCTTCTCCATCTCTCTCGTCTTCTCCGATTCCAACCGTCGCGCGCGCGCCGAAGGCCTGCCGCCGCCGTCGCCCTCGCCCTCGTCGACGCCGCCCGCCGTCGCCCTCGCCGTCGTCGTCGCCCTCGCCGTCGTCGCCGCCGTCGCCGCCCTCGCCGTCGCGGTTGGTTCCTTTCATCTTTCCCGCGCCGCGCGCCCACCTTCCTCGCTTCCTTGGAAGAACGTCTTGGAAGAACGAACGTCGATCTTGGAAGAACGAACGTCGATCTTGAACGTCTTGGAGAAACTCTTACTCACATGCCTTCCTTCGAATGAGACCCCTACGGAGTCAAGAAAATGTCTCACTCACATGCCTTCCTTCGAATGAGACCCCGGCGGAGTCCAGAAAAAGTCTTACTTGGAAAGGAGCTAGACTAATTGACTGCACAAGAGTCACACAATGTTTGGAACAAGCGACATCAGTCTTTGAGATCATTGTAATATTTGATTTCACACCCCAAAAGAAATTTATTGGTCAATACATGTTTTTCCTATCTAGATTGTACCAACCGAGTTTACGATTGGAGGATAATTCCAAGCCAATGAATAATTTTCTTAACTACGAGGTTAAATCTTTGCATGAGTTCAGATCCCACTTTGGTTTTTTATTGCATGACCATTTACACATACATTGTTGGAAGAGTCGCAAAATAATTATATGCCAATGACCAATTTGCTGAACTACAAGGTTGAATCTAACTAGATATATGTTTATTGGAAAACAAAACATCCATTCCAGATTGTGAGTTTAGTATGCACTGAGTTGACACTTGGCAGAGCTGCACATCAAACATGACTAGAAAAGAAAGAACTACACATAAACCTTATATTAGCAATTGAATATATTTGAGGAAAACAACTCACAAGGGTATCTCCTTTAGCTTTTGGCCCCCTGAAACCCTTGTATTTTATGTTTTGCCCCCCCCCAACATTGAACCAATTTATGTTTTGCCGCCCCGTCTCGCGCTCTACCGCGACACCCTCTCCCACCCCTTCCTCGCCCCCTCCTTTTGCCACCGCCCTTTCGCCACCGCCACCGCCACCGCCCCCCTTCTTCACTTAATTAATTTGTTTTTACTACATGTTTTCAGGACTGACATAATGGCGGACGATAGAGCTGACCCGATTATGGACAACTATGATCCGTACGGTGAAGCACATATGTTCGGCATCATAAACGGCGATATTCTATATGTGCCGACCGGAGAAGAAGAAGATGATATCTCTTCTTATCTGAACCTTGACGGTGAAGATGAAGGGCGCCGTCAGCAAGATGATGCCGAACAAACGTCGATAAACGACGATCTTCAAATGGAAGTAGCAACCACCTCCGGCGCCGAGGTATATATATACATTGCGTATTCTTCTGCTTGTAAGGAGTTACTTGTTTACTCTCCCTCTCCCTCTCTCTCACTAAAGCATCTTATATAGTAAAATTAGGAAAGCAATGCCCAGCTTCAGATCTCGCGCTGATCTCGCGCTGTTGCCTCGCCGGTGTTGTTGTTGTCTTCAAGGCGCACACATATTTCAATGCGTACGTGACAAACAACGCTAATATATTGGATTTCAGCTTTGGTACTTTGTTCTATAGTAAGTTGCAAGTTGCAACCACGCAGGCTTAGCAGAGTAATACTACTAGTACTTAGTTAACTGCAATGATATTTAATCAGGCTGTTGAGTTACATACCTAGATTCTAACACTGAGCAGTGATGCTAACGCTAGAATACCCCATATCCATCGATTATCAATCCCATCAAGATGGGTGATTGAGTAGAACAATCAAAACAAAAAAATTAGCACCGGGATGAATAGTACTCCTAATTTTTTTATTGAAAGAAAATAGATCTACTTATATACTCCCTCCATCCTAAAGTTTTTTCTTAGATTTGTCTAGATATGTATGTATCTAGTTATATTTTAGTATTTAGATACCTCCATTTATAGACAAACCTAACCAGCCGCGCCGCCACCCCATACCCCGGCTCAACCTGTCGCGCCGTCGTCGATCTCGACGGCGCGGGCTTTCCGTCTCCCGCGTGCGGCGTCGATCTCGGCGGCGCGGGCTCCATGTGGGAAGGCTCGGCCTCCGGCGCTACGGCCGTCGCGGCGCTCCCGACGGTCCTGTGCTCCCTCCCGCGCTCTCTACCACCCACTGGTGGAAAAACAGGCTTCCGTCCAGCCCCATAAGTCGCGAAGCTGTAGGAACCGCGACTAATGGGACCTTTAGTCGCGGTTCTGGAGGTGAACCGCGACCAAAGGCCTGGGCCCAGGGCGCTCGGTGGCCAGCTGGTGCACGTGAGGGGCTTTAGTCGCGGTTGTCCTGGCCAACCGCGACTAAAGGCCTTCGGGCACCTTTAGTCACGGTTTGCCAGGCCAACCGCAACTAAAGCCCCTCCCCTATATATACCCATCCAGCAGGTAGTGAGAAATGGCGGGAAAAATGGGAGCGGGAAGACAGGAGGCGGGAATACAGGAGGCGGGAAGAAAGTGGCGGGAAGAAAGAGGCGGGAAGACAGGGAAGAAATGGCGGGAAGAAGAGGAATCCAGAGCAATGATGATTTTTCTGAAAAGAAAAAGATAAAAGGTTCTGAAAATAAAAGAAGATTTGGGGGGGGCCTTTAGTCGCGGTTGGTCTGGCCAACCGCGACTAAAGGTTACCCTTTAGTCGCGGGTCGCCTCCCCACCCGCGACTAAAGGGGGGGGGGCGCGGGAAGGCAAAAAACCCGCCAAAAACCCTTTAGTCGCGGTTGGGGAGGCGACCCGCGACTAAAGGGTACCTTTAGTCGCGGGTCTCGTCCCCAACCGCGACTAAAGGGGGGGCTATAAATACAGTGCGGGTCGCCTCCCCTGCCGCCGTCTTCTCCATCTCTCTCGTCTTCTCCGATTCCAACCGTCGCGCGCGCGCCGAAGGCCTGCCGCCGCCGTCGCCCTCGCCCTCGTCGACGCCGCCCGCCGTCGCCCTCGCCGTCGTCGTCGCCCTCGCCGTCGTCGCCGCCGTCGCCGCCCTCGCCGTCGCGGTTGGTTCCTTTCATCTTTCCCGCGCCGCGCGCCCACCTTCCTCGCTTCCTTGGAAGAACGTCTTGGAAGAACGAACGTCGATCTTGGAAGAACGAACGTCGATCTTGAACGTCTTGGAGAAACTCTTACTCACATGCCTTCCTTCGAATGAGACCCCTACGGAGTCCAGAAAATGTCTCACTCACATGCCTTCCTTCGAATGAGACCCCGGCGGAGTCCAGAAAAAGTCTTACTTGGAAAGGAGCTAGACTAATTGACTGCACAAGAGTCACACAATGTTTGGAACAAGCGACATCAGTCTTTGAGATCATTGTAATATTTGATTTCACACCCCAAAAGAAATTTATTGGTCAATACATGTTTTTCCTATCTAGATTGTACCAACCGAGTTTACGATTGGAGGATAATTCCAAGCCAATGAATAATTTTCTTAACTACGAGGTTAAATCTTTGCATGAGTTCAGATCCCACTTTGGTTTTTTATTGCATGACCATTTACACATACATTGTTGGAAGAGTCGCAAAATAATTATATGCCAATGACCAATTTGCTGAACTACAAGGTTGAATCTAACTAGATATATGTTTATTGGAAAACAAAACATCCATTCCAGATTGTGAGTTTAGTATGCACTGAGTTGACACTTGGCAGAGCTGCACATCAAACATGACTAGAAAAGAAAGAACTACACATAAACCTTATATTAGCAATTGAATATATTTGAGGAAAACAACTCACAAGGGTATCTCCTTTAGCTTTTGGCCCCCTCAAACCCTTGTATTTTATGTTTTGCCCCCCCCAACATTGAACCAATTTAAGTTTTGCCGTCCCGTCTCGCGCTCTACCGCGACACCCTCTCCCACCCCTTCCTCGCCCCCTCCTTTTGCCACCGCCCTTTCGCCACCGCCACCGCCACCGCCCCCCTTCTTCACTTAATTAATTTGTTTTTACTACATGTTTTCAGGACTGACATAATGGCGGACGATAGAGCTGACCCGATTATGGACAACTATGATCCGGACGGTGAAGCACATATGTTTGGCATCATAAACGGCGATATTCTATATGTGCCGACCGGAGAAGAAGAAGATGATATCTCTTCTTATCTGAACCTTGACGGTGAAGATGAAGGGCGCCGTCAGCAAGATGATGCCGAACAAACGTCGATAAACGACGATCTTCAAATGGAAGTAGCACCCACCTCCGGCGCCGAGGTATATATATACATTGCGTATTCTTCTGCTTGTAAGGAGTTACTTGTTTACTCTCCCTCTCCCTCTCTCTCACTAAAGCATCTTATATAGTAAAATTAGGAAAGCAATGCCCAGCTTCAGATCTCGCGCTGATCTCGCGCTGTTGCCTCGCCGGTGTTGTTGTTGTCTTCAAGGCGCACACATATTTCAATGCGTACGTGACAAACAACGCTAATATATTGGATTTCAGCTTTGGTACTTTGTTCTATAGTAAGTTGCAAGTTGCAACCACGCAGGCTTAGCAGAGTAATACTACTAGTACTTAGTTAACTGCAATGATATTTAATCAGGCTGTTGAGTTACATACCTAGATTCTAACACTGAGCAGTGATGCTAACGCTAGAATACCCCATATCCATCGATTATCAATCCCATCAAGATGGGTGATTGAGTAGAACAATCAAAAAAAAAAATTAGCACCGGGATGAATAGTACTCCTAATTTTTTTATTGAAAGAAAATAGATCTACTTATATACTCCCTCCATCCTAAAGTTTTTTCTTAGATTTGTCTAGATATGTATGTATCTAGTTATATTTTAGTATTTAGATACCTCCATTTATAGACAAACCTAACCAGCCGCGCCGCCACCCCATACCCCGGCTCAACCTGTCGCGCCGTCGTCGATCTCGACGGCGCGGGCTTTCCGTCTCCCGCGTGCGGCGTCGATCTCGGCGGCGCGGGCTCCATGTGGGAAGGCTCGGCCTCCGGCGCTACGGCCGTCGCGGCGCTCCCGACGGTCCTGTGCTCCCTCCCGCGCTCTCTACCACCCACTGGTGGAAAAACAGGCTTCCGTCCAGCCCCATAAGTCGCGAAGCTGTAGGAACCGCGACTAATGGGACCTTTAGTCGCGGTTCTGGAGGTGAACCGCGACCAAAGGCCTGGGCCCAGGGCGCTCGGTGGCCAGCTGGTGCACGTGAGGGGCTTTAGTCGCGGTTGTCCTGGCCAACCGCGACTAAAGGCCTTCGGGCACCTTTAGTCACGGTTTGCCAGGCCAACCGCAACTAAAGCCCCTCCCCTATATATACCCATCCAGCAGGTAGTGAGAAATGGCGGGAAAAATGGGAGCGGGAAGACAGGAGGCGGGAAGACAGGAGGCGGGAAGAAAGTGGCGGGAAGAAAGAGGCGGGAAGACAGGGAAGAAATGGCGGGAAGAAGAGGAATCCAGAGCAATGATGATTTTTCTGAAAAGAAAAAGATAAAAGGTTCTGAAAATAAAAGAAGATTTGGGGGGGGGGGGGCCTTTAGTCGCGGTTGGTCTGGCCAACCGCGACTAAAGGTTACCCTTTAGTCGCGGGTCGCCTCCCCACCCGTGACTAAAGGGGGGGGCGCGGGAAGGCAAAAAACCCGCCAAAAACCCTTTAGTCGCGGTTGGGGAGGCGACCCGCGACTAAAGGGTACCTTTAGTCGCGGGTCTCGTCCCCAACCGCGACTAAGGGGGGGGGGCTATAAATACAGTGCGGGTCGCCTCCCCTGCCGCCGTCTTCTCCATCTCTCTCGTCTTCTCCGATTCCAACCGTCGCGCGCGCGCCGAAGGCCTGCCGCTGCCGTCGCCCTCGCCCTCGTCGACGCCGCCCGCCGTCGCCCTCGCCGTCGTCGTCGCCCTCGCCGTCGTCGCCGCCGTCGCCGCCCTCGCCGTCGCGGTTGGTTCCTTTCATCTTTCCCGCGCCGCGCGCCCGCCTTCCTCGCTTCCTTGGAAGAACGTCTTGGAAGAACGAACGTCGATCTTGGAAGAACGAACGTCGATCTTGAACGTCTTGGAGAAACTCTTACTCACATGCCTTCCTTCGAATGAGACCCCTACGGAGTCCAGAAAATGTCTCACTCACATGCCTTCCTTCGAATGAGACCCCGGCGGAGTCCAGAAAAAGTCTTACTTGGAAAGGAGCTAGACTAATTGACTGCACAAGAGTCACACAATGTTTGGAACAAGCGACATCAGTCTTTGAGATCATTGTAATATTTGATTTCACACCCCAAAAGAAATTTATTGGTCAATACATGTTTTTCCTATCTAGATTGTACCAACCGAGTTTACGATTGGAGGATAATTCCAAGCCAATGAATAATTTTCTTAACTACGAGGTTAAATCTTTGCATGAGTTCAGATCCCACTTTGGTTTTTTATTGCATGACCATTTACACATACATTGTTGGAAGAGTCGCAAAATAATTATATGCCAATGACCAATTTGCTGAACTACAAGGTTGAATCTAACTAGATATATGTTTATTGGAAAACAAAACATCCATTCCAGATTGTGAGTTTAGTATGCACTGAGTTGACACTTGGCAGAGCTGCACATCAAACATGACTAGAAAAGAAAGAACTACACATAAACCTTATATTAGCAATTGAATATATTTGAGGAAAACAACTCACAAGGGTATCTCCTTTAGCTTTTGGCCCCCTCAAACCCTTGTATTTTATGTTTTGCCCCCCCCAACATTGAACCAATTTATGTTTTGCCGCCCCGTCTCGTGCTCTACCGCGACACCCTCTCCCACCCCTTCCTCGCCCCCTCCTTTTGCCACCGCCCTTTCGCCACCGCCACCGCCACCGCCCCCCTTCTTCACTTAATTAATTTGTTTTTACTACATGTTTTCAGGACTGACATAATGGCGGACGATAGAGCTGACCCGATTATGGACAACTATGATCCGGACGGTGAAGCACATATGTTCGGCATCATAAACGGTGATATTCTATATGTGCCGACCGGAGAAGAAGAAGATGATATCTCTTCTTATCTGAACCTTGACGGTGAAGATGAAGGGCGCCGTCAGCAAGATGATGCCGAACAAACGTCGATAAACGACGATCTTCAAATGGAAGTAGCACCCACCTCCGGCGCCGAGGTATATATATACATTGCGTATTCTTCTGCTTGTAAGGAGTTACTTGTTTACTCTCCCTCTCCCTCTCTCTCACTAAAGCATCTTATATAGTAAAATTAGGAAAGCAATGCCCAGCTTCAGATCTCGCGCTGATCTCGCGCTGTTGCCTCGCCGGTGTTGTTGTTGTCTTCAAGGCGCACACATATTTCAATGCGTACGTGACAAACAACGCTAATATATTGGATTTCAGCTTTGGTACTTTGTTCTATAGTAAGTTGCAAGTTGCAACCACGCAGGCTTAGCAGAGTAATACTACTAGTACTTAGTTAACTGCAATGATATTTAATCAGGCTGTTGAGTTACATACCTAGATTCTAACACTGAGCAGTGATGCTAACGCTAGAATACCCCATATCCATCGATTATCAATCCCATCAAGATGGGTGATTGAGTAGAACAATCAAAACAAAAAAATTAGCACCGGGATGAATAGTACTCCTAATTTTTTTATTGAAAGAAAATAGATCTACTTATATACTCCCTCCATCCTAAAGTTTTTTCTTAGATTTGTCTAGATATGTATGTATCTAGTTATATTTTAGTATTTAGATACCTCCATTTATAGACAAACCTAACCAGCCGCGCCGCCACCCCATACCCCGGCTCAACCTGTCGCGCCGTCGTCGATCTCGACGGCGCGGGCTTTCCGTCTCCCGCGTGCGGCGTCGATCTCGGCGGCGCGGGCTCCATGTGGGAAGGCTCGGCCTCCGGCGCTACGGCCGTCGCGGCGCTCCCGACGGTCCTGTGCTCCCTCCCGCGCTCTCTACCACCCACTGGTGGAAAAACAGGCTTCCGTCCAGCCCCATAAGTCGCGAAGCTGTAGGAACCGCGACTAATGGGACCTTTAGTCGCGGTTCTGGAGGTGAACCGCGACCAAAGGCCTGGGCCCAGGGCGCTCGGTGGCCAGCTGGTGCACGTGAGGGGCTTTAGTCGCGGTTGTCCTGGCCAACCGCGACTAAAGGCCTTCGGGCACCTTTAGTCACGGTTTGCCAGGCCAACCGCAACTAAAGCCCCTCCCCTATATATACCCATCCAGCAGGTAGTGAGAAATGGCGGGAAAAATGGGAGCGGGAAGACAGGAGGCGGGAAGACAGGAGGCGGGAAGAAAGTGGCGGGAAGAAAGAGGCGGGAAGACAGGGAAGAAATGGCGGGAAGAAGAGGAATCCAGAGCAATGATGATTTTTCTGAAAAGAAAAAGATAAAAGGTTCTGAAAATAAAAGAAGATTTGGGGGGGGGCCTTTAGTCGCGGTTGGTCTGGCCAACCGCGACTAAAGGTTACCCTTTAGTCGCGGGTCGCCTCCCCACCCGCGACTAAAGGGGGGGGGCGCGGGAAGGCAAAAAACCCGCCAAAAACCCTTTAGTCGCGGTTGGGGAGGCGACCCGCGACTAAAGGGTACCTTTAGTCGCGGGTCTCGTCCCCAACCGCGACTAAAGGGGGGGGCTATAAATACAGTGCGGGTCGCCTCCCCTGCCGCCGTCTTCTCCATCTCTCTCGTCTTCTCTGATTCCAACCGTCGCGCGCGCGCCGAAGGCCTGCCGCCGCCGTCGCCCTCGCCCTCGTCGACGCCGCCCGCCGTCGCCCTCGCCGTCGTCGTCGCCCTCGCCGTCGTCGCCGCCGTCGCCGCCCTCGCCGTCGCGGTTGGTTCCTTTCATCTTTCCCGCGCCGCGCGCCCGCCTTCCTCGCTTCCTTGGAAGAACGTCTTGGAAGAACGAACGTCGATCTTGGAAGAACGAACGTCGATCTTGAACGTCTTGGAGAAACTCTTACTCACATGCCTTCCTTCGAATGAGACCCCTACGGAGTCCAGAAAATGTCTCACTCACATGCCTTCCTTCGAATGAGACCCCGGCGGAGTCCAGAAAAAGTCTTACTTGGAAAGGAGCTAGACTAATTGACTGCACAAGAGTCACACAATGTTTGGAACAAGCGACATCAGTCTTTGAGATCATTGTAATATTTGATTTCACACCCCAAAAGAAATTTATTGGTCAATACATGTTTTTCCTATCTAGATTGTACCATCCGAGTTTACGATTGGAGGATAATTCCAAGCCAATGAATAATTTTCTTAACTACGAGGTTAAATCTTTGCATGAGTTCAGATCCCACTTTGGTTTTTTATTGCATGACCATTTACACATACATTGTTGGAAGAGTCGCAAAATAATTATATGCCAATAACCAATTTGCTGAACTACAAGGTTGAATCTAACTAGATATATGTTTATTGGAAAACAAAACATCCATTCCAGATTGTGAGTTTAGTATGCACTGAGTTGACACTTGGCAGAGCTGCACATCAAACATGACTAGAAAAGAAAGAACTACACATAAACCTTATATTAGCAATTGAATATATTTGAGGAAAACAACTCACAAGGGTATCTCCTTTAGCTTTTGGCCCCCTCAAACCCTTGTATTTTATGTTTTGCCCCCCCCAACATTGAACCAATTTATGTTTTGCCGCCCCGTCTCGCGCTCTACCGCGACACCCTCTCCCACCCCTTCCTCGCCCCCTCCTTTTGCCACCGCCCTTTCGCCACCGCCACCGCCACCGCCCCCCTTCTTCACTTAATTAATTTGTTTTTACTACATGTTTTCAGGACTGACATAATGGCGGACGATAGAGCTGACCCGATTATGGACAACTATGATCCGGACGGTGAAGCACATATGTTCGGCATCATAAACGGCGATATTCTATATGTGCCGACCGGAGAAGAAGAAGATGATATCTCTTCTTATCTGAACCTTGACGGTGAAGATGAAGGGCGCCGTCAGCAAGATGATGCCGAACAAACGTCGATAAACGACGATCTTCAAATGGAAGTAGCAACCACCTCCGGCGCCGAGGTATATATATACATTGCGTATTCTTCTGCTTGTAAGGAGTTACTTGTTTACTCTCCCTCTCCCTCTCTCTCACTAAAGCATCTTATATAGTAAAATTAGGAAAGCAATGCCCAGCTTCAGATCTCGCGCTGATCTCGCGCTGTTGCCTCGCCGGTGTTGTTGTTGTCTTCAAGGCGCACACATATTTCAATGCGTACGTGACAAACAACGCTAATATATTGGATTTCAGCTTTGGTACTTTGTTCTATAGTAAGTTGCAAGTTGCAACCACGCAGGCTTAGCAGAGTAATACTACTAGTACTTAGTTAACTGCAATGATATTTAATCAGGCTGTTGAGTTACATACCTAGATTCTAACACTGAGCAGTGATGCTAACGCTAGAATACCCCATATCCATCGATTATCAATCCCATCAAGATGGGTGATTGAGTAGAACAATCAAAACAAAAAAATTAGCACCGGGATGAATAGTACTCCTAATTTTTTTATTGAAAGAAAATAGATCTACTTATATACTCCCTCCATCCTAAAGTTTTTTCTTAGATTTGTCTAGATATGTATGTATCTAGTTATATTTTAGTATTTAGATACCTCCATTTATAGACAAACCTAACCAGCCGCGCCGCCACCCCATACCCCGGCTCAACCTGTCGCGCCGTCGTCGATCTCGACGGCGCGGGCTTTCCGTCTCCCGCGTGCGGCGTCGATCTCGGCGGCGCGGGCTCCATGTGGGAAGGCTCGGCCTCCGGCGCTACGGCCGTCGCGGGGCTCCCGACGGTCCTGTGCTCCCTCCCACGCTCTCTACCACCCACTGGTGGAAAAACAGGCTTCCGTCCAGCCCCATAAGTCGCGAAGCTGTAGGAACCGCGACTAATGGGACCTTTAGTCGCGGTTCTGGAGGTGAACCGCGACCAAAGGCCTGGGCCCAGGGCGCTCGGTGGCCAGCTGGTGCACGTGAGGGGCTTTAGTCGCGGTTGTCCTGGCCAACCGCGACTAAAGGCCTTCGGGCACCTTTAGTCACGGTTTGCCAGGCCAACCGCAACTAAAGCCCCTCCCCTATATATACCCATCCAGCAGGTAGTGAGAAATGGCGGGAAAAATGGGAGCGGGAAGACAGGAGGCGGGAAGACAGGAGGCGGGAAGAAAGTGGCGGGAAGAAAGAGGCGGGAAGACAGGGAAGAAATGGCGGGAAGAAGAGGAATCCAGAGCAATGATGATTTTTCTGAAAAGAAAAAGATAAAAGGTTCTGAAAATAAAAGAAGATTTGGGGGGGCCTTTAGTCGCGGTTGGTCTGGCCAACCGCGACTAAAGGTTACCCATTAGTCGCGGGTCGCCTCCCAACATTGAACCAATTTATGTTTTGCCGCCCCGTCTCGCGATCTATCGCGACACCCTCTCCCACCCCTTCCTCGCCCCCTCCTGTTGCCACCGCCCTTTCGCCACCGCCACCGCCACCGCCCCCCTTCTACACTTAATTAATTTGTTTTTACTACTTGTTTTCAGGACTGACATAATGGCGGACGATAGAGCTGACCCGATTATGGACAACTATGATCCGGACGGTGAAGCACATATGTTCGGCATCATAAACGGCGATATTCTATATGTGCCGACCGGAGAAGAAGAAGATGATATCTCTTCTTATCTGAACCTTGACGGTGAAGATGAAGGGCGCCGTCAGCAAGATGATGCCGAACAAACGTCGATAAACGACGATCTTCAAATGGAAGTAGCAACCACCTCCGGCGCCGAGGTATATATATACATTGCGTATTCTTCTGCTTGTAAGGAGTTACTTGTTTACTCTCCCTCTCCCTCTCTCTCACTAAAGCATCTTATATAGTAAAATTAGGAAAGCAATGCCCAGCTTCAGATCTCGCGCTGATCTCGCGCTGTTGCCTCGCCGGTGTTGTTGTTGTCTTCAAGGCGCACACATATTTCAATGCGTACGTGACAAACAACGCTAATATATTGGATTTCAGCTTTGGTACTTTGTTCTATAGTAAGTTGCAAGTTGCAACCACGCAGGCTTAGCAGAGTAATACTACTAGTACTTAGTTAACTGCAATGATATTTAATCAGGCTGTTGAGTTACATACCTAGATTCTAACACTGAGCAGTGATGCTAACGCTAGAATACCCCATATCCATCGATTATCAATCCCATCAAGATGGGTGATTGAGTAGAACAATCAAAACAAAAAAATTAGCACCGGGATGAATAGTACTCCTAATTTTTTTATTGAAATAAAATAGATCTACTTATATACTCCCTCCATCCTAAAGTTTTTTCTTAGATTTGTCTAGATATGTATGTATCTAGTTATATTTTAGTATTTAGATACCTCCATTTATAGACAAACCTAACCAGCCGCGCCGCCACCCCATACCCCGGCTCAACCTGTCGCGCCGTCGTCGATCTCGACGGCGCGGGCTTTCCGTCTCCCGCGTGCGGCGTCGATCTCGGCGGCGCGGGCTCCATGTGGGAAGGCTCGGCCTCCGGCGCTACGGCCGTCGCGGCGCTCCCGACGGTCCTGTGCTCCCTCCCGCGCTCTCTACCACCCACTGGTGGAAAAACAGGCTTCCGTCCAGCCCCATAAGTCGCGAAGCTGTAGGAACCGCGACTAATGGGACCTTTAGTCGCGGTTCTGGAGGTGAACCGCGACCAAAGGCCTGGGCCCAGGGCGCTCGGTGGCCAGCTGGTGCACGTGAGGGGCTTTAGTCGCGGTTGTCCTGGCCAACCGCGACTAAAGGCCTTCGGGCACCTTTAGTCATGGTTTGCCAGGCCAACCGCAACTAAAGCCCCTCCCCTATATATACCCATCCAGCAGGTAGTGAGAAATGGCGGGAAAAATGGGAGCGGGAAGACAGGAGGCGGGAAGACAGGAGGCGGGAAGAAAGTGGCGGGAAGAAAGAGGCGGGAAGACAGGGAAGAAATGGCGGGAAGAAGAGGAATCCAGAGCAATGATGATTTTTCTGAAAAGAAAAAGATAAAAGGTTCTGAAAATAAAAGAAGATTTGGGGGGGGCCTTTAGTCGCGGTTGGTCTGGCCAACCGCGACTAAAGGTTACCCTTTAGTCGCGGGTCGCCTCCCCACCCGCGACTAAAGGGGGGGGGGCGCGGGAAGGCAAAAAACCCGCCAAAAACCCTTTAGTCGCGGTTGGGGAGGCGACCCGCGACTAAAGGGTACCTTTAGTCGCGGGTCTCGTCCCCAACCGCGACTAAAGGGGGGGGCTATAAATACAGTGCGGGTCGCCTCCCCTGCCGCCGTCTTCTCCATCTCTCTCGTCTTCTCCGATTCCAACCGTCGCGCGCGCGCCGAAGGCCTGCCGCCGCCGTCGCCCTCGCCCTCGTCGACGCCGCCCTCCGTCGCCCTCGCCGTCGTCGTCGCCCTCGCCGTCGTCGCCGCCGTCGCCGCCCTCGCCGTCGCGGTTGGTTCCTTTCATCTTTCCCGCGCCGCGCGCCCGCCTTCCTCGCTTCCTTGGAAGAACGTCTTGGAAGAACGAACGTCGATCTTGGAAGAACGAACGTCGATCTTGAACGTCTTGGAGAAACTCTTACTCACATGCCTTCCTTCGAATGAGACCCCTACGGAGTCCAGAAAATGTCTCACTCACATGCCTTCCTTCGAATGAGACCCCGGCGGAGTCCAGAAAAAGTCTTACTTGGAAAGGAGCTAGACTAATTGACTGCACAAGAGTCACACAATGTTTGGAACAAGCGACATCAGTCTTTGAGATCATTGTAATATTTGATTTCACACCCCAAAAGAAATTTATTGGTCAATACATGTTTTTCCTATCTAGATTGTACCAACCGAGTTTACGATTGGAGGATAATTCCAAGCCAATGAATAATTTTCTTAACTACGAGGTTAAATCTTTGCATGAGTTCAGATCCCACTTTGGTTTTTTATTGCATGACCATTTACACATACATTGTTGGAAGAGTCGCAAAATAATTATATGCCAATGACCAATTTGCTGAACTACAAGGTTGAATCTAACTAGATATATGTTTATTGGAAAACAAAACATCCATTCCAGATTGTGAGTTTAGTATGCACTGAGTTGACACTTGGCAGAGCTGCACATCAAACATGACTAGAAAAGAAAGAACTACACATAAACTTTATATTAGCAATTGAATATATTTGAGGAAAACAACTCACAAGGGTATCTCCTTTAGCTTTTGGCCCCCTCAAACCCTTGTATTTTATGTTTTGCCCCCCCCAACATTGAACCAATTTATGTTTTGCCGCCCCGTCTCGCGCTCTACCGCGACACCCTCTCCCACCCCTTCCTCGCCCCCTCCTTTTGCCACCGCCCTTTCGCCACCGCCACCGCCACCGCCCCCCTTCTTCACTTAATTAATTTGTTTTTACTACATGTTTTCAAGACTGACATAATGGCGGACGATAGAGCTGACCCGATTATGGACAACTATGATCCGGACGGTGAAGCACATATGTTCGGCATCATAAACGGCGATATTCTATATGTGCCGACCGGAGAAGAAGAAGATGATATCTCTTCTTATCTGAACCTTGACGGTGAAGATGAAGGGCGCCGTCAGCAAGATGATGCCGAACAAACGTCGATAAACGACGATCTTCAAATGGAAGTAGCAACCACCTCCGGCGCCGAGGTATATATATACATTGCGTATTCTTCTGCTTGTAAGGAGTTACTTGTTTACTCTCCCTCTCCCTCTCTCTCACTAAAGCATCTTATATAGTAAAATTAGGAAAGCAATGCCCAGCTTCAGATCTCGCGCTGATCTCGCGCTGTTGCCTCGCCGGTGTTGTTGTTGTCTTCAAGGCGCACACATATTTCAATGCGTACGTGACAAACAACGCTAATATATTGGATTTCAGCTTTGGTACTTTGTTCTATAGTAAGTTGCAAGTTGCAACCACGCAGGCTTAGCAGAGTAATACTACTAGTACTTAGTTAACTGCAATGATATTTAATCAGGCTGTTGAGTTACATACCTAGATTCTAACACTGAGCAGTGATGCTAACGCTAGAATACCCCATATCCATCGATTATCAATCCCATCAAGATGGGTGATTGAGTAGAACAATCAAAACAAAAAAATTAGCACCGGGATGAATAGTACTCCTAATTTTTTTATTGAAAGAAAATAGATCTACTTATATACTCCCTCCATCCTAAAGTTTTTTCTTAGATTTGTCTAGATATGTATGTATCTAGTTATATTTTAGTATTTAGATACCTCCATTTATAGACAAACCTAACCAGCCGCGCCGCCACCCCATACCCCGGCTCAACCTGTCGCGCCGTCGTCGATCTCGACGGCGCGGGCTTTCCGTCTCCCGCGTGCGGCGTCGATCTCGGCGGCGCGGGCTCCATGTGGGAAGGCTCGGCCTCCGGCGCTACGGCCGTCGCGGCGCTCCCGACGGTCCTGTGCTCCCTCCCACGCTCTCTACCACCCACTGGTGGAAAAACAGGCTTCCGTCCAGCCCCATAAGTCGCGAAGCTGTAGGAACCGCGACTAATGGGACCTTTAGTCGCGGTTCTGGAGGTGAACCGCGACCAAAGGCCTGGGCCCAGGGCGCTCGGTGGCCAGCTGGTGCACGTGAGGGGCTTTAGTCGCGGTTGTCCTGGCCAACCGCGACTAAAGGCCTTCGGGCACCTTTAGTCACGGTTTGCCAGGCCAACCGCAACTAAAGCCCCTCCCCTATATATACCCATCCAGCAGGTAGTGAGAAATGGCGGGAAAAATGGGAGCGGGAAGACAGGAGGCGGGAAGACAGGAGGCGGGAAGAAAGTGGCGGGAAGAAAGAGGCGGGAAGACAGGGAAGAAATGGCGGGAAGAAGAGGAATCCAGAGCAATGATGATTTTTCTGAAAAGAAAAAGATAAAAGGTTCTGAAAATAAAAGAAGATTTGGGGGGGCCTTTAGTCGCGGTTGGTCTGGCCAACCGCGACTAAAGGTTACCCTTTAGTCGCGGGTCGCCTCCCCACCCGCGACTAAAGGGGGGGGGGCGCGGGAAGGCAAAAAACCCGCCAAAAACCCTTTAGTCGCGGTTGGGGAGGCGACCCGCGACTAAAGGGTACCTTTAGTCGCGGGTCTCGTCCCCAACCGCGACTAAAGGGGGGGGGCTATAAATACAGTGCGGGTCGCCTCCCCTGCCGCCGTCTTCTCCATCTCTCTCGTCTTCTCCGATTCCAACCGTCGCGCGCGCGCCGAAGGCCTGCCGCCGCCGTCGCCCTCGCCCTCGTCGACGCCGCCCGCCGTCGCCCTCGCCGTCGTCGTCGCCCTCGCCGTCGTCGCCGCCGTCGCCGCCCTCGCCGTCGCGGTTGGTTCCTTTCATCTTTCCCGCGCCGCGCGCCCGCCTTCCTCGCTTCCTTGGAAGAACGTCTTGGAAGAACGAACGTCGATCTTGGAAGAACGAACGTCGATCTTGAACGTCTTGGAGAAACTCTTACTCACATGCCTTCCTTCGAATGAGACCCCTACGGAGTCCAGAAAATGTCTCACTCACATGCCTTCCTTCGAATGAGACCCCGGCGGAGTCCAGAAAAAGTCTTACTTGGAAAGGAGCTAGACTAATTGACTGCACAAGAGTCACACAATGTTTGGAACAAGCGACATCAGTCTTTGAGATCATTGTAATATTTGATTTCACACCCCAAAAGAAATTTATTGGTCAATACATGTTTTTCCTATCTAGATTGTACCAACCGAGTTTACGATTGGAGGATAATTCCAAGCCAATGAATAATTTTCTTAACTACGAGGTTAAATCTTTGCATGAGTTCAGATCCCACTTTGGTTTTTTATTGCATGACCATTTACACATACATTGTTGGAAGAGTCGCAAAATAATTATATGCCAATGACCAATTTGCTGAACTACAAGGTTGAATCTAACTAGATATATGTTTATTGGAAAACAAAACATCCATTCCAGATTGTGAGTTTAGTATGCACTGAGTTGACACTTGGCAGAGCTGCACATCAAACATGACTAGAAAAGAAAGAACTACACATAAACCTTATATTAGCAATTGAATATATTTGAGGAAAACAACTCACAAGGGTATCTCCTTTAGCTTTTGGCCCCCTCAAACCCTTGTATTTTATGTTTTGCCCCCCCCCCAACATTGAACCAATTTATGTTTTGCCGCCCCGTCTCGCGCTCTACCGCGACACCCTCTCCCACCCCTTCCTCGCCCCCTCCTTTTGCCACCGCCCTTTCGCCACCGCCACCGCCACCGCCCCCCTTCTTCACTTAATTAATTTGTTTTTACTACATGTTTTCAGGACTGACATAATGGCGGACGATAGAGCTGACCCGATTATGGACAACTATGATCCGGACGGTGAAGCACATATGTTCGGCATCATAAACGGCGATATTCTATATGTGCCGACCGGAGAAGAAGAAGATGATATCTCTTCTTATCTGAACCTTGACGGTGAAGATGAAGGGCGCCGTCAGCAAGATGATGCCGAACAAACGTCGATAAACGACGATCTTCAAATGGAAGTAGCAACCACCTCCGGCGCCGAGGTATATATATACATTGCGTATTCTTCTGCTTGTAAGGAGTTACTTGTTTACTCTCCCTCTCCCTCTCTCTCACTAAAGCATCTTATATAGTAAAATTAGGAAAGCAATGCCCAGCTTCAGATCTCGCGCTGATCTCGCGCTGTTGCCTCGCCGGTGTTGTTGTTGTCTTCAAGGCGCACACATATTTCAATGCGTACGTGACAAACAACGCTAATATATTGGATTTCAGCTTTGGTACTTTGTTCTATAGTAAGTTGCAAGTTGCAACCACGCAGGCTTAGCAGAGTAATACTACTAGTACTTAGTTAACTGCAATGATATTTAATCAGGCTGTTGAGTTACATACCTAGATTCTAACACTGAGCAGTGATGCTAACGCTAGAATACCCCATATCCATCGATTATCAATCCCATCAAGATGGGTGATTGAGTAGAACAATCAAAACAAAAAAATTAGCACCGGGATGAATAGTACTCCTAATTTTTTTATTGAAAGAAAATAGATCTACTTATATACTCCCTCCATCCTAAAGTTTTTTCTTAGATTTGTCTAGATATGTATGTATCTAGTTATATTTTAGTATTTAGATACCTCCATTTATAGACAAACCTAACCAGCCGCGCCGCCACCCCATACCCCGGCTCAACCTGTCGCGCCGTCGTCGATCTCGACGGCGCGGGCTTTCCGTCTCCCGCGTGCGGCGTCGATCTCGGCGGCGCGGGCTCCATGTGGGAAGGCTCGGCCTCCGGCGCTACGGCCGTCGCGGCGCTCCCGACGGTCCTGTGCTCCCTCCCGCGCTCTCTACCACCCACTGGTGGAAAAACAGGCTTCCGTCCAGCCCCATAAGTCGCGAAGCTGTAGGAACCGCGACTAATGGGACCTTTAGTCGCGGTTCTGGAGGTGAACCGCGACCAAAGGCCTGGGCCCAGGGCGCTCGGTGGCCAGCTGGTGCACGTGAGGGGCTTTAGTCGCGGTTGTCCTGGCCAACCGCGACTAAAGGCCTTCGGGCACCTTTAGTCACGGTTTGCCAGGCCAACCGCAACTAAAGCCCCTCCCCTATATATACCCATCCAGCAGGTAGTGAGAAATGGCGGGAAAAATGGGAGCGGGAAGACAGGAGGCGGGAAGACAGGAGGCGGGAAGAAAGAGGCGGGAAGACAGGGAAGAAATGGCGGGAAGAAGAGGAATCCAGAGCAATGATGATTTTTTTGAAAAGAAAAAGATAAAAGGTTCTGAAAATAAAAGAAGATTTGGGGGGGGGCCTTTAGTCGCGGTTGGTCTGGCCAACCGCGACTAAAGGTTACCCTTTAGTCGCGGGTCGCCTCCCAACATTGAACCAATTTATGTTTTGCCGCCCCGTCTCGCGCTCTACCGCGACACCCTCTCCCACCCCTTCCTCGCCCCCTCCTTTTGCCACCGCCCTTTCGCCACCGCCACCGCCACCGCCCCCCTTCTTCACTTAATTAATTTGTTTTTACTACATGTTTTCAGGACTGACATAATGGCGGACGATAGAGCTGACCCGATTATGGACAACTATGATCCGGACGGTGAAGCACATATGTTCGGCATCATAAACGGCGATATTCTATATGTGCCGACCGGAGAAGAAGAAGATGATATCTCTTCTTATCTGAACCTTGACGGTGAAGATGAAGGGCGCCGTCAGCAAGATGATGCCGAACAAACGTCGATAAACGACGATCTTCAAATGGAAGTAGCAACCACCTCCGGCGCCGAGGTATATATATACATTGCGTATTCTTCTGCTTGTAAGGAGTTACTTGTTTACTCTCCCTCTCCCTCTCTCTCACTAAAGCATCTTATATAGTAAAATTAGGAAAGCAATGCCCAGCTTCAGATCTCGCGCTGATCTCGCGCTGTTGCCTCGCCGGTGTTGTTGTTGTCTTCAAGGCGCACACATATTTCAATGCGTACGTGACAAACAACGCTAATATATTGGATTTCAGCTTTGGTACTTTGTTCTATAGTAAGTTGCAAGTTGCAACCACGCAGGCTTAGCAGAGTAATACTACTAGTACTTAGTTAACTGCAATGATATTTAATCAGGCTGTTGAGTTACATACCTAGATTCTAACACTGAGCAGTGATGCTAACGCTAGAATACCCCATATCCATCGATTATCAATCCCATCAAGATGGGTGATTGAGTAGAACAATCAAAACAAAAAAATTAGCACCGGGATGAATAGTACTCCTAATTTTTTTATTGAAAGAAAATAGATCTACTTATATACTCCCTCCATCCTAAAGTTTTTTCTTAGATTTGTCTAGATATGTATGTATCTAGTTATATTTTAGTATTTAGATACCTCCATTTATAGACAAACCTAACCAGCCGCGCCGCCACCCCATACCCCGGCTCAACCTGTCGCGCCGTCGTCGATCTCGACGGCGCGGGCTTTCCGTCTCCCGCGTGCGGCATCGATCTCGGCGGCGCGGGCTCCATGTGGGAAGGCTCGGCCTCCGGCGCTACGGCCGTCGCGGCGCTCCCGACGGTCCTGTGCTCCCTCCCGCGCTCTCTACCACCCACTGGTGGAAAAACAGGCTTCCGTCCAGCCCCATAAGTCGCGAAGCTGTAGGAACCGCGACTAATGGGACCTTTAGTCGCGGTTCTGGAGGTGAACCGCGACCAAAGGCCTGGGCCCAGGGCGCTCGGTGGCCAGCTGGTGCACGTGAGGGGCTTTAGTCGCGGTTGTCCTGGCCAACCGCGACTAAAGGCCTTCGGGCACCTTTAGTCATGGTTTGCCAGGCCAACCGCAACTAAAGCCCCTCCCCTATATATACCCATCCAGCAGGTAGTGAGAAATGGCGGGAAAAATGGGAGCGGGAAGACAGGAGGCGGGAAGACAGGAGGCGGGAAGAAAGTGGCGGGAAGAAAGAGGCGGGAAGACAGGGAAGAAATGGCGGGAAGAAGAGGAATCCAGAGCAATGATGATTTTTCTGAAAAGAAAAAGATAAAAGGTTCTGAAAATAAAAGAAGATTTGGGGGGGGCCTTTAGTCGCGGTTGGTCTGGCCAACCGCGACTAAAGGTTACCCTTTAGTCGCGGGTCGCCTCCCCACCCGCGACTAAAGGGGGGGGGCGCGGGAAGGCAAAAAACCCGCCAAAAACCCTTTAGTCGCGGTTGGGGAGGCGACCCGCGACTAAAGGGTACCTTTAGTCGCGGGTCTCGTCCCCAACCGCGACTAAAGGGGGGGGCTATAAATACAGTGCGGGTCGCCTCCCCTGCCGCCGTCTTCTCCATCTCTCTCGTCTTCTCCGATTCCAACCGTCGCGCGCGCGCCGAAGGCCTGCCGCCGCCGTCGCCCTCGCCCTCGTCGACGCCGCCCGCCGTCGCCCTCGCCGTCGTCGTCGCCCTCGCCGTCGTCGCCGCCGTCGCCGCCCTCGCCGTCGCGGTTGGTTCCTTTCATCTTTCCCGCGCCGCGCGCCCGCCTTCCTCGCTTCCTTGGAAGAACGTCTTGGAAGAACGAACGTCGATCTTGGAAGAACGAACGTCGATCTTGAACGTCTTGGAGAAACTCTTACTCACATGCCTTCCTTCGAATGAGACCCCTACGGAGTCCAGAAAATGTCTCACTCACATGCCTTCCTTCGAATGAGACCCCGGCGGAGTCCAGAAAAAGTCTTACTTGGAAAGGAGCTAGACTAATTGACTGCACAAGAGTCACACAATGTTTGGAACAAGCGACATCAGTCTTTGAGATCATTGTAATATTTGATTTCACACCCCAAAAGAAATTTATTGGTCAATACATGTTTTTCCTATCTAGATTGTACCAACCGAGTTTACGATTGGAGGATAATTCCAAGCCAATGAATAATTTTCTTAACTACGAGGTTAAATCTTTGCATGAGTTCAGATCCCACTTTGGTTTTTTATTGCATGACCATTTACACATACATTGTTGGAAGAGTCGCAAAATAATTATATGCCAATGACCAATTTGCTGAACTACAAGGTTGAATCTAACTAGATATATGTTTATTGGAAAACAAAACATCCATTCCAGATTGTGAGTTTAGTATGCACTGAGTTGACACTTGGCAGAGCTGCACATCAAACATGACTAGAAAAGAAAGAACTACACACAAACCTTATATTAGCAATTGAATATATTTGAGGAAAACAACTCACAAGGGTATCTCCTTTAGCTTTTGGCCCCCTCAAACCCTTGTATTTTATGTTTTGCCCCCCCCCCAACATTGAACCAATTTATGTTTTGCCGCCCCGTCTCGCGCTCTACCGCGACACCCTCTCCCACCCCTTCCTCGCCCCCTCCTTTTGCCACCGCCCTTTCGCCACCGCCACCGCCACCGCCCCCCTTCTTCACTTAATTAATTTGTTTTTACTACATGTTTTCAGGACTGACATAATGGCGGACGATAGAGCTGACCCGATTATGGACAACTATGATCCGGACGGTGAAGCACATATGTTCGGCATCATAAACGGCGATATTCTATATGTGCCGACCGGAGAAGAAGAAGATGATATCTCTTCTTATCTGAACCTTGACGGTGAAGATGAAGGGCGCCGTCAGCAAGATGATGCCGAACAAACGTCGATAAACGACGATCTTCAAATGGAAGTAGCAACCACCTCCGGCGCCGAGGTATATATATACATTGCGTATTCTTCTGCTTGTAAGGAGTTACTTGTTTACTCTCCCTCTCCCTCTCTCTCACTAAAGCATCTTATATAGTAAAATTAGGAAAGCAATGCCCAGCTTCAGATCTCGCGCTGATCTCGCGCTGTTGCCTCGCCGGTGTTGTTGTTGTCTTCAAGGCGCACACATATTTCAATGCGTACGTGACAAACAACGCTAATATATTGGATTTCAGCTTTGGTACTTTGTTCTATAGTAAGTTGCAAGTTGCAACCACGCAGGCTTAGCAGAGTAATACTACTAGTACTTAGTTAACTGCAATGATATTTAATCAGGCTGTTGAGTTACATACCTAGATTCTAACACTGAGCAGTGATGCTAACGCTAGAATACCCCATATCCATCGATTATCAATCCCATCAAGATGGGTGATTGAGTAGAACAATCAAAACAAAAAAATTAGCACCGGCATGAATAGTACTCCTAATTTTTTTATTGAAAGAAAATAGATCTACTTATATACTCCCTCCATCCTAAAGTTTTTTCTTAGATTTGTCTAGATATGTATGTATCTAGTTATATTTTAGTATTTAGATACCTCCATTTATAGACAAACCTAACCAGCCGCGCCGCCACCCCATACCCCGGCTCAACCTGTCGCGCCGTCGTCGATCTCGACGGCGCGGGCTTTCCGTCTCCCGCGTGCGGCGTCGATCTCGGCGGCGCGGGCTCCATGTGGGAAGGCTCGGCCTCCGGCGCTACGGCCGTCGCGGCGCTCCCGACGGTCCTGTGCTCCCTCCCGCGCTCTCTACCACCCACTGGTGGAAAAACAGGCTTCCGTCCAGCCCCATAAGTCGCGAAGCTGTAGGAACCGCGACTAATGGGACCTTTAGTCGCGGTTCTGGAGGTGAACCGCGACCAAAGGCCTGGGCCCAGGGCGCTCGGTGGCCAGCTGGTGCACGTGAGGGGCTTTAGTCGCGGTTGTCCTGGCCAACCGCGACTAAAGGCCTTCGGGCACCTTTAGTCACGGTTTGCCAGGCCAACCGCAACTAAAGCCCCTCCCATATATATACCCATCCAGCAGGTAGTGAGAAATGGCGGGAAAAATGGGAGCGGGAAGACAGGAGGCGGGAAGAAAGTGGCGGGAAGAAAGAGGCGGGAAGACAGGGAAGAAATGGCGGGAAGAAGAGGAATCCAGAGCAATGATGATTTTTCTGAAAAGAAAAAGATAAAAGGTTCTGAAAATAAAAGAAGATTTGGGGGGGGCCTTTAGTCGCGGTTGGTCTGGCCAACCGCGACTAAAGGTTACCCTTTAGTCGCGGGTCGCCTCCCCACCCGCGACTAAAGGGGGGGGGCGCGGGAAGGCAAAAAACCCGCCAAAAACCCTTTAGTCGCGGTTGGGGAGGCGACCCGCGACTAAAGGGTACCTTTAGTCGCGGGTCTCGTCCCCAACCGCGACTAAAGGGGGGGGGGCTATAAATACAGTGCGGGTCGCCTCCCCTGCCGCCGTCTTCTCCATCTCTCTCGTCTTCTCCGATTCCAACCGTCGCGCGCGCGCCGAAGGCCTGCCGCCGCCGTCGCCCTCGCCCTCGTCGACGCCGCCCGCCGTCGCCCTCGCCGTCGTCGTCGCCCTCGCCGTCGTCGCCGCCGTCGCCGCCCTCGCCGTCGCGGTTGGTTCCTTTCATCTTTCCCGCGCCGCGCGCCCGCCTTCCTCGCTTCCTTGGAAGAACGTCTTGGAAGAACGAACGTCGATCTTGGAAGAACGAACGTCGATCTTGAACGTCTTGGAGAAACTCTTACTCACATGCCTTCCTTCGAATGAGACCCCTACGGAGTCCAGAAAATGTCTCACTCACATGCCTTCCTTCGAATGAGACCCCGGCGGAGTCCAGAAAAAGTCTTACTTGGAAAGGAGCTAGACTAATTGACTGCACAAGAGTCACACAATGTTTGGAACAAGCGACATCAGTCTTTGAGATCATTGTAATATTTGATTTCACACCCCAAAAGAAATTTATTGGTCAATACATGTTTTTCCTATCTAGATTGTACCAACCGAGTTTACGATTGGAGGATAATTCCAAGCCAATGAATAATTTTCTTAACTACGAGGTTAAATCTTTGCATGAGTTCAGATCCCACTTTGGTTTTTTATTGCATGACCATTTACACATACATTGTTGGAAGAGTCGCAAAATAATTATATGCCAATGACCAATTTGCTGAACTACAAGGTTGAATCTAACTAGATATATGTTTATTGGAAAACAAAACATCCATTCCAGATTGTGAGTTTAGTATGCACTGAGTTGACACTTGGCAGAGCTGCACATCAAACATGACTAGAAAAGAAAGAACTACACATAAACCTTATATTAGCAATTGAATATATTTGAGGAAAACAACTCACAAGGGTATCTCCTTTAGCTTTTGGCCCCCTCAAACCCTTGTATTTTATGTTTTGCCCCCCCCAACATTGAACCAATTTATGTTTTGCCGCCCCGTCTCGCGCTCTACCGCGACACCCTCTCCCACCCCTTCCTCGCCCCCTCCTTTTGCCACCGCCCTTTCGCCACCGCCACCGCCACCGCCCCCCTTCTTCACTTAATTAATTTGTTTTTACTACATGTTTTCAGGACTGACATAATGGCGGACGATAGAGCTGACCCGATTATGGACAACTATGATCCGGACGGTGAAGCACATATGTTCGGCATCATAAACGGCGATATTCTATATGTGCCGACCGGAGAAGAAGAAGATGATATCTCTTCTTATCTAAACCTTGACGGTGAAGATGAAGGGCGCCGTCAGCAAGATGATGCCGAACAAACGTCGATAAACGACGATCTTCAAATGGAAGTAGCAACCACCTCCGGCGCCGAGGTATATATATACATTGCGTATTCTTCTGCTTGTAAGGAGTTACTTGTTTACTCTCCCTCTCCCTCTCTCTCACTAAAGCATCTTATATAGTAAAATTAGGAAAGCAATGCCCAGCTTCAGATCTCGCGCTGATCTCGCGCTGTTGCCTCGCCGGTGTTGTTGTTGTCTTCAAGGCGCACACATATTTCAATGCGTACGTGACAAACAACGCTAATATATTGGATTTCAGCTTTGGTACTTTGTTCTATAGTAAGTTGCAAGTTGCAACCACGCAGGCTTAGCAGAGTAATACTACTAGTACTTAGTTAACTGCAATGATATTTAATCAGGCTGTTGAGTTACATACCTAGATTCTAACACTGAGCAGTGATGCTAACGCTAGAATACCCCATATCCATCGATTATCAATCCCATCAAGATGGGTGATTGAGTAGAACAATCAAAACAAAAAAATTAGCACCGGGATGAATAGTACTCCTAATTTTTTTATTGAAATAAAATAGATCTACTTATATACTCCCTCCATCCTAAAGTTTTTTCTTAGATTTGTCTAGATATGTATGTATCTAGTTATATTTTAGTATTTAGATACCTCCATTTATAGACAAACCTAACCAGCCGCGCCGCCACCCCATACCCCGGCTCAACCTGTCGCGCCGTCGTCGATCTCGACGGCGCGGGCTTTCCGTCTCCCGCGTGCGGCGTCGATCTCGGCGGCGCGGGCTCCATGTGGGAAGGCTCGGCCTCCGGCGCTACGGCCGTCGCGGCGCTCCCGACGGTCCTGTGCTCCCTCCCGCGCTCTCTACCACCCACTGGTGGAAAAACAGGCTTCCGTCCAGCCCCATAAGTCGCGAAGCTGTAGGAACCGCGACTAATGGGACCTTTAGTCGCGGTTCTGGAGGTGAACCGCGACCAAAGGCCTGGGCCCAGGGCGCTCGGTGGCCAGCTGGTGCACGTGAGGGGCTTTAGTCGTGGTTGTCCTGGCCAACCGCGACTAAAGGCCTTCGGGCACCTTTAGTCATGGTTTGCCAGGCCAACCGCAACTAAAGCCCCTCCCCTATATATACCCATCCAGCAGGTAGTGAGAAATGGCGGGAAAAATGGGAGCGGGAAGACAGGAGGCGGGAAGACAGGAGGCGGGAAGAAAGTGGCGGGAAGAAAGAGGCGGGAAGACAGGGAAGAAATGGCGGGAAGAAGAGGAATCCAGAGCAATGATGATTTTTCTGAAAAGAAAAAGATAAAAGGTTCTGAAAATAAAAGAAGATTTGGGGGGGGCCTTTAGTCGCGGTTGGTCTGGCCAACCGCGACTAAAGGTTACCCTTTAGTCGCGGGTCGCCTCCCCACCCGCGACTAAAGGGGGGGGGGGGCGCGGGAAGGCAAAAAACCCGCCAAAAACCCTTTAGTCGCGGTTGGGGAGGCGACCCGCGACTAAAGGGTACCTTTAGTCGCGGGTCTCGTCCCCAACCGCGACTAAAGGGGGGGGCTATAAATACAGTGCGGGTCGCCTCCCCTGCCGCCGTCTTCTCCATCTCTCTCGTCTTCTCCGATTCCAACCGTCGCGCGCGCGCCGAAGGCCTGCCGCCGCCGTCGCCCTCGCCCTCGTCGACGCCGCCCTCCGTCGCCCTCGCCGTCGTCGTCGCCCTCGCCGTCGTCGCCGCCGTCGCCGCCCTCGCCGTCGCGGTTGGTTCCTTTCATCTTTCCCGCGCCGCGCGCCCGCCTTCCTCGCTTCCTTGGAAGAACGTCTTGGAAGAACGAACGTCGATCTTGGAAGAACGAACGTCGATCTTGAACGTCTTGGAGAAACTCTTACTCACATGCCTTCCTTCGAATGAGACCCCTACGGAGTCCAGAAAATGTCTCACTCACATGCCTTCCTTCGAATGAGACCCCGGCGGAGTCCAGAAAAAGTCTTACTTGGAAAGGAGCTAGACTAATTGACTGCACAAGAGTCACACAATGTTTGGAACAAGCGACATCAGTCTTTGAGATCATTGTAATATTTGATTTCACACCCCAAAAGAAATTTATTGGTCAATACATGTTTTTCCTATCTAGATTGTACCAACCGAGTTTACGATTGGAGGATAATTCCAAGCCAATGAATAATTTTCTTAACTACGAGGTTAAATCTTTGCATGAGTTCAGATCCCACTTTGGTTTTTTATTGCATGACCATTTACACATACATTGTTGGAAGAGTCGCAAAATAATTATATGCCAATGACCAATTTGCTGAACTACAAGGTTGAATCTAACTAGATATATGTTTATTGGAAAACAAAACATCCATTCCAGATTGTGAGTTTAGTATGCACTGAGTTGACACTTGGCAGAGCTGCACATCAAACATGACTAGAAAAGAAAGAACTACACATAAACTTTATATTAGCAATTGAATATATTTGAGGAAAACAACTCACAAGGGTATCTCCTTTAGCTTTTGGCCCCCTCAAACCCTTGTATTTTATGTTTTGCCCCCCCCAACATTGAACCAATTTATGTTTTGCCGCCCCGTCTCGCGCTCTACCGCGACACCCTCTCCCACCCCTTCCTCGCCCCCTCCTTTTGCCACCGCCCTTTCGCCACCGCCACCGCCACCGCCCCCCTTCTTCACTTAATTAATTTGTTTTTACTACATGTTTTCAAGACTGACATAATGGCGGACGATAGAGCTGACCCGATTATGGACAACTATGATCCGGACGGTGAAGCACATATGTTCGGCATCATAAACGGCGATATTCTATATGTGCCGACCGGAGAAGAAGAAGATGATATCTCTTCTTATCTGAACCTTGACGGTGAAGATGAAGGGCGCCGTCAGCAAGATGATGCCGAACAAACGTCGATAAACGACGATCTTCAAATGGAAGTAGCAACCACCTCCGGCGCCGAGGTATATATATACATTGCGTATTCTTCTGCTTGTAAGGAGTTACTTGTTTACTCTCCCTCTCCCTCTCTCTCACTAAAGCATCTTATATAGTAAAATTAGGAAAGCAATGCCCAGCTTCAGATCTCGCGCTGATCTCGCGCTGTTGCCTCGCCGGTGTTGTTGTTGTCTTCAAGGCGCACACATATTTCAATGCGTACGTGACAAACAACGCTAATATATTGGATTTCAGCTTTGGTACTTTGTTCTATAGTAAGTTGCAAGTTGCAACCACGCAGGCTTAGCAGAGTAATACTACTAGTACTTAGTTAACTGCAATGATATTTAATCAGGCTGTTGAGTTACATACCTAGATTCTAACACTGAGCAGTGATGCTAACGCTAGAATACCCCATATCCATCGATTATCAATCCCATCAAGATGGGTGATTGAGTAGAACAATCAAAACAAAAAAATTAGCACCGGGATGAATAGTACTCCTAATTTTTTTATTGAAAGAAAATAGATCTACTTATATACTCCCTCCATCCTAAAGTTTTTTCTTAGATTTGTCTAGATATGTATGTATCTAGTTATATTTTAGTATTTAGATACCTCCATTTATAGACAAACCTAACCAGCCGCGCCGCCACCCCATACCCCGGCTCAACCTGTCGCGCCGTCGTCGATCTCGACGGCGCGGGCTTTCCGTCTCCCGCGTGCGGCGTCGATCTCGGCGGCGCGGGCTCCATGTGGGAAGGCTCGGCCTCCGGCGCTACGGCCGTCGCGGCGCTCCCGACGGTCCTGTGCTCCCTCCCACGCTCTCTACCACCCACTGGTGGAAAAACAGGCTTCCGTCCAGCCCCATAAGTCGCGAAGCTGTAGGAACCGCGACTAATGGGACCTTTAGTCGCGGTTCTGGAGGTGAACCGCGACCAAAGGCCTGGGCCCAGGGCGCTCGGTGGCCAGCTGGTGCACGTGAGGGGCTTTAGTCGCGGTTGTCCTGGCCAACCGCGACTAAAGGCCTTCGGGCACCTTTAGTCACGGTTTGCCAGGCCAACCGCAACTAAAGCCCCTCCCCTATATATACCCATCCAGCAGGTAGTGAGAAATGGCGGGAAAAATGGGAGCGGGAAGACAGGAGGCGGGAAGACAGGAGGCGGGAAGAAAGTGGCGGGAAGAAAGAGGCGGGAAGACAGGGAAGAAATGGCGGGAAGAAGAGGAATCCAGAGCAATGATGATTTTTCTGAAAAGAAAAAGATAAAAGGTTCTGAAAATAAAAGAAGATTTGGGGGGGGCCTTTAGTCGCGGTTGGTCTGGCCAACCGCGACTAAAGGTTACCCTTTAGTCGCGGGTCGCCTCCCCACCGGCGACTAAAGGGGGGGGGGGGCGCGGGAAGGCAAAAAACCCGCCAAAAACCCTTTAGTCGCGGTTGGGGAGGCGACCCGCGACTAAAGGGTACCTTTAGTCGCGGGTCTCGTCCCCAACCGCGACTAAAGGGGGGGGGCTATAAATACAGTGCGGGTCGCCTCCCCTGCCGCCGTCTTCTCCATCTCTCTCGTCTTCTCCGATTCCAACCGTCGCGCGCGCGCCGAAGGCCTGCCGCCGCCGTCGCCCTCGCCCTCGTCGACGCCGCCCGCCGTCGCCCTCGCCGTCGTCGTCGCCCTCGCCGTCGTCGCCGCCGTCGCCGCCCTCGCCGTCGCGGTTGGTTCCTTTCATCTTTCCCGCGCCGCGCGCCCGCCTTCCTCGCTTCCTTGGAAGAACGTCTTGGAAGAACGAACGTCGATCTTGGAAGAACGAACGTCGATCTTGAACGTCTTGGAGAAACTCTTACTCACATGCCTTCCTTCGAATGAGACCCCTACGGAGTCCAGAAAATGTCTCACTCACATGCCTTCCTTCGAATGAGACCCCGGCGGAGTCCAGAAAAAGTCTTACTTGGAAAGGAGCTAGACTAATTGACTGCACAAGAGTCACACAATGTTTGGAACAAGCGACATCAGTCTTTGAGATCATTGTAATATTTGATTTCACACCCCAAAAGAAATTTATTGGTCAATACATGTTTTTCCTATCTAGATTGTACCAACCGAGTTTACGATTGGAGGATAATTCCAAGCCAATGAATAATTTTCTTAACTACGAGGTTAAATCTTTGCATGAGTTCAGATCCCACTTTGGTTTTTTATTGCATGACCATTTACACATACATTGTTGGAAGAGTCGCAAAATAATTATATGCCAATGACCAATTTGCTGAACTACAAGGTTGAATCTAACTAGATATATGTTTATTGGAAAACAAAACATCCATTCCAGATTGTGAGTTTAGTATGCACTGAGTTGACACTTGGCAGAGCTGCACATCAAACATGACTAGAAAAGAAAGAACTACACATAAACCTTATATTAGCAATTGAATATATTTGAGGAAAACAACTCACAAGGGTATCTCCTTTAGCTTTTGGCCCCCTCAAACCCTTGTATTTTATGTTTTGCCCCCCCCCCAACATTGAACCAATTTATGTTTTGCCGCCCCGTCTCGCGCTCTACCGCGACACCCTCTCCCACCCCTTCCTCGCCCCCTCCTTTTGCCACCGCCCTTTCGCCACCGCCACCGCCACCGCCCCCCTTCTTCACTTAATTAATTTGTTTTTACTACATGTTTTCAGGACTGACATAATGGCGGACGATAGAGCTGACCCGATTATGGACAACTATGATCCGGACGGTGAAGCACATATGTTCGGCATCATAAACGGCGATATTCTATATGTGCCGACCGGAGAAGAAGAAGATGATATCTCTTCTTATCTGAACCTTGACGGTGAAGATGAAGGGCGCCGTCAGCAAGATGATGCCGAACAAACGTCGATAAACGACGATCTTCAAATGGAAGTAGCAACCACCTCCGGCGCCGAGGTATATATATACATTGCGTATTCTTCTGCTTGTAAGGAGTTACTTGTTTACTCTCCCTCTCCCTCTCTCTCACTAAAGCATCTTATATAGTAAAATTAGGAAAGCAATGCCCAGCTTCAGATCTCGCGCTGATCTCGCGCTGTTGCCTCGCCGGTGTTGTTGTTGTCTTCAAGGCGCACACATATTTCAATGCGTACGTGACAAACAACGCTAATATATTGGATTTCAGCTTTGGTACTTTGTTCTATAGTAAGTTGCAAGTTGCAACCACGCAGGCTTAGCAGAGTAATACTACTAGTACTTAGTTAACTGCAATGATATTTAATCAGGCTGTTGAGTTACATACCTAGATTCTAACACTGAGCAGTGATGCTAACGCTAGAATACCCCATATCCATCGATTATCAATCCCATCAAGATGGGTGATTGAGTAGAACAATCAAAACAAAAAAATTAGCACCGGGATGAATAGTACTCCTAATTTTTTTATTGAAAGAAAATAGATCTACTTATATACTCCCTCCATCCTAAAGTTTTTTCTTAGATTTGTCTAGATATGTATGTATCTAGTTATATTTTAGTATTTAGATACCTCCATTTATAGACAAACCTAACCAGCCGCGCCGCCACCCCATACCCCGGCTCAACCTGTCGCGCCGTCGTCGATCTCGACGGCGCGGGCTTTCCGTCTCCCGCGTGCGGCGTCGATCTCGGCGGCGCGGGCTCCATGTGGGAAGGCTCGGCCTCCGGCGCTACGGCCGTCGCGGCGCTCCCGACGGTCCTGTGCTCCCTCCCGCGCTCTCTACCACCCACTGGTGGAAAAACAGGCTTCCGTCCAGCCCCATAAGTCGCGAAGCTGTAGGAACCGCGACTAATGGGACCTTTAGTCGCGGTTCTGGAGGTGAACCGCGACCAAAGGCCTGGGCCCAGGGCGCTCGGTGGCCAGCTGGTGCACGTGAGGGGCTTTAGTCGCGGTTGTCCTGGCCAACCGCGACTAAAGGCCTTCGGGCACCTTTAGTCACGGTTTGCCAGGCCAACCGCAACTAAAGCCCCTCCCCTATATATACCCATCCAGCAGGTAGTGAGAAATGGCGGGAAAAATGGGAGCGGGAAGACAGGAGGCGGGAAGACAGGAGGCGGGAAGAAAGTGGCGGGAAGAAAGAGGCGGGAAGACAGGGAAGAAATGGCGGGAAGAAGAGGAATCCAGAGCAATGATGATTTTTCTGAAAAGAAAAAGATAAAAGGTTCTGAAAATAAAAGAAGATTTGGGGGGGGCCTTTAGTCGCGGTTGGTCTGGCCAACCGCGACTAAAGGTTACCCTTTAGTCGCGGGTCGCCTCCCAACATTGAACCAATTTATGTTTTGCCGCCCCGTCTCGCGCTCTACCGCGACACCCTCTCCCACCCCTTCCTCGCCCCCTCCTTTTGCCACCGCCCTTTCGCCACCGCCACCGCCACCGCCCCCCTTCTTCACTTAATTAATTTGTTTTTACTACATGTTTTCAGGACTGACATAATGGCGGACGATAGAGCTGACCCGATTATGGACAACTATGATCCGGACGGTGAAGCACATATGTTCGGCATCATAAACGGCGATATTCTATATGTGCCGACCGGAGAAGAAGAAGATGATATCTCTTCTTATCTGAACCTTGACGGTGAAGATGAAGGGCGCCGTCAGCAAGATGATGCCGAACAAACGTCGATAAACGACGATCTTCAAATGGAAGTAGCAACCACCTCCGGCGCCGAGGTATATATATACATTGCGTATTCTTCTGCTTGTAAGGAGTTACTTGTTTACTCTCCCTCTCCCTCTCTCTCACTAAAGCATCTTATATAGTAAAATTAGGAAAGCAATGCCCAGCTTCAGATCTCGCGCTGATCTCGCGCTGTTGCCTCGCCGGTGTTGTTGTTGTCTTCAAGGCGCACACATATTTCAATGCGTACGTGACAAACAACGCTAATATATTGGATTTCAGCTTTGGTACTTTGTTCTATAGTAAGTTGCAAGTTGCAACCACGCAGGCTTAGCAGAGTAATACTACTAGTACTTAGTTAACTGCAATGATATTTAATCAGGCTGTTGAGTTACATACCTAGATTCTAACACTGAGCAGTGATGCTAACGCTAGAATACCCCATATCCATCGATTATCAATCCCATCAAGATGGGTGATTGAGTAGAACAATCAAAACAAAAAAATTAGCACCGGGATGAATAGTACTCCTAATTTTTTTATTGAAAGAAAATAGATCTACTTATATACTCCCTCCATCCTAAAGTTTTTTCTTAGATTTGTCTAGATATGTATGTATCTAGTTATATTTTAGTATTTAGATACCTCCATTTATAGACAAACCTAACCAGCCGCGCCGCCACCCCATACCCCGGCTCAACCTGTCGCGCCGTCGTCGATCTCGACGGCGCGGGCTTTCCGTCTCCCGCGTGCGGCATCGATCTCGGCGGCGCGGGCTCCATGTGGGAAGGCTCGGCCTCCGGCGCTACGGCCGTCGCGGCGCTCCCGACGGTCCTGTGCTCCCTCCCGCGCTCTCTACCACCCACTGGTGGAAAAACAGGCTTCCGTCCAGCCCCATAAGTCGCGAAGCTGTAGGAACCGCGACTAATGGGACCTTTAGTCGCGGTTCTGGAGGTGAACCGCGACCAAAGGCCTGGGCCCAGGGCGCTCGGTGGCCAGCTGGTGCACGTGAGGGGCTTTAGTCGCGGTTGTCCTGGCCAACCGCGACTAAAGGCCTTCGGGCACCTTTAGTCATGGTTTGCCAGGCCAACCGCAACTAAAGCCCCTCCCCTATATATACCCATCCAGCAGGTAGTGAGAAATGGCGGGAAAAATGGGAGCGGGAAGACAGGAGGCGGGAAGACAGGAGGCGGGAAGAAAGTGGCGGGAAGAAAGAGGCGGGAAGACAGGGAAGAAATGGCGGGAAGAAGAGGAATCCAGAGCAATGATGATTTTTCTGAAAAGAAAAAGATAAAAGGTTCTGAAAATAAAAGAAGATTTGGGGGGGGGCCTTTAGTCGCGGTTGGTCTGGCCAACCGCGACTAAAGGTTACCCTTTAGTCGCGGGTCGCCTCCCCACCCGCGACTAAAGGGGGGGGGGCGCGGGAAGGCAAAAAACCCGCCAAAAACCCTTTAGTCGCGGTTGGGGAGGCGACCCGCGACTAAAGGGTACCTTTAGTCGCGGGTCTCGTCCCCAACCGCGACTAAAGGGGGGGGCTATAAATACAGTGCGGGTCGCCTCCCCTGCCGCCGTCTTCTCCATCTCTCTCGTCTTCTCCGATTCCAACCGTCGCGCGCGCGCCGAAGGCCTGCCGCCGCCGTCGCCCTCGCCCTCGTCGACGCCGCCCGCCGTCGCCCTCGCCGTCGTCGTCGCCCTCGCCGTCGTCGCCGCCGTCGCCGCCCTCGCCGTCGCGGTTGGTTCCTTTCATCTTTCCCGCGCCGCGCGCCCGCCTTCCTCGCTTCCTTGGAAGAACGTCTTGGAAGAACGAACGTCGATCTTGGAAGAACGAACGTCGATCTTGAACGTCTTGGAGAAACTCTTACTCACATGCCTTCCTTCGAATGAGACCCCTACGGAGTCCAGAAAATGTCTCACTCACATGCCTTCCTTCGAATGAGACCCCGGCGGAGTCCAGAAAAAGTCTTACTTGGAAAGGAGCTAGACTAATTGACTGCACAAGAGTCACACAATGTTTGGAACAAGCGACATCAGTCTTTGAGATCATTGTAATATTTGATTTCACACCCCAAAAGAAATTTATTGGTCAATACATGTTTTTCCTATCTAGATTGTACCAACCGAGTTTACGATTGGAGGATAATTCCAAGCCAATGAATAATTTTCTTAACTACGAGGTTAAATCTTTGCATGAGTTCAGATCCCACTTTGGTTTTTTATTGCATGACCATTTACACATACATTGTTGGAAGAGTCGCAAAATAATTATATGCCAATGACCAATTTGCTGAACTACAAGGTTGAATCTAACTAGATATATGTTTATTGGAAAACAAAACATCCATTCCAGATTGTGAGTTTAGTATGCACTGAGTTGACACTTGGCAGAGCTGCACATCAAAGATGACTAGAAAAGAAAGAACTACACATAAACCTTATATTAGCAATTGAATATATTTGAGGAAAACAACTCACAAGGGTATCTCCTTTAGCTTTTGGCCCCCTCAAACCCTTGTATTTTATGTTTTGCCCCCCCCCCAACATTGAACCAATTTATGTTTTGCCGCCCCGTCTCGCGCTCTACCGCGACACCCTCTCCCACCCCTTCCTCGCCCCCTCCTTTTGCCACCGCCCTTTCGCCACCGCCACCGCCACCGCCCCCCTTCTTCACTTAATTAATTTGTTTTTACTACATGTTTTCAGGACTGACATAATGGCGGACGATAGAGCTGACCCGATTATGGACAACTATGATCCGGACGGTGAAGCACATATGTTCGGCATCATAAACGGCGATATTCTATATGTGCCGACCGGAGAAGAAGAAGATGATATCTCTTCTTATCTGAACCTTGACGGTGAAGATGAAGGGCGCCGTCAGCAAGATGATGCCGAACAAACGTCGATAAACGACGATCTTCAAATGGAAGTAGCAACCACCTCCGGCGCCGAGGTATATATATACATTGCGTATTCTTCTGCTTGTAAGGAGTTACTTGTTTACTCTCCCTCTCCCTCTCTCTCACTAAAGCATCTTATATAGTAAAATTAGGAAAGCAATGCCCAGCTTCAGATCTCGCGCTGATCTCGCGCTGTTGCCTCGCCGGTGTTGTTGTTGTCTTCAAGGCGCACACATATTTCAATGCGTACGTGACAAACAACGCTAATATATTGGATTTCAGCTTTGGTACTTTGTTCTATAGTAAGTTGCAAGTTGCAACCACGCAGGCTTAGCAGAGTAATACTACTAGTACTTAGTTAACTGCAATGATATTTAATCAGGCTGTTGAGTTACATACCTAGATTCTAACACTGAGGAGTGATGCTAACGCTAGAATACCCCATATCCATCGATTATCAATCCCATCAAGATGGGTGATTGAGTAGAACAATCAAAACAAAAAAATTAGCACCGGGATGAATAGTACTCCTAATTTTTTTATTGAAAGAAAATAGATCTACTTATATACTCCCTCCATCCTAAAGTTTTTTCTTAGATTTGTCTAGATATGTATGTATCTAGTTATATTTTAGTATTTAGATACCTCCATTTATAGACAAACCTAACCAGCCGCGCCGCCACCCCATACCCCGGCTCAACCTGTCGCGCCGTCGTCGATCTCGACGGCGCGGGCTTTCCGTCTCCCGCGTGCGGCGTCGATCTCGGCGGCGCGGGCTCCATGTGGGAAGGCTCGGCCTCCGGCGCTACGGCCGTCGCGGCGCTCCCGACGGTCCTGTGCTCCCTCCCGCGCTCTCTACCACCCACTGGTGGAAAAACAGGCTTCCGTCCAGCCCCATAAGTCGCGAAGCTGTAGGAACCGCGACTAATGGGACCTTTAGTCGCGGTTCTGGAGGTGAACCGCGACCAAAGGCCTGGGCCCAGGGCGCTCGGTGGCCAGCTGGTGCACGTGAGGGGCTTTAGTCGCGGTTGTCCTGGCCAACCGCGACTAAAGGCCTTCGGGCACCTTTAGTCACGGTTTGCCAGGCCAACCGCAACTAAAGCCCCTCCCCTATATATACCCATCCAGCAGGTAGTGAGAAATGGCGGGAAAAATGGGAGCGGGAAGACAGGAGGCGGGAAGAAAGTGGCGGGAAGAAAGAGGCGGGAAGACAGGGAAGAAATGGCGGGAAGAAGAGGAATCCAGAGCAATGATGATTTTTCTGAAAAGAAAAAGATAAAAGGTTCTGAAAATAAAAGAAGATTTGGGGGGGGCCTTTAGTCGCGGTTGGTCTGGCCAACCGCGACTAAAGGTTACCCTTTAGTCGCGGGTCGCCTCCCCACCCGCGACTAAAGGGGGGGGGGCGCGGGAAGGCAAAAAACCCGCCAAAAACCCTTTAGTCGCGGTTGGGGAGGCGACCCGCGACTAAAGGGTACCTTTAGTCGCGGGTCTCGTCCCCAACCGCGACTAAAGGGGGGGGGCTATAAATACAGTGCGGGTCGCCTCCCCTGCCGCCGTCTTCTCCATCTCTCTCGTCTTCTCCGATTCCAACCGTCGCGCGCGCGCCGAAGGCCTGCCGCCGCCGTCGCCCTCGCCCTCGTCGACGCCGCCCGCCGTCGCCCTCGCCGTCGTCGCCGCCGTCGCCGCCCTCGCCGTCGCGGTTGGTTCCTTTCATCTTTCCCGCGCCGCGCGCCCGCCTTCCTCGCTTCCTTGGAAGAACGTCTTGGAAGAACGAACGTCGATCTTGGAAGAACGAACGTCGATCTTGAACGTCTTGGAGAAACTCTTACTCACATGCCTTCCTTCGAATGAGACCCCTACGGAGTCCAGAAAATGTCTCACTCACATGCCTTCCTTCGAATGAGACGCCGGCGGAGTCCAGAAAAAGTCTTACTTGGAAAGGAGCTAGACTAATTGACTGCACAAGAGTCACACAATGTTTGGAACAAGCGACATCAGTCTTTGAGATCATTGTAATATTTGATTTCACACCCCAAAAGAAATTTATTGGTCAATACATGTTTTTCCTATCTAGATTGTACCAACCGAGTTTACGATTGGAGGATAATTCCAAGCCAATGAATAATTTTCTTAACTACGAGGTTAAATCTTTGCATGAGTTCAGATCCCACTTTGGTTTTTTATTGCATGACCATTTACACATACATTGTTGGAAGAGTCGCAAAATAATTATATGCCAATGACCAATTTGCTGAACTACAAGGTTGAATCTAACTAGATATATGTTTATTGGAAAACAAAACATCCATTCCAGATTGTGAGTTTAGTATGCACTGAGTTGACACTTGGCAGAGCTGCACATCAAACATGACTAGAAAAGAAAGAACTACACATAAACCTTATATTAGCAATTGAATATATTTGAGGAAAACAACTCACAAGGGTATCTCCTTTAGCTTTTGGCCCCCTCAAACCCTTGTATTTTATGTTTTGCCCCCCCCAACATTGAACCAATTTATGTTTTGCCGCCCCGTCTCGCGCTCTACCGCGACACCCTCTCCCACCCCTTCCTCGCCCCCTCCTTTTGCCACCGCCCTTTCGCCACCGCCACCGCCACCGCCCCCCTTCTTCACTTAATTAATTTGTTTTTACTACATGTTTTCAGGACTGACATAATGGCGGACGATAGAGCTGACCCGATTATGGACAACTATGATCCGGACGGTGAAGCACATATGTTCGGCATCATAAACGGCGATATTCTATATGTGCCGACCGGAGAAGAAGAAGATGATATCTCTTCTTATCTGAACCTTGACGGTGAAGATGAAGGGCGCCGTCAGCAAGATGATGCCGAACAAACGTCGATAAACGACGATCTTCAAATGGAAGTAGCAACCACCTCCGGCGCCGAGGTATATATATACATTGCGTATTCTTCTGCTTGTAAGGAGTTACTTGTTTACTCTCCCTCTCCCTCTCTCTCACTAAAGCATCTTATATAGTAAAATTAGGAAAGCAATGCCCAGCTTCAGATCTCGCGCTGATCTCGCGCTGTTGCCTCGCCGGTGTTGTTGTTGTCTTCAAGGCGCACACATATTTCAATGCGTACGTGACAAACAACGCTAATATATTGGATTTCAGCTTTGGTACTTTGTTCTATAGTAAGTTGCAAGTTGCAACCACGCAGGCTTAGCAGAGTAATACTACTAGTACTTAGTTAACTGCAATGATATTTAATCAGGCTGTTGAGTTACATACCTAGATTCTAACACTGAGCAGTGATGCTAACGCTAGAATACCCCATATCCATCGATTATCAATCCCATCAAGATGGGTGATTGAGTAGAACAATCAAAACAAAAAAATTAGCACCGGCATGAATAGTACTCCTAATTTTTTTATTGAAAGAAAATAGATCTACTTATATACTCCCTCCATCCTAAAGTTTTTTCTTAGATTTGTCTAGATATGTATGTATCTAGTTATATTTTAGTATTTAGATACCTCCATTTATAGACAAACCTAACCAGCCGCGCCGCCACCCCATACCCCGGCTCAACCTGTCGCGCCGTCGTCGATCTCGACGGCGCGGGCTTTCCGTCTCCCGCGTGCGGCGTCGATCTCGGCGGCGCGGGCTCCATGTGGGAAGGCTCGGCCTCCGGCGCTACGGCCGTCGCGGCGCTCCCGACGGTCCTGTGCTCCCTCCCGCGCTCTCTACCACCCACTGGTGGAAAAACAGGCTTCCGTCCAGCCCCATAAGTCGCGAAGCTGTAGGAACCGCGACTAATGGGACCTTTAGTCGCGGTTCTGGAGGTGAACCGCGACCAAAGGCCTGGGCCCAGGGCGCTCGGTGGCCAGCTGGTGCACGTGAGGGGCTTTAGTCGCGGTTGTCCTGGCCAACCGCGACTAAAGGCCTTCGGGCACCTTTAGTCACGGTTTGCCAGGCCAACCGCAACTAAAGCCCCTCCCCTATATATACCCATCCAGCAGGTAGTGAGAAATGGCGGGAAAAATGGGAGCGGGAAGACAGGAGGCGGGAAGACAGGAGGCGGGAAGAAAGTGGCGGGAAGAAAGAGGCGGGAAGACAGGGAAGAAATGGCGGGAAGAAGAGGAATCCAGAGCAATGATGATTTTTCTGAAAAGAAAAAGATAAAAGGTTCTGAAAATAAAAGAAGATTTGGGGGGGGCCTTTAGTCGCGGTTGGTCTGGCCAACCGCGACTAAAGGTTACCCTTTAGTCGCGGGTCGCCTCCCAACATTGAACCAATTTATGTTTTGCCGCCCCGTCTCGCGCTCTACCGCGACACCCTCTCCCACCCCTTCCTCGCCCCCTCCTTTTGCCACCGCCCTTTCGCCACCGCCACCGCCACCGCCCCCCTTCTTCACTTAATTAATTTGTTTTTACTACATGTTTTCAGGACTGACATAATGGCGGACGATAGAGCTGACCCGATTATGGACAACTATGATCCGGACGGTGAAGCACATATGTTCGGCATCATAAACGGCGATATTCTATATGTGCCGACCGGAGAAGAAGAAGATGATATCTCTTCTTATCTGAACCTTGACGGTGAAGATGAAGGGCGCCGTCAGCAAGATGATGCCGAACAAACGTCGATAAACGACGATCTTCAAATGGAAGTAGCAACCACCTCCGGCGCCGAGGTATATATATACATTGCGTATTCTTCTGCTTGTAAGGAGTTACTTGTTTACTCTCCCTCTCCCTCTCTCTCACTAAAGCATCTTATATAGTAAAATTAGGAAAGCAATTCCCAGCTTCAGATCTCGCGCTGATCTCGCGCTGTTGCCTCGCCGGTGTTGTTGTTGTCTTCAAGGCGCACACATATTTCAATGCGTACGTGACAAACAACGCTAATATATTGGATTTCAGCTTTGGTACTTTGTTCTATAGTAAGTTGCAAGTTGCAACCACGCAGGCTTTGCAGAGTAATACTACTAGTACTTAGTTAACTGCAATGATATTTAATCAGGCTGTTGAGTTACATACCTAGATTCTAACACTGAGCAGTGATGCTAACGCTAGAATACCCCATATCCATCGATTATCAATCCCATCAAGATGGGTGATTGAGTAGAACAATCAAAACAAAAAAATTAGCACCGGGATGAATAGTACTCCTAATTTTTTTATTGAAAGAAAATAGATCTACTTATATACTCCCTCCATCCTAAAGTTTTTTCTTAGATTTGTCTAGATATGTATGTATCTAGTTATATTTTAGTATTTAGATACCTCCATTTATAGACAAACCTAACCAGCCGCGCCGCCACCCCATACCCCGGCTCAACCTGTCGCGCCGTCGTCGATCTCGACGGCGCGGGCTTTCCGTCTCCCGCGTGCGGCGTCGATCTCGGCGGCGCGGGCTCCATGTGGGAAGGCTCGGCCTCCGGCGCTACGGCCGTCGCGGCGCTCCCGACGGTCCTGTGCTCCCTCCCGCGCTCTCTACCACCCACTGGTGGAAAAACAGGCTTCCGTCCAGCCCCATAAGTCGCGAAGCTGTAGGAACCGCGACTAATGGGACCTTTAGTCGCGGTTCTGGAGGTGAACCGCGACCAAAGGCCTGGGCCCAGGGCGCTCGGTGGCCAGCTGGTGCACGTGAGGGGCTTTAGTCGCGGTTGTCCTGGCCAACCGCGACTAAAGGCCTTCGGGCACCTTTAGTCACGGTTTGCCAGGCCAACCGCAACTAAAGCCCCTCCCCTATATATACCCATCCAGCAGGTAGTGAGAAATGGCGGGAAAAATGGGAGCGGGAAGACAGGAGGCGGGAAGACAGGAGGCGGGAAGAAAGTGGCGGGAAGAAAGAGGCGGGAAGACAGGGAAGAAATGGCGGGAAGAAGAGGAATCCAGAGCAATGATGATTTTTCTGAAAAGAAAAAGATAAAAGGTTCTGAAAATAAAAGAATATTTGGGGTGGGCCTTTAGTCGCGGTTGGTCTGGCCAACCGCGACTAAAGGTTACCCTTTAGTCGCGGGTCGCCTCCCCACCCGCGACTAAAGGGGGGGGGGCTCGGGAAGGCAAAAAACCCGCCAAAAACCCTTTAGTCGCGGTTGGGGAGGCGACCCGCGACTAAAGGGTACCTTTAGTCGCGGGTCTCGTCCCCAACCGCGACTAAAGGGGGGGGCTATAAATACAGTGTGGGTCGCCTCCCCTGCCGCCGTCTTCTCCATCTCTCTCGTCTTCTCCGATTCCAACCGTCGCGCGCGCGCCGAAGGCCTGCCGCCGCCGTCGCCCTCGCCCTCGTCGACGCCGCCCGCCGTCGCCCTCGCCGTCGTCGTCGCCCTCGCCGTCGTCGCCGCCGTCGCCGCCCTCGCCGTCGCCGTTGGTTCCTTTCATCTTTCCCGCGCCGCGCGCCCGCCTTCCTCGCTTCCTTGGAAGAACGTCTTGGAAGAACGAACGTCGATCTTGGAAGAACGAACGTCGATCTTGAACGTCTTGGAGAAACTCTTACTCACATGCCTTCCTTCGAATGAGACCCCTACGGAGTCCAGAAAATGTCTCACTCACATGCCTTCCTTCGAATGAGACCCCGGCGGAGTCCAGAAAAAGTCTTACTTGGAAAGGAGCTAGACTAATTGACTGCACAAGAGTCACACAATGTTTGGAACAAGCGACATCAGTCTTTGAGATCATTGTAATATTTGATTTCACACCCCAAAAGAAATTTATTGGTCAATACATGTTTTTCCTATCTAGATTGTACCAACCGAGTTTACGATTGGAGGATAATTCCAAGCCAATGAATAATTTTCTTAACTACGAGGTTAAATCTTTGCATGAGTTCAGATCCCACTTTGGTTTTTTATTGCATGACCATTTACACATACATTGTTGGAAGAGTCGCAAAATAATTATATGCCAATGACCAATTTGCTGAACTACAAGGTTGAATCTAACTAGATATATGTTTATTGGAAAACAAAACATCCATTCCAGATTGTGAGTTTAGTATGCACTGAGTTGACACTTGGCAGAGCTGCACATCAAACATGACTAGAAAAGAAAGAACTACACATAAACCTTATATTAGCAATTGAATATATTTGAGGAAAACAACTCACAAGGGTATCTCCTTTAGCTTTTGGCCCCCTCAAACCCTTGTATTTTATGTTTTGCCCCCCCCCCAACATTGAACCAATTTATGTTTTGCCGCCCCGTCTCGCGCTCTACCGCGACACCCTCTCCCACCCCTTCCTCGCCCCCTCCTTTTGCCACCGCCCTTTCGCCACCGCCACCGCCACCGCCCCCCTTCTTCACTTAATTAATTTGTTTTTACTACATGTTTTCAGGACTGACATAATGGCGGACGATAGAGCTGACCCGACTATGGACAACTATGATCCGGACGGTGAAGCACATATGTTCGGCATCATAAACGGCGATATTCTATATGTGCCGACCGGAGAAGAAGAAGATGATATCTCTTCTTATCTGAACCTTGACGGTGAAGATGAAGGGCGCCGTCAGCAAGATGATGCCGAACAAACGTCGATAAACGACGATCTTCAAATGGAAGTAGCAACCACCTCCGGCGCCGAGGTATATATATACATTGCGTATTCTTCTGCTTGTAAGGAGTTACTTGTTTACTCTCCCTCTCCCTCTCTCTCACTAAAGCATCTTATATAGTAAAATTAGGAAAGCAATGCCCAGCTTCAGATCTCGCGCTGATCTCGCGCTGTTGCCTCGCCGGTGTTGTTGTTGTCTTCAAGGCGCACACATATTTCAATGCGTACGTGACAAACAACGCTAATATATTGGATTTCAGCTTTGGTACTTTGTTCTATAGTAAGTTGCAAGTTGCAACCACGCAGGCTTAGCAGAGTAATACTACTAGTACTTAGTTAACTGCAATGATATTTAATCAGGCTGTTGAGTTACATACCTAGATTCTAACACTGAGCAGTGATGCTAACGCTAGAATACCCCATATCCATCGATTATCAATCCCATCAAGATGGGTGATTGAGTAGAACAATCAAAACAAAAAAATTAGCACCGGGATGAATAGTACTCCTAATTTTTTTATTGAAAGAAAATAGATCTACTTATATACTCCCTCCATCCTAAAGTTTTTTCTTAGATTTATCTAGATATGTATGTATCTAGTTATATTTTAGTATTTAGATACCTCCATTTATAGACAAACCTAACCAGCCGCGCCGCCACCCCATACCCCGGCTCAACCTGTCGCGCCGTCGTCGATCTCGACGGCGCGGGCTTTCCGTCTCCCGCGTGCGGCGTCGATCTCGGCGGCGCGGGCTCCATGTGGGAAGGCTCGGCCTCCGGCGCTACGGCCGTCGCGGCGCTCCCGACGGTCCTGTGCTCCCTCCCGCGCTCTCTACCACCCACTGGTGGAAAAACAGGCTTCCGTCCAGCCCCATAAGTCGCGAAGCTGTAGGAACCGCGACTAATGGGACCTTTAGTCGCGGTTCTGGAGGTGAACCGCGACCAAAGGCCTGGGCCCAGGGCGCTCGGTGGCCAGCTGGTGCATGTGAGGGGCTTTAGTCGCGGTTGTCCTGGCCAACCGCGACTAAAGGCCTTCGGGCACCTTTAGTCACGGTTTGCCAGACCAACCGCAACTAAAGCCCCTCCCCTATATATACCCATCCAGCAGGTAGTGAGAAATGGCGGGAAAAATGGGAGCGGGAAGACAGGAGGCGGGAAGACAGGAGGCGGGAAGAAAGTGGCGGGAAGACAGGGAAGAAATGGCGGAAAGAAGAGGAATCCAGAGCAATGATGATTTTTCTGAAAAGAAAAAGATAAAAGGTTCTGAAAATAAAAGAAGATTTGGGGGGGGCCTTTAGTCGCGGTTGGTCTGGCCAACCGCGACTAAAGGTTACCCTTTAGTCGCGGGTCGCCTCCCCACCCGCGACTAAAGGGGGGGGGGGGCGCGGGAAGGCAAAAAACCCGCCAAAAACCCTTTAGTCGCGGTTGGGGAGGCGACCCGCGACTAAAGGGTACCTTTAGTCGCGGGTCTCGTCCCCAACCGCGACTAAAGGGGGGGGCTATAAATACAGTGCGGGTCGCCTCCCCTGCCGCCGTCTTCTCCATCTCTCTCGTCTTCTCCGATTCCAACCGTCGCGCGCGCGCCGAAGGCCTGCCGCCGCCGTCGCCCTCGCCCTCGTCGACGCCGCCCGCCGTCGCCCTCGCCGTCGTCGTCGCCCTCGCCGTCGTCGCCGCCGTCGCCGCCCTCGCCGTCGCGGTTGGTTCCTTTCATCTTTCCCGCGCCGCGCGCCCGCCTTCCTCGCTTCCTTGGAAGAACGTCTTGGAAGAACGAACGTCGATCTTGGAAGAACGAACGTCTTGGAGAAACTCTTACTCACATGCCTTCCTTCGAATGAGACCCCTACGGAGTCCAGAAAATGTCTCACTCACATGCCTTCCTTCGAATGAGACCCCGGCGGAGTCCAGAAAAAGTCTTACTTGGAAAGGAGCTAGACTAATTGACTGCACAAGAGTCACACAATGTTTGGAACAAGCGACATCAGTCTTTGAGATCATTGTAATATTTGATTTCACACCCCAAAAGAAATTTATTGGTCAATACATGTTTTTCCTATCTAGATTGTACCAACCGAGTTTACGATTGGAGGATAATTCCAAGCCAATGAATAATTTTCTTAACTACGAGGTTAAATCTTTGCATGAGTTCAGATCCCACTTTGGTTTTTTATTGCATGACCATTTACACATACATTGTTGGAAGAGTCGCAAAATAATTATATGCCAATGACCAATTTGCTGAACTACAAGGTTGAATCTAACTAGATATATGTTTATTGGAAAACAAAACATCCATTCCAGATTGTGAGTTTAGTATGCACTGAGTTGACACTTGGCAGAGCTGCACATCAAACATGACTAGAAAAGAAAGAACTACACATAAACCTTATATTAGCAATTGAATATATTTGAGGAAAACAACTCACAAGGGTATCTCCTTTAGCTTTTGGCCCCCTCAAACCCTTGTATTTTATGTTTTGCCCCCCCCCCAACATTGAACCAATTTATGTTTTGCCGCCCCGTCTCGCGCTCTACCGCGACACCCTCTCCCACCCCTTCCTCGCCCCCTCCTTTTGCCACCGCCCTTTCGCCACCGCCACCGCCACCGCCCCCCTTCTTCACTTAATTAATTTGTTTTTACTACATGTTTTCAGGACTGACATAATGGCGGACGATAGAGCTGACCCGATTATGGACAACTATGATCCGGACGGTGAAGCACATATGTTCGGCATCATAAACGGCGATATTCTATATGTGCCGACCGGAGAAGAAGAAGATGATATCTCTTCTTATCTGAACCTTGACGGTGAAGATGAAGGGCGCCGTCAGCAAGATGATGCCGAACAAACGTCGATAAACGACGATCTTCAAATGGAAGTAGCAACCACCTCCGGCGCCGAGGTATATATATACATTGCGTATTCTTCTGCTTGTAAGGAGTTACTTGTTTACTCTCCCTCTCCCTCTCTCTCACTAAAGCATCTTATATAGTAAAATTAGGAAAGCAATGCCCAGCTTCAGATCTCGCGCTGATCTCGCGCTGTTGCCTCGCCGGTGTTGTTGTTGTCTTCAAGGCGCACACATATTTCAATGCGTACGTGACAAACAACGCTAATATATTGGATTTCAGCTTTGGTACTTTGTTCTATAGTAAGTTGCAAGTTGCAACCACGCAGGCTTAGCAGAGTAATACTACTAGTACTTAGTTAACTGCAATGATATTTAATCAGGCTGTTGAGTTACATACCTAGATTCTAACACTGAGCAGTGATGCTAACGCTAGAATACCCCATATCCATCGATTATCAATCCCATCAAGATGGGTGATTGAGTAGAACAATCAAAACAAAAAAATTAGCACCGGGATGAATAGTACTCCTAATTTTTTTATTGAAAGAAAATAGATCTACTTATATACTCCCTCCATCCTAAAGTTTTTTCTTAGATTTGTCTAGATATGTATGTATCTAGTTATATTTTAGTATTTAGATACCTCCATTTATAGACAAACCTAACCAGCCGCGCCGCCACCCCATACCCCGGCTCAACCTGTCGCGCCGTCGTCGATCTCGACGGCGCGGGCTTTCCGTCTCCCGCGTGCGGCGTCGATCTCGGCGGCGCGGGCTCCATGTGGGAAGGCTCGGCCTCCGGCGCTACGGCCGTCGCGGCGCTCCCGACGGTCCTGTGCTCCCTCCCGCGCTCTCTACCACCCACTGGTGGAAAAACAGGCTTCCGTCCAGCCCCATAAGTCGCGAAGCTGTAGGAACCGCGACTAATGGGACCTTTAGTCGCGGTTCTGGAGGTGAACCGCGACCAAAGGCCTGGGCCCAGGGCGCTCGGTGGCCAGCTGGTGCACGTGAGGGGCTTTAGTCGCGGTTGTCCTGGCCAACCGCGACTAAAGGCCTTCGGGCACCTTTAGTCACGGTTTGCCAGGCCAACCGCAACTAAAGCCCCTCCCCTATATATACCCATCCAGCAGGTAGTGAGAAATGGCGGGAAAAATGGGAGCGGGAAGACAGGAGGCGGGAAGACAGGAGGCGGGAAGAAAGTGGCGGGAAGAAAGAGGCGGGAAGACAGGGAAGAAATGGCGGGAAGAAGAGGAATCCAGAGCAATGATGATTTTTCTGAAAAGAAAAAGATAAAAGGTTCTGAAAATAAAAGAAGATTTGGGGGGGGCCTTTAGTCGCGGTTGGTCTGGCCAACCGCGACTAAAGGTTACCCTTTAGTCGCGGGTCGCCTCCCCACCCGCGACTAAAGGGGGGGGGGCGCGGGAAGGCAAAAAACCCGCCAAAAACCCTTTAGTCGCGGTTGGGGAGGCGACCCGCGACTAAAGGGTACCTTTAGTCGCGGGTCTCGTCCCCAACCGCGACTAAAGGGGGGGGCTATAAATACAGTGCGGGTCGCCTCCCCTGCCGCCGTCTTCTCCATCTCTCTCGTCTTCTCCGATTCCAACCGTCGCGCGCGCGCCGAAGGCCTGCCGCCGCCGTCGCCCTCGCCCTCGTCGACGCCGCCCGCCGTCGCCCTCGCCGTCGTCGTCGCCCTCGCCGTCGTCGCCGCCGTCGCCGCCCTCGCCGTCGCGGTTGGTTCCTTTCATCTTTCCCGCGCCGCGCGCCCGCCTTCCTCGCTTCCTTGGAAGAACGTCTTGGAAGAACGAACGTCGATCTTGGAAGAACGAACGTCTTGGAGAAACTCTTACTCACATGCCTTCCTTCGAATGAGACCCCTACGGAGTCCAGAAAATGTCTCACTCACATGCCTTCCTTCGAATGAGACCCCGGCGGAGTCCAGAAAAAGTCTTACTTGGAAAGGAGCTAGACTAATTGACTGCACAAGAGTCACACAATGTTTGGAACAAGCGACATCAGTCTTTGAGATCATTGTAATATTTGATTTCACACCCCAAAAGAAATTTATTGGTCAATACATGTTTTTCCTATCTAGATTGTACCAACCGAGTTTACGATTGGAGGATAATTCCAAGCCAATGAATAATTTTCTTAACTACGAGGTTAAATCTTTGCATGAGTTCAGATCCCACTTTGGTTTTTTATTGCATGACCATTTACACATACATTGTTGGAAGAGTCGCAAAATAATTATATGCCAATGACCAATTTGCTGAACTACAAGGTTGAATCTAACTAGATATATGTTTATTGGAAAACAAAACATCCATTCCAGATTGTGAGTTTAGTATGCACTGAGTTGACACTTGGCAGAGCTGCACATCAAACATGACTAGAAAAGAAAGAACTACACATAAACCTTATATTAGCAATTGAATATATTTGAGGAAAACAACTCACAAGGGTATCTCCTTTAGCTTTTGGCCCCCTCAAACCCTTGTATTTTATGTTTTGCCCCCCCCCCCAACATTGAACCAATTTATGTTTTGCCGCCCCGTCTCGCGCTCTACCGCGACACCCTCTCCCACCCCTTCCTCGCCCCCTCCTTTTGCCACCGCCCTTTCGCCACCGCCACCGCCACCGCCCCCCTTCTTCACTTAATTAATTTGTTTTTACTACATGTTTTCAGGACTGACATAATGGCGGACGATAGAGCTGACCCGATTATGGACAACTATGATCCGGACGGTGAAGCACATATGTTCGGCATCATAAACGGCGATATTCTATATGTGCCGACCGGAGAAGAAGAAGATGATATCTCTTCTTATCTGAACCTTGACGGTGAAGATGAAGGGCGCCGTCAGCAAGATGATGCCGAACAAACGTCGATAAACGACGATCTTCAAATGGAAGTAGCAACCACCTCCGGCGCCGAGGTATATATATACATTGCGTATTCTTCTGCTTGTAAGGAGTTACTTGTTTACTCTCCCTCTCCCTCTCTCTCACTAAAGCATCTTATATAGTAAAATTAGGAAAGCAATGCCCAGCTTCAGATCTCGCGCTGATCTCGCGCTGTTGCCTCGCCGGTGTTGTTGTTGTCTTCAAGGCGCACACATATTTCAATGCGTACGTGACAAACAACGCTAATATATTGGATTTCAGCTTTGGTACTTTGTTCTATAGTAAGTTGCAAGTTGCAACCACGCAGGCTTAGCAGAGTAATACTACTAGTACTTAGTTAACTGCAATGATATTTAATCAGGCTGTTGAGTTACATACCTAGATTCTAACACTGAGCAGTGATGCTAACGCTAGAATACCCCATATCCATCGATTATCAATCCCATCAAGATGGGTGATTGAGTAGAACAATCAAAACAAAAAAATTAGCACCGGGATGAATAGTACTCCTAATTTTTTTATTGAAAGAAAATAGATCTACTTATATACTCCCTCCATCCTAAAGTTTTTTCTTAGATTTGTCTAGATATGTATGTATCTAGTTATATTTTAGTATTTAGATACCTCCATTTATAGACAAACCTAACCAGCCGCGCCGCCACCCCATACCCCGGCTCAACCTGTCGCGCCGTCGTCGATCTCGACGGCGCGGGCTTTCCGTCTCCCGCGTGCGGCGTCGATCTCGGCGGCGCGGGCTCCATGTGGGAAGGCTCGGCCTCCGGCGCTACGGCCGTCGCGGCGCTCCCGACGGTCCTGTGCTCCCTCCCGCGCTCTCTACCACCCACTGGTGGAAAAACAGTCTTCCGTCCAGCCCCATAAGTCGCGAAGCTGTAGGAACCGCGACTAATGGGACCTTTAGTCGCGGTTCTGGAGGTGAACCGCGACCAAAGGCCTGGGCCCAGGGCGCTCGGTGGCCAGCTGGTGCACGTGAGGGGCTTTAGTCGCAGTTGTCCTGGCCATCCGCGACTAAAGGCCTTCGGGCACCTTTAGTCACGGTTTGCCAGGCCAACCGCAACTAAAGCCCCTCCCCTATATATACCCATCCAGCAGGTAGTGAGAAATGGCGGGAAAAATGGGAGCGGGAAGACAGGAGGCGGGAAGAAAGTGGCGGGAAGAAAGAGGCGGGAAGACAGGGAAGAAATGGCGGGAAGAAGAGGAATCCAGAGCAATGATGATTTTTCTGAAAAGAAAAAGATAAAAGGTTCTGAAAATAAAAGAAGATTTGGGGGGGGCCTTTAGTCGCGGTTGGTCTGGCCAACCGCGACTAAAGGTTACCCTTTAGTCGCGGGTCGCCTCCCCACCCGCGACTAAAGGGGGGGGCGCGGGAAGGCAAAAAACCCGCCAAAAACCCTTTAGTCGCGGTTGGGGAGGCGACCCGCGACTAAAGGGTACCTTTAGTCGCGGGTTTCGTCCCCAACCGCGACTAAAGGGGGGGGCTATAAATACAGTGCGGGTCGCCTCCCCTGCCGCCGTCTTCTCCATCTCTCTCGTCTTCTCCGATTCCAACCGTCGCGCGCGCGCCGAAGGCCTGCCGCCGCCGTCGCCCTCGCCCTCGTCGACGCCGCCCGCCGTCGCCCTCGCCGTCGTCGCCGCCGTCGCCGCCCTCGCCGTCGCGGTTGGTTCCTTTCATCTTTCCCGCGCCGCGCGCCCGCCTTCCTCGCTTCCTTGGAAGAACGTCTTGGAAGAACGAACGTCGATCTTGGAAGAACGAACGTCGATCTTGAACGTCTTGGAGAAACTCTTACTCACATGCCTTCCTTCGAATGAGACCCCTACGGAGTCCAGAAAATGTCTCACTCACATGCCTTCCTTCGAATGAGACCCCGGCGGAGTCCAGAAAAAGTCTTACTTGGAAAGGAGCTAGACTAATTGACTGCACAAGAGTCACACAATGTTTGGAACAAGCGACATCAGTCTTTGAGATCATTGTAATATTTGATTTCACACCCCAAAAGAAATTTATTGGTCAATACATGTTTTTCCTATCTAGATTGTACCAACCGAGTTTACGATTGGAGGATAATTCCAAGCCAATGAATAATTTTCTTAACTACGAGGTTAAATCTTTGCATGAGTTCAGATCCCACTTTGGTTTTTTATTGCATGACCATTTACACATACATTGTTGGAAGAGTCGCAAAATAATTATATGCCAATGACCAATTTGCTGAACTACAAGGTTGAATCTAACTAGATATATGTTTATTGGAAAACAAAACATCCATTCCAGATTGTGAGTTTAGTATGCACTGAGTTGACACTTGGCAGAGCTGCACATCAAACATGACTAGAAAAGAAAGAACTACACATAAACCTTATATTAGCAATTGAATATATTTGAGGAAAACAACTCACAAGGGTATCTCCTTTAGCTTTTGGCCCCCTCAAACCCTTGTATTTTATGTTTTGCCCCCCCCCCAACATTGAACCAATTTATGTTTTGCCGCCCCGTCTCGCGCTCTACCGCGACACCCTCTCCCACCCCTTCCTCGCCCCCTCCTTTTGCCACCGCCCTTTCGCCACCGCCACCGCCACCGCCCCCCTTCTTCACTTAATTAATTTGTTTTTACTACATGTTTTCAGGACTGACATAATGGCGGACGATAGAGCTGACCCGATTATGGACAACTATGATCCGGACGGTGAAGCACATATGTTCGGCATCATAAACGGCGATATTCTATATGTGCCGACCGGAGAAGAAGAAGATGATATCTCTTCTTATCTGAACCTTGACGGTGAAGATGAAGGGCGCCGTCAGCAAGATGATGCCGAACAAACGTCGATAAACGACGATCTTCAAATGGAAGTAGCAACCACCTCCGGCGCCGAGGTATATATATACATTGCGTATTCTTCTGCTTGTAAGGAGTTACTTGTTTACTCTCCCTCTCCCTCTCTCTCACTAAAGCATCTTATATAGTAAAATTAGGAAAGCAATGCCCAGCTTCAGATCTCGCGCTGATCTCGCGCTGTTGCCTCGCCGGTGTTGTTGTTGTCTTCAAGGCGCACACATATTTCAATGCGTACGTGACAAACAACGCTAATATATTGGATTTCAGCTTTGGTACTTTGTTCTATAGTAAGTTGCAAGTTGCAACCACGCAGGCTTAGCAGAGTAATACTACTAGTACTTAGTTAACTGCAATGATATTTAATCAGGCTGTTGAGTTACATACCTAGATTCTAACACTGAGCAGTGATGCTAACGCTAGAATACCCCATATCCATCGATTATCAATCCCATCAAGATGGGTGATTGAGTAGAACAATCAAAACAAAAAAATTAGCACCGGGATGAATAGTACTCCTAATTTTTTTATTGAAAGAAAATAGATCTACTTATATACTCCCTCCATCCTAAAGTTTTTTCTTAGATTTGTCTAGATATGTATGTATTTAGTTATATTTTAGTATTTAGATACCTCCATTTATAGACAAACCTAACCAGCCGCGCCGCCACCCCATACCCCGGCTCAACCTGTCGCGCCGTCGTCGATCTCGACGGCGCGGGCTTTCCGTCTCCCGCGTGCGGCGTCGATCTCGGCGGCGCGGGCTCCATGTGGGAAGGCTCGGCCTCCGGCGCTACGGCCGTCGCGGCGCTCCCGACGGTCCTGTGCTCCCTCCCGCGCTCTCTACCACCCACTGGTGGAAAAACAGGCTTCCGTCCAGCCCCATAAGTCGCGAAGCTGTAGGAACCGCGACTAATGGGACCTTTAGTCGCGGTTCTGGAGGTGAACCGCGACCAAAGGCCTGGGCCCAGGGCGCTCTGTGGCCAGCTGGTGCACGTGAGGGGCTTTAGTCGCGGTTGTCCTGGCCAACCGCGACTAAAGGCCTTCGGGCACCTTTAGTCACGGTTTGCCAGGCCAACCGCAACTAAAGCCCCTCCCCTATATATACCCATCCAGCAGGTAGTGAGAAATGGCGGGAAAAATGGGAGCGGGAAGACAGGAGGCGGGAAGACAGGAGGCGGGAAGAAAGTGGCGGGAAGAAAGAGGCGGGAAGACAGGGAAGAAATGGCGGGAAGAAGAGGAATCCAGAGCAATGATGATTTTTCTGAAAAGAAAAAGATAAAAGGTTCTGAAAATAAAAGAAGATTTGGGGGGGGCCTTTAGTCGCGGTTGGTCTGGCCAACCGCGACTAAAGGTTACCCTTTAGTCGCGGGTCGCCTCCCAACATTGAACCAATTTATGTTTTGCCGCCCCGTCTCGCGCTCTACCGCGACACCCTCTCCCACCCCTTCCTCGCCCCCTCCTTTTGCCACCGCCCTTTCGCCACCGCCACCGCCACCGCCCCCCTTCTTCACTTAATTAATTTGTCTTTACTACATGTTTTCAGGACTGACATAATGGCGGACGATAGAGCTGACCCGATTATGGACAACTATGATCCGGACGGTGAAGCACATATGTTCGGCATCATAAACGGCGATATTCTATATGTGCCGACCGGAGAAGAAGAAGATGATATCTCTTCTTATCTGAACCTTGACGGTGAAGATGAAGGGCGCCGTCAGCAAGATGATGCCGAACAAACGTCGATAAACGACGATCTTCAAATGGAAGTAGCAACCACCTCCGGCGCCGAGGTATATATATACATTGCGTATTCTTCTGCTTGTAAGGAGTTACTTGTTTACTCTCCCTCTCCCTCTCTCTCACTAAAGCATCTTATATAGTAAAATTAGGAAAGCAATTCCCAGCTTCAGATCTCGCGCTGATCTCGCGCTGTTGCCTCGCCGGTGTTGTTGTTGTCTTCAAGGCGCACACATATTTCAATGCGTACGTGACAAACAACGCTAATATATTGGATTTCAGCTTTGGTACTTTGTTCTATAGTAAGTTGCAAGTTGCAACCACGCAGGCTTAGCAGAGTAATACTACTAGTACTTAGTTAACTGCAATGATATTTAATCAGGCTGTTGAGTTACATACCTAGATTCTAACACTGAGCAGTGATGCTAACGCTAGAATACCCCATATCCATCGATTATCAATCCCATCAAGATGGGTGATTGAGTAGAACAATCAAAACAAAAAAATTAGCACCGGGATGAATAGTACTCCTAATTTTTTTATTGAAAGAAAATAGATCTACTTATATACTCCCTCCATCCTAAAGTTTTTTCTTAGATTTGTCTAGATATGTATGTATCTAGTTATATTTTAGTATTTAGATACCGCCATTTATAGACAAACCTAACCAGCCGCGCCGCCACCCCATACCCCGGCTCAACCTGTCGCGCCGTCGTCGATCTCGACGGCGCGGGCTTTCCGTCTCCCGCGTGCGGCATCGATCTCGGCGGCGCGGGCTCCATGTGGGAAGGCTCGGCCTCCGGCGCTACGGCCGTCGCGGCGCTCCCGACGGTCCTGTGCTCCCTCCCGCGCTCTCTACCACCCACTGGTGGAAAAACAGGCTTCCGTCCAGCCCCATAAGTCGCGAAGCTGTAGGAACCGCGACTAATGGGACCTTTAGTCGCGGTTCTGGAGGTGAACCGCGACCAAAGGCCTGGGCCCAGGGCGCTCGGTGGCCAGCTGGTGCACGTGAGGGGCTTTAGTCGCGGTTGTCCTGGCCAACCGCGACTAAAGGCCTTCGGGCACCTTTAGTCACGGTTTGCCAGGCCAACCGCAACTAAAGCCCCTCCCCTATATATACCCATCCAGCAGGTAGTGAGAAATGGCGGGAAAAATGGGAGCGGGAAGACAGGAGGCGGGAAGACAGGAGGCGGGAAGAAAGTGGCGGGAAGAAAGAGGCGGGAAGACAGGGAAGAAATGGCGGGAAGAAGAGGAATCCAGAGCAATGATGATTTTTCTGAAAAGAAAAAGATAAAAGGTTCTGAAAATAAAAGAAGATTTGGGGTGGGCCTTTAGTCGCGGTTGGTCTGGCCAACCGCGACTAAAGGTTACCCTTTAGTCGCGGGTCGCCTCCCCACCCGCGACTAAAGGGGGGGGGGCGCGGGAAGGCAAAAAACCCGCCAAAAACCCTTTAGTCGCGGTTGGGGAGGCGACCCGCGACTAAAGGGTACCTTTAGTCGCGGGTCTCGTCCCCAACCGCGACTAAAGGGGGGGGCTATAAATACAGTGTGGGTCGCCTCCCCTGCCGCCGTCTTCTCCATCTCTCTCGTCTTCTCCGATTCCAACCGTCGCGCGCGCGCCGAAGGCCTGCCGCCGCCGTCGCCCTCGCCCTCGTCGACGCCGCCCGCCGTCGCCCTCGCCGTCGTCGTCGCCCTCGCCGTCGTCGCCGCCGTCGCCGCCCTCGCCGTCGCGGTTGGTTCCTTTCATCTTTCCCGCGCCGCGCGCCCGCCTTCCTCGCTTTCTTGGAAGAACGTCTTGGAAGAACGAACGTCGATCTTCAACGTCTTGGAGAAACTCTTACTCACATGCCTTCCTTCGAATGAGACCCCTACGGAGTCCAGAAAATGTCTCACTCACATGCCTTCCTTCGAATGAGACCCCGGCGGAGTCCAGAAAAAGTCTTACTTGGAAAGGAGCTAGACTAATTGACTGCACAAGAGTCACACAATGTTTGGAACAAGCGACATCAGTCTTTGTGATCATTGTAATATTTGATTTCACACCCCAAAAGAAATTTATTGGTCAATACATGTTTTTCCTATCTAGATTGTACCAACCGAGTTTACGATTGGAGGATAATTCCAAGCCAATGAATAATTTTCTTAACTACGAGGTTAAATCTTTGCATGAGTTCAGATCCCACTTTGGTTTTTTATTGCATGACCATTTACACATACATTGTTGGAAGAGTCGCAAAATAATTATATGCCAATGACCAATTTGCTGAACTACAAGGTTGAATCTAACTAGATATATGTTTATTGGAAAACAAAACATCCATTCCAGATTGTGAGTTTAGTATGCACTGAGTTGACACTTGGCAGAGCTGCACATCAAACATGACTAGAAAAGAAAGAACTACACATAAACCTTATATTAGCAATTGAATATATTTGAGGAAAACAACTCACAAGGGTATCTCCTTTAGCTTTTGGCCCCCTCAAACCCTTGTATTTTATGTTTTGCCCCCCCCCCAACATTGAACCAATTTATGTTTTGCCGCCCCGTCTCGCGCTCTACCGCGACACCCTCTCCCACCCCTTCCTCGCCCCCTCCTTTTGCCACCGCCCTTTCGCCACCGCCACCGCCACCGCCCCCCTTCTTCACTTAATTAATTTGTTTTTACTACATGTTTTCAGGACTGACATAATGGCGGACGATAGAGCTGACCCGATTATGGACAACTATGATCCGGACGGTGAAGCACATATGTTCGGCATCATAAACGGCGATATTCTATATGTGCCGACCGGAGAAGAAGAAGATGATATCTCTTCTTATCTGAACCTTGACGGTGAAGATGAAGGGCGCCGTCAGCAAGATGATGCCGAACAAACGTCGATAAACGACGATCTTCAAATGGAAGTAGCAACCACCTCCGGCGCCGAGGTATATATATACATTGCGTATTCTTCTGCTTGTAAGGAGTTACTTGTTTACTCTCCCTCTCCCTCTCTCTCACTAAAGCATCTTATATAGTCAAATTAGGAAAGCAATGCCCAGCTTCAGATCTCGCGCTGATCTCGCGCTGTTGCCTCGCCGGTGTTGTTGTTGTCTTCAAGGCGCACACATATTTCAATGCGTACGTGACAAACAACGCTAATATATTGGATTTCAGCTTTGGTACTTTGTTCTATAGTAAGTTGCAAGTTGCAACCACGCAGGCTTAGCAGAGTAATACTACTAGTACTTAGTTAACTGCAATGATATTTAATCAGGCTGTTGAGTTACATACCTAGATTCTAACACTGAGCAGTGATGCTAACGCTAGAATACCCCATATCCATCGATTATCAATCCCATCAAGATGGGTGATTGAGTAGAACAATCAAAACAAAAAAATTAGCACCGGGATGAATAGTACTCCTAATTTTTTTATTGAAAGAAAATAGATCTACTTATATACTCCCTCCATCCTAAAGTTTTTTCTTAGATTTGTCTAGATATGTATGTATCTAGTTATATTTTAGTATTTAGATACCTCCATTTATAGACAAACCTAACCAGCCGCGCCGCCACCCCATACCCCGGCTCAACCTGTCGCGCCGTCGTCGATCTCGACGGCGCGGGCTTTCCGTCTCCCGCGTGCGGCGTCGATCTCGGCGGCGCGGGCTCCATGTGGGAAGGCTCGGCCTCCGGCGCTACGGCCGTCGCGGCGCTCCCGACGGTCCTGTGCTCCCTCCCGCGCTCTCTACCACCCACTGGTGGAAAAACAGGCTTCCGTCCAGCCCCATAAGTCGCGAAGCTGTAGGAACCGCGACTAATGGGACCTTTAGTCGCGGTTCTGGAGGTGAACCGCGACCAAAGGCCTGGGCCCAGGGCGCTCGGTGGCCAGCTGGTGCACGTGAGGGGCTTTAGTCGCGGTTGTCCTGGCCAACCGCGACTAAAGGCCTTCGGGCACCTTTAGTCACGGTTTGCCAGGCCAACCGCAACTAAAGCCCCTCCCCTATATATACCCATCCAGCAGGTAGTGAGAAATGGCGGGAAAAATGGGAGCGGGAAGACAGGAGGCGGGAAGACAGGAGGCGGGAAGAAAGTGGCGGGAAGAAAGAGGCGGGAAGACAGGGAAGAAATGGCGGGAAGAAGAGGAATCCAGAGCAATGATGATTTTTCTGAAAAGAAAAAGATAAAAGGTTCTGAAAATAAAAGAAGATTTGGGGGGGGCCTTTAGTCGCGGTTGGTCTGGCCAACCGTGACTAAAGGTTACCCTTTAGTCGCGGGTCGCCTCCCCACCCGCGACTAAAGGGGGGGGGGGCGCGGGAAGGCAAAAAACCCGCCAAAAACCCTTTAGTCGCGGTTGGGGAGGCGACCCGCGACTAAAGGGTACCTTTAGTCGCGGGTCTCGTCCCCAACCGCGACTAAAGGGGGGGGCTATAAATACAGTGCGGGTCGCCTCCCCTGCCGCCGTCTTCTCCATCTCTCTCGTCTTCTCCGATTCCAACCGTCGCGCGCGCGCCGAAGGCCTGCCGCCGCCGTCGCCCTCGCCCTCGTCGACGCCGCCCGCCGTCGCCCTCGCCGTCGTCGTCGCCCTCGCCGTCGTCGCCGCCGTCGCCGCCCTCGCCGTCGCGGTTGGTTCCTTTCATCTTTCCCGCGCCGCGCGCCCGCCTTCCTCGCTTCCTTGGAAGAACGTCTTGGAAGAACGAACGTCGATCTTGGAAGAACGAACGTCTTGGAGAAACTCTTACTCACATGCCTTCCTTCGAATGAGACCCCTACGGATTCCAGAAAATGTCTCACTCACATGCCTTCCTTCGAATGAGACCCCGGCGGAGTCCAGAAAAAGTCTTACTTGGAAAGGAGCTAGACTAATTGACTGCACAAGAGTCACACAATGTTTGGAACAAGCGACATCAGTCTTTGAGATCATTGTAATATTTGATTTCACACCCCAAAAGAAATTTATTGGTCAATACATGTTTTTCCTATCTAGATTGTACCAACCGAGTTTACGATTGGAGGATAATTCCAAGCCAATGAATAATTTTCTTAACTACGAGGTTAAATCTTTGCATGAGTTCAGATCCCACTTTGGTTTTTTATTGCATGACCATTTACACATACATTGTTGGAAGAGTCGCAAAATAATTATATGCCAATGACCAATTTGCTGAACTACAAGGTTGAATCTAACTAGATATATGTTTATTGGAAAACAAAACATCCATTCCAGATTGTGAGTTTAGTATGCACTGAGTTGACACTTGGCAGAGCTGCACATCAAACATGACTAGAAAAGAAAGAACTACACATAAACCTTATATTAGCAATTGAATATATTTGAGGAAAACAACTCACAAGGGTATCTCCTTTAGCTTTTGGCCCCCTCAAACCCTTGTATTTTATGTTTTGCCCCCCCCCCCCAACATTGAACCAATTTATGTTTTGCCGCCCCGTCTCGCGCTCTACCGCGACACCCTCTCCCACCCCTTCCTCGCCCCCTCCTTTTGCCACCGCCCTTTCGCCACCGCCACCGCCACCGCCCCCCTTCTTCACTTAATTAATTTGTTTTTACTACATGTTTTCAGGACTGACATAATGGCGGACGATAGAGCTGACCCGATTATGGACAACTATGATCCGGACGGTGAAGCACATATGTTCGGCATCATAAACGGCGATATTCTATATGTGCCGACCGGAGAAGAAGAAGATGATATCTCTTCTTATCTGAACCTTGACGGTGAAGATGAAGGGCGCCGTCAGCAAGATGATGCCGAACAAACGTCGATAAACGACGATCTTCAAATGGAAGTAGCAACCACCTCCGGCGCCGAGGTATATATATACATTGCGTATTCTTCTGCTTGTAAGGAGTTACTTGTTTACTCTCCCTCTCCCTCTCTCTCACTAAAGCATCTTATATAGTAAAATTAGGAAAGCAATGCCCAGCTTCAGATCTCGCGCTGATCTCGCGCTGTTGCCTCGCCGGTGTTGTTGTTGTCTTCAAGGCGCACACATATTTCAATGCGTACGTGACAAACAACGCTAATATATTGGATTTCAGCTTTGGTACTTTGTTCTATAGTAAGTTGCAAGTTGCAACCACGCAGGCTTAGCAGAGTAATACTACTAGTACTTAGTTAACTGCAATGATATTTAATCAGGCTGTTGAGTTACATACCTAGATTCTAACACTGAGCAGTGATGCTAACGCTAGAATACCCCATATCCATCGATTATCAATCCCATCAAGATGGGTGATTGAGTAGAACAATCAAAACAAAAAAATTAGCACCGGGATGAATAGTACTCCTAACATTTTTATTGAAAGAAAATAGATCTACTTATATACTCCCTCCATCCTAAAGTTTTTTCTTAGATTTGTCTAGATATGTATGTATCTAGTTATATTTTAGTATTTAGATACCTCCATTTATAGACAAACCTAACCAGCCGCGCCGCCACCCCATACCCCGGCTCAACCTGTCGCGCCGTCGTCGATCTCGACGGCGCGGGCTTTCCGTCTCCCGCGTGCGGCGTCGATCTCGGCGGCGCGGGCTCCATGTGGGAAGGCTCGGCCTCCGGCGCTACGGCCGTCGCGGCGCTCCCGACGGTCCTGTGCTCCCTCCCGCGCTCTCTACCACCCACTGGTGGAAAAACAGGCTTCCGTCCAGCCCCATAAGTCGCGAAGCTGTAGGAACCGCGACTAATGGGACCTTTAGTCGCGGTTCTGGAGGTGAACCGCGACCAAAGGCCTGGGCCCAGGGCGCTCGGTGGCCAGCTGGTGCACGTGAGGGGCTTTAGTCGCGGTTGTCCTGGCCAACCGCGACTAAAGGCCTTCGGGCACCTTTAGTCACGGTTTGCCAGGCCAACCGCAACTAAAGCCCCTCCCCTATATATACCCATCCAGCAGGTAGTGAGAAATGGCGGGAAAAATGGGAGCGGGAAGACAGGAGGCGGGAAGACAGGAGGCGGGAAGAAAGTGGCGGGAAGAAAGAGGCGGGAAGACAGGGAAGAAATGGCGGGAAGAAGAGGAATCCAGAGCAATGATGATTTTTCTGAAAAGAAAAAGATAAAAGGTTCTGAAAATAAAAGAAGATTTGGGGGGGGCCTTTAGTCGCGGTTGGTCTGGCCAACCGCGACTAAAGGTTACCCTTTAGTCGCGGGTCGCCTCCCAACATTGAACCAATTTATGTTTTGCCGCCCCGTCTCGCGCTCTACCGCGACACCCTCTCCCACCCCTTCCTCGCCCCCTCCTTTTGCCACCGCCCTTTCGCCACCGCCACCGCCACCGCCCCCCTTCTTCACTTAATTAATTTGTTTTTACTACATGTTTTCAGGACTGACATAATGGCGGACGATAGAGCTGACCCGATTATGGACAACTATGATCCGGACGGTGAAGCACATATGTTCGGCATCATAAACGGCGATATTCTATATGTGCCGACCGGAGAAGAAGAAGATGATATCTCTTCTTATCTGAACCTTGACGGTGAAGATGAAGGGCGCCGTCAGCAAGATGATGCCGAACAAACGTCGATAAACGACGATCTTCAAATGGAAGTAGCAACCACCTCCGGCGCCGAGGTATATATATACATTGCGTATTCTTCTGCTTGTAAGGAGTTACTTGTTTACTCTCCCTCTCCCTCTCTCTCACTAAAGCATCTTATATAGTAAAATTAGGAAAGCAATGCCCAGCTTCAGATCTCGCGCTGATCTCGCGCTGTTGCCTCGCCGGTGTTGTTGTTGTCTTCAAGGCGCACACATATTTCAATGCGTACGTGACAAACAACGCTAATATATTGGATTTCAGCTTTGGTACTTTGTTCTATAGTAAGTTGCAAGTTGCAACCACGCAGGCTTAGCAGAGTAATACTACTAGTACTTAGTTAACTGCAATGATATTTAATCAGGCTGTTGAGTTACATACCTAGATTCTAACACTGAGCAGTGATGCTAACGCTAGAATACCCCATATCCATCGATTATCAATCCCATCAAGATGGGTGATTGAGTAGAACAATCAAAACAAAAAAATTAGCACCGGGATGAATAGTACTCCTAATTTTTTTATTGAAAGAAAATAGATCTACTTATATACTCCCTCCATCCTAAAGTTTTTTCTTAGATTTGTCTAGATATGTATGTATCTAGTTATATTTTAGTATTTAGATACCTCCATTTATAGACAAACCTAACCAGCCGCGCCGCCACCCCATACCCCGGCTCAACCTGTCGCGCCGTCGTCGATCTTGACGGCGCGGGCTTTCCGTCTCCCGCGTGCGGCGTCGATCTCGGCGGCGCGGGCTCCATGTGGGAAGGCTCGGCCTCCGGCGCTACGGCCGTCGCGGCGCTCCCGACGGTCCTGTGCTCCCTCCCGCGCTCTCTACCACCCACTGGTGGAAAAACAGGCTTCCGTCCAGCCCCATAAGTCGCGAAGCTGTAGGAACCGCGACTAATGGGACCTTTAGTCGCGGTTCTGGAGGTGAACCGCGACCAAAGGCCTGGGCCCAGGGCGCTCGGTGGCCAGCTGGTGCACGTGAGGGGCTTTAGTCGCGGTTGTCCTGGCCAACCGCGACTAAAGGCCTTCGGGCACCTTTAGTCACGGTTTGCCAGGCCAACCGCAACTAAAGCCCCTCCCCTATATATACCCATCCAGCAGGTAGTGAGAAATGGCGGGAAAAATGGGAGCGGGAAGACAGGAGGCGGGAAGACAGGAGGCGGGAAGAAAGTGGCGGGAAGAAAGAGGCGGGAAGACAGGGAAGAAATGGTGGGAAGAAGAGGAATCCAGAGCAATGATGATTTTTCTGAAAAGAAAAAGATAAAAGGTTCTGAAAATAAAAGAAGATTTGGGGGGGGCCTTTAGTCGCGGTTGGTCTGGCCAACCGCGACTAAAGGTTACCCTTTAGTCGCGGGTCGCCTCCCCACCCGCGACTAAAGGGGGGGGGGGCGCGGGAAGGCAAAAAACCCGCCAAAAACCCTTTAGTCGCGGTTGGGGAGGCGACCCGCGACTAAAGGGTACCTTTAGTCGCGGGTCTCGTCCCCAACCGCGACTAAAGGGGGGGGCTATAAATACAGTGCGGGTCGCCTCCCCTGCCGCCGTCTTCTCCATCTCTCTCGTCTTCTCCGATTCCAACCGTCGCGCGCGCGCCGAAGGCCTGCCGCCGCCGTCGCCCTCGCCCTCGTCGACGCCGCCCGCCGTCGCCCTCGCCGTCGTCGTCGCCCTCGCCGTCGTCGCCGCCGTCGCCGCCCTCGCCGTCGCGGTTGGTTCCTTTCATCTTTCCCGCGCCGCGCGCCCGCCTTCCTCGCTTCCTTGGAAGAACGTCTTGGAAGAACGAACGTCGATCTTGGAAGAACGAACGTCGATCTTGAACGTCTTGGAGAAACTCTTACTCACATGCCTTCCTTCGAATGAGACCCCTACGGAGTCCAGAAAATGTCTCACTCACATGCCTTCCTTCGAATGAGACCCCGGCGGAGTCCAGAAAAAGTCTTACTTGGAAAGGAGCTAGACTAATTGACTGCACAAGAGTCACACAATGTTTGGAACAAGCGACATCAGTCTTTGAGATCATTGTAATATTTGATTTCACACCCCAAAAGAAATTTATTGGTCAATACATGTTTTTCCTATCTAGATTGTACCAACCGAGTTTACGATTGGAGGATAATTCCAAGCCAATGAATAATTTTCTTAACTACGAGGTTAAATCTTTGCATGAGTTCAGATTCCACTTTGGTTTTTTATTGCATGACCATTTACACATACATTGTTGGAAGAGTCGCAAAATAATTATATGCCAATGACCAATTTGCTGAACTACAAGGTTGAATCTAACTAGATATATGTTTATTGGAAAACAAAACATCCATTCCAGATTGTGAGTTTAGTATGCACTGAGTTGACACTTGGCAGAGCTGCACATCAAACATGACTAGAAAAGAAAGAACTACACATAAACCTTATATTAGCAATTGAATATATTTGAGGAAAACAACTCACAAGGGTATCTCCTTTAGCTTTTGGCCCCCTCAAACCCTTGTATTTTATGTTTTGCCCCCCCCAACATTGAACCAATTTATGTTTTGCCGCCCCGTCTCGCGCTCTACCGCGACACCCTCTCCCACCCCTTCCTCGCCCCCTCCTTTTGCCACCGCCCTTTCGCCACCGCCACCGCCACCGCCCCCCTTCTTCACTTAATTAATTTGTTTTTACTACATGTTTTCAGGACTGACATAATGGCGGACGATAGAGCTGACCCGATTATGGACAACTATGATCCGGACGGTGAAGCACATATGTTCGGCATCATAAACGGCGATATTCTATATGTGCCGACCGGAGAAGAAGAAGATGATATCTCTTCTTATCTGAACCTTGACGGTGAAGATGAAGGGCGCCGTCAGCAAGATGATGCCGAACAAACGTCGATAAACGACGATCTTCAAATGGAAGTAGCAACCACCTCCGGCGCCGAGGTATATATATACATTGCGTATTCTTCTGCTTGTAAGGAGTTACTTGTTTACTCTCCCTCTCCCTCTCTCTCACTAAAGCATCTTATATAGTAAAATTAGGAAAGCAATGCCCAGCTTCAGATCTCGCGCTGATCTCGCGTTGTTGCCTCGCCGGTGTTGTTGTTGTCTTCAAGGCCCACACATATTTCAATGCGTACGTGACAAACAACGCTAATATATTGGATTTCAGCTTTGGTACTTTGTTCTATAGTAAGTTGCAAGTTGCAACCACGCAGGCTTAGCAGAGTAATACTACTAGTACTTAGTTAACTGCAATGATATTTAATCAGGCTGTTGAGTTACATACCTAGATTCTAACACTGAGCAGTGATGCTAACGCTAGAATACCCCATATCCATCGATTATCAATCCCATCAAGATGGGTGATTGAGTAGAACAATCAAAACAAAAAAATTAGCACCGGGATGAATAGTACTCCTAATTTTTTTATTGAAAGAAAATAGATCTACTTATATACTCCCTCCATCCTAAAGTTTTTTCTTAGATTTGTCTAGATATGTATGTATCTAGTTATATTTTAGTATTTAGATACCTCCATTTATAGACAAACCTAACCAGCCGCGCCGCCACCCCATACCCCGGCTCAACCTGTCGCGCCGTCGTCGATCTCGACGGCGCGGGCTTTCCGTCTCCCGCGTGCGGCGTCGATCTCGGCGGCGCGGGCTCCATGTGGGAAGGCTCGGCCTCCGGCGCTACGGCCGTCGCGGCGCTCCCGACGGTCCTGTGCTCCCTCCCGCGCTCTCTACCACCCACTGGTGGAAAAACAGGCTTCCGTCCAGCCCCATAAGTCGCGAAGCTGTAGGAACCGCGACTAATGGGACCTTTAGTCGCGGTTCTGGAGGTGAACCGCGACCAAAGGCCTGGGCCCAGGGCGCTCGGTGGCCAGCTGGTGCACGTGAGGGGCTTTAGTCGCGGTTGTCCTGGCCAACCGCGACTAAAGGCCTTCGGGCACCTTTAGTCACGGTTTGCCAGGCCAACCGCAACTAAAGCCCCTCCCCTATATATACCCATCCAGCAGGTAGTGAGAAATGGCGGGAAAAATGGGAGCGGGAAGACAGGAGGCGGGAAGAAAGTGGCGGGAAGAAAGAGGCGGGAAGACAGGGAAGAAATGGCGGGAAGAAGAGGAATCCAGAGCAATGATGATTTTTCTGAAAAGAAAAAGATAAAAGGTTCTGAAAATAAAAGAAGATTTGGGGGGGGCCTTTAGTCGCGGTTGGTCTGGCCAACCGCGACTAAAGGTTACCCTTTAGTCGCGGGTCGCCTCCCCACCCGCGACTAAAGGGGGGGGCCCGCGGGAAGGCAAAAAACCCGCCAAAAACCCTTTAGTCGCGGTTGGGGAGGCGACCCGCGACTAAAGGGTACCTTTAGTCGCGGGTCTCGTCCCCAACCGCGACTAAAGGGGGGGGCTATAAATACAGTGCGGGTCGCCTCCCCTGCCGCCGTCTTCTCCATCTCTCTCGTCTTCTCCGATTCCAACCGTCGCGCGCGCGCCGAAGGCCTGCCGCCGCCGTCGCCCTCGCCCTCGTCGACGCCGCCCGCCGTCGCCCTCGCCGTCGTCGTCGCCCTCGCCGTCGTCGCCGCCGTCGCCGCCCTCGCCGTCGCGGTTGGTTCCTTTCATCTTTCCCGCGCCGCGCGCCCGCCTTCCTCGCTTCCTTGGAAGAACGTCTTGGAAGAACGAACGTCGATCTTGGAAGAACGAACGTCGATCTTGAACGTCTTGGAGAAACTCTTACTCACATGCCTTCCTTCGAATGAGACCCCTACGGAGTCCAGAAAATGTCTCACTCACATGCCTTCCTTCGAATGAGACCCCGGCGGAGTCCAGAAAAAGTCTTACTTGGAAAGGAGCTAGACTAATTGACTGCACAAGAGTCACACAATGTTTGGAACAAGCGACATCAGTCTTTGAGATCATTGTAATATTTGATTTCACACCCCAAAAGAAATTTATTGGTCAATACATGTTTTTCCTATCTAGATTGTACCAACCGAGTTTACGATTGGAGGATAATTCCAAGCCAATGAATAATTTTCTTAACTACGAGGTTAAATCTTTGCATGAGTTCAGATCCCACTTTGGTTTTTTATTGCATGACCATTTACACATACATTGTTGGAAGAGTCGCAAAATAATTATATGCCAATGACCAATTTGCTGAACTACAAGGTTGAATCTAACTAGATATATGTTTATTGGAAAACAAAACATCCATTACAGATTGTGAGTTTAGTATGCACTGAGTTGACACTTGGCAGAGCTGCACATCAAACATGACTAGAAAAGAAAGAACTACACATAAACCTTATATTAGCAATTGAATATATTTGAGGAAAACAACTCACAAGGGTATCTCCTTTAGCTTTTGGCCCCCTCAAACCCTTGTATTTTATGTTTTGCCCCCCCCCCCAACATTGAACCAATTTATGTTTTGCCGCCCCGTCTCGCGCTCTACCGCGACACCCTCTCCCAACCCTTCCTCGCCCCCTCCTTTTGCCACCGCCCTTTCGCCACCGCCACCGCCACCGCCCCCCTTCTTCACTTAATTAATTTGTTTTTACTACATGTTTTCAGGACTGACATAATGGCGGACGATAGAGCTGACCCGATTATGGACAACTATGATCCGGACGGTGAAGCACATATGTTCGGCATCATAAACGGCGATATTCTATATGTGCCGACCGGAGAAGAAGAAGATGATATCTCTTCTTATCTGAACCTTGACGGTGAAGATGAAGGGCGCCGTCAGCAAGATGATGCCGAACAAACGTCGATAAACGACGATCTTCAAATGGAAGTAGCAACCACCTCCGGCGCCGAGGTATATATATACATTGCGTATTCTTCTGCTTGTAAGGAGTTACTTGTTTACTCTCCCTCTCCCTCTCTCTCACTAAAGCATCTTATATAGTAAAATTAGGAAAGCAATGCCCAGCTTCAGATCTCGCGCTGATCTCGCGCTGTTGCCTCGCCGGTGTTGTTGTTGTCTTCAAGGCGCACACATATTTCAATGCGTACGTGACAAACAACGCTAATATATTGGATTTCAGCTTTGGTACTTTGTTCTATAGTAAGTTGCAAGTTGCAACCACGCAGGCTTAGCAGAGTAATACTACTAGTACTTAGTTAACTGCAATGATATTTAATCAGGCTGTTGAGTTACATACCTAGATTCTAACACTGAGCAGTGATGCTAACGCTAGAATACCCCATATCCATCGATTATCAATCCCATCAAGATGGGTGATTGAGTAGAACAATCAAAACAAAAAAATTAGCACCGGGATGAATAGTACTCCTAATTTTTTTATTGAAAGAAAATAGATCTACTTATATACTCCCTCCATCCTAAAGTTTTTTATTAGATTTGTCTAGATATGTATGTATCTAGTTATATTTTAGTATTTAGATACCTCCATTTATAGACAAACCTAACCAGCCGCGCCGCCACCCCATACCCCGGCTCAACCTGTCGCGCCGTCGTCGATCTCGACGGCGCGGGCTTTCCGTCTCCCGCGTGCGGCGTCGATCTCGGCGGCGCGGGCTCCATGTGGGAAGGCTCGGCCTCCGGCGCTACGGCCGTCGCGGCGCTCCCGACGGTCCTGTGCTCCCTCCCGCGCTCTCTACCACCCACTGGTGGAAAAACAGGCTTCCGTCCAGCCCCATAAGTCGCGAAGCTGTAGGAACCGCGACTAATGGGACCTTTAGTCGCGGTTCTGGAGGTGAACCGCGACCAAAGGCCTGGGCCCAGGGCGCTCGGTGGCCAGCTGGTGCACGTGAGGGGCTTTAGTCGCGGTTGTCCTGGCCAACCGCGACTAAAGGCCTTCGGGCACCTTTAGTCACGGTTTGCCAGGCCAACCGCAACTAAAGCCCCTCCCCTATATATACCCATCCAGCAGGTAGTGAGAAATGGCGGGAAAAATGGGAGCGGGAAGACAGGAGGCGGGAAGACAGGAGGCGGGAAGAAAGTGGCGGGAAGAAAGAGGCGGGAAGACAGGGAAGAAATGGCGGGAAGAAGAGGAATCCAGAGCAATGATGATTTTTCTGAAAAGAAAAAGATAAAAGGTTCTGAAAATAAAAGAAGATTTGGGGGGGGGCCTTTAGTCGCGGTTGGTCTGGCCAACCGCGACTAAAGGTTACCCTTTAGTCGCGGGTCGCCTCCCCACCCGCGACTAAAGGGGGGGGGGGGGCGCGGGAAGGCAAAAAACCCGCCAAAAACCCTTTAGTCGCGGTTGGGGAGGCGACCCGCGACTAAAGGGTACCTTTAGTCGCGGGTCTCGTCCCCAACCGCGACTAAAGGGGGGGGCTATAAATACAGTGCGGGTCGCCTCCCCTGCCGCCGTCTTCTCCATCTCTCTCGTCTTCTCCGATTCCAACCGTCGCGCGCGCGCCGAAGGCCTGCCGCCGCCGTCGCCCTCGCCCTCGTCGACGCCGCCCGCCGTCGCCCTCGCCGTCGTCGCCGCCGTCGCCGCCCTCGCCGTCGCGGTTGGTTCCTTTCATCTTTCCCGCGCCGCGCGCCCGCCTTCCTCGCTTCCTTGGAAGAACGTCTTGGAAGAACGAACGTCGATCTTGGAAGAACGAACGTCGATCTTGAACGTCTTGGAGAAACTCTTACTCACATGCCTTCCTTCGAATGAGACCCCTACGGAGTCCAGAAAATGTCTCACTCACATGCCTTCCTTCGAATGAGACCCCGGCGGAGTCCAGAAAAAGTCTTACTTGGAAAGGAGCTAGACTAATTGACTGCACAAGAGTCACACAATGTTTGGAACAAGCGACATCAGTCTTTGAGATCATTGTAATATTTGATTTCACACCCCAAAAGAAATTTATTGGTCAATACATGTTTTTCCTATCTAGATTGTACCAACCGAGTTTACGATTGGAGGATAATTCCAAGCCAATGAATAATTTTCTTAACTACGAGGTTAAATCTTTGCATGAGTTCAGATCCCACTTTGGTTTTTTATTGCATGACCATTTACACATACATTGTTGGAAGAGTCGCAAAATAATTATATGCCAATGACCAATTTGCTGAACTACAAGGTTGAATCTAACTAGATATATGTTTATTGGAAAACAAAACATCCATTCCAGATTGTGAGTTTAGTATGCACTGAGTTGACACTTGGCAGAGCTGCACATCAAACATGACTAGAAAAGAAAGAACTACACATAAACCTTATATTAGCAATTGAATATATTTGAGGAAAACAACTCACAAGGGTATCTCCTTTAGCTTTTGGCCCCCTCAAACCCTTGTATTTTATGTTTTGCCCCCCCCCAACATTGAACCAATTTATGTTTTGCCGCCCCGTCTCGCGCTCTACCGCGACACCCTCTCCCACCCCTTCCTCGCCCCTCCTTTTGCCACCGCCCTTTCGCCACCGCCACCGCCACCGCCCCCCTTCTTCACTTAATTAATTTGTTTTTACTACATGTTTTCAGGACTGACATAATGGCGGACGATAGAGCTGACCCGATTATGGACAACTATGATCCGGACGGTGAAGCACATATGTTCGGCATCATAAACGGCGATATTCTATATGTGCCGACCGGAGAAGAAGAAGATGATATCTCTTCTTATCTGAACCTTGACGGTGAAGATGAAGGGCGCCGTCAGCAAGATGATGCCGAACAAACGTCGATAAACGACGATCTTCAAATGGAAGTAGCAACCACCTCCGGCGCCGAGGTATATATATACATTGCGTATTCTTCTGCTTGTAAGGAGTTACTTGTTTACTCTCCCTCTCCCTCTCTCTCACTAAAGCATCTTATATAGTAAAATTAGGAAAGCAATGCCCAGCTTCAGATCTCGCGCTGATCTCGCGCTGTTGCCTCGCCGGTGTTGTTGTTGTCTTCAAGGCGCACACATATTTCAATGCGTACGTGACAAACAACGCTAATATATTGGATTTCAGCTTTGGTACTTTGTTCTATAGTAAGTTGCAAGTTGCAACCACGCAGGCTTAGCAGAGTAATACTACTAGTACTTAGTTAACTGCAATGATATTTAATCAGGCTGTTGAGTTACATACCTAGATTCTAACACTGAGCAGTGATGCTAACGCTAGAATACCCCATATCCATCGATTATCAATCCCATCAAGATGGGTGATTGAGTAGAACAATCAAAACAAAAAAATTAGCACCGGGATGAATAGTACTCCTAATTTTTTTATTGAAAGAAAATAGATCTACTTATATACTCCCTCCATCCTAAAGTTTTTTCTTAGATTTGTCTAGATATGTATGTATCTAGTTATATTTTAGTATTTAGATACCTCCATTTATAGACAAACCTAACCAGCCGCGCCGCCACCCCATACCCCGGCTCAACCTGTCGCGCCGTCGTCGATCTCGACGGCGCGGGCTTTCCGTCTCCCGCGTGCGGCGTCGATCTCGGCGGCACGGGCTCCATGTGGGAAGGCTCGGCCTCCGGCGCTACGGCCGTCGCGGCGCTCCCGACGGTCCTGTGCTCCCTCCCGCGCTCTCTACCACCCACTGGTGGAAAAACAGGCTTCCGTCCAGCCCCATAAGTCGCGAAGCTGTAGGAACCGCGACTAATGGGACCTTTAGTCGCGGTTCTGGAGGTGAACCGCGACCAAAGGCCTGGGCCCAGGGCGCTCGGTGGCCAGCTGGTGCACGTGAGGGGCTTTAGTCGCGGTTGTCCTGGCCAACCGCGACTAAAGGCCTTCGGGCACCTTTAGTCACGGTTTGCCAGGCCAACCGCAACTAAAGCCCCTCCCCTATATATACCCATCCAGCAGGTAGTGAGAAATGGCGGGAAAAATGGGAGCGGGAAGACAGGAGGCGGGAAGACAGGAGGCGGGAAGAAAGTGGCGGGAAGAAAGAGGCGGGAAGACAGGGAAGAAATGGCGGAAAGAAGAGGAATCCAGAGCAATGATGATTTTTCTGAAAAGAAAAAGATAAAAGGTTCTGAAAATAAAAGAAGATTTGGGGGGGGCCTTTAGTCGCGGTTGGTCTGGCCAACCGCGACTAAAGGTTACCCTTTAGTCGCGGGTCGCCTCCCCACCCGCGACTAAAGGGGGGGGCCCGCGGGAAGGCAAAAAACCCGCCAAAAACCCTTTAGTCGCGGTTGGGGAGGCGACCCGCGACTAAAGGGTACCTTTAGTCGCGGGTCTCGTCCCCAACCGCGACTAAAGGGGGGGGGCTATAAATACAGTGCGGGTCGCCTCCCCTGCCGCCGTCTTCTCCATCTCTCTCGTCTTCTCCGATTCCAACCGTCGCGCGCGCGCCGAAGGCCTGCCGCCGCCGTCGCCCTCGCCCTCGTCGACGCCGCCCGCCGTCGCCCTCGCCGTCGTCGTCGCCCTCGCCGTCGTCGCCGCCGTCGCCGCCCTCGCCGTCGCGGTTGGTTCCTTTCATCTTTCCCGCGCCGCGCGCCCGCCTTCCTCGCTTCCTTGGAAGAACGTCTTGGAAGAACGAACGTCGATCTTGGAAGAACGAACGTCGATCTTGAACGTCTTGGAGAAACTCTTACTCACATGCCTTCCTTCGAATGAGACCCCTATGGAGTCCAGAAAATGTCTCACTCACATGCCTTCCTTCGAATGAGACCCCGGCGGAGTCCAGAAAAAGTCTTACTTGGAAAGGAGCTAGACTAATTGACTGCACAAGAGTCACACAATGTTTGGAACAAGCGACATCAGTCTTTGAGATCATTGTAATATTTGATTTCACACCCCAAAAGAAATTTATTGGTCAATACATGTTTTTCCTATCTAGATTGTACCAACCGAGTTTACGATTGGAGGATAATTCCAAGCCAATGAATAATTTTCTTAACTACGAGGTTAAATCTTTGCATGAGTTCAGATCCCACTTTGGTTTTTTATTGCATGACCATTTACACATACATTGTTGGAAGAGTCGCAAAATAATTATATGCCAATGACCAATTTGCTGAACTACAAGGTTGAATCTAACTAGATATATGTTTATTGGAAAACAAAACATCCATTCCAGATTGTGAGTTTAGTATGCACTGAGTTGACACTTGGCAGAGCTGCACATCAAACATGACTAGAAAAGAAAGAACTACACATAAACCTTATATTAGCAATTGAATATATTTGAGGAAAACAACTCACAAGGGTATCTCCTTTAGCTTTTGGCCCCCTCAAACCCTTGTATTTTATGTTTTGCCCCCCCCAACATTGAACCAATTTATGTTTTGCCGCCCGGTCTCGCGCTCTACCGCGACACCCTCTCCCACCCCTTCCTCGCCCCCTCCTTTTGCCACCGCCCTTTCGCCACCGCCACCGCCACCGCCCCCCTTCTTCACTTAATTAATTTGTTTTTACTACATGTTTTCAGGACTGACATAATGGCGGACGATAGAGCTGACCCGATTATGGACAACTATGATCCGGACGGTGAAGCACATATGTTCGGCATCATAAACGGCGATATTCTATATGTGCCGACCGGAGAAGAAGAAGATGATATCTCTTCTTATCTGAACCTTGACGGTGAAGATGAAGGGCGCCGTCAGCAAGATGATGCCGAACAAACGTCGATAAACGACGATCTTCAAATGGAAGTAGCAACCACCTCCGGCGCCGAGGTATATATATACATTGCGTATTCTTCTGCTTGTAAGGAGTTACTTGTTTACTCTCCCTCTCCCTCTCTCTCACTAAAGCATCTTATATAGTAAAATTAGGAAAGCAATGCCCAGCTTCAGATCTCGCGCTGATCTCGCGCTGTTGCCTCGCCGGTGTTGTTGTTGTCTTCAAGGCGCACACATATTTCAATGCGTACGTGACAAACAACGCTAATATATTGGATTTCAGCTTTGGTACTTTGTTCTATAGTAAGTTGCAAGTTGCAACCACGCAGGCTTAGCAGAGTAATACTACTAGTACTTAGTTAACTGCAATGATATTTAATCAGGCTGTTGAGTTACATACCTAGATTCTAACACTGAGCAGTGATGCTAACGCTAGAATACCCCATATCCATCGATTATCAATCCCATCAAGATGGGTGATTGAGTAGAACAATCAAAACAAAAAAATTAGCACCGGGATGAATAGTACTCCTAATTTTTTTATTGAAAGAAAATAGATCTACTTATATACTCCCTCCATCCTAAAGTTTTTTCTTAGATTTGTCTAGATATGTATGTATCTAGTTATATTTTAGTATTTAGATACCTCCATTTATAGACAAACCTAACCAGCCGCGCCGCCACCCCATACCCCGGCTCAACCTGTCGCGCCGTCGTCGATCTCGACGGCGCGGGCTTTCCGTCTCCCGCATGCGGCGTCGATCTCGGCGGCGCGGGCTCCATGTGGGAAGGCTCGGCCTCCGGCGCTACGGCCGTCGCGGCGCTCCCGACGGTCCTGTGCTCCCTCCCGCGCTCTCTACCACCCACTGGTGGAAAAACAGGCTTCCGTCCAGCCCCATAAGTCGCGAAGCTGTAGGAACCGCGACTAATGGGACCTTTAGTCGCGGTTCTGGAGGTGAACCGCGACCAAAGGCCTGGGCCCAGGGCGCTCGGTGGCCAGCTGGTGCACGTGAGGGGCTTTAGTCGCGGTTGTCCTGGCCAACCGCGACTAAAGGCCTTCGGGCACCTTTAGTCACGGTTTGCCAGGCCAACCGCAACTAAAGCCCCTCCCCTATATATACCCATCCAGCAGGTAGTGAGAAATGGCGGGAAAAATGGGAGCGGGAAGACAGGAGGCGGGAAGACAGGAGGCGGGAAGAAAGTGGCGGGAAGAAAGAGGCGGGAAGACAGGGAAGAAATGGCGGGAAGAAGAGGAATCCAGAGCAATGATGATTTTTCTGAAAAGAAAAAGATAAAAGGTTCTGAAAATAAAAGAAGATTTGGGGGGGGGCCTTTAGTCGCGGTTGGTCTGGCCAACCGCGACTAAAGGTTACCCTTTAGTCGCGGGTCGCCTCCCCACCCGCGACTAAAGGGGGGGGGGCGCGGGAAGGCAAAAAACCCGCCAAAAACCCTTTAGTCGCGGTTGGGGAGGCGACCCGCGACTAAAGGGTACCTTTAGTCGCGGGTCTCGTCCCCAACCGCGACTAAAGGGGGGGGCTATAAATACAGTGCGGGTCGCCTCCCCTGCCGCTGTCTTCTCCATCTCTCTCGTCTTCTCCGATTCCAACCGTCGCGCGCGCGCCGAAGGCCTGTCGCCGCCGTCGCCCTCGCCCTCGTCGACGCCGCCCGCCGTCGCCCTCGCCGTCGTCGTCGCCCTCGCCGTCGTCGCCGCCGTCGCCGCCCTCGCCGTCGCGGTTGGTTCCTTTCATCTTTCCCGCGCCGCGCGCCCGCCTTCCTCGCTTCCTTGGAAGAACGTCTTGGAAGAACGAACGTCGATCTTGGAAGAACGAACGTCGATCTTGAACGTCTTGGAGAAACTCTTACTCACATGCCTTCCTTCGAATGAGACCCCTACGGAGTCCAGAAAATGTCTCACTCACATGCCTTCCTTCGAATGAGACCCCGGCGGAGTCCAGAAAAAGTCTTACTTGGAAAGGAGCTAGACTAATTGACTGCACAAGAGTCACACAATGTTTGGAACAAGCGACATCAGTCTTTGAGATCATTGTAATATTTGATTTCACACCCCAAAAGAAATTTATTGGTCAATACATGTTTTTCCTATCTAGATTGTACCAACCGAGTTTACGATTGGAGGATAATTCCAAGCCAATGAATAATTTTCTTAACTACGAGGTTAAATCTTTGCATGAGTTCAGATCCCACTTTGGTTTTTTATTGCATGACCATTTACACATACATTGTTGGAAGAGTCACAAAATAATTATATGCCAATGACCAATGTGCTGAACTACAAGGTTGAATCTAACTAGATATATGTTTATTGGAAAACAAAACATCCATTCCAGATTGTGAGTTTAGTATGCACTGAGTTGACACTTGGCAGAGCTGCACATCAAACATGACTAGAAAAGAAAGAACTACACATAAACCTTATATTAGCAATTGAATATATTTGAGGAAAACAACTCACAAGGGTATCTCCTTTAGCTTTTGGCCCCCTCAAACCCTTGTATTTTATGTTTTGCCCCCCCAACATTGAACCAATTTATGTTTTGCCGCCCCGTCTCGCGCTCTACCGCGACACCCTCTCCCACCCCTTCCTCGCCCCCTCCTTTTGCCACCGCCCTTTCGCCACCGCCACCGCCACCGCCCCCCTTCTTCACTTAATTAATTTGTTTTTACTACATGTTTTCAGGACTGACATAATGGCGGACGATAGAGCTGACCCGATTATGGACAACTATGATCCGGACGGTGAAGCACATATGTTCGGCATCATAAACGGCGATATTCTATATGTGCCGACCGGAGAAGAAGAAGATGATATCTCTTCTTATCTGAACCTTGACGGTGAAGATGAAGGGCGCCGTCAGCAAGATGATGCCGAACAAACGTCGATAAACGACGATCTTCAAATGGAAGTAGCAACCACCTCCGGCGCCGAGGTATATATATACATTGCGTATTCTTCTGCTTGTAAGGAGTTACTTGTTTACTCTCCCTCTCCCTCTCTCTCACTAAAGCATCTTATATAGTAAAATTAGGAAAGCAATGCCCAGCTTCAGATCTCGCGCTGATCTCGCGCTGTTGCCTCGCCGGTGTTGTTGTTGTCTTCAAGGCGCACACATATTTCAATGCGTACGTGACAAACAACGCTAATATATTGGATTTCAGCTTTGGTACTTTGTTCTATAGTAAGTTGCAAGTTGCAACCACGCAGGCTTAGCAGAGTAATACTACTAGTACTTAGTTAACTACAATGATATTTAATCAGGCTGTTGAGTTACATACCTAGATTCTAACACTGAGCAGTGATGCTAACGCTAGAATACCCCATATCCATCGATTATCAATCCCATCAAGATGGGTGATTGAGTAGAACAATCAAAACAAAAAAATTAGCACCGGGATGAATAGTACTCCTAATTTTTTTATTGAAAGAAAATAGATCTACTTATATACTCCCTCCATCCTAAAGTTTTTTCTTAGATTTGTCTAGATATGTATGTATCTAGTTATATTTTAGTATTTAGATACCTCCATTTATAGACAAACCTAACCAGCCGCGCCGCCACCCCATACCCCGGCTCAACCTGTCGCGCCGTCGTCGATCTCGACGGCGCGGGCTTTCCGTCTCCCGCATGCGGCGTCGATCTCGGCGGCGCGGGCTCCATGTGGGAAGGCTCGGCCTCCAGCGCTACGGCCGTCGCGGCGCTCCCGACGGTCCTGTGCTCCCTCCCGCGCTCTCTACCACCCACTGGTGGAAAAACAGGCTTCCGTCCAGCCCCATAAGTCGCGAAGCTGTAGGAACCGCGACTAATGGGACCTTTAGTCGCGGTTCTGGAGGTGAACCGCGACCAAAGGCCTGGGCCCAGGGCGCTCGGTGGCCAGCTGGTGCACGTGAGGGGCTTTAGTCGCGGTTGTCCTGGCCAACCGCGACTAAAGGCCTTCGGGCACCTTTAGTCACGGTTTGCCAGGCCAACCGCAACTAAAGCCCCTCCCCTATATATACCCATCCAGCAGGTAGTGAGAAATGGCGGGAAAAATGGGAGCGGGAAGACAGGAGGCGGGAAGACAGGAGGCGGGAAGAAAGTGGCGGGAAGAAAGAGGCGGGAAGACAGGGAAGAAATGGCGGGAAGAAGAGGAATCCAGAGCAATGATGATTTTTCTGAAAAGAAAAAGATAAAAGGTTCTGAAAATAAAAGAAGATTTGGGGGGGGCCTTTAGTCGCGGTTGGTCTGGCCAACCGCGACTAAAGGTTACCCTTTAGTCGCGGGTCGCCTCCCCACCCGCGACTAAAGGGGGGGGCGCGGGAAGGCAAAAAACCCGCCAAAAACCCTTTAGTCGCGGTTGGGGAGGCGACCCGCGACTAAAGGGTACCTTTAGTCGCGGGTCTCGTCCCCAACCGCGACTAAAGGGGGGGGGCTATAAATACAGTGCGGGTCGCCTCCCCTGCCGCCGTCTTCTCCATCTCTCTCGTCTTCTCCGATTCCAACCGTCGCGCGCGCGCCGAAGGCCTGCCGCCGCCGTCGCCCTCGCCCTCGTCGACGCCGCCCGCCGTCGCCCTCGCCGTCGTCGTCGCCCTCGCCGTCGTCGCCGCCGTCGCCGCCCTCGCCGTCGCGGTTGGTTCCTTTCATCTTTCCCGCGCCGCGCGCCCGCCTTCCTCGCTTCCTTGGAAGAACGTCTTGGAAGAACGAACGTCGATCTTGGAAGAACGAACGTCGATCTTGAACGTCTTGGAGAAACTCTTACTCACATGCCTTCCTTCGAATGAGACCCCTACGGAGTCCAGAAAATGTCTCACTCACATGCCTTCCTTCGAATGAGACCCCGGCGGAGTCCAGAAAAAGTCTTACTTGGAAAGGAGCTAGACTAATTGACTGCACAAGAGTCACACAATGTTTGGAACAAGCGACATCAGTCTTTGAGATCATTGTAATATTTGATTTCACACCCCAAAAGAAATTTATTGGTCAATACATGTTTTTCCTATCTAGATTGTACCAACCGAGTTTACGATTGGAGGATAATTCCAAGCCAATGAATAATTTTCTTAACTACGAGGTTAAATCTTTGCATGAGTTCAGATCCCACTTTGGTTTTTTATTGCATGACCATTTACACATACATTGTTGGAAGAGTCGCAAAATAATTATATGCCAATGACCAATTTGCTGAACTACAAGGTTGAATCTAACTAGATATATGTTTATTGGAAAACAAAACATCCATTCCAGATTGTGAGTTTAGTATGCACTGAGTTGACACTTGGCAGAGCTGCACATCAAACATGACTAGAAAAGAAAGAACTACACATAAACCTTATATTAGCAATTGAATATATTTGAGGAAAACAACTCACAAGGGTATCTCCTTTAGCTTTTGGCCCCCTCAAACCCTTGTATTTTATGTTTTGCCCCCCCCCCCAACATTGAACCAATTTATGTTTTGCCGCCCCGTCTCGCGCTCTACCGCGACACCCTCTCCCACCCCTTCCTCGCCCCCTCCTTTTGCCACCGCCCTTTCGCCACCGCCACCGCCACCGCCCCCCTTCTTCACTTAATTAATTTGTTTTTACTACATGTTTTCAGGACTGACATAATGGCGGACGATAGAGCTGACCCGATTATGGACAACTATGATCCGGACGGTGAAGCACATATGTTCGGCATCATAAACGGCGATATTCTATATGTGCCGACCGGAGAAGAAGAAGATGATATCTCTTCTTATCTGAACCTTGACGGTGAAGATGAAGGGCGCCGTCAGCAAGATGATGCCGAACAAACGTCGATAAACGACGATCTTCAAATGGAAGTAGCAACCACCTCCGGCGCCGAGGTATATATATACATTGAGCCTCTGGTGATACAAACTAACTGATTTGAATAAATATGTGTGTACTAACGCGCGCGACTCTCTTTCTTATTTTAGCCCTCGGCCGGATCGTCGAAACAATCGAGTACGTCGTCAAAGCGTGGCGCAACCAAGACGATGAAACAAGGAGAAACATGCACCATCGAGGTTGTCGACAGTGCAACCGGCAGGCCGCTGGAGCCCCGCAAGAACGCCACCAAGTTTGTCAGCCAATGCGGAGCCGTTGTTAGAGACAACGTCTCGATCACCGTCCAGGAGTGGAATGAGCCAAAGAAGGCACGAATTGCTGCAGGTTTCACTTTTGTCGATAAGAGAACAAAAAAAGATTGCTTCAAGAAGCTTATGGAACATTTCGTTCTACCTCCGGAATACAACAAATTCGATGAGGAGGGTAACAAGATTGAGGAAAACAAGGAGAGGAGGAGGCTAGTCAAACAGTTCGCTCTTCATAAGATGGCCGACGCATTCCGGAAATTCAAGCAAAATCTAGCCCATGACTTTGTCAAGCAGAACAAGACTCCGGATTTCAAAGGACAATATGAGAAACTGAAACATGATTGGCCAGAATTTGTGAAGCAAAAGAAATCGGAGCAGTTCATTCAAATATCGAAAAAAATAAGGAAAATGCGGCTAAGAAGGAGTACAATCATATTATGGGGCCAGGAGGGTATCGCATTTTGTTGCCTAGGTTGGAGAAGATGGAGAACGAGCTGAGGGCGCGAGGAATCCGTCCAGGTACGGAGGGATGGGACCCAAGGGCCAAAAGCTGGTGGTACGGGCATGGGGGAACGCTGAACCCGGAGACAGGGGAGTGTGTTTACCGGGGCAAATTAATTAAACCCACCCAAGCCCTTATTGACGCAATGAGGGATGCTCAAGAGGGGAAGATCAAGTTCAACAGAGAGAACGACGCGCTGACAAAAGCCCTCGGGAATCCTGAACACGGAGGACGTGTACGAGGCATGGGGCACATTCCGTGGAAAATAGGGTTCCCCCAGAACGATGACCCGTACGGTTACAGAAGCCGTAAGAGAAAGATGGATCGGGAAGCAGATGTTGTGGCGCGGTTGGCATCGGAAATGGATGTGATGAAGAAAACCATGAGTGTACTAGTAGCCGAAAGAGATGCAGCTCGGGTGCAGCATGAAGATCATCCAGCGGATCTCGGAAGCCAGCAGCGGAGAAGCAGCGTGGCTTCCACGGAGGCCCCACCGGCTGGTGCAGATGCACCGACGACCGAAATTAATTCACCGGAGCCTCTGGTGGTCGAAATTAATGCACCGGAGCCTCTGGTGGTCGAAATTACTGCACCGGAGCCTCCTCGCTACCCCGTGGACGATATAAAGGAGATGAAAGAATGTCATCTGTATTATCCTATCGGGAACATGTCCATGAAGGTAGCCATCGGCAGTGCTTTACCATGTTTACCTGGAGCACTCCACCACAACAACCCCATTCAAGATGGCTATGCTCGTGTCACGGTGGAGGACATAGTCCAAGGGTTTGAGGACCTGGAGATTGACATTGCTACACCTGAAGGGGAGAAAAGACTTGGAGATGTCAAGCGCCATTTCATTCTATGGCAAAAGAAGTTTATCAAGTTTCCAGGCGAGGCGCCAAGGACAACAAGTCCACCCCCCTACGGTGGTGGTGGTGGCGGTGGCGGTGGTGGTGGTGGTGGTGGTGGTGGCGGTTCACCTACACCTCCGTCACGTCAGCCGACGCCCCCCAGTCCACAACGTCCGGCGGGTGATCAGACGCCGCCCCCCAGTCCTCGTCCGGCGGGTGATCAGACGCCGCCCCCCAATCCACCTCCGGCAAAGAAGCAGAAGCAGAAGCAGTCCTGGATTATTAACCCGGACCCTTATGTACCTAAGACCACAAAGGTACCGGAGCCATCACTGAAGCCTCTCCCCACAAGGCCTTGGGAACGTAGTGCCGAGGAAGTCGACACGGCCGCGGCTGCTGATTTGGAGAAATGGAAGGCGGACTGCAAGAAGAAAAGAGAGCCCGAGCCCAAGCCAGTATTTTCTGATGAGCAAAAGAAGTGGGCTAAGTCATTTTTGAGCACACCGTCCCAAGCCGCGAAGAATCTGCCTGACGACTATGCACGTGAACTTCGCAGGCAGGCACTCATGTTCAAGGAGAACAAAGAGCGGGAGAAGGGCAAAAGTAAAAAAAGCGGGAAACAAGTTGCCCAGCTCGGGGAACAAAGTAAACAATCGATTGCCCCGCTTATAGTGGAAGCCGCCGGTCCGGATGCCCCCGAGATCATACAAGCTGCGGCAGCACAGGGATTGACTGCAACGAGTGCCAGAGAACAAGCGGCCAACTTAGGTATTACTCTTCGTGAACTGTTAGGCCTTGATGAGGCGCCAGTGAAGGAGGTAGTAATTACATATGTCAAGAATGGGCCTCTCGTCGAGCCTGCGCAGGAAAAGGATCTACCTCCACAAATGAAAGGTCTGCTGAAATGGTACAAGGGTTACATAAAAAATAAAAGCGCCAAAGATTATATTTATGCGGAAGTTAGACATGAGCATCACTTCAAACATTACTATGTACAAATTGAACTGAGTGAATTGTTCCAGCTTTTCAATCTGCGCGATCTCGACAAATCTATCATCAGTTGCTACGTTCTGTAAGTGATTTATTTCTACCCCATCTCGTTCATATTGCCTGCACTATATATATGTCCTAACTATATTGTTGTGTCCGCTATTATACATGCAGAATGAAGATTAAGGAATGCAGAGTAAGGAACATCCATGATGTTGGGTTCATTGACCCACACATCGTTAATGGACATGTGTTGGAGCATCACCCCGCCGACATGGAGGCAGACCTGTGGCAGTTTCTTACAAAGCAGGAACTCAAAAGTGATATTCTATTTCCTTACCATTTTGGGTGAGTGTTTCTGTCTTGAGCACATTCTCTTTTGTTTACTCCATGCATGATATGTGGCCGGCTAATCGATGAGTTATGCATGACGTACTGTGCATGTATCGTGTCCGCAGGTTCCACTGGATTCTGCTAGTAATTAAAGTTAACACCTCAGAATGTCTCGTCCACGACTCTCTGAATATGGATCCAAAGCTTTGGGGCGGCATGAGAAGAATGCTGCAGAAGTAATTATTTTCATTCATTTGCGCTCTATATCGATTGGCCTATTTCGTTCATTTCCTAATATCAAGTAACTAATAACTCTCTTGTTCATTTAATTTTCTTTGCCTCGTAGGGTTTGGAGACGGTTCGTAGATACAAAGGTCGGTGAATTCAAAAAAGAGCTAGAATTCAAAAGGTCAAAGCCGAAGAATGCTGGGGATATTCAGCCAGCGGGGACCAATCTATGTGGATACTATGTCTGTGAGATGATCCGGAGATACACCTCTGAGCGGGTTCCGAGTGATACCAATGCTAAGAGGAATAACCTCCGGATGATGCTTAGTCCAGAAGCTCGCTTCCGACCACTTCAAGAGGAACTAGCTGGATGGTTCAGCAGGGAAGTCCTCCATCCTAAAGGAGAACACCATTACGAGGACGTAGAACTTTATATGCATTAAATTATGTATGGAAACTTGTTCAAAATTGTATATGGTCATCCGATGATATTGAATATATATTGTATATTCCTCTTGAATTCTTTTTGGTTCTAATTTCAAATTTGTTTGAAATTGTACATTCATATGCATGTATGTAGTACCGTAGAATATATGAAATTCCTTCAAAATTAAAATAAAGCACAAAACAAATAAAACAATACAAATTAAACAGAAAACAGGTTTAGGGGGGGGCGCGGGGGCCTTTAGTCGCGGTTGGCCAGAAGAACCGCGACTAAAGGTCCTCCGCCCCGACGGCCGCCTGGCGCCCACGTGGACGGGCCTTTAGTCGCGGTTTCTTAAGAACCGCGACTAAAGGTGGGGGGCTTTAGTCGCGCTTAGTTGGTCGCGGTTGCGCAACCGCGACTAATGGCAGTTGCGAACCGCGACCAAAGGCCTTTTTTCCACCAGTGACCAGCACCAACAACGCCTCCTTGGCTGACGACTTCTTCGGCCGTTCGCCCTGTACGGCAGCACCGGCGAGTCTCCCTTGCTCGGCGCGTCGGGGTGGGGTGGCAGCCCCCCCCCCCTCCTGCTCCTGGTGGTGTGTATGGCGGGACTTGGAGCCCGGTAGGCCACGACCGTTTTATCGGCGTGCTGGTTGGGCGCCAGATCTGGTCCACGCCCGATCTGGCCCGCTTGCTTGTGTTGGCAGCGAGGTAGGTGGCGCCGGCGTGGTAGTGGTGCCGCCGTCATGTTGGAGGTGTTTGGTCCAATGGGTTTGGAGGTCGATGGCGTTGCTGTTGGATTGCGTGGGGTGCGGGGTCTTGGTTGCTCCGGGGCGAAAGCCTCATGATGCAGTGTCCGTGGACGTCGCTTACCCTCTTGGGGGTCATCGTGGAGCTCTCCTCTCTCCCTGCCTCGGTTCTCATCTTGGTCCTGCGGTGCAGTGTCGGACGATGGCGCCACCATGTCGCTTACCCTCCTGAGGGCGTCGTCTTGAAGATGGTGATTCCCTGCGTGCTTTCCTAGGGTTGGACAAACACAACATCGTCATTGGCAGGTGTCACGTCTGCTCCTCCACTTCCCACCTCCCTGCCTCTCGGGTGAAAACCCTAAGTCCGGTGGGCAGCGACGACATCCTTGACGCGCTGTGACCTTCCTGAAGGCGTCGCCTTGAGAGCTGAGTGGTGGTGGGCACTTTGTGGGTCCTTGACGGTTGCTGGTGGTGGGCACTGCTACAGGGGAAACCCCTAAGATCTGGTCTTTCAGATCGGACCATGGTGGTACTATGGTGCCGTTTCTCTCTTGGGAGCATCGTTTGTGAAGCAGCGCTAGATGACAGTGGCAGGAGGTGGAGCAGTTTCGTCTTGCACAGAGTTTTGGTGGAGCTATCAAGTCATGCCTGGCTGACATGTGCTACGCTGAGTCATGCCTGGTTTGCAGGTACTACACACGACAGCTCTTTCGGAATCTTCGCATCTCGACGGATGAGCATAGGGAGGTGGTGCCATTAGGCGTCGTGGTGGCGTTGACGGATGTTCGGACGGGCAAGGATGATGCGGATCTCTCTCCTGAAGATGGGTCAGTGGGCCAATGATGATGGCGGCTTCTATTGTGTGCATGTGATGTGTGCTTTAGATCTGCTGCACCGGTTATTGGTCCCGATACGTTAGGTGGATGGATTGGCAACAACACCGGTTTTAGATATGTGGAGTGAGAGCAGTCCACATTATCGAGTTTGTAGGTGTGAGTAGTGGCTTAAGATGGTTTGATGATAGGCACAAACCCGTTGAAGGATTCACGCCCGAGGATGGCCCGATCTTCACGGTGTAGGATCCAATCGGGGAGGGTAACTAGCTGGAAGCAGCGGGGATAACTAGCGTTATACCTGCCAAGGTTGGATGCGACCCATATGTCGGGGATGGCTGGCCGAAGCTACAAGAACTCCAACCCGTTGTCCGAACAATTATAGAACCACAAACCGGGACTAATCCACACAAAACGGCCGGAACCGTATAGCACGAGGTAGGGGAACCAGTGTCTCCTTCTCGAGAATCCGAATGAAATCACGAGAGCAAAGGTAGCAAGATCTCTCGGATCTCAAGCAGTCTTGGCTGCAAAGCTTGTAGCTGGTTTTGGTTTGACAAAAGGCCCCCAACAAGATGGGGAGATGGGGTTATTGTAGCAGGGACAACCCCCCTTAGCTAGGTGTGAAAAAGGTTGAAAATGGTGCAGAATTCGTATGCTCCCCTCGGGTGAAGAGTAGTCAACTTAATGAGTTATTGGAGAGCTCCTCGGAAATTTTATCAGTCTGAACACCTTCCACCAAAACATTAATATCTTGAGCTACACAACTTCAAATGATGTGAGGTTTTTTTGGGTTGGAAAGTAAACTTCAAGGAGATTTTGTTGGTATATCCCAAAGCCCCCGTCTCTGTTCCATATGGGTGGGGCACATCCAAAGATCAGAGGCAAAAAAAAATGTACAAAAAACAGATTCACTTGAAACTTGTTTTCTTCAATTTTATTTCTTCAACTTGCTTCTTCATGATCTCATATATTGTTGGATTCCTTAATTATGTACCTAAGTTCAACCAACAAAATGGAGATGAAAGCACAACTATTTCATCAAGTTTATAAGATAAACTTAAGTTAGCGTTCTCCTAGTCACACATAAGTTTGGCACGACTTCTTGTTATAGGTCCATCTATTGTTCGTGTGGTGTTCTTGGTTGGGATGTCCTCATCATCCTCCCCCTCTTAAAAAGGAGTCGTCCTCGACTCTGATGGTCCAAAGTATGGGGAGAGGTCGGACACATTGAAAGTTGGATTAACACCATAATCCATTGGAAGATCAATCTTGTAGGCATTGTCATTTATCTTCGCAAGAACCTTGAAAGGGCCATCTCCATGAGGCTACAACTTGCATTTGCGCTGATCTGGGAAACAATCCTTCCTTAGGTGTATCCACACCAAGTCACCTTCTTCAAACAACAACTGCTTTCTTCCATTGTTTGCTCTCTTTGCGTACTACTCTGTCATCTTCTCAAAGTTTTCTCTGGTCTTCTCATGAATTTTCGTCACAAACTCAGCACGCTTACTTGCATCAAGATTGGTTCGTTCCTGCAATGGAAAAGGCAAAAGGTCTATGGTAGCAGCAGGTTTGAAACCATAAACAACTTCAAAAGGGCAAAATTTAGTGGTCGAATATGCCTCCTTGTTGTACGCAAACTGCACGTGGGGGAGACATTCTTCCCACATCTTCAGATTCCTCTTCAAAACTGCTCTCAACATCATGGATAGTGTGCGGTTGATAACTTCAGTTTTTCCGTCCATTTGTGGGTGACATGTGGTTGAAAACAGGAGCTTTGTTCCTAGCTTTGCCCACAACATTTTCCAAAAATAGCTCAAAAACTTGGTGTCACGATCTGAAACAATGGTTTGAGGTACATCATGTAGCCGCACCACTTCCCTGAAAAACAAATCAGCAATGTGTGAAGCATCATCACTCTTGTGGCATGGGATAAAATGAACCATCTTACTAAACCTATCAACCACCACAAAAACTGAATCATTCCCTCTCTTACTACATGGTAAACCAAGAACAAAATCCATTGAAATATCTGCCCATGGTACACTAGGGATAGATAAAGGAGTATAAAGTCCATGAGGGTTCAAACGGAACTTAGCTTTGCGGCAGATTTCACAACGCGGCACATTTTGCTCGACATCACGTCTCATCTTTGGCCAAAAGAAATGGTCAATCAACACAGTCTCAGTTTTCTTGGCACCAAAATGTCCCATGAGACCACCAGCACGTGCTTCCTGTAATAATAGTAAACGAACAGAGCAATCTGTAATGCATATTTTTTTAGCTCGAAACAAGAAACCATCGTGCATATGAAACTTTTCCCATCCTTTTCCCACATTGAATTTGGAATATGGTTCAGCAGAATATGTATCTTGACTCTTGAGCATATAATTCTTTTATACTTTGCAATCCAATAATTTTAGCATCTAGTTGGGAAAGTAAGATAAGACGTCTAGACAAGGCATCGACAACAACATTATCCTTTCCTTTCTTCTACTTGACAATATATTTTTTTTTGAAAAGGAGGAAACGAGCCTCCGGCCTCTGCATCAATCGATGCATGCAGCCATATTATTGAAAATCCAATGTAACAAAATAGTTCGAGATAAGCCTGAAGGCTGAAAAATAAAAAGGATCTGAAACTAAACAAACTCTTAAGGAATACGCACATCTGGCGTAACTAATAGCAGACTACGATGCCTATACACCTAGTCTATTACTAGCACGCCATCCAAACCGGTTGAAGATAACCCGTGCGACCATCTCCCACCGGTTGCACCCAGTAGCCATAAGCTCCCTGTTGTCCGCAAGACTGAGTGATGACCACGTACGGATCCAAGACGTTGCTCGGAATATGACCTGCAAAAAATTGTTGAATTTCTTACCATTAAATATTATGTCGTTTCTGGTATTCCATATAGCCCACAAAAGAGCACATATCCCTATTCTAATAAGTCTAGATAGTTTAACGTCCACTCCATTGAGCCACGTTGTAAACATTGAATTGATGCACGTAGATGGGATCACGTTAAAGGCTAGTTGACAATATAGGGAAAAGATTCTATGACAATATAGTTGACCTCTGAGATGCTTCAAAGATCTATGGTTGGAATGTGTCACAAATTCTTGATGTGTTTAGGTTCTAGTTTCTGACACAAAGTAGTGCTATTTTGATCTGATCAGGTAAGGCTGAGCTCTTATGCTGAAGATTACTTGCTGCTCAACTGCTTATGCAGAGAACTTGTGTAAGTAGTGATGGATCTGTACATGGGAGATGCCACTGTTGGGATCTCCACCGCTGGTTAATCCCGCTTCCCAGTCACTTTCGACCCAGGTACCTGTTTTCCTGTCACTCACTCCAATAGTGTTTCTATGGTGGTGCTTCATTCGATGCTACACCATCGAATATCATCATATATAATCTATACCTTGAACGTCAGCAGACAACTACATTGGACGGAGTGAATAAACTAAGTATAGAACATAATTACATTAGCAGACAACTGCGTAGGATGGACCTAATTACCTAGCTGCTGGGTTGAATTATTTAATTCAGTTTGCATGCCTACCGAAAGTTTATTCATCCATATGCAAGCCGAGGGCATCTGAAGTTTTGAGCAAAGACCCACGGGCTAGTTGATCGCTACAGAGTATGTACACAAGAAATAAACTAAAGGAAAACTAGCTAGCTAGCTATGCAATACTATGAATGTGTAGTCAATGCAATGACTGCTCAACTAGCTAATCAGAGGTGCATCCTCCTGTGTTTCATGACCTCTAGTACCTTCACAGTAGAGATGAAGATGGAGTTTTGACACTTGTCAGAAATTAAGCTCCTACATCATTACATACAAATAAGCTATCTGTGTATGCTTATGTTGAGTGCCTAGCTAATTAGGATCAGCATGCATAACTGATGGTCTCAGAGGTACGTTTAACGATGCTAGTACATTTTACTACTATATAGTCTCTCTACCCTGGATATTGCCTCTCTCGCACCAGCAGATCAGGACATCGTTGCCTAGGAATATTGAGCCTTGAAGACACCCCACCAGCGCGAGATACGAAGCCAAGTTGTAAGTATTTTTATGGTGTTGCTTCATGGGACAACGATTAGCTTAGCGGGCAAGATCTAATGCTTTTGTTTTGTTTCGCCCAACGTGATGCTCTAGCGATGTCACGCGTTGTCTGCCATGCACAGTCTGATGCACCTTGATGATTGTGGAGCGAGATCTGAAATCGAGTACTAGTATTGTTTCGAAAGTATTGCTCCATGGGGATGCTCTACACCAGCGGACAACTGCGCTGGATGGAGATAATTAAGTAATTCACAAGAGATATACTAGGAGATATTCCGTGGTGTATGGCCATTGCGGATGAGGTGGTGCTAGTCGATGATAGACAGATGGGGTTAATAGGAAGTTAGAGCTTTGAAGATAGACCTTGAAATTGAAAGGTGTTAGGCTTAGTAGAACTAAAACTGAGTACATGATGTGCAGTTTCAATGCAAATAGGCACGAGGAGGAGGAGGAGGTTAACCTTGCTCAGCAGGTGGTACCTCAGAAGGAAACTTTCGATATTTGGGGTGAATGTTGTAGAAGGATGGTGATATCGATGAATATGTGGGCCATGAAATCAAATCACATGGATGAAGCGGCACTAAGCTTCTGGCGTTTTGCATGACAAGAGAGTGCCATGAAAGATAAAATGTAGGTTCCACCGAACGACAATTCGACCCACAATGTTGTATGACGATGAGTGTTGGCCAACTAAAAGGCACCATGCTCAACAGTTAGGTGTTACGGAGATATGCATGTTATGATGGATGTATGGTCATACAAAGAATGCTTTATTATTTTTGTTGTTGTTGTTGTTGTTGTTGAATATTTGTTGTGTATTAGTACCGCCGTTCTGAAATATATGATATGTTAGAAGGTGGGTGGTCAAACTTCATTTACTTTGGCTAATATGTACAAAACTTGCTCACATATATCTAACTTTCATCCTCAACTATCTCCTTTACGTGTTTAGGTTGTGGTTCTGACACAAAGTAGTGTGATTTTGTTCTAATCAGGCAACGCTAAAACAGGACCACGCTTAAGCTGAAGATTACTTGCTGCTCAACTCCTTATGCCGAAAACTTGTGTAACTAGTGATGGATCTGTACATGGGTGCTGCCACTGCTGGGATCTTCACCGTCGGTGAATCCCGGTTCCCGGCCACCGTCGACCCAGGTACACGTCTTCCTGCTACTCACTCCAATAGCGTTTCTATGGTGTTACCTCATAGGATACTACAATATCGAATCTCGTCATATATAATCTACACTTACATGTACCTCATAGGATCTACAATATCGAGCTTTTCACGTGCACGTACATGTTTCCCCTTCGTGTATCATCTTTCCATGTTAAAGAAAATTATAAAGCACACATATATAACTAAAAGGCGGCTGCTACAAATTACGCACCATCGCAGCCGCCGCTTCCCTCTCTCGTGATCCTGCATCGCTCAGGCAGCACACGCCATGGTCCCAAGAATGGCTATCTCTTATATATCGGCATCCGAACATCCGCTTGTCCCTGATTGCAGCGGCCGCGGCGCCGGTGCAGTAGACCGCGTCTTCCGTTTGATGCTGCAAAGCTACACCACCCATTTCGAAGCCCACGTGCCTACATCGTATGTGAGGATTTGATCACCGTCGCACGGAAGCCAATAGATGATGCCACCATGAAGGATGGCGGGGGCACTGCATTTGTCAATCGACGTGCATCCATGGAAAGTCAAGTTGGCTTGTATGAGAGATAACAGGCCCCCATGTTGTAGAGGAAGATGTGATGGCATTTTAGTTACCCACGAGATGACATTTTAGTTACCCGAGGATAGTTGCCATGTGTGTTTATCTTATTGTTGCATGTGCTCCAACCATAGTTGTCACGTATGGTTAGTCATAATTACCATGTGTGTTTATCTAATTGTTGCATGTGATCCAACCATAGTTGTCACGTATGGTTAGTCATAATTACCATGTGTGTTTATCTAATTGTTGCATGTGATCCAACCATAGTTGTCACGTATGGTTAGTCATAATTACCATGTGTGTTTATCTAATTGTTGCATGTGATCCAATCATAGTTGTTACGTATGGTTAGTCATAATTACCATGTGTATTTATCTGATTGCGACGAAGCGGAAATGCAGTTGCTATCTAGCAACGAATCATAGTTGTCCTGTGTGTTTACGTAGTTGCCACATACACATAACTATAGTTTCCATCGAGCAACGTACGAGCGTCGTGTGGGTGAAGAACAGTTCGTCCACACGTGCGTATACTAGGTGATGACTGTATGGACAGAAACTGTTTCGCCCACATAGTGCAGCTGACAACCAGGCGTTGTGGGCCGTGTGGGTGAATTCTCCAACGCCCCCACGTACGATGATGACTACGTGACACTAAAACTCTAACATAATTTTTTTATTATTCATACAAAACAGAATCAACGTGAATAAACGCGTGTTGTCGAAGTATAAACTTGTCATACGTGTGAATGTCATCATTTTTTGTGATAAATACATGTACGATGGCTTCATCTAATCAACTCAGATCAAACCAAAAAGAAATCATAGGTGCGACCCACTAGTGGAAAACAGGCCTTTGGCCGGGACCCTTTAGTCCCGGCCTGCCTCTGGGCCGGGACTAAAGGCCCGGCCACGCCGCCCCAATTCTCAATGCCTCCCTCGAGTCTTTATCCCGGCCCGTAAGGAGCCTTTAGTCCCGGTTCGTGTCCCAAACCGGGACTAAAGGGCTACGCGGCGGGCAGTGGTGGTGGCAACCGTTCGTATCCCCCTTTAGTCCCGGTTGGTGGCTCAACCCGGGACTAAAGGCCTAACACGTGGCATGCCGTAGTGGTGGCAACCGTTGGTATACCTCTTTAGTCCCGGTTGGTGGCTCAACCCGGGACTAAAGGCCCAAACGGTTTCCATCCCGCGTCGTTTCGGGCGATGAAAAGCACGAACCGAAGCAGACTCGCCATTTCTCTGTTTCTTCTTCTCTCTCGCTCTCGCTCTGTTCTTCTCCTCTCTTCTTCCCTTCTCTTCTTCCACCATGCCAACTCGCTTTGGAGAGGTGCTCGCACATGGCAAGACCATGCTCGATGTCGTGTACACAAACGAGAGCAGGGAGATGCCGTATTTTCTTGAACAGTTGAAGGAACGATGGCTTGACGCCGCAATGGATCATGAGAAGTTCTTGGGGCTTGATCTGGAGTACACGGCCGATCAACGCGGTGTTGCCGTCATCCAACTATGCTTCGCACACCATGTCTTGATCTTCCAATGGGCGAGGTAAGTTTTGAGGCTTTCTTTGATCCAAGGTAATGACATTGTAAGTTTATTTGTTTCAATCATAGTTGGTTCCCTTCAAATAGTTGTAGTGAATTTTTTTTGATTAGTTGAAGGGGAACACAATCTGATTGGAATAGTGTTCCATAATCTGAAAAATCGTATTAGAATCAACTAGTGTTTAATATGTTCCATTGGAATCATAGTTGGTTCGCTTCAAATAGTTGTAGTGAAACAATTTTGATTAGTTGAAGGGAACACAATCTGATTGGAATAATGTTCCACAATCTGAAAAATCTGATTGGTTCAATATGTTCCATTGAAATCATAGTTGTAGTGATACAATTTTATGCGGTGTTCTTTGATCCAAGGTTATGAAAATTGCATATAGCTAGTGATCTCTCTAGGTTCCATTGGATAGCTATAGTGATCTCTCTAGGTTCCATTGCATATGTTCTATTTGAATCCTAAAGATAATTTTCTCTTTAGTTGTAGTGAAACATGTTTCCTTATTGCAGCAGTATGTAACATTTGTTCCATTTTAATTTGTTTCTGTTGCAGTAGTGACAAGCATTGTCCAGAACTCATGGACTTCTTCGCAGCGGCATCACTTTTGCTACCGTTGACATAACGAACGACAAGCTGAAGATGAGGTACAACTTCGGTATTGAGATACCAACTGGTTGCCTCATTGATCTCCAAACGGTATTCAGGCTTCGACATGTCAGGACTTCGACGGCTCATATGGCAGTTGCCTTGATCGACGAGGAATATGGTGATATGAAGACCAATTTTCCAAAGTCTCAGCACAAACTTTGGGAGAAGGCCCCACTTGATCGTATCAACATTGAGTATGCAGCAAAAGATGCATACGTTTCATACGAGTTGTACCGCAAGATTCGAGTCGTCAACTATGGCCAGCGTCACCTCGAATAAGGTGGACATTCTGATTCGAGTCGTCAACTATGGCCAGCGTCACCTCAAATATATATATATCTATGATAGCTATTATTATGTACTGTTTGGACTAGTATCATGTACTGCTTGGACCAATTTATATATGTCTAGTTTCTGTTTGTGCCATTATAGTTTCCAAATTTGAATGGTTTAGCCCTTTCTAACTTCATTTGCTACTTTTGAATGGTTTAGCCCTTTCTAACTTCATGGTATCATGCATTTCAACCACATATATATACAAAAAGTCTTCAGTTCAAATAAGTTCAAAACATGAAATCCCTTTTGTAACACATCTGTTTTTGATTAAAACAGTCATTTAAAAATGAAAGACCATTAGTCCCACGTGGCGTGCAGCGGAACCACGTGGCGTGCCGCGGAACCCATTTTGTTGTGGGGGTCGCTTTTCCTTCTTCTCCTTGTGCTAGATATTTGTTATGCATTAGGGAAAGAAGGAATAGCGACCATCATCGACGGTCAAAAAATCAGGTGAGGGAGTGTCCACCATATATGAGAGAAGAAGAATGCCGATTGTTGTTGTGGGGGTTGCTTCTCCTTCTTCTCTTTGTGCTAGATATTTGTTATGCACTAGGGGAAGAAGGAGTAGCGACCATCATCGACGGTCGAAAAATCAGGTGAGGGAGTGTCCACCATACATGAGAGAAGAAGAATGTCGACTGTTGCTGTGGAGGGTCGTTTCTCCTTCTTCTCCTTGTGCTAGATATTGGTTATGCACTAGGGGAAGTAGGAGTAGCGATCATCATCGACGGTTGAAAAATCAGGTGAGCTAGTGTCCACCATATATGAGAGAAGAAGAATGTCCACCATATACCATTGTTGAAATTTTGTGATGTGCCTTTGAATAGTGCATTTTTAACACACAAAAAGTATGGAGTTCAAATAAGTTCAAAAAAATTAAATCCCTTTGTAAGAGATGAGTTCTCGTTCGAAACGCTAATACTTCGAGAGAGATTGTCCGTTTTGTACACGAAGTGCATCCAGTTTTTGTCGTAGCCCTCTCAACTTTTTAACACATGCTATGTGGGTGAAATATTGATAGCATGCCAACTTTCAACATTTTCAGAGTTCATTTGTAGTGCTTTTCAATTTCAGGGTCAACTAGCTCAAAAAAAAAAAGTAAATGCACGAAGAATACCGAATGAAGTCAGAAATTGTTGAAATTTTGTGATGTGCCTTTGAATGGTGCATTTTGAACACACAAAAAGTATGGAGTTCAAATAAGTTCAAAAAAATAAAATCCCTTTGTAAGAGATGAGTTCTCGTACGAAACGCTGATACTTCGAGAGAGATTGTCCGTTTTGTACACGAAGTGCATCCAGTTTTTGTCGTAGCCCTCTCAACTTTTTAACACATGCTATGTGGGTGAAATGATGATAGCATGCCAACTTTCAACATTTTCAGAGTTCATTTGTAGTGCTTTTCAATTTCAGGGTCAACTAGCTTAAAAAATAAGTAAATGCACGAAGAATACCAAATGAAGTCAGAAATTGTTGAAATTTTGTGATGTGCCTTTGAATGGTGCATTTTGAACACACAAAAAGTATGGAGTTCAAATAAGTTTAAAAAAATGAAATCCCTTTGTAAGAGATGAGTTCTCGTTCGAAACGCTGATAATTCGAGAGAGATTGTCCGTTTTGTACACGAAGTGCATCCAGTTTTTGTCGTAGCCCTCTCAACTTTTTAACACATGCTATGTGGGTGAAATGATGATAGCATGCCAACTTTCAACATTTTCAGAGTTCATTTGTAGCGCTTTTCAATTTCAGGGTCAACTAGCTCAAAACAAAATAAGTACATGCATGAAGAATACCAAATGAAGTCAGAAATTGTTGAAATTTTGTGATGTGCCTTTGAATGGTGCATTTTGAACACACAAAAAGTATGCAGTTCAAATAAGTTCAAAAAAATGAAATCCCTTTGTAAGAGATGAGTTCTCGTACGAAACGCTGATACTTCGAGAGAGATTGTCCGTTTTGTACACGAAGTGCATCCAGTTTTTGTCGTAGCCCTCTCAACTTTTTAACACATGCTATGTGGGTGAAATGATGATAGCATGCCAACTTTCAACATTTTCAGAGTTCATTTGTAGTGCTTTTCAATTTCAGGGTCAACTAGCTTAAAAAATAAGTAAATGCACGAAGAATACCAAATGAAGTCAGAAATTGTTGAAATTTTGTGATGTGCCTTTGAATGGTGCATTTTGAACACACAAAAAGTATGGAGTTCAAATAAGTTCAAAAAAATGAAATCCCTTTGTAAGAGATGAGTTCTCGTTCGAAACGCTGATAATTCGAGAGAGATTGTCCGTTTTGTACACGAAGTGCATCCAGTTTTTGTCGTAGCCCTCTCAACTTTTTAACACATGCTATGTGGGTGAAATGATGATAGCATGCCAACTTTCAACATTTTCAGAGTTCATTTGTAGTGCTTTTCAATTTCAGGGTCAACTAGCTCAAAAAAAATAAGTAAATGCACGAAGAATACCAAATGAAGTCAGAAATTGTTGAAATTTTGTGATGTGCCTTTGAATGGTGCATTTTGAACACACAAAAAGTATGGAGTTCAAATAAGTTCAAAAAATGAAATCCCTTTGTAAGAGATGAGTTCTCGTTCGGAAAGATGATACTTTGAGAGAGATTGTCCGTTTTGTACACGAAGTGCATCCAGTTTTTGTCGTAGCCCTCTCAACTTTTTAACACATGCTATGTGGGTGAAATGATGATAGCAAGCCAACTTTCAACATTTTCGGAGTTCATTTGTAGTGCTTTTCAATTTCAGGGTCAACTAGCTCAAAAAAACGTAAATGCACGAAGAATACCAAATGAAGTCAGAAATTGTTGAAATTTTGTGATGTGCCTTTGAATGGTGCATTTTCAACACACAAAATGTATGGAGTTCAAATAAGTTCAAAAAAATGAAATCCCTTTTGTAAGAGATGAGTTCTCGTTCGAAACGCTGATACTTCGAGAGAGATTGTCCGTTTTGTACACGAAGTGCATCCAGTTTTTGTCGTAGCCCTCTCAACTTTTTAACACATGCTATGTGGGTGAAATGATGATAGCATGCCAACTTTCAACATTTTCAGAGTTCATTTGTAGTGCTTTTCAATTTCAGGGTCAACTAGCTTAAAAAATAAGTAAATGCACGAAGAATACCAAATGAAGTCAGAAATTGTTGAAATTTTGTGATGTGCCTTTGAATGGTGCATTTTGAACACACAAAAAGTATGGAGTTCAAATAAGTTCAAAAAAATGAAATCCCTTTGTAAGAGATGAGTTCTCGTTCGAAACGCTGATACTTCGAGAGAGATTGTCCGTTTTGTACACGAAGTGCATCCAGTTTTTGTCGTAGCCCTCTCAACTTTTTAACACATGCTATGTGGGTGAAATGATGATAGCATGCCAACTTTCAACATTTTCAGAGTTCATTTGTAGTGCTTTTCAATTTCAGGGTCAACTAGCTCAAAACAAAATAAGTAAATGCACGAAGAATACCAAATGAAGTCAGAAATTGTTGAAATTTTGTGATGTGCCTTTGAATGGTGCATTTTGAACACACAAAAAGTATGCAGTTCAAATAAGTTCAAAAAAATGAAATCCCTTTGTAAGAGATGAGTTCTCGTTCGAAACGCTGATACTTCGAGAGAGATTGTCCGTTTTGTACACGAGGTGCATCCAGTTTTTGTTGTAGCCCTCTCAACTTTTTAGCACATGCTATGTGGGTGAAATTTTGATAGCATGCCAACTTTCAACATTTTCAGAGTTCATTTGTAGTGCTTTTCAATTTCAGGGTCAACTAGCTCAAAAAAAAAGTAAATGCACGAAATATAACAAATGAAGTCAGCAATTGTTGAAATTTTGTGATGTGCCTTTGAACGGTGCATTTTGAACACACAAAAAGTATGGAGTTCAAATAAGTTTAAAAAAAATGAAATCCCTTTGTACGAGTTGAGTTCTCGTTCGAAACCCTGCTACTTCGAGAGAGATTGTCAGTTTTATACACGAAGTGCATCCAGCCTTTGTCGTATCCCTCTCAACTTTTTAACACATGCTATGTGGGTGAAATGATAATAGCATGCCAACTTTCAACATTTTCAGAGTTCATTTGTAGTGCTTTTCAATTTCAGGGTCAACTAGCTCAAAAAAAAAAGTAAATGCACGAAGAATACCGAATGAAGTCAGAAATTGTTGAAATTTTGTGATGTGCCTTTGAATGGTGCATTTTGAACACACAAAAAGTATGGAGTTAAAATAAGTTCAAAAAAATGAAATCCCTTTGTAAGAGATGAGTTCTCGTACGAAACGCTGATACTTCGAGAGAGATTGTCCGTTTTGTACACGAAGTGCATCCAGTTTTTGTCGTAGCCCTCTCAACTTTTTAACACATGCTATGTGGGTGAAATGATGATAGCATGCCAACTTTCAACATTTTCAGAGTTCATTTGTAGTGCATTTCTATTTCAGGGTCAACTAGCTTAAAAAATAAGTAAATGCACGAAGAATACCAAATGAAGTCAGAAATTGTTGAAATTTTGTGATGTGCCTTTGAATGGTGCATTTTGAACACACAAAAAGTATGGAGTTCAAATAAGTTCAAAAAAATGAAATCCCTTTGTAAGAGATGAGTTCTCGTTCGAAACGCTGATAATTCGAGAGAGATTGTCCGTTTTGTACACGAAGTGCATCCAGTTTTTGTCGTAGCCCTCTCAACTTTTTAACACATGCTATGTGGGTGAAATGATGATAGCATGCCAACTTTCAACATTTCAGAGTTCATTTGTAGTGCTTTTCAATTTCAGGGTCAACTAGCTCAAAACAAAATAAGTAAATGCATGAAGAATACCAAATGAAGTCAGAAATTGTTGAAATTTTGTGATGTGCCTTTGAATGGTGCATTTTGAACACACAAAAAGTATGCAGTTCAAATAAGTTCAAAAAAATGAAATCCCTTTGTAAGAGATGAGTTCTCGTACGAAACGCTGATACTTCGAGAGAGATTGTCCGTTTTGTACACGAAGTGCATCCAGTTTTTGTCGTAGCCCTCTCAACTTTTTAACACATGCTATGTGGGTGAAATATTGATAGCATGCCAACTTTCAACATTTTCAGAGTTCATTTGTAGTGCTTTTCAATTTCAGGGTCAACTAGCTCAAAAAAAAAAAGTAAATGCACGAAGAATACCGAATGAAGTCAGAAATTGTTGAAATTTTGTGATGTGCCTTTGAATGGTGCATTTTGAACACACAAAAAGTATGGAGTTCAAATAAGTTCAAAAAAATAAAATCCCTTTGTAAGAGATGAGTTCTCGTACGAAACGCTGATACTTCGAGAGAGATTGTCCGTTTTGTACACGAAGTGCATCCAGTTTTTGTCGTAGCCCTCTCAACTTTTTAACACATGCTATGTGGGTGAAATGATGATAGCATGCCAACTTTCAACATTTTCAGAGTTCATTTGTAGTGCTTTTCAATTTCAGGGTCAACTAGCTTAAAAAATAAGTAAATGCACGAAGAATACCAAATGAAGTCAGAAATTGTTGAAATTTTGTGATGTGCCTTTGAATGGTGCATTTTGAACACACAAAAAGTATGGAGTTCAAATAAGTTTAAAAAAATGAAATCCCTTTGTAAGAGATGAGTTCTCGTTCGAAACGCTGATAATTCGAGAGAGATTGTCCGTTTTGTACACGAAGTGCATCCAGTTTTTGTCGTAGCCCTCTCAACTTTTTAACACATGCTATGTGGGTGAAATGATGATAGCATGCCAACTTTCAACATTTTCAGAGTTCATTTGTAGCGCTTTTCAATTTCAGGGTCAACTAGCTCAAAACAAAATAAGTACATGCATGAAGAATACCAAATGAAGTCAGAAATTGTTGAAATTTTGTGATGTGCCTTTGAATGGTGCATTTTGAACACACAAAAAGTATGCAGTTCAAATAAGTTCAAAAAAATGAAATCCCTTTGTAAGAGATGAGTTCTCGTACGAAACGCTGATACTTCGAGAGAGATTGTCCGTTTTGTACACGAAGTGCATCCAGTTTTTGTCGTAGCCCTCTCAACTTTTTAACACATGCTATGTGGGTGAAATGATGATAGCATGCCAACTTTCAACATTTTCAGAGTTCATTTGTAGTGCTTTTCAATTTCAGGGTCAACTAGCTTAAAAAATAAGTAAATGCACGAAGAATACCAAATGAAGTCAGAAATTGTTGAAATTTTGTGATGTGCCTTTGAATGGTGCATTTTGAACACACAAAAAGTATGGAGTTCAAATAAGTTCAAAAAAATGAAATCCCTTTGTAAGAGATGAGTTCTCGTTCGAAACGCTGATAATTCGAGAGAGATTGTCCGTTTTGTACACGAAGTGCATCCAGTTTTTGTCGTAGCCCTCTCAACTTTTTAACACATGCTATGTGGGTGAAATGATGATAGCATGCCAACTTTCAACATTTTCAGAGTTCATTTGTAGTGCTTTTCAATTTCAGGGTCAACTAGCTCAAAAAAAATAAGTAAATGCACGAAGAATACCAAATGAAGTCAGAAATTGTTGAAATTTTGTGATGTGCCTTTGAATGGTGCATTTTGAACACACAAAAAGTATGGAGTTCAAATAAGTTCAAAAAATGAAATCCCTTTGTAAGAGATGAGTTCTCGTTCGGAAAGATGATACTTTGAGAGAGATTGTCCGTTTTGTACACGAAGTGCATCCAGTTTTTGTCGTAGCCCTCTCAACTTTTTAACACATGCTATGTGGGTGAAATGATGATAGCAAGCCAACTTTCAACATTTTCGGAGTTCATTTGTAGTGCTTTTCAATTTCAGGGTCAACTAGCTCAAAAAAACGTAAATGCACGAAGAATACCAAATGAAGTCAGAAATTGTTGAAATTTTGTGATGTGCCTTTGAATGGTGCATTTTCAACACACAAAATGTATGGAGTTCAAATAAGTTCAAAAAAATGAAATCCCTTTTGTAAGAGATGAGTTCTCGTTCGAAACGCTGATACTTCGAGAGAGATTGTCCGTTTTGTACACGAAGTGCATCCAGTTTTTGTCGTAGCCCTCTCAACTTTTTAACACATGCTATGTGGGTGAAATGATGATAGCATGCCAACTTTCAACATTTTCAGAGTTCATTTGTAGTGCTTTTCAATTTCAGGGTCAACTAGCTTAAAAAATAAGTAAATGCACGAAGAATACCAAATGAAGTCAGAAATTGTTGAAATTTTGTGATGTGCCTTTGAATGGTGCATTTTGAACACACAAAAAGTATGGAGTTCAAATAAGTTCAAAAAAATGAAATCCCTTTGTAAGAGATGAGTTCTCGTTCGAAACGCTGATACTTCGAGAGAGATTGTCCGTTTTGTACACGAAGTGCATCCAGTTTTTGTCGTAGCCCTCTCAACTTTTTAACACATGCTATGTGGGTGAAATGATGATAGCATGCCAACTTTCAACATTTTCAGAGTTCATTTGTAGTGCTTTTCAATTTCAGGGTCAACTAGCTCAAAACAAAATAAGTAAATGCACGAAGAATACCAAATGAAGTCAGAAATTGTTGAAATTTTGTGATGTGCCTTTGAATGGTGCATTTTGAACACACAAAAAGTATGCAGTTCAAATAAGTTCAAAAAAATGAAATCCCTTTGTAAGAGATGAGTTCTCGTTCGAAACGCTGATACTTCGAGAGAGATTGTCCGTTTTGTACACGAGGTGCATCCAGTTTTTGTTGTAGCCCTCTCAACTTTTTAGCACATGCTATGTGGGTGAAATTTTGATAGCATGCCAACTTTCAACATTTTCAGAGTTCATTTGTAGTGCTTTTCAATTTCAGGGTCAACTAGCTCAAAAAAAAAGTAAATGCACGAAATATAACAAATGAAGTCAGCAATTGTTGAAATTTTGTGATGTGCCTTTGAACGGTGCATTTTGAACACACAAAAAGTATGGAGTTCAAATAAGTTTAAAAAAAATGAAATCCCTTTGTACGAGTTGAGTTCTCGTTCGAAACCCTGCTACTTCGAGAGAGATTGTCAGTTTTATACACGAAGTGCATCCAGCCTTTGTCGTATCCCTCTCAACTTTTTAACACATGCTATGTGGGTGAAATGATAATAGCATGCCAACTTTCAACATTTTCAGAGTTCATTTGTAGTGCTTTTCAATTTCAGGGTCAACTAGCTCAAAAAAAAAAGTAAATGCACGAAGAATACCGAATGAAGTCAGAAATTGTTGAAATTTTGTGATGTGCCTTTGAATGGTGCATTTTGAACACACAAAAAGTATGGAGTTAAAATAAGTTCAAAAAAATGAAATCCCTTTGTAAGAGATGAGTTCTCGTACGAAACGCTGATACTTCGAGAGAGATTGTCCGTTTTGTACACGAAGTGCATCCAGTTTTTGTCGTAGCCCTCTCAACTTTTTAACACATGCTATGTGGGTGAAATGATGATAGCATGCCAACTTTCAACATTTTCAGAGTTCATTTGTAGTGCATTTCTATTTCAGGGTCAACTAGCTTAAAAAATAAGTAAATGCACGAAGAATACCAAATGAAGTCAGAAATTGTTGAAATTTTGTGATGTGCCTTTGAATGGTGCATTTTGAACACACAAAAAGTATGGAGTTCAAATAAGTTCAAAAAAATGAAATCCCTTTGTAAGAGATGAGTTCTCGTTCGAAACGCTGATAATTCGAGAGAGATTGTCCGTTTTGTACACGAAGTGCATCCAGTTTTTGTCGTAGCCCTCTCAACTTTTTAACACATGCTATGTGGGTGAAATGATGATAGCATGCCAACTTTCAACATTTCAGAGTTCATTTGTAGTGCTTTTCAATTTCAGGGTCAACTAGCTCAAAACAAAATAAGTAAATGCATGAAGAATACCAAATGAAGTCAGAAATTGTTGAAATTTTGTGATGTGCCTTTGAATGGTGCATTTTGAACACACAAAAAGTATGCAGTTCAAATAAGTTCAAAAAAATGAAATCCCTTTGTAAGAGATGAGTTCTCGTACGAAACGCTGATACTTCGAGAGAGATTGTCCGTTTTGTACACGAAGTGCATCCAGTTTTTGTCGTAGCCCTCTCAACTTTTTAACACATGCTATGTGGGTGAAATGATGATAGCATGCCAACTTTCAACATTTTCAGAGTTCATTTGTAGTGCTTTTCAATTTCAGGGTCAACTAGCTTAAAAAATAAGTAAATGCACGAAGAATACCAAATGAAGTCAGAAATTGTTGAAATTTTGTGATGTGCCTTTGAATGGTGCATTTTGAACACACAAAAAGTATGGAGTTCAAATAAGTTCAAAAAAATGAAATCCCTTTGTAAGAGATGAGTTCTCGTTCGAAACGCTGATAATTCGAGAGAGATTGTCCGTTTTGTACACGAAGTGCATCCAGTTTTTGTCGTAGCCCTCTCAACTTTTTAACACATGCTATGTGGGTGAAATGATGATAGCAAGCCAACTTTCAACATTTTCGGAGTTCATTTGTAGTGCTTTTCAATTTCAGGGTCAACTAGCTCAAAAAAACGTAAATGCACGAAGAATACCAAATGAAGTCAGAAATTGTTGAAATTTTGTGATGTGCCTTTGAATGGTGCATTTTCAACACACAAAATGTATGGAGTTCAAATAAGTTCAAAAAAATGAAATCCCTTTTGTAAGAGATGAGTTCTCGTTCGAAACGCTGATACTTCGAGAGAGATTGTCCGTTTTGTACACGAAGTGCATCCAGTTTTTGTCGTAGCCCTCTCAACTTTTTAACACATGCTATGTGGGTGAAATGATGATAGCATGCCAACTTTCAACATTTTCAGAGTTCATTTGTAGTGCTTTTCAATTTCAGGGTCAACTAGCTTAAAAAATAAGTAAATGCACGAAGAATACCAAATGAAGTCAGAAATTGTTGAAATTTTGTGATGTGCCTTTGAATGGTGCATTTTGAACACACAAAAAGTATGGAGTTCAAATAAGTTCAAAAAAATGAAATCCCTTTGTAAGAGATGAGTTCTCGTTCGAAACGCTGATACTTCGAGAGAGATTGTCCGTTTTGTACACGAAGTGCATCCAGTTTTTGTCGTAGCCCTCTCAACTTTTTAACACATGCTATGTGGGTGAAATGATGATAGCATGCCAACTTTCAACATTTTCAGAGTTCATTTGTAGTGCTTTTCAATTTCAGGGTCAACTAGCTCAAAACAAAATAAGTAAATGCACGAAGAATACCAAATGAAGTCAGAAATTGTTGAAATTTTGTGATGTGCCTTTGAATGGTGCATTTTGAACACACAAAAAGTATGCAGTTCAAATAAGTTCAAAAAAATGAAATCCCTTTGTAAGAGATGAGTTCTCGTTCGAAACGCTGATACTTCGAGAGAGATTGTCCGTTTTGTACACGAGGTGCATCCAGTTTTTGTTGTAGCCCTCTCAACTTTTTAGCACATGCTATGTGGGTGAAATTTTGATAGCATGCCAACTTTCAACATTTTCAGAGTTCATTTGTAGTGCTTTTCAATTTCAGGGTCAACTAGCTCAAAAAAAAAAGTAAATGCACGAAATATAACAAATGAAGTCAGCAATTGTTGAAATTTTGTGATGTGCCTTTGAACGGTGCATTTTGAACACACAAAAAGTATGGAGTTCAAATAAGTTTAAAAAAATGAAATCCCTTTGTACGAGTTGAGTTCTTGTTCGAAACCCTGCTACTTCGAGAGAGATTGTCAGTTTTATACACGAAGTGAATCCAGCCTTTGTCGTATCCCTCTCAACTTTTTAACACATGCTATTTGGGTGAAATGATAATAGCATGCCAACTTTCAACATTTTCAGAGTTCATTTGTAGTGCTTTTCAATTTCAGGGTCAACTAGCTCAAAAAAAAAAGTAAATGCACGAAGAATACCGAATGAAGTCAGAAATTGTTGAAATTTTGTGATGTGCCTTTGATTGGTGCATTTTGAACACACAAAAAGTATGGAGTTCAAATAAGTTCAAAAAAATGAAATCCCTTTGTAAGAGATGAGTTCTCGTACGAAACGCTGATACTTCGAGAGAGATTGTCCGTTTTGTACACGAAGTGCATCCAGTTTTTGTCGTAGCCCTCTCAACTTTTTAACACATGCTATGTGGGTGAAATGATGATAGCATGCCAACTTTCAACATTTTCAGAGTTCATTTGTAGTGCTTTTCAATTTCAGGGTCAACTAGCTTAAAAAATAAGTAAATGCACGAAGAATACCAAATGAAGTCAGAAATTGTTGAAATTTTGTGATGTGCCTTTGAATGGTGCATTTTGAACACACAAAAAGTATGGAGTTCAAATAAGTTCAAAAAAATGAAATCCCTTTGTAAGAGACGAGTTCTCGTTCGAAACGCTGATAATTCGAGAGAGATTGTCCGTTTTGTACACGAAGTGCATCCAGTTTTTGTCGTAGCCCTCTCAACTTTTTAACACATGCTATGTGGGTGAAATGATGATAGCATGCCAACTTTCAACATTTTCAGAGTTCATTTGTAGTGCTTTTCAATTTCAGGGTCAACTAGCTCAAAACAAAATAAGTAAATGCATGAAGAATACCAAATGAAGTCAGAAATTGTTGAAATTTTGTGATGTGCCTTTGAATGGTGCATTTTGAACACACAAAAAGTATGCAGTTCAAATAAGTTCAAAAAAATGAAATCCCTTTGTAAGAGATGAGTTCTCGTTCGAAACGCTGATACTTCGAGAGAGATTGTCCGTTTTGTACACGAGGTGCATCCAGTTTTTGTTGTAGCCCTCTCAACTTTTTAGCACATGCTATGTGGGTGAAATTTTGATAGCATGCCAACTTTCAACATTTTCAGAGTTCATTTGTAGTGCTTTTCAATTTCAGGGTCAACTAGCTCAAAAAAAAAGTAAATGCACGAAATATAACAAATGAAGTCAGCAATTGTTGAAATTTTGTGATGTGCCTTTGAACGGTGCATTTTGAACACACAAAAAGTATGGAGTTCAAATAAGTTTAAAAAAATGAAATCCCTTTGTACGAGATGAGTTCTCGTTCGAAACCCTGCTACTTCGAGAGAGATTGTCAGTTTTCTACACGAAGTGCATCCAGCCTTTGTCGTATCCCTCTCAACTTTTTAACACATGCTATGTGGGTGAAATGATAATAGCATGCCAACTTTCAACATTTTCAGAGTTCATTTGTAGTGCTTTTCAATTTCAGGGTCAACTAGCTCAAAAAAAAAAAGTAAATGCACGAAGAATACCGAATGAAGTCAGAAATTGTTGAAATTTTGTGATGTGCCTTTGAATGGTGCATTTTGAACACACAAAAAGTATGGAGTTCAAATAAGTTCAAAAAAATGAAATCCCTTTGTAAGAGATGAGTTCTCGTTCGAAACGGTGATACTTCGAGAGAGATTGTCCGTTTTGTACACGAAGTGCATCCAGTTTTTGTCGTAGCCCTCACTAGTGGAAAACGGGCCTTTGGCCTGGACCATTTAGTCCCGGCCTGCCTCTGGGCCGGGACTAAAGGCCCGGCCACGTCGCCCCAATTCTCAATGCCTCCCTCGAGGCTTTAGTCCCGGACCGTAAGGAGCCTTTAGTCCCGGTTCGTGTCCCAAACCGGGACTAAAGGGCTACGCGGCGGGTAGTGGTGGTGGCAACCGTTCGTATCCCCCTTTAGTCCCGATTGGTGGGTCAACTCGGGACTAAAGGACTAACACATGCCCTGCCGTAGTGGTGGCGACCGTTGGTATACCTCTTTAGTCCCGGTTGGTGGCTCAACCCGGGACTAAAGGACTAACACGTGGCCTGCCGTAGTGGTGGCAACCGTTTGGTATACCTCTTTAGTCCCGGTTGGTGGCTCAACCCGGGACTAAAGGCCCAAACGGTTTGCATCCCGCGTCGTTTCGGGCGATGAAAAGCACGAACCGAAGCGTACAGTCGCCATTTCTCTGTTCTTCTTCTCTCTCGCGTCGCCCTCTCTGTTATTCTCCTCTGTTCTTCTCCTCTCTTATTCCCTTCTCTTCTTCCACCATGCCAACTAGCTTTCGTAAGGTGCTCGCACATGGCACGACGATGCTCGATGTCGTGTACACGAACCTGAGCAACGAGGTGCCGTTTTTTCTTCAACAGTTGAAGGAAAAATGGTTTGACCACGCAGCGGATCATGAGAAGTTCTTGGGGCTTGATCTGGAGTACACGGCCGATCAACGCGGTGTTGCCGTCATCCAGCTATGCTTCCAACGCCATGTCTTGATCTTCCAATGGGCGAAGTTAGTTTTGAGGCTTTCTTTGATCCAAGGTAATGACATTGTAAGTTTATTTGTTTCAATCATAGTTGGTTCCCTTCAAATAGTTGTAGTGAAACAATTTGATTAGTTGAAGGGGAGCACAATCTAATTGGAATAGTGTTCCATAATCTGAAAAATCGTATTAGAATCAACTAGTGTTTAATATGTTCCATTGTAATCATAGTTGGTTCCCTTCAAATAGTTGTAGTGAAACAATTTTGATTAGTTGAAGAGGAGCACAATCTCATTGGAATAGTGTTCCATAATCTGAAAAATCGTATTAGAATCAACTAGTGTTTAATATGTTCCATTGGAATCATAGTTGGTTCCCTTCAAATAGTTGTAGTGAAACAATTTTGATTAGTTGAAGGAAACACAATCTCATTGGAATAGTGTTCCATAATCTGAAAAATCGTATTAGAATCAACTAGTGTTCAATATGTTCCAATGGAATCATAGTTGGTTCGCTTCAAATAGTTGTAGTGAAACAATTTTGATTAGTTGAAGGGAACACAATCTGATTGGAATAGTGTTCCATAATCTGAAAAATCTGATTGGTTCAATATGTTCCATTGAAATCATAGTTGTAGTGATACAATTTAATGCGGTGTTCTTTGATCCAAGGTTATGAAAATTGAATATAGCTAGTGATCTCTCTAGGTTCCATTGGATAGCAATATGATATGTCATAGTCATGAAAATTGCATATAGCTAGTGATCTCTCTAGGTTCCATTGGATAGCTATAGTGATATATCTCTAGGTTCCATTGCATATGTTCTATTTGAATCCTAAAGATAAGTTTCTCTTTAGTTGTAGTGAAACATGTTTACTTATTGCAGCAGTATGTAACATTTGTTCCATTTTAATTTGTTTCTGCTGCGGGAGTGACAAGCATTGTCCAGAACTCATGGACTTCCTTCGCAGCGGCATCACTTTTGCTTCCGTTGACATAAGGAACAACAAGCTGAAGATGAGGCACAGCTTCGGTATTGAGATACCAGCTGGTTGCCTCGTTGATCTCCAAACGATATTCAAGCTTCGACATGACAGGACTTCGATGGCTCATATGGCAGTTGCCTTGATCGACGATTCATATGCTGATATGAAGACCAGTTTCCCAAAGTCTCAGCACAGACTTTGGGAGAAGGGCCCACTTGACAATATCAACATTGAGTATGTAGCAAAAGATGCATACGTTTCATACGAGTTGTACCGCAAGATTCGAGTCGTCCACTATGGCCAGCGTCACCTCGAATAAGGTGGACATTCTGATTCGAGTCGTCAACTATGGCCAGCGTCACCTCAAATATATATATATCTATGATAGCTATTATTATGTACTGTTTGGACTAGTATCATGTACTGCTTGGACCAATTTATATATGTCTAGTTTCTGTTTGTGCCATTATAGTTTCCAAATTTGAATGGTTTAGCCCTTTCTAACTTCATTTGCTACTTTTGAATGGTTTAGCCCTTTCTAACTTCATGGTATCATGCATTTCAACCACATATATATACAAAAAGTCTTCAGTTCAAATAAGTTCAAAAAATGAAATCCCTTTTGTAACAGATCTGTTTTTGATTAAAACAATCATTTAAAAATGAAAGACCATTAGTCCCGCGTGGCGTGCAGCGGACCACGTGGCGTGCCGCGGAACCAATTTTGTTGTGGGGGTCGCTTCTCCTTCTTCTCCTTGTGCTAGATATTGGTTATGCACTAGGGGAAGTCGGAGTAGCGACCATCATCGACGGTTGAAAAATCAGGTGAGCTAGTGTCCACCATATATAGTGCTTTTCAATTTCAGGGTCAACTAGCTCAAAAAAAAATAAGTAAATGCACGAAATATACCAAATGAAGTAAGAAATTGTTGAAATTTTGTGATGTGCCTTTGAATGGTGCATTTTGAACACACAAAAAGTATGAAGTTCAAATAAGTTCAAAAAAATGAAATCCCTTTGTAAGAGATGAGTTCTCGTTCGAAACCCTCCTACTTCGAGAGAGATTGTCAGTTTTGTACACGAACTGCATCCAGTTTTTATCGTAGCCCTCTCAACTTTTTAACACATGCTATGTGGGTGAAATGATGATAGCATGCCAACTTTCAACATTTTCAGAGTTCATTTGTAGTGCTTTTCAATTTCAGGGTCAACTAGCTCAAAAAAAATAAGTAAATGCACTAAGAATACCAAATGAAGTCAAAAATTGTTGAAATTTTTTGATGTGCCTTTGAATGGTGCATTTTGAACACACAAAAAGTATGGAGTTCAAATAAGTTCAAAAAAATGAAATCCCTTTGTAAGAGATGAGTTCTCGTTCGAAACCCTGCTACTTCGAGAAAGATTGTCAGTTTTGTACACGAAGTGCATCCAGTTTTTGTCGTAGCCCTCTCAACTTTTTAGCACATGCTATGTGGGTGAAATTATGATAGCATGCCAACTTTCAACATTTTCATAGTTCATTTGTAGTGCTTTTCAATTTCAGGGTCAACTAGCTCAAAAAAAAAATAAGTAAATGCACGAAATATACCAATTGAAGTCGGAAATTGTTGAAAATTTGTGATGTGCCTTTGAATGGTGCATTTTGAACACACAAAAAGTATGGAGTTCAAATAAGTTCAAAAAAATGAAATCCCTTTGTAAGAGATGAGTTCTCGTTCGAAACGCTGCTACTTCGAGAGAGATTGTCAGTCTTGTACAGGAACTGCATCCAGTTTTTGTCGTAGCCCTCTCAACTTTTTAACACATGATATGTGGGTGAAATGATGATAGCATTCGAACTTTCAACATTTTCAGAGTTCATTTGTAGTGCTTTTCAATTTCAGGGTCAACTAGCTCAAAAAAAAAAGTAAATGCACGAAATATACCAAATGAAGTCAAAAATTGTTGAAATTTTTTGATGTGCCTTTGAATGGTGCATTTTGAACACACAAAAAGTATGGAGTTCAAAGAAGTTTAAAAAAATGAAATCCCTTTGTAAGAGATGAGTTCTCGTTCGAAACGCTGCTACTTCGAGAGAGATTGTCAGTTTTGTACACGAACTGCATCCAGTTTTTGTCGTAGCCCTCTCAACTTTTTAACACATGCTATGTGGATGAAATTATGATAGCATGCCAACTTTCAACATTTTCAGAGTTCATTTGTAGTGCTTTTCAATTTCAGGGTCAACTAGCTCCAAAAAATAATTAAATGCACGAAATATACCAAATGAAGTCAGAAATTGTTGAAATTTTTTGATGTGCCTTTGAATGGTGCATTTTGAACACACAAAAAGTATGGAGTTCAAATAAGTTCAAAAAAATGAAATCCCTTTGTAAGAGATGAGTTCTTGTTCGAAACGTTGTTACTTCGAGAGAGATTGTCAGTTTTGTACACGAACTGCATCCAGTTTTTGGATAGTCAAAATTATTAATTATGAAAATAAAAAATAGTTTTGCATTATTTATTCAATTTCAAACACTTATCATTATCATAGTTTTGTCAAATTCTCATATATGCAAAAAGAATTTTTAATAAACATAGTTTTTAATTCAAAATAACAAAATAGATAATACTTTGGATAGTCAAAATTATTAATTATGAAAATAAAAAATAGTTTTGCATTATTTATTCAATTTGAAACACTTTTCATTATCATAGTTTTGTCAAATTCTCAAATATGCAAAAAAAAATTTTAACAAACATAGTTTTTAATTGAAAATAAGAAAATAGATAATATTTTGGATAGTCAAAATTATTAATTATGAAAATAAAAAATAGTTTTGCATTATTTATTCAATTTGAAACACTTTTCATTATCATAGTTTTGTCAAATTCTCAAATATGCAAAAAGAATTTTTAATAAACATAGTTTTTAATTGAAAATAACAAAATAAGTTAATAGTTTGGATAGTCAAAATTATTAATTATGTAAATAAAAAATAGTTTTGCATTATTTATTCAATTTGAAACACTTTTCATTATCATAGTTTTGTCAAACTCTCAAATTTGCAAAAAGAATTTTTAATAAACATAGTTTTTAATTGAAAATAACAAAATAAGTTAAAAGTTTGGATAGTCAAAATTATTAATTATGAAAATAAAAAATAGTTTTGCATTATTTATTCAATTTGAAACACTTTTCATTATTATAGTTTTGTCAAATTCTCAAATATGCAAAAAGAATTTTTAATAAACATAGTTTTTAATTGAAAATAACAAAATAAGTTAATAGTTTGGATAGTCAAAATTATTAATTATGAAAATAGAAAAAAATTGAAACTATATGAGAATTTATAAAGAAAATTCAACCTAAATTCAAAGTGAACTCACTTTGAATTCAGGTTGAATTATTCACTTTGAATTCAGGTTGAATTTTCTCCATAATTTCGAATATAGTTTCATTTTTCAGTGAGTTTAGGCCCGTAAGCCTGCTTTAGAGAGGAGCTCGATGGAGAAGGTGCGACGGGGCTTATAAACAAGTGTTAGTCCCCCTCGCTGGGCGAGGTGGGACTAAACTTATCGTGCAGTCGAGGAGGGGCTTTAGTCCCGGTGCGTGGCTCCAACCGGGACTAAAGACCCCCTCCTTCCTGCCTTCTGGTCTGCCCGAAAAGAGGCCTTTAGTCCCGGGTCGTGGCTCCACCCGGGACTAAAGGGGGTCTTTAGTCCCGGATCGAGCCCCGAACCGGGACTAAAGATCCACCTATATAAGCGGGAGTTAGAAAATTTCCAACCCAAATCGCATTTCCTTCTCTCCTTCTTCCTCGTTCTCCTGCCCGGCGCGGCACAGCGACGAACTCGACGACGCCGTCAGGCTGCTCGCAGCCGCCTGCCGTCCTCCTCGCCGTCGCCGCCGTCCTCCTCGCCGTGCGCCGCCCTCCTCCTCGCCGCGCGCCGTCGACACCTCCGGCCGGTAAGCCCCCCGCCCCCTCCTCCCCAACACTCCAGCCAGTAGAAGAAAAGAAGAAAAAGGAGAAGAAAAGAAGAAAAAGGGAAGGAGAAGAAAAGAAGAAAAAGGAGAAGAAAAGAAGAAAAAGGAGAAGAAAAGAAGAAAAAGGGAAGAAAGGAAGAAAAAGGAGAAGAAAGGAAGAAAAAGGAGAAGAAAGGAAGAAAACGGGAAGAAGAAAGAAAAAGATTTTTTTTTGTCATTTAATTCCTATTGTTATTAGGTTTGTGCTAGATTATTAGGGTTAGTAATATTTAGAATTAGGAAAAAGTCAAATAAGAAGAGGAGGAGAAGAAAAGAAGAAAAAGGAGAATAAGAAGAGGAGGAGAGGAGAAGAAGAGGAAAAATAGAAGAAGAGGAGAAGTAGAAGAAGAGAAAAAATTAGAAGAGGCGGAGAGGAGAAGTAGAAGAGAAGAGGAGAAGTAGTAGAAGAAGAGGAGAAGTAGAAGTAGAAGAAGAAGCAGAAGAAGAGGAGAAATATAAGAAGAGGAAAAATTAGATTAGGGTTACAAGAAGAAGAAATATTTTTTTGTCATTTAATTTTGCTATTGTATAGTGTATATGCTTAAGTGTTAATAGTGTTTCTTAGATTATCGCTTAATGTTGCTATTGTATATGCTTAAGTGTTAATAGTTTAATTTTGCTATTGTATATGCTTAAGTGTTAATAGTTTTTTTATACCAAGAAAATTAATAGAACTAGTTTATTTTTTTAGTTTATTTTACGATGCCTATCGCGCATCCTCGTCGTCGACTCGGTGGAGGACACCTGCTTGATCAGAGGGGCCCTGTCCGGGATTGGGCTACGCCCGGCTGGTATTGGGATGTATTTGCTTATAATTGAATGCATGCTAACTTGAATACTAATTTATTTTACGATTTGATTTTGCTTATTGAATGCTCAAATTGGAAAAGTACTCCTACTTTGAATACTATGCAGAAATCTAGGAGTCCCGGTTGGAGCCACGACCCGGGACTAAAGTTGTTTTGGAACGGAGTTCCTCATAGAATAATTCTTTTTTGGTACAAAGGTTAAGAGAATCCGTTTTTTTGCAGAACTATGGATCCACATATCAGGAACCTCGAAGAGGAAGAACTTCTCGAAGATATAATCAAAGACGACCCCGACATTGAACCAGCTGAATCTCCGTCTCATATCTAAACCCCTCCGGATATGGAATGGAGGTCGACCGACACGAAGATGAAGCCGATGGGGCAGGAGATAGGTCCAATGACGGAGAAGGTGATAGCTCCACTGATGGAGAAGCCGGTGAAGAAATAATAAAGTCCGGCGAGGTATACATATGAAGTTCGACAATCACTTGTAATATGTGAAAAATATTGGAGATAGCTCTATATTGTATACACATACATTCATTTGACGAATGTTTCTCCCTCTTAGGCCTCCACATCAAGCAAAGCTACGAAACGAGGCCCGACTAGAAAGTTGGATGCACGGACTCATTACACCTTTGAGGTGATATTGCCTACGGGCGAACCCAAGCTTCCTAAGAATGCTGCTGACACCTTGAAGAAGCAATGCGGAGTTCTCGTTAGGGATCACGTCCCGATCAGCGTTCGGGAGTGGAACAAGCGCAAAGGGGCAGCCGATAGTGACTATGTCGCCGAAAGGTACAAAGATAATCTTTGGAATGATCTCATGTCACATTTCAACCTGCCAGAATGTGAGAATGAAGACGCCGCCGACAAACTGAGGGCCAAAGTCAAGCAGTGGACTCTAAAGAAGATGGCCGAACTGTTCCGTAGCTGGAAGAAGAAGCTATGGAAAAACTATCTGAAGACAAAGAAAGTGCCAGTATTCGAGGGGTATCTAGCCAAGCAGGCGAATCACTGGAAGGCATTTCAAGAGTACAAGGAGTCAGAAGATGCCCAGGCATTATCAGAAAAGAACAAGATAAATACCGACAAGAAGAAATATCACCACAAGCTGGGGCCAGGGGGCTATGAGACTGCCATCCCAAAGTGGGATAGGAAAGAGCAAGATCTGCTAGATAAAGGCATCGTACCTGAACCACTCTGTGATGAGTGGGAATTGAGAGCAAGAAATTGGCTCCTTGCGCATGGTGGTTCGTACGACGAAGAAACAGGGGACGTCATCTGCAGTGACGGTCTTAGGGTACTCAGAGAGAATTGGAAAAGGATAGTGAAAGAAATTAAGGAGGGAAAAAGAAAGTTCACTTCAGATAGAGAGAAAGATTTGCTCACACTGGTCCTCGGCAATGACGAACATGGAGGACGAACTCAAGGCTTCGGTCCTTCTTACCCGTGGTGGCTTGGGTTTGCCAGAGACCAAGACACTTACAGAAGCCGCGAGAGAGCAAAGAAGCGGCAGCAGGATGAGGAGAATGACAAGTTCAACCAGTTGCTTGCCAGGATTAACGAGCAACAGAAGCAGAATGATGAGCTTAGAGGAGTACCGCGCCAGGAAGATCCTGCACTTGATATTACCGGCGCCCCATCTAAGCGGAAAAGCAACATGGCTGAATCTGAGGCCCCGCCCGACGATGCACGAAGAATGATAGAGGGCGGTCCCGGCTACCCCGTGGATGGAATCAAGGAGTCAACATCATGTGAACTCCATCAGAAATGCAAGAACATATACATGAAGGTGGCCGTCGGACAAGCTTTACCTTCTGGCCCTGATGCACGCTGGCATGGCCGTGAGATTCCAGCTGGCTTTGCTAAAGTCGGGGTGGATGAAATCATGACGGGGTTTCATGATATGGAGCTCGACATAGCTGGACCCGAAGATGAGAGGACACTCGGAGAATTACTGGGTGGAGTCATCCTATGGGACAAGAACTACATCAAGCTTCCAGGCTCGGCCCCAAGGACAACACCGCCTCCGAGTCGTCGCAGGTCACCTACACCTCCATTACCTCCAAGCCCTCCACGTGACGTCGGCCAGCACAACACGAGTCCATCTCGATCACCGCCGCCGGACTTGGGTCGTCCGTCTCCGCCGCCGCCCACACAGGATACTAAGCGGAAGCGTGCCACCAAGAACACTCCGCCGACGATTTCTAAGCGACGGAGCCCCCCAAAGCGCAAGAGGTCGCCCCTCCCAAAGGTACCTCATGCTAATCTTCCTATCAAACCTTATGATTGTACCCCCGAGGAAAACGCCAGGATAACAAAGGAACATCATGATGCGCAGATGAAAAAGAAGGAACCCGAGCCCCGCCCGGAATACACCGAGAAGCAATTAGCATTTGCAAAATACTTCACGACCCTTCCATCACAGTATGACTTACACCATAAGCCTGATGACTATACACGCACATTGCAGAAGGAAGTGAAAAAGAGCAAATCACGTGCAAGTGCAAGTGGGAGCAAATCAAGTTCAACTACAAGCAAGAAAAAATCAGACGTTCCTCAGCTTGGACAACATGCCAAATAGTCGATCCCACCCCTCAAGGTGTTAACCGAGAATGTTCCCCCTCCGGTGCAGGGGCAAAATTTTGAATTAGCAAAGAAGTGGGCGGCTGAATGGGGTGTTTCGATTGAAGATGTTCTGGCTTCCCAAGACGACAGGTTACCCAAGGCTGTGGTAGCCCCTAACCCACAGTTTGTCATGGGAGAGCCTTTGGTCAGCAAAGATGATCTCCCAACAAATATGCGTTACTTGCATACATGGTACTTAAGTGAATCAAAGAATGGGAGAACGATGATCGTGGTGAGTGTCCCACGGGAGTACTACGGCCGCCCCGAAGAAATCCATATCGACTTTGATGAACTCTTCCAGATGTACAATGGCGACGCCCTCGACAAATTGCTCATGAGTTGCTATTGTCTGTAAGTTTTTCAATTCGTTGTCTACATATAACTTGTTTAGTTATTTCAGTTCATTGTCTATATATAACTTGTACTCTATTATGCAGAATGAAGATTCTGGATTGTAAAAGTAAGAACATCCTAAATATTGGGTTTATTGACCCAGATAAAATACATATAGCCACGCTAACTGATAAACCCAAGGAGACGGAGGAAAACCTTCTAAGGTTTCTAACAGATCAAAATTTCTGTGACCACATACTGTTTCCATACAACTTCAGGTGAGGGTCTTTACTCTGTTGTGTCCATTCACTTATAAGTGTAATTGATAAGTTACTGACACACACACACATATATATACATGTGCAGCTTCCATTGGATTCTGTTGGACATTCAAATTGATAAGGGAAGAGTTGATGCCTTCAACCCATTATCGAGACCCTTGGAACAGTTCCAAATCCTGCAGGACATGCTCCAAGGGTAATTTCAATCATTCTTGCGCTCTATCGGTCTCTTTCGATGATTTTCTGATATATCAATTAATGAAAAACTTAGCAAATCATTATCCTTGTCGGGCAGGGTTTGGAAGCGGTTCAAGTGCGTGACTCCCGGTAACTTTCCTCAGAAGCTGACCTTCAGAGCGGCTCAGGTAAGTAGTAGTATGATATACTTCTATTTTCAATACATTTATGATGCTAGATTATTATTTTGATTATATATATTCTTTTCTCGTAAAGTGCGACCAGCAGCCACGGGGGACGCATCTATGCGGATACTATGTTTGCGAGACCATTCGCACGTTTACCTCTGACCACAAGGATCACAGATTCGACGTAAGCAATCAACATTCACACCTCTATTTTTACCCGTCATTCTTTGTTATCATGATTAATATTCATATTCATCTCCTCTTCTTATATAGTACACGGCCATGAGGACGAAGGTCCTACCAGAGCAACGCGCGATTGCTGTTGCAGAGGAGCTTGCGACCTTTCTGAGGACGGAAGCTATAGATGACAAAGGGCGATTTAGTGTAGCTAGGGGCCATTACTGATGTTCGTCCATGTAATCGAATAGACGGGCTCTAGTCCCGATAATTCAGATCTGCATATAATTGTATATATATGCTCGCTTGTAAGATAAGTTAATCTTATATATATATATGCATAATTATTTCTATTTAAATTATATGAAAACTAATTTCCGAACACCAAACGAGGCATCACGTTAATCTCCCGAACACCTAAACCCTAAAACCCTAAACTCAAAATTAATTTCATTCAAAAAAAAACCAAAAATAAGCAAAATCTGAAACTCTTTAGTCCCGGTCCGTGTAACGAGCCGGTACTAAAGGGCCTGCCCCTGGGGCGCTACGAGGCTTCCACGTGAAGCACCTTTAGTCCCGGCTTGTAACAGGGCCGGGACTAAAGGGTCTGCCCCTGGGGCGCTACGAGGCGCCCACGTGAAGCACCTTTAGTCCCGGCTTATAAAGGTTAGGCCTTTAGTCCCGCCACTTTAGTCCCGGTTGGTGAACCGGGACTAAAGCCCCTTACGGGCCGGGGCTAAAGGGCCCGTCCCCACTAGTAACCCGCACATATTAGCGATCGATCCTCTTGTGTTTCTGCCGAATTGTGCGAGTTTCACATAGATCAACTATTCGGTGGCTGATAGTTTGCTAAAAGAAAAAAGCTAACCTCTGTCAAAAGCATCCACACCTGCTTGGTTGTTTGTGTACTATCTAATACTTTTTTCTTACCTAAATAATTGAAATAATTATAGTTAGAAAGAATTATTTTAATTTTCTCCACCTATAATAATCATTTAGAAAACGAGGGAGTACGTGGTTATAGTTTGCCTCCGAAAGTGCACGTACGTACCGGGAAGTACTCGTCCCGGATCGCAGCTACGTCTAGTCTTGAAGTATACACGACGAATCGGGACATCCGTTAACAGTATACATGGCGGAGATCGGCGCCACGGAGATGGAGAAGTTGATTAGCGACGGGAAGGTCGGCTACAAGTACATGAACTGCGTCCAGGCTCCTACGCCCGCGTCACCAGCAGTACGTCACCCAGATGGACGAAGAAAACAGCAACATGCATGCTCTTTTACAGGGAAACGACGACCATGCACAACGAGCCGTTCCAGGGGCCAGAGCCACATAATAAACTGTGTTCGGCCATCTCCTTCCACCACAATAACAATGGCCAAGCCGTAGCGGAAAACGAGTTTTACGATCTCGAGGGGTAATCCCAGAATAAAGGTTTTACGACTGAGAAAGGTGTGCCTGCTACGAGGTGTAGGTTTATCAGAATGAACAGTAAATTCAGATATTATCCAAATTTAATAAATAAAATCTAATTTCGTGGTCAAGTAACATTCCTGGAGCCTTCACAAAAAAAAGTCACCGCACTAAACTTTGAACACTAATATTGTTTTTTTGGTGTGGGCTCGTCAAATGTTACCCTTTGAGGAAATTTTTTAACATCTTTGATGCTCTAAATATCAGTTTTATTTGATTTTGCTTTAAAGTTATTCTGAATATTGCACTGTTCATGAATAGTGTAGGTTCATCCGGGAGTTGAAAAGCTACGCTTCGTACAGAATTCACGCTAGAACTGATGTTGTCAAGTGAGGAACTGGCAGGCAGGGCACGCACCACATAGATCTGAGGCCTAGTTAGCAGAGCGTCGTTGGAAAATCTCTCTTTTTTTTGTCTTTTGATTTCTCTTCTACCCGATCTCATTAATGTGTAAACCATGTGTGTTTGTGATGCATAGTACAAGATGTGTGTGTAACATAGTAGATGTGATATATATAAATATTCGGAATTGCTAATTTTAGTCCAGATGAAATATTTTGGCTTTCATTCGTTTTTTAACACAATACAGACGTAAGCACTCATATACACGTGCATACACTCACCCTTACAAACGCACACACACGCACACCATACCCCTATGACCACCTCCGAGAAGCTCAATCGGCATATCATCTTGAGTTTTACAAAGTCACCTCCCACTGAAAGCGTATCATCGGAAATTCTGAAATAAATCCAGGTATAATACAAACATCAGGACTTGAAACATGATGGGCTTGAGATACCACTGTCCCTCTAACCATCCAACCACAGGTCATTCATTTTGTTAGCCATCTGATATGTGTCCTAAGATTTGTTCTTTTTTCGTCCTTTCAGTTTTTGTGTATTCTAATTTGGTGTGCTCAGTTTCCGAGTGAGACCCGTTCTCGCTTAGGACACGTGTCGGTGTGACCTTTTTCTCTTTTGATGTTTTTGCAGATCCGTGAGCACTTTGCAAATATTTATGTCCTCCTTCTTGATGTAATCACGGATGTCATTGAAGCGTCGTTTTATGTGCCTGATCCTCTTGTGATACCTTGGTTCATTGGCTAGAGCAATGAAACCAGTGTTATCACATAATAGATTTATTGGATCCAATGCACTTGGCACAACTCCACGATCTGTCATGAACTGCTTCATCCAAACTCCCTCTTTAGCCGCTTCCGAGGCAGCTATGTACTCCGCTTCGCATGTAGAATCAGTTACGACGCTCTGCTTGGAACTGCACTAGCTTACCACACCCCCATTAAGAATAAATACGTATCCGGTTTGTGACTTAGAGTCATCCAGATCTAGAAGAGAACATATATATAGCCATTCTATACATGCAAGAAGGCATCTAGAAAGATGAATAGAGACTGAACATATCTAGAAGAGAAACTAGAGCAAGAAGTTGCGGCGGGAACTCAAATGAAAGAAACATGAGCACGTACTGAGTTGCAGCAGCAACGGTAGGGTTCGTGTTGGTGTTGTCAGTTGTCATGTTATCGAAGAGGTGGTCGACGTCGGGGAAGAAGTCGTCGTCCAGGAAGTGGTCGTCGATGTCCGTGATGGAAGCTAGTAGTCGCGCTGAGCGCTCCCCAAAAACCCTATCGCCCTTCTCCCGTGCATGACTCGAAGAGACGGAGTTTCGGAGGCCTACTGTCCCGATCTATGGTGCACGTCGCAAGTCAGGATGGGGAAGAACGTAGCAGCAACACAGAGAATGGAACTGGTTGCGAGAGGATGTTCTGATGCATCTCTCTTAAGAGGAGCGACCTCCCTTTTGTAGGCGCAAGAGAAGGAGCCGAGAGGCCAGCGACGGGAGCCGAAGAGAACGAGGGAGACGAAATGAACAGACAGGTGCAGCATTCGTGTTCGTTTTCAATTTCCACTACAACAAAACGTTCGGCTTCCTACTGACCTTTCGTATACCAGTGGCAGAAATTTAGTTCCGCTCGGCTCATTCCCGCAACCCGCGTCGTCTCGTGACGAGGCTGGAGGAGGAGCGCGTGTGTATGTCTCTCTTGTTCTCAGCTCATACTACATGTGTGGAAACATCCTCCCTTATAAGGAGGTCCAACTCCCACTAAACTAGCAATGTGGGACTAAACTTTTCCACCTCTTGCCTTGCACGAATGGGCTGCGTGGGCCTCTAGGAATTATTATGAATTTCTGAAATTATTATTGTGCTGGTCCAAAATAGATAAAATTCCAGCACTATATACAAGATACACGAGCTGTTGGTATTAGAAATCATAGCCTCAGTTACTTTTGAAGTATAATAGTGTCTTCTGTATATTTTTAGTTAATCCACTTTTAAATACTTATTTTCTATGCAGATACTATTAATCTCTTCCTTGGTGTATATATGTCTTCTCTATAACATGTTCGTTCTTTATGTTGCATCTGCATAAGAATATACATCAATCAGAGAGTGTATAGTCCTAACGTTGTTTCTTATAATTTTAGGGGTAATTGTGATGCACATTTTTCTAGCAGCAGCAGTGGTACATGCTATCGCTGTTTTTGTGCAGCTTGCCGTCTTGCCAGTTTTTTGGGAAGATTGATTTGGATACCTATGCTTTGGGGTGAATAAAACTGTGAATTCTACATTCCATATTTTGTGCAGAGGGATTCTTTCAACTTCAAGTTCAACAAAAAATTATTGGTGGCCATGATTCTAACATACATACTTATTCTTCTCTTTTACTATAAAATATAATAGCATCTCTTTTTAATGTGACTTATTTTTCCGTTGGTTATTTACGGTGTTGGCATGTAGGCGATTCTTATCCATGGCGAATCATTGATTGACTCGGTAAGTTTACTCATTATCTAGACTTGCATGTTTCACAGGAAAGTACAATCTTCTTCCTACAATACATCTCCTTGTAACATAATGCACGCGCGGTAGGGAATGATAGTTGTTTCTTACGGCATGCTTTTTTTGTTGTTGTTTCATTCTTGTTTGATCTTGTTACTGATAGTGCTCGGTATGAACATGTTCGTTCAAAGCAAATATCATCTACGAAGTCATAGCAAAGGTTATCTAAAATATATGGCCGTTTGTACTTTTTTATTATTCTCGAGTAACTCGTTGTTATCCTAATTCCTACGCTATCAGGGACACTTAATTTGTATGACATATTTTCTTGTATTGGCTCAGTTTCTACCCCGGCTATGAAAAAGGATGTATTGTATGTGGAAATGAACACATGATGTTTATTATCTAAGGACAAAGTGCAAAATCAAAGATGCACGAAGTTCTTTTTGGATTGAGATGCACGAGCGTTCAATACACAAATGATAATACCTTTTCCTTCAGATGGGAATTGATCAATTTTGTATTTAAAGATTGCCATGTCCCCAAAAAAATAAGGTTGTGGTTGCCAAGTGACATGAACACACCTTCCCTAAATCTGCAAATATGTCATCACATTATGAAGTTCATTCGTGTGTCATGATTAACTGAAATATACTATCCGTTCAAACATATATGGTGTATTAATTATTGTGGAGTGTGTTCCGTACGTATTATAAGATGACCATACCACAACTCTACTAGAGTTGCTCTAAATTGATTGTTTCATAGCTAGGATGGGTATTAAACTAGGGTATTCAACTACTCTTAAAGGAAAATCAGACGTGTTATATTTGTTCGATTATATATCTGATTGCTCCGTGGCAACGGACGGACATACAGCTACTAAAATTTAAAAACACAGTAGCAGAATCAAACCCACGACCTCGTATACGTTTTGGCCGGAGGGGGAGAACCTACCACAGGGCCAACAAGTTTGTGTACTACTAAAGCTCACCGCTAATATATTCCTTGCTTAAAAAAGTTTGAATTCCAGTTGCGTTCAATAAATTCGAGTGGTATTTCCTCGGAATTTTACAGTAACCGCCAAGAAAATACCGAACGGCATCGCCGTGTACTTGGATGTCCATAGACGTGGAAGGCGGCGACTGTGCAGCGGCATCGGCATGGCGGAGGTCTTGTTGACGGCGTACTGCATGTAGCAGTGATGTGCGTCTGGAATTCGGGAGGAATGGGCTGTGTCATACGGAATTAAATTAGATAATTCTAATAGAAAATTTACACTATATCCACGAGGGAAATTTTGCCATCTGGACCAATTTGATACAACACCTTGTATTGTGTAGTATGATCATGTACCGTAAAAATACTGTTTTTCTTTTAGGATTTTCATTTTTGACGATTAGAATTAACGATAACTATGTAAAGATTTTTGGAAGATATATACTAGTGCATTATTTTTGGAAGGTGCATTTTAAAGCATACTTATTATGAAGTTCTAAATTATCTTCCTTTTCACAATTAAAAAGTGATGATGTTCACGCAATGATCATGACGCACAGTCAAGTCCTCAAATTATGTTTTTGTTCACTTATTATAGTTTGTATATAATCTTTATTGAAGTATCGAATCCATCTTCTATTTAGTAAATGAGAAAATAATTGCTAAACTAGGGATATGATGGAAAAGAGGTTTACGAGAGCTGCATCAGCGACGCAAAAGGTCGCCAATGAAAAAACAAGCACCACCCCACCACACCTCACTAAGGTACTAGTCGTTTCAGGGTACCATTTCCTACCTCTTTGCTGTTGCATACAGGGGGTTTAATCTTGGCACTAACCGCCACAGGATGAAGGGAAGTGCGCTTAGACCCGTCGAATTATATCACTCAATCGCGTACGTGCGACTTCCACAGCTCGGAAGGTGTTGGGATGGCCGACAGTAAAAGACTTTTCCTGACCGTTCAAGATTTCTAATCAGAGAACGCAGCATGATGAGTAACAGCGAACTGGACCGACATCGGAATCGCGTGTGGTTCAACGTGCAAAGTTAGTGCGTCTTCACGCTTGAAACCGTGATTAGTTTTGCTCATGGATCTCCAGCTCATCAAGCTTGCATCATCAGACAAGACATAACACCAAGGTCAGTAAAAAACGTCAAAAAGGAAAACAAGAAGTTCCGCAAACGGCTAAAACGCTTCCTGAGAGGCCACACTTAACTTTCAAAGTTAGAGCGCAAAAAAGCAAACAAGGTAGAGACGAAAATTTTACTGGCATGCACTTTGACACTTGTCATCTTCGAAAAGTTTACTGGCTTTCAGTCTCCCCGCTCTAAAAATCTTGCCCCTTTGCTTTCTCTGTGTCGTTTTCTGTTTTCTAGATTTCTTTAACACGGCAAAAGGGCATCTCCGTCCACCAAATTTTCATCCGCACGGATAGGGGTAACAGTCCATGCACACGGATACGGATGCCGGCCATCCAATACTACCTGCATACAGTTCAAGCAAGGTTCAAAATAATTGGACGAAATTCATTTAAACACGAAGAATTTCATTTAAGTTATATAATTTAAATAAAACGGTGGATACTTGGACAATTTAAGTAAAAACTATATAAAGAAAATATAACACGACCATTCCGTACCACTAATGGAAAACAGGGCTATAGTCCCGGTTGGTGGCCTATAGTCCCGGTTCTCCAACCGAAACTATTAATTTGGGATTAAAGACCCCCCCCCCCCCCTTTTTAGTCCTGGTTTGTTGCGAACCGGGACTGAAGGCTCTCCACCCATCCTCTCACTAATCCAGCCCAAGCATGTTTAACTTTTCGGTTCTATCTCCAATAATTTCCAAGTACCTACTTGTTGTTTTCTTAACAATAGTAAGCTATCAATCCTATTAACCCTTAGGTCTTGATGTCACATGATTTATTTTTTTGAATTCCAAACAATTATTAAAATAAACAACAATGTTTAATATCTTTAAATCTATAAATCGAAATTCGACAAATAATATATCCATTATTATGAGAAAAATGTGAGGAATCCAAATATGACATCCTTTTTAAAATAAAATTCGAAACAACTAACATAGCAATAAAGTAAGAGATGAAATGACTTTGTAAGAGATGAGTATTCGTCCAGGACCCTGATACTTCAAAAGGATAGTCCAGTTTGTACACGAAGTGCATCCTATTTTTGCCGTAACCCTTTCAACTTTTAAGCACATGTCATGTGGATGAAATGATGATACCATGCCAAGTTTCAGCCTTTTCAGAGTTGATTTGTAGCGCTTTTCAATTTCAGGATCATTTAGCTCAAAAAATCATGTATTTAATGATTTTTATTTAGGTAAATAAATCATACCATGCAAATCCAAGCCACATTCTCAAATTTCAACAGTTTCTACTTCACACTATGAAGTTTCAGACGAAAACTCATATGTTACATGGGCATTTCATTTTTGTTAACTTGTTTCAACTCCAGACTTTTTGTGCATTCAATATGCTTAATTCGAAGCCACATCCTCAAACTTCAACAGTTTCTAACTTCAGTTGCTACTTTAATGCATTTAATGATTTTTTTGAGGTAAATGACCCTGAAATTAAAAAACACTACAAATGAACTCTAAAAAGGTTGAAACTTGGTATGGTATCATACATCACAATGTTCCAGAAATCTTGCTCACATCATATTTAAACAGGGACATAAATAAAAATACTCGTCCAAGCTAGAGATCCCCAAGCAGTACACAATATATAATATCTAGAAATAGAAGTGTTCGCCATTGCAAACCCTACTCGTCTGAATCAGAATATCCCCAAATTGGTGGTGGTGGTGCTTGATGTACGAGGTGACGCTGGCCATAGTTCATGATTCGAATCATGCGGTACAACTCGTATGCAACGAACGCATCTTTTGCTGCATACTCAATGTTGATACCGTAAAGTGGGGTCGTCTCCCACTCTTTGTGCTGATACGAGGGGAATTTGGTTTTCATATCAGCGTACTCCTCGTCGATCATGGCGACTACCATATGAGTCATCCAAGTCCTCATATGTTCAAGCCTGAATATGTCTTGAATTTCAATTTGGCAGTCAGCTGGTATCTTAATACCGAAGTTGTGCCTCATCTTGAGCTTGTCATTCCTTATATCAACGCTACCAAAACGTTTTGCCGCTACGAACGAAGTCCATGAGTACTGGACAGTGCTTGTCACTACTCCAACATCAATAAATTAAAATGGAACAAATGTTACATACTGCTGCAAAACAAGTATATTTCGATAGAAGTATAATAATTAAGAATCATAACAAGTATATTTTGGCACAAGTATAATACTCCCTCCGTCCCAAAATTCTTGTCTTAGATTTCTCTAAATATGGATGTATCTAGATACGTTTTAGTGTTAGATACATCCGTATCTAGATAAATCTTAGACAAGAATTTTGAGACGGAGGTAGTATGCAACTATAAAGGAAAAATCGTTCACTTCAACAAAAGAGGAATCAAAAGAAGCCCTAGATGTTGCTATCCTATGCAATTTTCATATATGAATCAAAAGAATAAATATATGCAACAAGGAAAATTCTTTCACTAAAACTAAAGATGAATAGATATTTCCCATAGGATTCAAATGGAACATATTGCTATCCTATGCAATTTTGATACCCTATAAATTGATCAAGACACCCTAAATTAACTATGACATATATGTTCTCCCACGGTTTTCTCAATATGCAACAAGGAAAATTATTTCACTACAACTAAAAAGAAATTGATCTTTAGGATTCAAATGGAACATATTGCTATCCTATGCAATTTTCATAACCTTTGATCAAAGAAAAGGTTCAAAACTTACCTCGTTCATTGGAAGACCATGACATTTATGTGGAAACAAAGTTGGATGACAGCAACACTTTCTTGATTGGCTGTGTACTAGAGATCAAGCCCCATGAACTTGTCTTTCTCCTCTGCCACTTCAAGCCGTTCCACCAAATAGGAAAGAAAACGCGGCACCATGGCACTGTCGTTTGTGTAGACGACATTGAGTTTGATCGTGCCACGTGCGAGCACCTCCCCGTAGCGAGTGATTGCATCATCCATGGTGGAAGATATGGGGAAGAAGAGATGAGAGAGTAGAGGAGACGAACAGAGAATGACCGCGATTACTGTAGACCTCACGGTCTATACCACTTATCCTGTTTTTCATCGCGCGAAATGACGCGGGATGCAAACAGTTTGGACCTTAAGTCCCGGTTTGAGACACCAACGTGGACTAAAGGGGATCGCACCAGGCGAACGGTTGCCACCACCCCTTTAGTCCCGGTTCGTGGCTCAATCCGGGACTAAAGGCCCTTAACGAACCGGGACAAAAGCCGTTTGGCCTCCAGCCGCTCGAACTGGGACTAATGTTAATTAGTCCCGGTTCAAAACCAAACCAGGACTAAAGTGTCAAACAAAAGACCTGTTTTCTACTAGCGTACACGTACCCGCCCTAGCTTCGTTGCCGTTTGGCCCGTCGGCTGTCGCTCGAACACAGGAAGGACACCAGAGGAACGTGACATCTGTTGACACCAGATTTTTTCATGCAAGAAAACATAATTAAGATGGCTTTAAATAAAGAAGTGTTTTACATGAAAATGTTCCGTAGTGTTGACATGAGCATCTTTCAAGTTTGGGCCATCGCTGTCCGATTTCATCTCGAAGGCCAAAATTGTGGTTAAAGTGCAAAGATTTCATATTCAGAGTAGTGTTCGGACTATTAAGCCCCTAAGACAACCTCGTATGAGAAAATTTTCAACACGAGCTGTCTTCGTCTCGTCGAAATGATCAAATGTTTATATAAAGATCGTCTCAATCAAAGATCGTATGCAACCTATGGAGCAAAAATAAGACCAACAACAGAAGTTGCAGAAGTCATTTCGGATCCACCGAGTTTTTTGCCTCGGTGACATCGAGTTGACTCGATAATTTCAAGAAAAATCACTCGGAAATTTCGAATGAGACGCAGAAGATTACAGAAGGTTGGCCACGTTAACTCGGTGGGACAAGAAAAATCACGTGGTGGCTCCAAGTTGAGCCGGAAAATTGCTAGTGTTTTCTGTCCGAGTTAGGTTACGGTTTTTAACACAAGACATAACACCAAGGTCGGTAAAAAACGTCAAAAGGGAAAACAAGAAGTTCCGCAAACGACTAAAACGCTTCCTGAGAGGCCACACTTAACTTTCAAAGTTAGAGCGCAAAAAAGAAAACAAGGCAGAGACCAAAAGTTTACTGGCATGCACTTTGACACTTGTCATCTTCGGTTTGCACCGCAACGTGATCTACCTGGCTCCGCTCTGAAAATCTTGCCCCTTTGCTTTTTCTTTGTCGTTTTCTATTTTCTAGATTTCTTTAACACGGCATAAGGGCTTCTGCGACGAACAAATTTTCATCCACATAGGGGTGCTAGTCCGTGCGTACGGATATCACTAGTAGAAAAAGGGCCTATAGCCCCGGTTTGGTTGGATCGTTAGTCCCGGTTCACGAATCGGGACTAAACAACCGGGACTAATGCTAGCCCCAGTTCAGCCCCGAATCGGGGCTAATGATCCTCCACGTGGCGGGGCTTGGAGCGAGGGGGGAAGGGGTATTAGTTTCGGTTCTTATTACGAACCGGGATTATTGCTTCGCTGCTTTTTTGAACACTTTTTAGGATTTAGGGTTTTGCACTAAATTGGATGGGGCTATTTTGCTGCCCCCTATTTTCCCATTTATTTGTTTTGGACACTTTTTAGTTGTTGTTTTGCACTAAATTGGATGGTACATACATAATAATAAAGGAACAACTATATTGCACATCATCGTCACGAATATATTACACCATCTCATCCGTCGTGCTTTGTCGAACATATTACAAAATGTAGACATGGGTTACACATGCACATATCCATCTCTTTTACACTTTAACATTTCATTTGAATTGCATCGACCGGCAATAATATTCTCCCTTCACATATATGACCTCTGCATCTAAGAATCCGGCAATTTCCTCTTGAATTGCTCGTACACGTTCCCATGGTAGAAGACCGTCCCGCAACCATTTGATCTAATTTAAAGAAGGGGTCAATATATATCAATGAAACCGAACACAATTGACGGTAATAAAATAAAGTTGTGAGTATTTTTTATCGTACTTCAATTTTTTTGATGTCCCGGTTTTTGCCCTTTTCATGGGTCGTCTCACGAATGAACTCGCAAACATAGTATCCACATAAGTTATTCCCCCGTTCCTGCCTCAAGTACTTTACGAGAATAGAGTTCAATCAAAAACATAATCAAGAATGATAATGGTATTGAAACTAGAATAAAGAGATGCCCGGATCCAACTAGTAGTTACTTACATCCATTTGGATAAATCTATGCTCTGACTTCCAAACACCCCGAGACTTGACGGTGAACCGTTTCCAAGCCCTGCTAAGAAATCGAAATGAATAAAAGAGTTCTATATTAATTCCTTGCTATCAGGAAATGAACGAAAAGTTGCAGATATAGTGCCATAATGGTTGAAATTACCCGTGGAGGCATTCGTGCATGTTCGCCCATTCAGCGAGGGATGTGCATTTCGGGTCCATGACTTTTACTTGTCCCTCGTCAGGTACAATGATTAACAGAATATAGTGGAACCTGCGCATGCATAACGAGTTAGTTATGCACTTATAATAACCTTCAGTAAGAGAAAATAGAATGTGTGTAGTAACACTCACTTGAAGTTGTAAGGAAATAGTATTTCCCTTTTGGTACCGGCAAACCTTAACCCTTGTACCAAGTTATTCACTGTCTCACGGGGATTCGTTGCGAGACTTGTGAGTGTTTGTGCTCTAGAGTGCTTGTGTGTGTGTGTGTGGGTGTGCTAGTGCATATGCATGCACAAGTGAGTGATGTTGTGGTGCATGTGCACTTGGTGTGTGCATGTGTTGGCACATTCATTTGTGCAAGAGGGTAGCCCTCATGTGCACCTAGATGAGGTTGTGGTGATGATATGTGTGTGTGGTGAAATAGCCCCGTTGGCAACACTTGTGCACCTCCTCATGTTCATATGAGAGAGGGCATGATGTGTGAGTGTGTGGGTGACTTAGAGAGAAGTAGTTGTGAAGTTGATTTGCATGACACAAACATGGGGTTCAAACCCCCATGTCACTTTGTCATTGTGCACATGAGCTCAACCTTTGTAGTTGTTGTTTTAGTAGGAACTACATGAAATGATGCCCTATTCACTAGGCATGATTTGGAGTAGTTTCCTCTCCCTTAATTTGTGGTCACTTGTTCAAAAAAAAGAGCCCACATATTATATATGATTTTGGGGTAGAATCTCCCAAGGAATCCAGTGGTGAAGTTAGTTTGGCCATTAGGATACTTTATGGGGTTGGCATATTCAGATTTGTTGCAAGTTTGAACTTGGTTTCCATGGAATAGGTGGAGCCCAAGGACATGAGCTTCTGTGTGATAGTAGTAGGGGTTTTGCTCTACACCATAGTGGTGTCTTTGATCACTTCGTGTTACTGGTGTGCAAACTATGCCTAAACAAAGTGGGCATGTGGCTGAAAAAGTCCAGCTTAGTGAAATCTGGAATTTCACTAAGTCTGAGAATCTGGAAACATTTTCTTCTCCTATAGATGAGGTTGTGCTGGTCATTGTGTTGTGAACTAGCCCTAGTTCACTGCTAGGATTTTGGACATGATATGTTTGTGAAGCTCCCTGTCAAATTGCATCTCATTTGGAGTCCAGTAGGTTGTGTTTTGATTGCTGTCAAAAAGCCTCAGAACAAAGACAGAAAGTTAGGTGCAGGAATTTTCACTAAGTCAACATAGCTACAGCCACATATATTATTTGTCATATTTAGAGGGTTGTAGCTATGTTGCATGTAGCTCACAAAGAGCTAAGATGCAGATTATGGCAAATTGTGTAGTATAGCTATTTTGATGATTGTGTGTGCTTAGTTGATGTTGTGGTGTTCTTCCTTGCTCCAATCCATTCATGTTGGGTTGTTATATGTCTTGGCAACCTGGGAATAGAAGATTTGTGCCAATTGTGGGTGTGGTGCTGATCCTTACACGTAGGACTTCATATCTTGTTTCGTTGATCCCCGTTGATCCGTAGCTCCGATTTAATGTTCTTATATTGTTTTGCATCGTTTTCACGAGACGCATCTGTTCATGCCATTCTCATGCATGTCAAAATAGCTTAGTGTACAGTTCTGTCCAGAAACTTGTAGTAGTTTCTTTGCTTATGCTAGAGATAGAAATAAGGATGCAGGCTCATTTTTCATCTCATGCATCATGTGCTTGTTGCATCTTGTGGTGCTGCTGTTCATTGGCTGTTATTTCTTATGTTGGGTAGCACCGGGATCGGAGAACGAATACGTGGAGTCAGGAGAGTACGTGCAGGACGAACCAGAACCATTCCAAGCTGAGGACCCCCTCGATAAATCGTGTAGTGCTAAGGCTTGTCCGGCAGGACCCAACATTGGTGTTAATTTTGTTGGAAATATGCCCTAGAGGCAATAATAAATTAGTTATTATTATATTTCTTAGTTCATGATAATTGTTTATTATCCATGCTATAATTGTATTGATTGGAAACACAGTGCATGTGTGGATACATAGACAAAACACTGTCCCTAGTAAGCCTCTAGTTGACTAGCTCGTTGATCAAAGATGGTCAAGGTTTCCTGGCCATAGGCAAGTGTTGTCACTTGATAACGGGATCACATCATTAGGAGAATCATGTGATGGACTAGACCCAAACTAATAGACATAGCATGTTGATCGTGTCATTTTGTTGCTACTGTTTTCTGCGTGTCAAGTATTTATTCCTATGACCATGAGATCATATAACTCACTGACACCGGAGGAATGCTTTGTGTGTATCAAACGTCGCAACGTAACTGGGTGACTATAAAGGTGCTCTACAGGTATCTCCGAAAGTGTTAGTTGAGTTAGTATGGATCAAGACTGGGATTTGTCACTCCGTGTGATGGAGAGGTATCTCGGGGCCCACTCGGTAATACAACATCACACACAAGCCTTGCAAGCAATGTAACTTAGTGTAAGTTGCGGGATCTTGTATTACGGAACGAGTAAAGAGACTTGCCGGTAAACGAGATTGAAATAGGTATGCGGATACTAACGATCGAATCTCGGGCAAGTAACATACCGAAGGACAAAGGGAATGACATACGGGATTATATGAATCCTTGGCACTGAGGTTCAAACGATAAGATCTTAGTAGAATATGTAGGATCCAATATGGGCATCCAGGTCCTGCTATTGGATATTGACCGAGGAGTCTCTCGGGTCATGTCTACATAGTTCTCGAACCCGCAGGGTCTGCACACTTAAGGTTCGACGTTGTTTTATGCGTATTTGAGTTATATGGTTGGTTACCGAAGGTTGTTCGGAGTCCCGGATAAGATCACGGACGTCACGAGGGTTTCCAGAATGGTCCGGAAACGAAGATTGATATATAGGATGACCTCATTTGGTTACCGGAAGGTTTTCGTCCATTACTGGAAAAGTTTCGGGCTCATCCGTAGTGTACCAGGAGTGCCGGGAGGGGTGCCGGGGACCATCGGGAGGGGTGTCACGCCCCAAGGGGTCTCATGGGCTATGGGAAGAGATAAACCAGCCCCTAGTGGGCTGGAATAAGTTCCCACTAAGGCCCATAAGGTTTGAGAAGGAAAAAACACAAGGTGGAAAGAGTTTCCAAGTGGGAAGGTGGAATCCTACTCCAAGTAGGATTGGAGTAGGACTCCTCCACCTCCAATTTCGGCCAAACCTTTAGGTTTTGAGGCTGCCTCCTCCCCTCCCTCCCACCTATATATACGGAGGTTTTAGGGCTGATTTGAGACGACTTTTCCACGGCAGCCCGACCACATACCTCCACGGTTTTTCCTCTAGATCGCGTTTCTACGGAGCTCGGGCGGAGCCCTGCTGAGACAAGGTCATCACCAACCTCCGGAGCGCCGTCACACTGCCGGAGAACTCTTCTACCTCTCCGTCTCTCTTGCTGGATCAAGAAGGCCGAGATCATCGTCGAGCTGTACGTGTGCTGAACGCGGAGGTGCCGTCCGTTCGGTACTAGATCGTGGGACTGATCGCGGGATTGTTCGCGGGGCGGATCGAGGGACGTGAGGACGTTCCACTACATCAACCGCGTTCTCTAACGCTTCTGCTCTACGGTCTACAAGGGTACGTAGATCACTCATCCCCTCTCGTAGATGGACATCACCATGATAGGTCTTCGTGTGTGTAGGAAATTTTTTGTTTCCCATGCGACGTTCCCCAACAGTGGTATCAGAGCTAGGTTCATGCGTAGATGTCTTCTCGAGTAGAACACAAAAGTTTTTGTGGGCGGTGATGTGCGTTTTGCTGCCCTCCTTAGTCTTTTCTTGATTCCGCGGTATTGTTGGATTGAAGCGGCTTGGACCGACATTACTCGTACGCTTACGAGAGACTGGTTTCATCGCTACGAGTAACCCCGTTGCTCAAAGATGACTGGCAAGTGTCGGTTTCTCCAACTTTAGTTGAATCGGATTTGACCGAGGAGGTCCTTGGATGAGGTTAAATAGCAACTCATATATCTCCGTTGTGGTGTTTGCGTAAGTAAGATGCGATCCTACTATATACCCATGGTCACCACGTAAAACATGCAACAACAAAATTAGAGGACGTCTAACTTGTTTTTGCAGGGTATGCTTGTGATGTGATATGGCCAACGATGTGATGTGATATATTGGATGTATGAGATGATCATGTTGTAATAGATAATATCGACTTGCACGTCGATGGTACGGCAACCGGCAGGAGCCATAGGGTTGTCTTTATAACTAACGTTTGTGCTTGCAGATGCGTTTACTATTTTGCTAGGACGTAGCTTTAGTAGTAATGGCATGAGTAGCACGACAACCCCGATGGCGACACGTTGATGGAGATCATGATGATGGAGATCATGGTGTGACGCCGGTGACAAGAAGATCGTGCCGGTGCTTTGGTGATGGAGATCAAGAAGCACGTGATGATGGCCATATCATGTCACTTATAAATTGCATGTGATGTTAATCCTTTTATGCACCTTATTTTGCTTAGAATGACGGTAGCATTATGAGGTGATCTCTCACTAAAATTTCAAGACGAAATTGTGTTCTCCCCGACTGTGCACCGTTGCTACAGTTCGTCGTTTCGAGACACCACGTGATGATCGGGTGTGATAGACTCAACGTTCACATACAACGGGTGCAAAACAGTTGCGCACGCGGAACACTCGGGTTAAGCTTGACGAGCCTAGCATGTGCAGACATGGCCTCGGAACACATGAGACCGAAAGGTCGAGCATGAATCGTATAGTTGATATGATTAGCATAGAGATGCTTATCACTGAAACTATTCTCGACTCACGTGATGATCGGACTTGAGATAGTGGATTTGGATCATGTACCACTCAAATGACTAGAGAGATGTACTTTTTGAGTGGGAGTTCTTAAGTAATATGATTAATTGAACTAATTGTCATGAACATAGTCTAATGGTCTTTGCGAATTACGATGTAGCTTGCGCTATAGCTCTACTGTTTTATATGTTCCTTGAGAAAATTTAGTTGAAAATTGATAGTAGCAAACTTTGCAGACTAAGTCTGTAAAACCGAGGATTGTCCTCGTTGCTACGCAGAAGGCTTATGTCCTTGATGCACCACCCGGTGTGCTGCACCTCGAGCGTCGTCTGTGGATGCTATGAACATCCGACATACACGTTTCTGATGACTACACGATAGTTCAGTGCAAAAACTTAATGGCTTAGAAGCAAGGCGCCGAAAACGTTGTAAAACGTCACGGAACATAAGTGATGTTCTAAAGAGATGAAATTGTGATTTCATGCTTGTGCCCTTGTTAAGAGGTACGAGACCTCCAACAAGATTCTTTGTCCACAAAGTAAAGGAGAAAAGCTCAATCGTTGAGCGTGTGCTCAGATTGTCTGAGTACGACAATCACTTGAAACAAGTGGGAGTTAATCTTCCAGATGAGATAGTGATGGTTCTCCAAAGTCACTGCCACCAAGCTGTGAGAGCTTCATGATGAACTATAACATATCAAGGATAGATACAATGATCCTTGAGCGATTCGCGATGTTTGACACTGCGAAAGTAGAAATCAAGAAGGAGCGTCAATAGTTGATGGTTTGTAAAACCACTAAGTTTCAAGAAAGGAAAGGGCTAGAAGGGATACTTCGTGAAACGGCAAAACAGTTGCTGCACTAATGAAGAGACCCAAGATTAAACCCAAACCCGAGACTAAGTGCTTCTGTAATGAGGGGAACAGTCACTGAGGCGGAGCAACTCAAGATACTTGGTAGATAAGAAGGCTGGCAAAAGTCAAGAGAAGTATATTAGATATACATGATGTTGATGTGTACTTTACTAGTACTCCTAGTAGCATGAGGGTATTGGATACCGATTCGGTTGCTAAGTGATTAGTAACACGAAATGAAAGCTACGGCATAAACGGAGACTAGCTAAAGGCGAGGTGACGATACGTGTTGGAATTGTTTCCAAGGTTGATATGATCAAACGTCGCACGCTCCCTCTACCATCGGGATTGGTGTTAAACCTAAATAATTGTTATTTGGTGCTCGCGTTAAGCATGAACATGATTGGATAGTGTTTATTGCAATACGATTATTCATTTAAAGAGAATAATGGTTACTCTGTTTTCTTGAATAATCACCTTCAATGGTTTATTGAATCTCGATCGTAGTGTTACACATGTTCATGATATTGGTGCCAAAAGATACGAGTTAATGATGATAGTACCACTTACTTGTGGCACTGCCGCTTGAGTCATGTTAGTATAAATTGCATGAAGAGGCTCCATGCTGATGGATCTTTGTACTCACCTGATTTCGAATCACTAGTGACATGCAAATCATACCACATGAGCAAGGCCTTGTTTTCATTGAGATGAAATAAATAGTAACTTGTTGGAAGTGATACATTTTGATGTATGCAGTCCAATGGGTGCTGAGGCACGTAGTGGATATCATTATGTTCTTACTTCACTGACGATTTGAGTAGATACAGGAGTATTTACTTAATGAATCACAAGTCTGAAATGTTGAAAAGTTCAATTCCGTTTCAGAGTGAAGTTCGTCGTAACAAGAGGATAAACTGTCTACGATATGATCATGGAAATGAATATCTGAGTTACAAGTTTTGGTACGCAGTTAAGACAATGTGGAAATTGTTTCGCAGTTCATGCCACCTGGAACATTATAGTATGATGATGTGTGTGAACATCATAGCCACGCACTATTTGGTATGGTGCATACTATGATGTCTCTTATCGAATTACCACTATCGTTTATGGGTTATGCATTAGAGACAACCGCACTCACTTTAAATAGGGCACCGCGTATTTCCATTAAGATGACGCAGTATAGACTGAGGTTTAGAGAAATCTAAACTGTCATTTCTTGAAAGTTTGGGGTTTCGACACTTATGTGAAAAAAGTTTCAGTCTGATAAGCTCGAACCCAAAGCGGATAAATGCATCTTCATAGGATATCCAAAACAGTTGGGTACATCTCCTATCTCAGATCCGAAAGCAAAGTGTTTGTTTCTAGAAACGGATCCTTTCTCGAGGAAAGGTTTCTCTCGAAAGAATTGAGTGGGAGGGTAGTTGAACTTGATGAGGTTATTGAACCATCACTTCAACCAGTGTGTAGCAGGGCGCAGGAAGTTGTTCATGTGGCGCCTACACCAATTGAAGTGGAAGTTGATGATGATGATCATTAAGCTTCGAATCAAGTTACTATAAACCTCGTAGGTCGACAAGGTCGCGTACTGCTGCAGAGTAGTATGGTAACCCTGTCTTGGAGGTCATGTTGTTGAGCAACAGTGAACCTACGAGTTATGGAGAAAGCGATGGTGGGCCCAGATTCCGACAAATGGCTGGAAGCCATGAAATCCGAGAGAGGATCCATGGATGAAAACAAAGTGTAAACTTTGGAAGAATTACTTGATGGTCATAGGACTATTGAGTAAAGATGGATCTTTAAAGGAAAACAGACGATGATGGTGATAAGTCACTATTAAGAAAAGCTCGACTTGTCGCAAAGATGTTTCCGACAAGATCAAACTGTTGACATGATGAGTCTTTCTCACTCGTAGCGATGCTAAAGGTCTGTTAGAATTATGTTAGTTGTTGATGCATTATTTATGAAATATTGCACATAGGATGTCAAAACATTGTTTTCTCAACGGTTTCTTTGAGCAAACATTGTATGTGATACAACCAGAAGGTTTTGTCGATCCTAAAGATACTAGCAAGTATGTAATCTCCAGCGATCCTTCAATGGACTGGTGCAAGCATCTCGGAGTTGGAATATATATACTTTGATGAGATGATCAAAGATTTTGGGTTTTGTACAAGGTTTATGAGAAACTTGTATTTCCAAAGAAGTGAGTGGGAGCACTATAGAATTTCTGATAAGAATATGTGGTTGACATGTTGTGGATCAGAAGTAATGTAGAATTTCTGTAAAGCATATAAGGTTGTTTGAAAGGAGTTTTCAAAGGAATACCTGGATTGCGCTACTTGAACGTTGAGCATCAAAGATCTATGGAGATAGATCAAAAAGCGCTTAATGGAAGTTTCAACAAGATGCATGCATTGACAAGTTTTTGAAGGAGTTCAAAATAGATCAGCAAAGAAGGAGTTCTTGGTTGCGTTGTGAGGTGTGAATTTGAGTAAGTCTCAAAACCCGACCCCGGCAGAATAAAGAAAATAGACGAAGGTCATCTTCTATGCCTTAGCCGTAGAATCTAAAGTATGCCATGCTGTGTACCGCACCTGATGTGTGCCTTGACTCAAAGTATGTTGAGAGGTACAGAGAGTGATCCATGATTGAATCACTAGCAGCGGTCAAAATTTATCCTTAGTAACTAATGGACTAAGGAATTTTTCTCGATTATGGAGGTGCTTAAGGAGTTCGTCGGAAAGGGTTACGTCGATGCAAGCTTTGACACTAATCCGAATAACTATGAGTAGTGAAACGGATTCATGTAGTAGAGTAGATATTTGGAGCATTTCCGAATAGCACGTAGTAGCAGCATCTATAAGATGACATAAAGATTTGTAAAGAACACACGGATCTTAAAGTTTCAGAACCGTTGACTAAAACCTCTCTCAAGAGCAAGACGTGATCAGACTCCATAACTATATGGGTGTTGGATTCGTTGGAATCACATGGTGATGTGAACTAGATTATTGACTCTAGTGCAAGTGGGAGACTGTTGGAAATATGCCCTAGAGGCAATAATAAATTAGTTATTATTATATTTCTTAGTTCATGATAATTGTTTATTATCCATGCTATAATTGTATTGATTGGAAACACAGTGCATGTGTGGATACATAGACAAAACACTGTCCCTAGTAAGCCTCTAGTTGACTAGCTCGTTGATCAAAGATGGTCAAGGTTTCCTGGCCATAGGCAAGTGTTGTCACTTGATAACGGGATCACATCATTAGGAGAATCATGTGATGGACTAGACCCAAACTAATAGACATAGCATGTTGATCGTGTCATTTCGTTGCTACTGTTTTCTGCGTGTCAAGTATTTATTCCTATGACCATGAGATCATATAACTCACTGACACCGGAGGAATGCTTTGTGTGTATCAAACGTCGCAACGTAACTGGGTGACTATAAAGGTGCTCTACAGGTATCTCCGAAAGTGTTAGTTGAGTTAGTATGGATCAAGACTGGGATTTGTCACTCCGTGTGACGGAGAGGTATCTCGGGGCCCACTCGGTAATACAACATCACACACAAGCCTTGCAAGCAATGTAACTTAGTGTAAGTTGCGGGATCTTGTATTACGGAACGAGTAAAGAGACTTGCCGGTAAACGAGATTGAAATAGGTATGCGGATACTAACGATCGAATCTCGGGCAAGTAACATACCGAAGGACAAAGGGAATGACATACGGGATTATATGAATCCTTGGCACTGAGGTTCAAACGATAAGATCTTCGTAGAATATGTAGGATCCAATATGGGCATCCAGGTCCCGCTATTGGATATTGACCGAGGAGTCTCTCGGGTCATGTCTACATAGTTCTCGAACCCGCAGGGTCTGCACACTTAAGGTTCGACGTTGTTTTATGCGTATTTGAGTTATATGGTTGGTTACCGAATGTTGTTCGGAGTCCCGGATGAGATCACGGACGTCACGAGGGTTTCCGGAATGGTCTGGAAACAAAGATTGATATATAGGATGACCTCATTTGGTTACCGGAAGGTTTTCGTGCATTACCGGAAAAGTTTCGAGCTCATCGGTAGTGTACCGGGAGTGCCGGGAGGGGTGCCGGGGACCATCGGGAGGGGTGTCACGCCCCAAGGGGTCTCATGGGCTATGGGAAGAGATAAACCAGCCCCTAGTGGGCTGGAATAAGTTCCCACTAAGGCCCATAAGGTTTGAGAAGGAAAAAACACAAGGTGGAAAGAGTTTCCAAGTGGGAAGGTGGAATCCTACTCCAAGTAGGATTGGAGTAGGACTCCTCCACCTCCAATTTCGGCCAAACCTTTAGGTTTTGAGGCTGCCTCCTCCCCTCCCTCCCACCTATATATACGGAGGTTTTAGGGCTGATTTGAGACGACTTTTCCACGGCAGCCCGACCACATACCTCCACGGTTTTTCCTCTAGATCGCGTTTCTGCGGAGCTCGGGCGGAGCCCTGCTGAGACAAGGTCATCACCAACCTCCGGAGCGCCATCACACTGCCGGAGAACTCTTCTACCTCTCCGTCTCTCTTGCTGGATCAAGAAGGCCGAGATCATCGTCGAGCTGTACGTGTGCTGAACGCGGAGGTGCCGTCCGTTCGGTACTAGATCGTGGGACTGATCGCGGGATTGTTCGCGGGGCGGATCGAGGGACGTGAGGACGTTCCACTACATCAACCGCGTTCTCTAACGCTTCTGCTGTACGGTCTACAAGGGTACGTAAATCACTCATCCCCTCTCGTAGATGGACATCACCATGATAGGTCTTCGTGCGTGTAGGAAATTTTTTGTTTCCCATGCGACGTTCCCCAACAAATTTGCTAATCACTTAATAATTACCTTCATAGGGAATAGCTACCCCGAGGATTTTAATCAAAAACCCGGGCCAGTGCTCCTCATGAGTGTTGGTTCAAACTGGGCAGACTATGGGGCCACCACAGGGCAACCTGAGGTTTGGGATACCTGTAGTGTGACTCATCCGGCGTGTCCTGAGACTGAGATACGCGGTTCTTATCAGGGTCGTCGACACGTCGGGAGGTCCTGCTAGCCTTGCCTTACCTTAGCGGTATATCTTGCGTATAGGAATCCCAGTGAAGCTTTGGTTTCCCCCAGAGTTGAGGTTTTCCTCTAAGGAATCTGACGAGATCACGAGATTCATTATAGAGGATGCCTTTGCGGCCTGTGTTCGTTTGTGATGGACTAGTTGGAGCACCCCCGCAGGGTTTAATCTTTAGGAAAGCCGTGCCCGCGGTTATGTGGAAACTTGGAATATTTTGTTAACATCCGGTATTAGAGAACTTAAACATAAGCTAATAAAATTGCCAACTGTGTGCGTAACCGTGACTGTCCCCTCAAAGATCTCTCTTCGATCGGGAACACGGTGGGGTTATGAATGCCGTAGGTAGGTGTTCAGGATCACTTAGTGATCAAGTAATCACGACCGCTAGTGTAGACCACCTCCATAATTGCTTTACGTAAGTTAGCCACTAAATCAAGCTTAGGATGCTACAGCCTTATACACTTCTCCTTACCCTACCTAATAACATGACTAGTTCTGGCACCAAGGTCTTAGATTATTGAGTCCCCGTGGCTCACGGATTCCTCCGAAACTCCCAACAGGTACTGGTACCCCAGAGACAGATGATCCCGACGACACCCAGCTGGCGTGGCAGTACGACGAGGAGACAGACCACCTGTACGTGAACTATCCAGAGGACTGAGGCGTGGTCGTGATCGTGGGCCTGCAGGCAGGGTAGCATAGCATTTCCATGTTTTGTAGTCCATAGCGGAACTACCTTGATTGTATCTGTGATGTGCTCTGAGTTATTAATGAGAAGACAGTTGAATCCCGAATTGTCTATTGTTATTATTATTTGTGCTATGTTACTTGCGTGCGAAACGCTTAGATGCGCTTCTTTCCTATTTGGGGCCTCGACCCCGAGATCGGAAAGGACCGCATCTTGGTCGTTACACCATGAGCCCGGTCGGCGCCCTGGCCTCACGAATCGGCACCGGTGCCCCCATGGGTCCCAGTTCGTAAGTGAACCGGGACTAATGGGATTTCATCAAGTGGAGCAAAACCCTCTTTTCTACTAGTGAATAGTAGTAATTTAAATAATTATAGAATTTGTTATGACTTTGACGATTCTCGACCCGCATCCTGGTCATCGACTCGGTGGCGCTAACCTACTTGAGAGGCGTCATGTCCAGGACTGGGCTACGCTGAGCTGGCACTGGGAGGTGCTACCTTCTGGGACGCGCATATTCGTGAGCAACCAGTCTCCCGTCGTCGACCCGGAGCTTCTTTGGTGGCGGTTGCGTGGGCCACTTTTTCTGTGGAGGCAGCCTCCCCCTCGAGGAGGAGGTACATCGCCGTGTCAGGGAGGAGGATGATCACGTCCGTCGCTACTTGGTTGCGGTGGACTTCGGGTTCTCCAATACCTGGTAGGTTCTTCAGGGATCTCACCCGAGCAAGAATCCTATGATGGTTCCATCACTTTGGGTGTCCACTTCCCATGCCTCAGTACCGCGGTAGCTCTTTGCGTGATCAGTTTGATGAGGAACCGCGAGTGAACTGGATTATTCGGATCTTCATTAGCTAGTGCTATTATATGATACTAGTCGAGATGTATTAGTGATAATACTCGAGATGTATTTGAGATTATATTCGATAATATTTGATGATGCATTAAGTGGATTATTCTATGTAATAGTGATATTATATATCTGATGAAATTTCTTCTCGATTAGTTAATAAACTTTTTTATCTTTCTTCTGTATTAGTTAAGCTATGATGCTATCGAAAATATAGTAAGACATAGGTCAATTCATGAGTCCCCGCCGGTGAGGAGTCCTCGACGATCGCCGGAGGAGTCCCCGATGATCGCCGGTGAGGAGGCCCCCACGATCGTTGGAGGTGTCCCCGATGATCGCGGGTGAGGAGTCTCCGACGATCTGTGGAGGAGTCCCTGACGATCGCGAGTGAGGAGCAATACTTTATTATTTGAGATGTATTAGTGATATTATATGATAATATTATATATGATCATATTGTTGCAATTGCCTTGTATTGATAACGGCGCCAATTACAGCACGGGAAATGTGTTTCAATGTAGTTTAGTGCATTCCAATTAATCCATAAACAGAGGCAATGTCTAACAATGATAGTATCCCTGAGCGTGATTACTGCTGCGGTGATCGGGGTGTGTGTGATAGGCGGCCTCACCCTGTGAGACGGCAGGTTCTCCACCATCAAGCTTGACGAGACCTTCGATGTTTGTATGGTACGCAACAGTAAACCCTAAACCCTAAGTTGTGCCTCATCTTGAGCTTGTCATTCCATATATCAACGCTACCAAAACGTTTTGCCGCTATGAACGAAGTCCGTGAGTACTGGACAGTGCTTGTCACTACTCCAACAGCAACAAATTAAAATGGAACAAATGTTACATACTGCTGCAAAACAAGTATATTTCGACAGAAGTATAATTTGGAAACTAGCCCAAATTATACATTTTACATGTCACTAGTGCATAGGTTGAGGGCGGGTGACATTCTCCAAAATATCTTTGTAAGAGTTGCTAATTAAGTACACTACTATTGCATAAATGGTGTTGATTACATTGCTAACTAGGCTACTATTATGTTCTTCAGCAGAAGCTGCCAAATGATGTTGTACATGTCTTAATGCATGCTAAAGGTCATATGACAATTATGCTTCTTACTCAATTGAGCGCAAATCAAAAGGACGTCTCAAATTGAAGCATGGAGAGAAATAAAGAAGGATCGCAAGCCACAAGTTGGATACCGTTGGACCTCGCTGCTTCATCACGGAGACATGGGTATTATTCTGTTTTAGGATATCTTACCTAGCAGAGAGGACTAGGTCTTATGAGAGAGAAGTTTTCTGGTTTATATTAACTTGGCATGATTGATTAGGATGATAATTACTATGATGGTTTTTTGTTTTATGAGATTTTAACTTGGTATGATTAAGATGATGATGTGTTGTTAGTTGAGTATGATGATGATGAGTTATATGACATAATATTTGATTAAAGTGGATGCATGCCCGTGATTGATATATGAAACCCTTAAACCCCTGCTTTCAGAAAAAAAATAAAAAACCCAACGTAAGGCAACTGGTGGCGCGTGGATGCCTTTTAGTCTCGGTTGGTTTCAGGAACATGGATTAAATGTCTGCGCCCCCAGGTGTGCTCTGCCAGCCACGTGGAAGGGCGTTAGTCCCGGGTCGTGGTCAACCGGGATGAAAGGGGGGTGGGCCTTTAGTCCCAAGTTATTAGTCCCGGTTGGTGACCCGGGACTAAAGGCCCTTACCAACCGGGACTAATGCCCGTTTCTGCACTAATGTACTTTGTCAAGTCTCAGTCGAGTAAGATCTACCCAAACCCTAGAAAAATTGTTAGATCAATTGTTACATTAGTTGCGATCTTGATCTTATTTGTTGTGGCATTTAAATGCTTTAGCTAGGTACTCGTTTATGTTGTTTTACGAGAATAAGTGTGTATGAACTTTATGTATGAACTTGTATTAATTTGGTCCTTTCGGTATTGAGTAATTAAGATGAGTCGGCAATGGATGTATGATGACCGATGCTCTCCCCAGTTTATTAATGGTGCGGAGGTTTCTGTGTGCGGCTCATGCAAACCAGCGGGGTGGTTTTATGTGTTGTACATGTGATGTCTGTAAGAATGATAGCACTTACTCTAAGTCAAGAGTCATGCAAGTCCACCTATTTACGTCCGGTTTCATGTCCGGCTATAACTGTTGGCCCAAGCAAGGAGAACGAGGGGTTCTAATGGAAGAGAATAAAGGAGAATAGGATGATGACAACTAACAAGTGTTCCCTGAATACGATGGTACTACAATGGGGGAAGAACTGAAGAAGAGGACCAAGAGGAGCCCGCTGATGATCTTGGTTGGGCCATTGCTGATGTAGAGAGAAACTGCGCAAGTGAAAAGGAAAAGTTGAAGTTGTAGCGCATGTTAGCGGATCACAAGAAAATGTTGTACCCAAATTGCTAAGATGATGAGAAGAAGCTCGGTACCACACTGGAATTGATGCAATGAAAGACAGAGAATGGTGTATATGACAAGGGATTTGAAAAGTTGTTGATAATGTTAAAGTAGATGATTCCAAAGGAAAACGAATTGCCCGACAGTACGTACGGAGAAAATAAGGCTATCTGTCCTCTAGGATAAAACTTATTTGCTAAAAAGTTGAGAGGGTTATGTGAAAATCTAGATGCACCTCGTGTACAAAATGGACAATCGCTTTCGAAGTATCATGGTTTTGAATGAAAATTCATGTGTTACAAAGGCATTTCACGTTTTAAACTTATTTCAACTCTAGACTTTTTGTGCGTTCAATATGTACCGTTCAAAGCCACGTAAACAATGTTCAACCCTGTCTCACTTCCTTTGCTATTTTTCATGCATTCAATGATTTATTTGAGTTAAATGACCCTGCAATTTAAAAGCACTACAAATGAACTCTGAAAAGGCAGAAACTTGGCATGATATCATCATTTCACCCACATAGCACCTCGTGTTCAAACAGGACAATTTTTTTCGAAGTATCATGGTTTCGGACGAGAACTCATGTGTTACAAATGCATTTCATTTTTTGAACTTATTTTAACTCTAGACTTGTTGTGCGTTTAATATGCACCATTCAAAGCTATATCGTCAATTTTCAACCATTTCTGACTTCATTTGCTATTTTTCATGCATTTAATGATTTATTTGAGCTATAAAACTAGAAGAGCTAAACACAATCAGTTTTTTATTCAAACACCCATTTAAAAGAACCAAAAAATTACCAAATTTAATATAATGATGAAACACACTAATATTAAACTGTAGGAAAAAGAATCACTCAAAAATCTATTTTTAAAGTAAAGATATTCACAAATTGGTGATTCACACAAAATTCACACAATTCAAATTTAAACTATTCAAATTTGAGAACTACTAGCACTAATAGAAATTTTATAATTTTTGTGACCTAAAGAAAAAGGATTCATTCAAAAACTATAAATATTCTAACAGTTATTTCAAATCTAAAAACAAAAATTGTCCTGCTTAGAAAATAAAGCCAACCAAAAAAGAGAATATAGATCTTTAGTCCCGGTTGGAGCCACCAACCGGGACTAAACGACCCTTCCCGCGTGAAATTTCGGCCTCCGAAAAGGATACCTTTAGTACCGGTGGTGGCTCCAACCGATTGATGCCTTTAGTCCAGGTTGGAGCCACCAACCGGGACTAAAGGTCTCTCATTATATATAGTCATGTCGTCCCGGCCAGTTACACCACAGGATCAAAGTCATCGACGGCGCCGCGAGGCCTCCTCGATGCTGAACCGCTCTGGTCGCCGCTCCTCATCACCGCCCTTGTGTCCTACGCCGAACCTCCACGCCGCCTGCCCCGTCGCCGCCCTCGTCTCCGACGCCAAACCTCCACGCCGCCCGCCCCATCGCCCCCTTGTCTCCGGCCTTGAGGTGACCCACCGGGCCCTCCAACTTCCCCAAGTTCCCCCCAGTGTTCTTGTCGTCGACACTAGCAGCAACATGGAATTAATTAGTATTAGGGGAATATTATTCATATGTTTGAGCTTATTTACTATATATATGATTGTGGAAGTGTTTGTGTTTGGATTTCTTGTAGCAGAAATTAAGCATTTTGTGAATGTTCATATTTAAGTGTATTTCAATGTAATGCATTTTGGCTATCTTGGTCGTTTGATTCCGAGGATTGAATCTCTTAGGAATTTTGTAGGTACAATTAATCGTTAAGAATTCCTAGGATTAATGTAGGAAACCAAAGAATATGAAATTTCAATCCTATGTTTTTGAAATTCCTACATTTTTACAATTATGTGAATTAAAGAGGCCCTAAAGAAATCCTATGTTTATTAAAGTTTATTAATTAGTAGTAATTTAAGTAATTATTGAATTTGTTATCGACATCGATGATGCTCGGCACGCATCCTCGTCGTTGACTCGATGGCGACAACCTGCTTGAGAGGCGACATGTCCCGGACTGGGCTACGCCTCGCTGGCACTGGGAGGTGCTACCTTCCGGGCAGCGCATCTTGGTGAGGAACCGGGCTCCAGTCATCGACCGGAGCTTCTTTTGTGGCAGTTGTGTGGGCCACTTTCTGTGCGGAGGCAGCCCGAGGAGGAATTACGTCACTGTGTCAGGGAGGAGGACTAGCACGTCTGTCGCTACTTGGTTGCGTTGGACGCCGGATTCTCCAATAACTGGCAGGTTCTTCAGGGATCTCACCCGTGCTAGGATACTGTGATGGCTCCTTTTCTTTGGGTGTCCATCGCCCGCACCTCACTACAGCGACAACTCTTTGGGTGATAAGTTTGATCAGGAACCGCTAGTGAACTAGTTTATTTTATAATATTCGATCTGTATTAGCTAGTGATGTTATATGATACTATTCGAGATGTATTAGTGATAATACTCGGGATGTATTCGATATTATATTTGATGACGCATTAAGTGGATTATTCGATGTATTAGTGATATTATATATATGGTGATCTTTCTTCTCGATTAGTTAATAAATTGGTTTATCTTTCTTCTCCATTAGTTAAGATACGGATGCTATCAAAAATATAGGTAGGCATAGGTCAATTCAAGAGTCCCCGCCGATGAGGAGTACTCGACGATCGCCAGAGGAGTCCCGAAGATCGCCGGTGAGGAGTCCCCGATGATCGTCGGTGAGGAGTCCTTGGCGATCGCCGGAGGAGTCCCCAACGATCGCCAGTGAGGAGTAATATTATATTATTCAAGATGTATTAGTGATATTATATGACTATATTGTTGCAATTGCCTTGTATTGAGAATGGTGTGACTTAGAGGACAGGAAATGTCGTTTATTAAAGTATATTTTAATGTAGTGTATTTCAATGTAGTTGACTTCATTCCAATCTATCCATAAACACAGGAAATGTCTGGCAACGATAGTATCCCTGAGTGTGATTACTGCGGCGATGATCGGAGTTTGTGCGTTAGGCGGCCTCACCTGCGAGACTACAGGTTCTTCACCATCAAGCTTGACGAGACCTTCGATGTTTCTATGGTACGCAACGTTGACAAGTGTTTTTTTGTATTCAACATGGCTTCTGTTTCTTTATTTCAACGTGTAATTTAAGTTTTAGACAATTCGACTAGTTCCTTCCTTGTCATGCAAGAAGGTATGTGTTGGAGAGGCTCGGTTTCGAAGACGAGGAGAGCTAACCTGACGACCAAACATGGTTACACATTTCTTATCAAAGTAATGAATGCAGTTAATAACATAGAATTAGGGTGCTCCAATTGAGACGCTCTTTGCAAGGCATATGGATTTCACGAGGACATGAAAATAACCTTCAATCTTCATCCTCAAGATCATATTGAAGGTAACATCTACATTTGGGAGGATGTCCATATGCTTCCTGTTTTACCTTCATGTGAATTTGTCAACCATATTTGTCAATTAATTTGCATTCTATATTTAAAAATAGTTGGTATTCATCCATACTAAATTTTTTATTTATATTTTACAGCTTCTTTCGTTTCTTCGAGTGAAACACAGAAATTAATTGACACGACACACTACACTTATGGATCACATCTAACTTGGGAGGAGAAGGATGTTCTTATCCACTTTATTATTGGTGCCCTGTTTGGTAGGGACAACTTCCCCTATAATTTGGGTAATGACCCAAATTATACATTTTACATGTCCTGTGCATAGGTTGAGGACGGATGACATTCACTGAAATATCTTGGTAAGAGTTGCTAATTAAGTACACTACTATTCCGTAAATGGTGTTGATTTTATTGCTAAGTAGAATATTGTTATGTTCTGCAACAGAAACTGCGAAATGATGTTGTGCCTCTATTGACGCATGGCAAGGGTCACATGACAATTAAAAGCCCACTCAGGGTTCAGTCGAGTTAGATCTAGCAACACCCTAGAAAAATACTATTCCCATGGTTTTGGAATATAAAGTGTATCAGTTTGAGCATGAGTATATTCAAACATGGGCATTGCTGATTTTCAAAATATAATGTGCATCTGTTTGACCATGTCTTTAGGAAAACAATACTTGGAATACATAGGATGCTACATTGGAATCATTGTATTCATCATGAAACTTATTTCCGTATTTCATTTATTCTGTATTGCGGATGTTGATATTCTATAGCCATTGTCAAACATACGCATGTTTGGAACTAGATGCATGCATGTTCATTGCCATGCCATGCCAACCAATACAGTGAAATGCATGCAGCTAGCGACAGTAGAAAATAACGGTAAGCAGCAGATGACTAGGTGGCGATCATGGGCACAACCTTCAGTGGCACGTCCATAACGAGAATATCATTGCTTGTATACCTCTCGGTCACGTCCACCTAATCAGGTGACATGCCCTGGGGCAGCTGCCACTCGAAGGCATGCAACATGGACGCCACCATGAATGGCACGAGTAGCTCCACCATGGGCAATGCCGGGCACAGCCTCCGGCCGGTGCCTAGAGGGATGAACTTGACGTCCTTCCCCCACATGCCGAGCTCTGTCTTTCCGAGGAACCGCTCCGGCATGAACTCTTCGGGCCTATCCCATGCCACCGGGTCGCGCATGATGGACCACGAATTGAAGATGACGGTGGTGCCCTTTGGCACGGCATAGCCACCTATCTCCACGCCCTCCTCCACCACCAGGTGCGGCAGCAGCAGCGGGGCAACAGGGTGTAGCCGCATCGACTCCTTCACCGCGGCCTGCAGGTAGGGCAGCTTCGTCACGTCAACCTCCGTGATTATCTTCTCGTGCCCGAGGGCGGCCTTTATCTCGGCGCGCACCACCACCATCACACCCGGGTTACGCACAAGCTCCGCCATTGCCCACTCTACTGTGATCTTTGTCGTCTCCGTGCCTGCCGCCAGGATGTCGAACAACATGGCCTTCACCTCGCGGCGGCTCAGCTTGCCGGTGGTCATCAATGCCAGCAGCGCGTCCAGGACGTCCTGATGGTGCTTCCCCTCGACCAGCCGGGTGTCAATGATCTTCTCCAACACAAGGAACACACGGTTCATGTGCGTGCCTGTCCAGCGGCGAAGGCCCTGCAGGTCTAGCACCCGCAGCAACGGGTACATGTCCGACACGTTGGGCTCAGCGAGTAGCCCGACGATCTCCTCCATAAGGTCCCTCAACTTGTCCTGGCCGTCGATGGAGAAGAGGGTGTTGGTCAGTAGGTCGAACATGCCGTGGTATAGGACGTGGCCAATATTGACCTCTTGGCCGGCACGGAGGCGGAAGGCATCCAGCATGTGGTGCATGGCCCGCTCCCGGGCGCCCTGCGCCGCGGCCAGGCTGTGAGTTAATCACGTTGTCATGTAGGATTAGGAAAGAAAGCCAAACCGAGTCCTAGTAGTATTAGGATTCCTAGTCCTAGTCTATTTCCATAGTCCCTTGTGGACGTGTATAAAAGACACCCTAGGGGTATTGATTGTAACACCAGAAAAACGAAAAGCAATACAAAGCAAAGGCTCGACACGGGCCTTTAGCCATCAAATCCATCGATCAGTTTTATTCGTGTCGCTAGTTACGCAAGTTCCGTCAAGTAGCCGGCCGAAGCAAGAATCGCGTAGGCACGCCTGTACAGCTGCATACGCACGTTCAAAAGCCAACAATTGGTATCTAGAGCCTCGACGATCTACGATCTACGATGACGGACAGCGACGTTGAGTCGGTTAAGTCCGGCAAAGGCGGTGCCAAGGCGAACAAGAACGGTGACAAGGTGAAGAAGGGCGTCAAGTCAGCAACCAGTGGTGGAGGAACGAGCGGCGCCAACGTCCAGGCGCATCGCAACATCCCCATCCAGTACCCGATGCTCACCGACGCCAACTATGGCGTGTGGGCGGTGAAGATGAAGATTATTCTCCGAACCCTTCGAGTGTGGCAGGCAATCACGGACGACGACGTCGATGACGAGTCCGACGAAGGTGCCATGGCCGCCATAGCCCAGTCCGTGCCGAATTCCGTGCTAATGACATTGGCGGAGTTCGAGACGGCAAGAGAGGCGTGGAACGCACTCAAGGAGATGAGGATAGGAGAAGATCGCGTCACCAAGGCTCGGGCACAAGTGCTGAAGCGCCAATTTCACAAGTTGCAGATGGAGGAAACTGAATCGGTGAACGACTATGCCATGCGTCTTACTACTTTGGTGGGAGAGATCCGCGCGCTTGGTGCAAAGCTCGAGGAGACCGAGATTGTGGAGAAATTTTTCAGTTCAGTGACTGACAAATTCACGTACATCATCGGCACGCTCGAGCAGCTTTACGACATCGATGACATGACCATAACGGAGGTGATTGGACGCCTGCGGACGTGGGAAGAGAATGCTCGTGGCTGTCGAAAAGGCAACGGAGGAGGTAGTGACCAACTCATGTACTCGCGTACAGATTGGGAGTCCCCAAGTAGCAAAGGAAGGCGTGATGGCAACGAAGGCTCAAGCAACGCAACGCGCGGCGGACAAACCGGAGAAGGCAAAGGAAAAGGCCAACCACAAGGTCGTGGTAAGGCAGACCGATCTAAAGGGCGGAAGCAACGGAACTTGGATATGTCCGAGGTCAAGTGCTATAACTGCAACGAGATGGGTCACTTTGCAAAGAATTGTCCGGAGCCTGACAAGCGGGAGATCAAGGCAAATTTGGGAAAGGAGGAAGACGAAGGTCCAGGTCTTCTGATGGCCGAAGTTTGTGATCTCGCTGAAACAGTGGTTGTGAAACCAAGCCAGAAGGTGCTACTTCATGAGAAGAATGTGACACCTAAGTTATCCGGGGATCACAACGTGTCGTGGTATCTCGGCACGGGTGCCAGTAACCACATGACGGGATGCAAGGAGAAATTTCTCGAGCTGGAATATGATGTTGAAGGCTCGGTCAAGTTTGGTGATGGTTCAAATGTGGAGATTTGTGGGCAAGGATCTGTGCTCTTCGAGGGTCTCACAGGCGAACATCGCATACTCACCGGAGTGTACTACATCCCACGGCTTCGCAACAACATCATCTCTATCGGGAAACTTGACGAGAATGGATGCAAGGTGGATATCGAGAACGGAGTGATGACGATCTTCGACAACCTCCGGAACGTGCTAACTCGTGTTAGTCGCACACGGAACAGGCTCTATATCCTCAACCTTGATCAATCTCAACCGGAGTGTTGGCTCGCCAAGAGTGATGATGATTCGTGGTTATGGCATGCTAGATTTGGACATGTTAACTTCTACGCCTTGAAGAAGATGTCAAAGATGGAGATGGTATCAGGGATGCCAGTTATTGACCATGTTGATCGAGTATGTGACGGGTGCTTGGTTGGAAAACAGCACCGCAGGCCGTTCCCTGCTCAGTCTACCTACCGTGCAAGTGATGCACTCGAGCTGCTCCATGGTGATCTATGTGGCCCTATCACCCCGGCAACTCACGGAGGAAAGAAGTACTTCTTCCTTGTGGTAGATGACTACTCGAGATATATGTGGGTCGTTCTCCTACGGTCTAAAGATGAGGCGTTTGAAGCATTCAAGAAGCTGAAGGCTGCAACAGAGATGGAACACAAGCTGAAGGTTCGCGCTCTACGGACAGATCGCGGCGGAGAGTTTACGTCGAATGAGTTCAACGACTACTGCGAGAAGATTGGCATAAAGAGGTTCCTCACGGCACCTTACACGCCGCAGCAGAATGGGGTCGTTGAAAGGCGCAATCGAACCGTCGTTGACATGGCAAGGAGTTTACTCAAGAGCAAGAACCTGCCGGGGACTTTTTGGGGAGAAGCTGTCTCGACGGCGGTCTATCTTCTCAACCGGGCTCCAACGAAGGCGGTGGTCGGCAAGACTCCGTATGAAGCAATTTACGGACGTAAGCCGAATGTGTCTCATCTACGGACATTCGGGTGCGTGGCACATGTGAAGACGGCGGAGCCGCACCTCTCAAAGCTTGCCGATCGTAGCACCAAGATGGTGTTCATCGGATACGAGAGCAGTTCTGGCACCAAGGCATACCGTTTCTACGATCCACAAACCAAGCGTCTACGGATTTCACGCGACGTCGTGTTTGAAGAAAACCAAGCGTGGAATTGGAGCGCCGCAGCCGACGATGCTCCAAACAGTAACATATTTGCAGTTGAATTTCCAACTGATGATGATGCAGGGGAGGATGTCCAGGTGGTTGGCAAGACGCCCAACCAAGGTGACCACAATGGTAGTGATCATCATGGTGCCGACACCGACGACGACGCGCATAGGTCGCAAGGAGATAGCGACAACGCCGCGCACGACACAGGCGGAGATCTCGACGACAACATCGACAACGAGGCGCATAGTGACGACGACAATCAAGATGATGGTCACGGTCACGACGACTACGCCGACGACACGGATGTCGATGACACACCAAGGTCTCAGCCGTCTTCCTCAAGTGCATCAACACCGACACAATTTGTGTCGCCTCCCTCGCAAGCCACAACGGACTCCTCAGGGCCTCGTCGCTACAAGACCCTCAAGAAAGTCTACAAGTACACAAAGCCAGTTACGCTCGAGTACTCCGGACTATGTCTGTTCGGAGTTGAGGAGCCGGTGAACTTCGTAGAGGCGAGCAAAAGCCCTAGCTGGACGCACGCCATGGATGAGGAGATGAAGGCAATTGAGAGCAATGGCACGTGGACTTTTGTAACCCGACCTCCAAACCAAAAGACGATAGGTTTGAAGTGGGTTTACAAGTTAAAGAAGGACACGGAGGGTGCCATTATGAAGTACAAGGCAAGACTCGTTGCAAAGGGCTACGTACAACGTCAAGGAGTTGACTATGATGAGGTGTTTGCACCGGTTGCTCGAATCGAGACGGTGAGAGTGCTCCTAGCTTTGGCAGCACAAGAGGATTGGAAGGTTCATCATATGGATGTTAAGTCCGCTTTCCTCAACGACGATCTCACAGAAGAAGTGTACGTGGAACAACCCCTCGGCTACGAGAAGAAAGACGAACAAGCGGAAGTTGACAAACTCAAGAAGGCACTTTACGGGCTGATGCAAGCGCCAAGAGCTTGGAATTCAAAGTTAGACCAAAGTATGGTCACGCTCGGGTTCAAAAGATGTGCCCTCGATGATCCGAAGGACAGTCTAGAAAGCACCGAAGAAGAGGTGAAGATTGAAAACACGACCAAAAAGAAGTGTTGTCATCGAGCTACGGACGAGCCAACGACAGTAAAGACGGTCCATAAAATGCTGCAAGGGACGACAAAGGCCATGCCGATGATAACAGTTATGAGAAGCAACAATCGTGTTTGGGACCCAGGTCGAAAGTAAGGACATCGTGATTAGGGGGTGAATGTGAGTTAATCACGTTGTCATGTAGGATTAGGAAAGAAAGCCAAACCGAGTCCTAGTAGTATTAGGATTCCTAGTCCTAGTCTATTTCCATAGTCCCTTGTGGACGTGTATAAAAGACACCCTAGGGGTATTGATTGTAACACCAGAAAAACGAAAAGCAATACAAAGCAAAGGCTCGACACGGGCCTTTAGCCATCAAATCCATCGATCAGTTTTATTCGTGTCGCTAGTTACGCAAGTTCCGTCAAGTAGCTGGCCGAAGCAAGAATCGCGTAGGCACGCCTGTACAGCTGCATACGCACGTTCAAAAGCCAACACAGGCTGCGCGGGGAGAAGATGTGCGTGGCGGCGATGCCACGAAGCGTCTTCCACAGCCTGTCGGAGCTTGGCAGCCAGACCATGGAGCAGTCGGCGTGCGCCATGGCGCGCCTTGTGTCCGGGATGGTGCGTGCCGCAATGCGGCGGTCGTACTTGTTGAACGCTTCCCACGCAGCATCTCGGGAGGACACGAACACAGTGCTCACCACGCCGAGCTTAAGCATCATGACGGGGCCATGGGTCTGCGCTAGGCGTGCGAGGTTGCGGTGGAGGTTTCCACCGCGTAGGTCCAGGAGGTTGCCGACTATGGGCCACGGCCGGGGACCTGGCGGCCACCGCGGGGCACCTCCTCTCGTGTACGGCAACACGTGGTACAAGAGTGGCACCGCCAGGAGTGCTATCCAAACCAGCAACAGTTCAGATGCCATTATATGTTATGTGTAATAGATGAAGATTATGAGTTGCAGCAGGTAGGCTTCCTGTTTGAAGAAAGTATGAACGAATGCTTGCCTATATATAGCTAGTGCCGGCCGTTACCAACACAACGGGTCTTAGACAAAGGAAACCTGTTAGTTTTTTTCACTCAAAAAAATAGTAAGCTGTAGCACCGATAATAGCACGTTATAGCGTGTAGAGAATTGACTCGTTAAATTGATCCATATAAAATGCCTCGCTAATAGCACGTTATAGCATACTAATAGTATACTCAAAGGGTCACACTATTTTGTATAACACGTTATTGTTTTCCTTGGTACTCCCTCTATAAATTAATATAAAAATGTTTAAATTGTTAAAGTAGTGATCTAAATGATTTTATATTAGTTTATGCAGAGGGTATTACCTGAGCAGCAGGGTCTATGTAGTCTGCCCACTTGTGATTGGTAAAGGTAAACGCTTTTATCTGACGCGTCGGCCGAATCGTTTGGACAGTCGCGCGCCTAGCTGGCGGGTTAATGCAACATTTTTTCGTTAAATTTACTGAAACCATGTGTTATTTTCATACAAACGTTTTTCATGCAGCTTTTTTTCTCGTCCAAATTTGTTGCAACCAGCGTTCATACACTAGTGGGGACGGGGCCTTTAGCCCCGGCCCGTAAGGGGCTTTAGTCCCGGTTCACCAACCGGGACTAAAGGGGCGTGACTAAAGGCCTAACCTTTCGTCCCGGCCGTCTTACAAGCCGGGACTAAAGGTGCTCCACGTGGGCGCCTCGTAGCGCCCCAGGGGCAGGCCCTTTAGTCCCGGTTCGTTACACGGACCGGGACTAAAGATTTTCAAATTTTGCTGGTTTTGGGGTTTTTTTTTTTGAATGAAATTATTTTTGGGTTTTAGGGTTTTAGGGTTTAGGTGTTCGGGAGATTAACGTGATGCCTCGTTTGCTGTTCAGGAATTAGTTTTCATATAACTTAAATAGCAATATTTATGCATATATATATATATATATATATATATAAGATTAACTTATCTTACAAGCGATCATATATATACAATTATATGGAGATCTGAATTATCGGGACTAGAGCCCGTCTATTCGATTACATGGACGAACATCAGTAATGGCCCATTAGCTACACTAAATCGTCCTTTGTCTTCTATAGCTTCCGTCCTCAGAAATCCCGCAAGCTCCTCTCCAACAGCAATCGCGCGTTGCTCTGGTAGGACCTTCGTCCTCATGGCCGTGTGCTATATAAGAAGAGGAGATGAATATGAATATCAATCATGATAACAAAGAATGACGGGTAAAAATAGAGGTGTGAATGTTCATTGCTTACGTAGAATCTGTGATCCTTGAACTCAGAGGTAAACGTGCGAATGGTCTCGCAAACATAGTATCCGCATAGATGCGTTCCCCGTGGCTGCTGGTCGCACTTTACGAGAATAGAATATATATAATCAAAATAATAATCTAGCATCATAAATATATTGAAAATTAATAGAAGTATATCATACTACTACTTACCTGAGCCGCTCTAAAGGTCAGCTTCTCAGGAAAGTTACCGGGAGTCACGCACTTGAACCGCTTCCAAACCCTGCCCGACAAGGATAATGATTTGCTAAGTTTTTCATTAATTGATATATCAGAAAATCATCGAAAGAGACCGATAAAGCGCAAGAATGATTAAAATTACCCTTGGAGCATGTCCTGCAGGCTTTGGAACTGTTCCAAGGGTCTCGATAATGGGTCGAAGGCATCAACTCTTCCCTTATCAATTTGAATGTCTAACAGAATCGAATGAAAGCTACACATGTATGTATATATATATATATATGTGTGTGTGTGTGTGTGTGTGTGTGTGTGTGTGTGTGTGTCAGTAACTTATCAATTACACTTATAAGTGAATGGACACAACAGAGTAAAGACCCTCACCTGAAGTTGTATGGAAACAGTATGTGGTCACAGAAATTTTGATCTCTTAGAAGCCTTAGAAGGTTTTCCTCTGTCTCCTTGGGTTTGTCAGTTGGCGTCGCTATATGTATTTTATCTGGGTCAATAAACCCAATATTTAGGATGCTCTTACTTTTACAATCCAGAATCTTCATTATGCATAATAGAGTACAAGTTATATATAGACAATGAATTGAAATAACTAAACAAGTTATATGTAGACAACGAATTGAAAAACTTACAGACAATAGCAACTCATTAGCGATTTGTTGAGGGCGTCGCCATTGTACATCTGGAAGAGTTCATCAAAGTCGATATGGATTTCTTCGGAGCGGCCGTAGTACTCCCGTGGGACACTCAGCACGATCATCGTTCTCCCATTCTTTGATTCACTTAAGTACCATTTATGCAAGTAACGCATATTTGTTGGGAGATCATCTTTGCTGACCAAAGGCTCTCCCATGACAAACTGTGGCTTAGGGGCTACCACAGCCTTGGGTATCCTGTCGTCTTGGGAAGCCAGCAAATCTTCAACCGAGATACCACATTCAGCCGCCAACTCCTTTGCTCTTTCAAAAGCTTGCCCCTGCACCGGAGGGGGAACATTCTCGGTTAACACCTTGAGGGGTGGGATCGACTGTTTGTCCTGTTGTCGAAGCTGAGGAACGTCTGATTTTTTTCTTGCTTGTAGTTGAACTTGATTTGCTCCCACTTGCACTTGCACGTGAGCTGCTCTTTTTCACTTCCTTCTGCAATGTGCGTGTATAGTCATCGGGCTTATAGTGTAAGTCATACTGTGATGGAAGGGTTATGAAGTCTTTTGCCCATGCTATTTGCTTCTTGGTGTATTCCGGACGGAGCTCGGGTTCCTTCTTTTTCATCTGCGCATCATGTTGTTCCTTTGCTATCCTGGCGTTTTCCTCGGGGGTACGATCATAAGGTCTGATAGGAAGATTAGCATGAGGTAGCTTTGGGAGGGCTGACAGTTTGCGCTTTGGGGAGCTCTGTCGCTTAGAAATCATCGATGGAGCGTTCTTGCTGGCGCGCTACCGCTTAGTATCATGTGCGGGCGGCGGCGGAGACGGACGACCCAAGTCCGGCGGCGGTGATCGAGATGGACTCGTGTTGTGCTGGCCGACGTCATGTGGAGGGCTTGGAGGTAATGGAGGTGTAGGCGACCTGCGACGACTCGGAGGCGGTGTTGTCCTTGGGGCCGAGCCTGGAAGCTTGATGTAGTTATTGTCCCATAGGATGACTCCACCCAGTACTTCTCCGAGTGTCCTCTCATATTCGGGTCCGGCTATGTCGAGCTCCATATCATTAAACCCCGTCATGATTTCATCCACCACGCTTTAGCAAAGCCAGCTGGAATCTCACGGCCATGCCAGCGTGCATCAAGGCCAGAAACTAAAGCTTGTCCGACGGCCACCTTCATGGATATGTTCTTATTTTTACAATTCAGAATCTTCATTCTGCATAATAGAGTACAAGTTATATGTAGACGATGAATTGAAATAACTAAACAAGTTATATGTAGACAACGAATTGAAAAACTTACAGACAATAGCAACTCAAAAGCGATTTGTCGAGGGCGTCGGCATTGTACATCTGGAAGAGTTCATCAAAGTCGATATGGATTTCTTCAGGGCGGCCGTAGTACTCCCGTGTGACACTCACCACGATCATCGTTCTCCCATTCTTTGATTCACTTAAGTACCATGTATGCAAGTAACGCATATTTGTTGGAAGATCATCTTTGCTGACCAAAGGCGCTCCCATGATAAACTGTGGCTTAGGGGCTACCACAGCCTTGGGTAACCTGTCGTCTTGGGAAGCCAGAACGTCTTCAACCGGGATACCTCATTCATCCGTCCACTTCTTTGCTAATTCCAAATCTTGCCCCTGCACCAGAGGGGGGACATTCTCGGGTAACACCCTGAGGGATGGATCGACTGTTTGCCTGTTGTCCAAGCTGAGGAATGTCTGATCTTTTTTTGATTGTAGTTGAACTTGATTTGTTCCCACTTGCACTTGCACGTGATCTGCTCTTTTTCACTTCTGTCTGCAATGTGCGTGTATAGTCATCAGGCTTATGGTGTAAGTCATACCGTGATGGAAGGTTCGTGAAGTAGTTTGCATATGCTATTTGCTTCTCGGTGTATTCCGGACGGGGCTCGGGTTCCTTCTTTTTCATCTGCGCATCATGATGTTCCTTTGCTATACTGGCGTTTCCTCAGCGGTACGATCATAAGGTCTGATAGGAATATTAGCATGAGGTACCTTTGGGAGGGGCGACAATTTGTGCTTTGGGGAGCTCCGTCGCTTAGAAATCATCGACATTGCGTTCTTGCTAGCACGCTTCCGCTTAGTATCTGGAGCGGGCGGCGGCGGAGACGGACGACCCAAGTCCGGCGGCGGTGATCGAGATGGAGTCGTGTTGTGCTGGCCGTCGTCATGTGGAGGGCTTGGAGGTGACATGCGACGACTCGGAGGCGGTGTTGTCCTTGGGGCCGAGCCTGGAAGCTTGATGTAGTTCTTGTCCCATAGGATGACTCCACCCAGTACTTCTCCGAGTGTCCTCTCATCTTCGGGTCCAGCTATGTCGAGCTCCATATCCTGAAACCCCGTCATGATTTCATCCACCCCGACTTTAGCAAAGCCAGCTGGAATCTCACGGCCATGCCAGCGTGCATCAGGGCCAGAAGGTAAAGCTTGTCCGACGGCCACCTTCATGGATATGTTCTTGAATTTCTGATGGAGTTCACATGATGTTGACTCCTTGATTCCATCCACGGGGTAGCCGGACCGCCCTCTATCATTCTTCGTTCATCGTCGGGCTGGGCCTCAGATTCAGCCACGCTGCTTTTCCGCTTAGATGGGGCGCCGATAATATCAAGTGCAGGATCTTCCTGGCGCGGTACTCCTCTAAGCTCATCAATCTGCTTCTTTTGCTCGTTAATCCTGGCAAGCAACTGGTTGAACTTGTCATTCTCCTCATCCTGCTACCGCTTCTTTGCTCTCTCTCGGCTTCTGTAAGTGTCTTGGTCTCTGGCAAACCCAAGCCACCACGGGTAAGAAGGACCGAAGCCTCGCGTTCGTCCTCCATGTTCGTCATTGCCGAGGACCAGTGTGAGCAAATCTTTATCTCTATCTGCAGTGAACTTTCTTTGTCCCTCCTTAATTTCTTTCACTATCCTTTTCCAATTCTCCCTGGGTATCCTAAGATCGTCATTGCAGATGAGGTCCCCTGTTGTTTCGTCGTACGACCCACCATGCGCAAGGAACCAATTTCTTTCTCTCAATTCCCACTCATCACGGAGTGGTTCAGGTACGATGCCTTTATCTATCAGATCTTGCTGTTTCTTATCCCACTTTGGGATGGCAGTCTCATAGCCCCCTGGCCCCAGCTTGTGGTGATATTTCTTCTTGTCGGCATTTATCTTGTTCTTTTCTGATAATGCCTGGGCATCTTCTGACTCCTTGTACTCTTGAAATGCCTTCCAGTGATTCGCCTGCTTGGCTAGATACCCCTCAAATACTGACACTTTCTTTGTCTTCAGATAGTTTTTCCATAGCTTCTTCTTCCAGCTACGGAACAGTTCGACCATCTTCTTCAGAGTCCACTGCTTGACTTTGGCCCTCAGTTTGTCTGCGGCGTCTTCATTCTCACATTCTGGCAGGTTGAAATGTGACATGAGATCATTCCAAAGATTATCTTTGTACCTTTCGGCGACATAGTCAGTATCGGCTACCCCTTTGCGCTTGTTCCACTCCCGAACGCTGATCGGGACGTGATCCCTAACGAGAACTGCGCATTGCTTCTTGAATGTGTCAGCAGCATTCTTAGGAAGCTTGGGTTCGGCCGTAGGAAATATCACCTCAAATGTGTAATGCGTCCGTGCATCCAACTTTCTAGTCGGGTCTCGTTTCGTAGTTTTGCTCGATGTGGAGGCCTAAGAGGGAGAAACATTCGTCAAATGAATGTATATGTATATAATATAGAGCTATCTCCAATATTTTTCAAATATTACAAGTGATTATCGAACTTCATATGTATACCTCGCCGGACTTCTCCTCTTCACCGGCTTCTCCATCAGTGGAGCTATCACCTTCTCCGTCATTGGACCTATCTCCTGCCCCATCGGCTTCATCTTCGTGTCGCTCGAGCTCCATTCCAACGTCCTGGTTTAGATATGACGACGGAGATTCGGCTGGTTCAACGTCGGGGCCGTCTTTGATTATATCTTCGAGAAGTTCTTCCTCTTCGAGGTTCCTGATATGTGGATCGATAGTTCTGCAAAAAACGGATTCTCTTAACCTTTGTACCAAAAAAGAATTATTCTATCAGGAACTCCGTTCCAAAACAACTTAAGTCCCGGGTCGTGGCTCCACCCGGGACTCCTAGATTTCTGCATAGTATTCAAAGTAGGAGTACTTTTCCAATTTGAGCATTCAATAAGCAAAACCAAATCGTAAAATAAAGTAGTATTCAAATTAGCATGCATTCAATTATAAGCTAATACATCATCACTTTGGTCCGTACATCGTCGAATATTATCACTAATACTCATCGAATACTATCATACATATAGCATCACCGATACATCTAGAACCGTAGCGCCTGACGGGTATCGGCGCGGGCGGTGGACACCCAAAGAGAAGGAACCATCACAGGATCATAGCTCCAGTGAGATCCCCGAAGAACCTGCCAGGTATGCTCGAACCTGCCCTCCAGTCCAACCATGTAGCGACGGACGTGCTCATCCTCCTCACTGACACGGTGACGTACCACCTCCGCGGTGTCCGGAAGCCTCGGCACCCTCACTGGCCCACGCGACCGCCACCAAACAAGGATCGGGTCAACGACGGGCTGGCTCCTCACCAACCTAGAAAATTATCTTTAGGATTCAAATAGAACATATGCAATGGAACCTAGAGAGATCACTATAGCTATCCAATGGAACCTAGAGAGATCACTAGCTATATGCAATTTTCATGACTATCAACCTGGCGAAAAGGCTTATCTTCGTGTCACACCAATGAGAGGTGCACACCGTTTCGGAATCAAGGGAAAGTTAGCTCGTCGTTATATTGGTCCTTTCACTGTTCTCGAAAGGCGTGGAAGAGTGGCTTATCAATTGGAACTGCCGGCGAACCTTTCTCAGGTTCACGATGTCTTCCATGTTTCTCAGCTCCGTCGCTGCTTCAAGGACCCTATTCGAGCAGTGGATCACGATATGCTTGAACTACAACAAGACCTCTCTTATAAAGAGCATCCGGTCCGCATTCTCGACCAAGCTGAACGTAAGACTCGTCGCAAGGTCACTAAGTTCCTTAAGGTGCAGTGGTCAAATCACTCTGAAGATGAAGCCACTTGGGAACGCGAGGATCATCTTCGTGATGAATACCCCGGGCTCTTTCCCTCTACCTCTTTATTCTCGGGACGAGAATTCTTGTTAGTAGGGGAGAATTGTGACATCCTGGACTTTTGCTACAGTAATTATTGTAATTAAGCTACAGTGATCAATCGCTAATGATGCCACGTCATCGAATTCCCATCTCAGACCCGCGTTGATTCGAGTCTGTCCGGATCCAAAATTTGAAAACAAAAGAAAAAGTGTTTTATAAATTCATGTTAAATATTAAAAGAATATGTATGTGAAAGAGAGAATTAGAAGTATGCATAATAAATTGTAAAAGAAAGTATAATAAAAGTATTTAAAAAGAAAGTTAAATAGTATATTAAATAATAAAAGATTAAAAAAAAACCAACCGGCCCAACTGGGCCAAAAGGCCCAGCCGGCCACCCCCATCCCACAAACCCTAGCCACCCCCCCCCTGGCGAGGGAGCCGCCACCTCTCCCTCCCCCCTCCCCTGAGCGCCGCCAGCCTGCCCCCCTCGTGGGGGGGCCCCAAACCCCCACGCGCGAGAGCCCCCCCTCTCGGTCCTCTCCCCCACCCCCACCGACACTCCCTCCCAATTCCCGTGACTCTCTCCCCCCCACACCAGATCTCCTCCCTCCCACGAGCCCTCCTCTCGGTCTCCCGTCGGCCCCCTTCCTCCCGCCGGCGGCCCCTGCCGCCTCTCTCCCTCTCCCGTCGCCCCTCCTCCACCTCGCCCCCTCCCTGGCCGGCGCCCCTCCCCTCTCCCGGCCGGCGAGCCCCTGCTCCTCCAACCGCCAGCCACCACTCCTCCTCCTCCGGCGGCGAGTTCCCCCCCACGGCCCCGTTCTCCCGCCGGCGAGCCCCCCCCCCCCCTCGGCCTCCACCCCGCCGGCAGGGGCCCCGGCCTCCTCGAGGTCCGTCTTGCCGGCCTCACCCACTCCGGCCGGCTCCATCTCCGGGGGGCCCTCCTCACCGGGGCCCCTCTCGGCGAACCTCCGGCCGGCTCCTCCTCGCCGGCACGCCCATCTTCACCGGAACCGCGTCACCGTCGTCACCTTCACCTTCGTGCGAACTCCGGCTTCATCGGGTCGTCTCGTCACCGTCGGTGAGCCCCTCCTCGGGCTCCTCCCACCATGTCGATCTCCTCACCGCCCCGGTTCCGTTCCGGCAAACGGGACCCCGATCCGTCGACAGTAGACTCCGGTAGGAAGGATTGAACTTTTGGTTCTTCTAGGTGGAGTTAGCAGAGAGTTGTTCTCTGTCTGTTAACAGAGAGAGGGAGATGAGTGTTGAGAGAGAAAAGTAAATAAAACAAATGTTGTATTCCGTATGTATGTATGTATGTATGTATTTGATACCCGTATTTATGTATGTATTGCGTATATAGATATTGGAGGAATACAATATTTGCATGTTTATATCTATGGTAGGAAAATGAGTAAATGGCCTTAGGCCAGTTACCGGTGGGGCCAATGCAACCGTTGTCTATGACAGGGAGGCCCCACGCGATAATTAAAAATAAAAAAATAAAAATAATGTTTTTATTAAATAAATAGATATATTAGTTAAATTAATTAATTAGAATAATGAGAGAATGCCACGTGGGTCCATCATTAAATTAAACTGTTAAATCAATATTTAATCGATATTAAAACTTGTGCCTATGACGTTCGGGACCCGCTGGTCAGTTGACCGGTCAAATATTGATGTCAGCCTGACATCGCGACGATGTCATAATGGGATTTTATTAAATCTTTTAAATCTGTTTTTAATTCCTAAATAATTAATAAAACTTTGAAAATTAATATTAAATAATTCGTAAGTCAAATCGAAATATTTTCAACATGAAAGTTGATCAGCAAAACGAGACGAACCCGGATACACGGCCCGTTCGTCTGTCACGCGTCCCTAGCATAGCAAACTTGGAACTTTTCCATCGTTTCCAGTATAACCGGTAGTAGCCCGAGACCGGGAAAATATCGTGAGATATTCTTCCGACCCGTCTATGACGGATGTTGCTGCGTTAGCTCATGTCTAGCCTGCATCTTGCCATGTCATGCTTTGTGTTGCATCGGTGCTATTATTTATTGTTTCTTCCCCCTCTTCTTACCGGTAGACCCCGAGACTGACGCTGCTGCCGGGTACATCTACGACCCTGCCGATCAGTCCTTTGCCGCAGAGCAGCAAGGCAAGCAAACCCCCCTTGATCATTCCTATATCGCCTATGTCTTTCTTCCTACTGCTTGCATTAGTATTTTGCTACTGTTGTAGTTAGCTCCTATATCTGATGCATAGCCTATTTTTGATGAACTGCTACTTTCAGTCCTGTACTTTAAATATGCTTAGTATAGGTGGAGCAGTCATCCCCTCTGACCCCGTAGTTCAGGTGCCCCGCTTGTTTTCAAATCTCTATCTTTGATCGACGAGCCAGACCCGACACAGCACATTCACCCCCCTTCGTTGTACGACGCTACAGAGATACTATCGGGTACCGAGGGTGACACCTCGCTAAGTACTCCTAATGACATCTCTGTAGTATAGCTAGTCGGTCGTGGTTATCGAGGATGATTCCTCTTTCACCATTCCCGATGACGCCTCTGTCGTGCAACCCCGCGAGTGTGGACCCCCGAGGGTGATTCCTCTAAGCCCACCTTGACGGGTACATCGTTCGGAATCCAACGAGGGTGATACCTCGGATTCCCCCCGATGTTAGAACCACACAGTTACTTGACCATGTTACTGGGATCATTGCTGATTAGTTGTAAGCCGGGTGGATTCCCGTGAGACTGTGTGGCTGGCCTAATTAAAATGCTAATGGATTTGGGTATTTTGATCTGGGTTGGTCGGAGACCTTTTCGCACTAACCGGCTACGCGGGAAGAATTATGGGTACTCGGCGTCGCGGTATCAGCCGAAGCTTTTCAGATGCCAGCAATGTAGCGGCGCGCGCCCGAGTGGTCCCGAGATGCATCGCGCTTGTGATTAAGGGATGCTAGGACTGACGTCGGCCGCCCATGCCACGTGCAGGAGCGTGAAGGGGAACTGGGCCCACGAACCCTTTGTGCTTAGGATTTAGATCGGCGGGCTGGCCTCTCTGATTAGTCTTAGGTGGGGCTGCGACGTGTCGATATTCCGAGGCCGGGCAGGATCCAGAAAAGTATGCCCGGCCAGAGTGTTATCGAGCATGACGGGACATGTGGTGCACCCCTGCAGGGTTGAAAATTAACTATTCGGATAGCCGTGTCCACGGTTACAGCACGACTTGGAGTTGTGCCCCGATCTTTACAACTACAATTGTTACTTAACTGTAATTAGTTTGCCTCGGGATTGCTTCCTCGCAGGGAGTCGAGGGAGGATCTTTAGGCGTGACCTCACTTTAATTTTGCTGCAACAATATGACTATTTATGTGTTACCCCTGTTCTACTCTCGTCTATTGCTGCAAGACCCTGAAGATGCTAGTCTTCGCTAGGACTAGGCCTTCTCTCTCTATTCTCGCATTGCTGCAGTCAGTCCACATATAACCCCCCCTTCTTTGATAGTGATGCATAATTAGAATAGTTCTGATGTAAGACTTGCGAGTACTTTGGATGAGTACTCACCGCTGCTTTGCTCCCCCCTTGTCCCCTTGATCCGTTTGCTGCGACCAGATGATGGAGCCCAGGAGATGGAGGTCCCCGCCGCCGACGACTGCTACCCCGACGGTGCCTACTACTACGTGGAGGCCGCTGATGATCAGGAGTGGTTAGGAGGTTCCTAGGCAGGAGGCCTCGCCTCGTTCGATCGTTGTATCTTTTGTGCTAGCCTTCTCTAAGGCACCCCTTGTTTTATGTCTGTACTCAGATATTTGTTGCTTCCGCTGACTCGTGTGTTTATCGAGCTTTCGTATTCTAGCCCTCGAGGCCCCTGGCTTGTAATATGAAGCTGATGCTATTTTATTTGTGTATAGAGTTGTGTTGTGATATCTTCCCGTGAGTCCTTGGGTTTGATCGTACGCATTTGCGTGTATGGTTAGCGTACGATTAAGCCGAGGGCGTCACAAGTTGGTATCAGAGCCAACTGCCTGTAGGTAGCCCCCTTTCCAACTTCTTGGCCGAAGTTGAGTCTAGTGTTTGAAAAACTTTACTAACACTGATGTTGTGGCTTACGGGCCCACATCTCAATTGGGTGGTATTAGTATCTTTTACTCCTTTCCTATACTCTGGGCTCTACTTTCTCTTCTCTTTCGGGTCAAAGATTTTACTAACTCTAACATTAGGTTCTCGAATCACATCGATCCGGAGCGTTGGACTATCTACTCTTTTTCTCCTGAATATGTATTACACACACTGTCATTGACATCCGTCAATCTTATTTTCAGATGCGTCCCGCAAGACAGCACGTGCGCCTGACACAGGCCACTGAGACGACTGGGTTCCCGGCCATTTTGGTCGATCTCCTGACCAGGCTGGGATATCGCTGGTACCCCGAGTACACTGTGTTCGAGGATTTCCGCGAGTACAACCAGTACCAGTACCAGGCTGAGGTTCGCATCTTCGACCAGAGGGGCGGCGAGACCCTCGAGCGCCATGTGTTCTGTGGTATTGGAGTGTCGGTCGAGATGGCCGTCCATGATGCGGCCTACATCGCCATCACCCGTCTCCGTGGAGCGTACCCTCACCTGGAGGAGACCCCTTTCAGATACATCCCGCATGCTCCTGCTGGGGATGAGACTGGATCTGATCTCACTGCCTACTCTTCTGACGTTCGGGAGCGCAGCGACCGTTCCTACGTCGCTGTCTGCGCCCCCTACGTGACGCGTCGCTACGACGCGCGGGTTCTCATGTAGTACACTGAGGCAATGGATCGTGCTTTCCGAGCTCTGACTGTGGAGTTGTATGCTACGCGCGCTCGTCTTTACGACGCATTGACAGAGCTGCAGCCATCACACTGTCCGAGGGTTCCACCTATGCGCATCCGTGAGCCGAGCGGGACAGAGCTACCATCAGCTCTTGAGTGGACTGATGTTGGGGGTAGAACCCCTGCACTTGGACCTCAGCTGCTCGACTGGATGCGGTACCCTCACCAGAGTCACAACGGGACACAGGGTCCTGTCCCTACCTTCTATCACCGCCAGCTACCAGGATTCGATCGTCATCTCCGACGTTGATGTAGCCTTATCGCTACATCTCTGGTACTCTTCCACCGCGTGCCTGCGCACCGCCTAGTGAGTCCAGGGTATCGTCAAATGCGTCCGGGCTATCGCCAAATTTCGAATTTGTAATCGTTAGTCTGTAATCGAACTTATGTATGGGTCTGTATGTCGAACTCAACTACTATGGAGTATCTATCGCATTTCCCTTTCATTATGCTTGATTACTTCATGAATGCGTGCGATGCCTTTCAATTACTTTAAGCTAAACTACCCCTGCTAAATATTTAACAGGATGGTTAGACCAGCTGGCCGCCGCGTGGCCGTGCCAACGATGCACCACCCCCGCCTCCTGAGTATATGGCGGGGATGATCCAACAGTTTGAGCTGAACCGCCAGTTTATGCAAGGGCTCATGGATCAGTTCCAAAGGCCGAACATGAACCAACCACAAGGCGTGACACTACAAGACTTCTGCCGTCTCAGCCCTGCGATCTACCGCAGCTCAACTCAGCCTCTAGATGCTGATGACTGGCTCCGTGACATTTCTTATGAGCTGGAGTCTGCCAATGTGCCCCTGGCGAGCTATGTCAACTTTGCCGCCTACTTTCTGAAGGGTCCCGCTGCTCAATGGTGGGACAGTCACAAGCGCTCTCAGCCCGATGGAACTATCATCACTTGGGCAGAGTTCAAGGCTGCTTTCCGTGCTCGATACATTCCCCAGGGAATCATGGACCGGAAGAAGCGTGAGTTCCGCAACTTGGTCCAGGGCAACAAGACTGTGGATGCTTATGAGCGGGAATTTCTGGAATTATCTCGCTATGCTGAAGAAGACATTGCGACTGATGCACGCAGGCAGGAGAAGTTCCGTGAAGGCCTCCACCCTGATATCAAGCTGACACTCCTCGTTCAGGACTATGCTGACTTTGCCACCTTGGTGAACAAGGCTATTCAGGTTGAGACTGGTCTGCAGGAATACAAAGATAGCAGCAAGCGCAACCGTGACATGGGCTCATCTTCGGGCTCATCTGCACAGAAGCGGAAGATCTGGATTCCCAACAACATGTACCATGCACCTGCTCCTACTCCGAGGCCGTCCTATGCTGCACCTCGCCTTCCTCCTCCACCACCTAGGCAGCCGAGGCTTCCAGCTCCACCGCCTCGAGTTCCTCCTTCCTGCCCTGAGGACGGGCTGTGCTTCAAGTGTGGCCGTCCAGGTCACCGTGCTAGAGACTGCAGGCAGAATCCGAATCAGCTGGCACTTCCCGCAACTGGCCGTGGCAACAACCAGAACCGCAACTTCAACGCTAAGCCTGCTTATGTTCGTGGTCAGGCCAACAACATTGATATGGGTCAAGCTCAAGACCAGCCTGCTACCGTGATGAGTACACTTCTCGTTAACTCAGTACCTTCTTATGTATTGTTTGATACAGGAGCATCGCATTCCTTTATGTCGGAAAATTTTGCATACATGCATGACATTAGGAGCGAAGAGATGAACATCCCGATAGTGGTAAACACCCCTCGGGGCGAATGTCGAACCTCTATGGTTTGCCCCCATGTTCCAGTTGAAATTGAAGGATTAGAATTCCTTGCCAACCCCATCCTACTAAAGTCATCCAACATTGATCTCATATTGGGGATGGACTGGTTGAAAGCTCATACGGCATCGATCGTTTGTGCCACCAAAACCGTCCACCTCCTACACCCTTCAGATGAAGTAATAAGCTACCATGCGCATCTCGTCCGTAATGCTGAGGCACGACTGTATGCTTTGAATGCATTAAATGCGTCGCCTCTTGAAGGGATTGAAAACATACCAGTGGTCCGAGAATTCCAAGATGTTTTTCCAGAAGAACTTCCGGGGATTCCCCCTGCTCGAGCTGTCGAGTTTGTCATTGACTTGGTACCCGGTACCACTCCTATTGCCAAGCGTCCTTATAAAATGCCACCACATGAACTCCTTGAACTTAAGCAAGAGATTGACAACTCGCTCCGTCTGGGTTTCATCCGTCCGAGTTCCTCTGCTTGGGGAGCACCTTCTCTCTTTGTTAAGAAGAAGGATGGGACAAATCGATTGGTTCAAGACTATCGTCCTATCAACCAGGCCACTATTCAAAACAAATATCCTCTCCCTCGGATAAATGATTTGTATGATCAACTTGCTGGTTCCACCGTTTTCTCTAAGCTCGACTTGAGATTGGGATACCACCAGATCCGTGTTCGCAAGGAGGATATTCCAAAGACCGCCTTTGTTACTCGATATGGATCATACGAGTACACCGTCATGTCCTTCGGCTTAACCAATGCACCGGCAACCTTCTCTCGACTGATGAATTATATATTCATGGACTACCTCGACAAATTTGTCGTGGTATATCTGGATGATATTCTAGTGTTTTCAAAGAACAAAGAAGAGCATGCTGAACATCTTCGTCTTGTACTGGATAAGCTTCGGGAGCATAAACTCTATGCGAAGTATTCCAAATGTGAGTTTTGGCTAGACGAAGTGACTTACCTTGGTCATGTGATTTCCAAGGATGGTATTGCGGTCAACCCCGAACGAATTCAAGCTATTCTTGACTGGACTCCCCCGAAGAATGTCAAGCAAGTCAGAAGTTTTCTCGGACTCGCCAGCTATTGCCGTCGATTCGTCGAGAACTTCTCCAAGATTGCGAAGCCCTTAACCAACCTGCTTCACAAAGGTGTTAAGTATGAATGGACTGATAAATGCCAGGAAAGTTTCCAGGCACTCAAGGACAAACTGACGTCCGCTCCAGTACTTGCTCCTCCAGATACGAAAAGGGATTTCGTCATATACTGTGATGCTTCTCGTCAAGGAATAGGTTGTGTCCTAATGCAGGATCGCAAGGTGATCGCTTATGCTTCACGTCAACTGCGTGCTCATGAAGAGAACTACCCAGTTCATGATCTCGAGCTTGCCGCAGTCATTCATGCATTGAAGGAATGGCGACAATACCTTGTCGGTAATCGCTGTGAAATCTACACCGACCATCAAAGTCTAAAGTACTTGTTCACTCAACCGGAGCTGAACCTGCGTCAACGAAGATGGATGGAGCATATAGCAGATTTTGACTGTAGTATATCATATACCCCTGGCAAGGCTAACGTAATGGCTGATGCCTTAAGTCGCAAGTCATACTGCAACCACCTCCAGGTTCATCAGGTTCACGATCGTCTGCAAGAGGAATTCCGTAAGCTGAACCTCCACATTGTTCCTCAGGGTTACCTTGTTCCCCCTCCTGAAGAGTTTCAAAAGATGAACCTTCGTGTTGTTAATCAGGGTTCCCTCAGTAACCTAGTGGTTGAACCAGATCTTGTGAGCTCCATAAAGAATATACAAGACTTTGACGATGATGTCGACAGGATTAAGAGCTATATTGCAAAGGGTAAACCCTCCTTTTTCACTGTTGATGAAGGTGGCGCCTTGTATTTCAAGGGTCGCCTATTCAGGGGTCGCCTATTCGTCCCAAATAAGAAGGAAAATCTCAGGATGACTGGGAAAGTGATGGAAGAAGCTCATGACACACCATTGTCTATTCACCCGGGTAGTACCAAGATGTACCAAGACATCCAGCAAAGATTCTGGTGGCCCAATATGAAACAAGACATTGCACGCTATGTGGCAGAATGTGATATATGCCGGCGTATCAAAGCAGAACACCAAAAGCCTGCTGGAACTCTGCAGCCTATCTCTATTCCTGAGTGGAAACGGGACCATGTTGAAATGGACTTCGTCACTGGTTTTCCCAGATCTGAGAAGGGTAATGATGCTATTCTTGTCGTCATTGATCGACTGTCTAAAGTTGCACATTTCCTGGCCGTGAAAGAAACGATTAATGCTAGTCAGCTGGCAGATCTTTATATGTCAAGAGTTGTTTCACTTCACGGTATTCCGTTGGTAATCAGTTCGGACCGTGGCAGCTTGTTCACTTCAATATTCTGGGAAAGTTTTCAGAAGGCTATGGGGACTCATCTGTCCTTCAGCACTGCATTTCATCCTCAATCCCACGGACAAGTTGAACGAGTCAACCAAATTCTCGAGGACATGCTTCGAGCTTGTGTCATTTCTTTCGGTAAGAAATGGGAGGAATCTCTCCCATTTGCCGAGTTCTCTTACAACAATAGCTATCAAGCTAGTCTGAAGATGGCCCCTTTCGAAGTATTGTATGGGCGAAGGTGTCGAACTCCTCTGAATTGGTCAGAAACTGGGGAACGATCACTCTTCGGTCCGGATGTTATTCAACATGCCGAAGATCAAGTCCGCATTATTCATGAGAATCTGAAGGCTGCTCAGTCTCGTCAGAAGAGTCAGTATGACCGTCATCATCAGGATATGGTCTATCAACCTGGCGAAAAGTCTTATCTTCGTGTCACACCAATGAGAGGTGCACACCGTTTCGGAATCAAGGGCAAGTTAGCTCCTCGTTATATTGGTCCTTTCACTGTTCTCGAAAGGCGTGGAAGAGTGGCTTATCAATTGGAACTGCTGGCGAACCTTTCTCAGGTTCACGATGTCTTCCATGTTTCTCAGCTCCGTCGTTGCTTCAAGGACCCTATTCGAGCAGTGGATCACGATATGCTTGAACTACAACAAGACCTCTCTTATAAAGAGCATCCGGTCCCCATTCTCGACCAAGCTGAACGTAAGACTGGTCGCAAGGTCACTAAGTTCCTTACGGTGCAGTGGTCAAATCACTCTGAAGATGAAGCCACTTGGGAACGCGAGGATCATCTTCGTGATGAATACCCCGGGCTCTTTCCCTCTACCTCTTTATTCTCGGGACGAGAATTCTTGTTAGTAGGGGAGAATTGTGACATTCTCGACTTTTGCTACAGTAATTATTGTAATTAAGCTACAGTGATCGATCGCTAATGATGCCACGTCATCGAATTCCCATCTCAGACCCGCGTTGATTCGAGTCTGTGCGGATCCAAAATTTGAAAACAAAAGAAAAAGTGTTTTATAAATTCATGTTAAATATTAAAAGAATATGTATGTGAAAGAGAGAATTAGAAGTATGTATAATAAATTGTAAAAGAAAGTATAAGAAAAGTATTTAAAAAGAAAGTTAAATAGTATATTAAATAATAAAAGATTAAAAAAAAAACCAACCGGCCCAACTGGGCCAAAAGGCCCAGCCGGCCACCCCCATCCCACAAACCCTAGCCACCCCCCTCGCGAGGGAGCCGCCACCTCTCCCTCCCCCCCCCCTGAGCGCCACCAGCCTCCCCCCTCGTGGGGGGGCCCCACACCCCCACGCGCGAGAGCCCCCCCTCTCGGTCCTCTCCCCCACCCCCACCGACACTCCCTCCCACCTCCCGTGACTCTCTCCCCCCACGCCAGATCTCCTCCCTCCCACGAGCCCTACTCTCGGTCTCCCGTCGGCCCCCTGCCTCCCGCCGGCGGCCCCTGCCGCCTCTCTCCCTCTCCTGTCGCCCCCCTCCTCCACCTCGCCCCCCTCCCTGGCCGGCGCCCCTCCCCTCTCCCGGCCGGCGAGCCCCTGCTCCTCCAACCGCCGGCCACCACTCCTCCTCCTCCGGCGGCGAGTTCCCCCCCACGGCCCCATTCTCCCGCCGGCGAGCCCCCCCCCCCTCGGCCTCCACCCCGCCGGCAGGGGCCCCGGCCTCCTTGAGGTCCCTCTTGCCGGCCTCACCCACTCCGGCCAGCTCCATCTCCGGGGGCCCCTCCTCACCGGGGCCCCTCTCGGCGAACCTCCGGCCGGCTCCTCCTCGCCGGCACGCCCGTCTTCACCGGAACCGCGTCACCGTCGTCACCTTTACCTTCGTGCGAACTCCGGCTTCATCGGGCCGTCTCGTCACCGTCGGTGAGCCCCTCCTCGGGCTCCTCCCACCATGTCGATCTCCTCACCGCCCCGGTTCCGTTCCGGCAAACGGGACCCCGATCCATCGACGGTAGACTCCGGTAGGAAGGATTGAACTTTTGGTTCTTCTAGGTGGAGTTAGCAGAGAGTTGTTCTCTGTCTGTTAACACAGAGAGGGAGATGAGTGTTGAGAGAGAAAAGTAAATAAAAACAAATGTTGTATTCCGTATGTATGTATGTATGTATTTGATACCCGTATTTATGTATGTATTGCGTATATAGATATTGGAGGAATACGATATTTGCATGTCTATATCTATGGTAGGAAAATGACTAAATGGCCTTAGGCCACTTACCGGTGGGGCCAATGCAACCGTTGTCTATGACAGGGAGGCCCCACGCGATAATTAAAAATAAAAAAATAAAAATAATGTTTTTATTAAATAAATAAATAAATAGATATATTAGTTAAATTAATTAATTAGAATAATGAGAGAATGCCACGTGGGTCCATCATTAAATTAAACTGTTAAATCAATATTTAATCGATATTAAAACTTGTGCCTATGACGTTCGAGACCCGCTGGTCAGTTGACCGGTCAAATGTTGATGTCAGCCTGACATCGTGATGATGTCATAATGGGATTTTATTAAATCTTTTAAATCTGTTTTTAATTCCTAAATAATTAATAAAACTTTGAAAATTAATATTAAATAATCCGTAAGTCAGATCGAAATATTTTCAACATGAAAGTTGATCAGCAAAACGAGACGAACCCGGATACACGGCCCGTTCGTCTGTCACGCGTCCCTAGCATAGCAAACTTGGAACTTTTCCATCGTTTCCAGTATAACCGGTAGTAGCCCGAGACCGGGAAAATATCGTGAGATATTCTTCCGACCCGTCTATGACGGATGTTGCTGCGTTAGCTCATGTCTAGCCTGCATCTTGCCATGTCATGCTTTGTGTTGCATCGGTGCTATTATTTATTGTTTCTTCCCCCTCTTCTTACCGGTAGACCCCGAGACTGACGCTGCTGCCGGGTACATCTACGACCCTGCCGATCAGTCCTTTGCCGCAGAGCAGCAAGGCAAGCAAACCCCCCTTGATCATTCCTATATCGCCTATGTCTTTCTTCCTACTGCTTGCATTAGTATTTTGCTACTGTTGTAGTTAGCTCCTATATCTGATGCATAGCCTATTTTTGATGAACTGCTACTTTCAGTCCTGTACTTTAAATATGCTTAGTATAGGTGGAGCAGTCATCCCCTCTGACCCCGTAGTTCAGGTGCCCCGCTTGTTTTCAAATCTCTATCTTTGATCGACGAGCCAGACCCGACACAGCACATTCACCCCCCTTCGTTGTACGACGCTACAGAGATACTATCGGGTACCGAGGGTGACACCTCGCTAAGTACTCCTAATGACATCTCTGTAGTATAGCTAGTCGGTCGTGGTTATCGAGGATGATTCCTCTTTCACCATTCCCGATGACGCCTCTGTCGTGCAACCCCGCGAGTGTGGACCCCCGAGGGTGATTCCTCTAAGCCCACCTTGACGGGTACATCGTTCGGAATCCAACGAGGGTGATACCTCGGATTCCCCCCGATGTTAGAACCACACAGTTACTCGACCATGTTACTGGGATCATTGCTGATTAGTTGTAAGCCGGGTGGATTCCCGTGAGACTGTGTGGCTGGCCTAATTAAAATGCTAATGGATTTGGGTATTTTGATCTGGGTTGGTCGGAGACCTTTTCGCACTAACCGGCTACGTGGGAAGAATTATGGGTACTCGGCGTCGCGGTATTAGCCGAAGCTTTTCAGATGCCAGCAATGTAGCGGCGCGCGCCCGAGTGGTCCCGAGATGCATCGCGCTTGTGATTAAGGGATGCTAGGACTGACGTCGGCCGCCCACGCCACGTGCAGGAGCGTGAAGGGGAACTGGGCCCACGAACCCTTTGTGCTTAGGATTTAGACCGGCGGGCTGGCCTCTCTGATTAGTCTTAGGTGGGGCTGCGACGTGTCAATATTCCGAGGCCGGGCAGGACCTAGAAAAGTATGCCCGGCCAGAGTGTTATCGAGCGTGACTGGACATGTGGTGCACCCCTGCAGGGATGAAAATTAACTATTCGGATAGCCGTGTCCACGGTTACAGGACGACTTGGAGTTGTGCCCCGATCTTTACAACTACAATTGTTACTTAACTGGAATTAGTTTGCCTCGGGATTGCTTCCTCGCAGGGAGTCGAGGGAGGATCTTTAGGCGTGACCTCACTTTAATTTTGCTGCAACAATATGACTATTTATGTGTTACCCCTGTTCTACTCTCGTCTATTGCTGCAAGACCCTGAAGATGCTAGTCTTCGCTAGGACTAGGCCTTCTCTCTCTATTCTCACATTGCTGCAGTCAGTCCACATATAACCCCCCTTCTTTGATACTGATGCATAATTAGAATAGTTCTGATGTAAGACTTGCGAGTACTTTGGATGAGTACTCACCGCTGCTTTGCTCCCCCCTTGTCCCCTTGATCCGTTTGCTGCGACCAGATGATGGAGCCCAGGAGATGGAGGTCCCCGCCGCCGACGACTGCTACCCCGACGGTGCCTACTACTACGTGGAGGAAGCTGATGATCAGGAGTAGTTAGGAGGTTCCCAGGCAGGAGGCCTCGCCTCGTTCGATCATTGTATCTTTTGTGTTAGCCTTCTCTAAGGCACCCCATGTTTTATGTCTGTACTCAGATATTTGTTGATTCCGCTGACTCGTGTGTTTATCGAGCTTTCGTATTCTAGCCCTCGAGGCCCCTGGCTTGTAATATGAAGCTGATGTTATTTTATTTGTGTCTAGAGTTGTGTTGTGATATCTTCCTGTGAGTCCTTGGGTTTGATCGTACGCATTTGCGTGTATGGTTAGCGTACGATTAAGCCGAGGGCGTCACAGGAACCTAGAGAGATCACTAGCTATATTCAATTTTCATAACCTTGGATCAAAGAACACAGCATAAAATTGTATCACTACAACTATGATTTCAATGGAACATATTGAATCAATCAGATTTTTCAGATTGTGGAACACTATTCCAATCAGATTGTGTTCCCTTCAACTAATCAAAATTGTTTCACTACAACTATTTGAAGCGAACCAACTATGATTCCAATGGAACATATTAAACACTAGTTGATTCTAATATGATTTTTCAGATTATGGAACACTATTCTAATCAGATTGTGTTCCCCTTCAACTAATCAAAATTGTTTCACTACAACTATTTGAAGGGAACCAACTATGATTCCAATGGAACATATTAAACACTAGTTGATTCTAATACGATTTTTCAGATTATGGAACACTATTCCAGTTAGATTGTGCTCCCCTTCAACTAATCAAAATTGTTTCACTACAACTATTTGAAGAGAACCAACTATGATTGAAACAAATAAACTTACAATGTCATTATCTTGTATCAAAGAAAGCCTCAAAACTTACCTCGCCCATTGGAAGATCAAGACATGGCGTTTGAAACATAGTTGGATGACGGCAACACCGCGTTGATCGGCCGTGTACTCCAGATCAAGCCCCAAGAACTTCTCATGATCCACTGCGTTGTCAAACCATCGTTCCTTCAACTGTTGAAGAAAAAACGGCACCTCCCTGCTCAGGTTCGTGTACACGACATGGAGCTTGGTCGTACCATGTGCGAGCACCTCATCAAAGCTAGTTGGCATGGTGGAAGAAGAGAAGGGAAGAAGAGAGGAGAAGAACAGAGAGGGAGAGCGAGAGAGAAGAAGAAACAGAGAAATGGCGACTGTACGCTTCGGTTCGTGCTTTTCATCGCCCGAAACGACGCGGGATGCAACCGTTTGGGTCTTTAGTCCCGGGTTGAGCCACCAACCGGGACTAAAGAGGTATACCAACGGTCGCCACCACTACGGCAGGCCACGTGTTAGTCCTTTAGTCTCGGGTTAAGCCACCAACCGGGACTAAAGGGGGATATGAACGGTCGCCACCACTACGGCAGGCCACGTGTTAGTCCTTTAGTCCCGGGTTGAGCCATCAACCGGGACTAAAGGGGGATACGAACGGTTGCCACCATCACTGCCCACCGCGTAGCCCTTTAGTCCCGGTTTGGGACACGAACCGGGACTAAAGGCTCCTTACGGGCCGGGACTAAAGCCTCGAGGTAGGCATTGAGAATTGGGGCGACGTGGCCGGGACTAGAGGCAGGCCGGGACTAAATGGTCCCGGCCAAAGGCCCGTTTTCCACTTGTGATATTTGCCACAAGCGTTTTTTATTTACTATATTTGTTCAGTAAAAAAGCTGCATATACGTTTGGTTGCAACTCAAGTTTGTTGGATTTTTGCTACAACCGGCGTTTTGACTTTTTGCTACAACTATGTTATTTTTTGTTACAATCGGCATCATTTTTTGCTGCAATCATTCACTAAAATAGTTGCATACACGTCATGTAGATATATGCTACTACCGGCATTTGATTTTTGCTACCACGTATCACCTTCTTCGTTTTTTCACTACGATCACGTAGATATATTTTTTGTCACAATTATTATTTTTGTTGCAACCGTTGACGAAAATTGCTGCATAGCGTCGAAATTTGTTGCATCAAAGAAAAAATGTTGCATGAAGATCTAACGACGCGGCTCGCCTACAATAGACAGATCGAGCGGCCGACGGAGCGGCCGACGCGCGGCCGGCCGAATCTTTCGGCCGGCGCGCCGGTGCAGAGCATCGCCCCCCTTGCGATTCATGAATTGATCAAACGTTTGCACCATCACCTTTAACTCCGCCTTGAACGCATCGGGGATATGCGCCAATCTTACTGCCTTGCACGCGACCAGCTCTCAATAATGCTCTCGACGACGACGACACAATCGGCACCATATCGCCGTGGCGTAAAAGGTCCCATCGATGTTCAGCTTCAAGCTGCCTCCCTGGCAGCTGACCATCTCATGGAGTCCTTATCCGTTGCATACTGTAATGCACCCATTAATTTATCATCATTGCTTGCAATATGATTATTCAACGAAGTGCAAGCAACGGGTAGAGCATCTATGGGCACCAAACCCGCCGTAAATGCCCACGTGGACGGCTGGGCACGGGTAAAAAAGTGACCCTGAGGCTGGTCATAGTGGGAAGTTTCTTTATCTTTACCTATAATATATATATATATATATATATATATATATATATATATATATATATATATATATTATATATTAATAAAGCACCTATTGCTTCTGTGGTACGTCATTAAAATTGTCTTTAAAATTGTTTAAAATTACTTACCAATGCCACCTATAAGTTATAAAAAATATTTTACAGGAAATCGTTGCATGGGCCGGCCCAAGCATAGGGACGAGCTATACTACGCTCTGCCAGCTAGAGAAGAAACAGAACGCCCCTTTGGGCCAGCCCATGGGCGGGGGCCTGTTTTTTATTTTTTAATTATTATTTATCTGTTCCCTGTTACTTTTCTAATTAAAATAAATAAAAAAACTTTCGAAATTCAAAAAATTATATATACATAAAATTCTGATAAAACATAAAATGTTTGCGAATTCAAAAACTGTTCGGGATTTCTGTAAAAATGTTTGTATATTAAAAAAATCGTAATTTTCGAGAAAACATTCGTGAATCAAAAAAAGTCCATCATTTTGAGAAATTTCTTTAATGCAATTAAAAAATGTTTCATAATTCAAAAAGTGAATTATTCACCAATTCGTAAGAAAATACTTAAAAATAGTTCGTAATATCAAATATTGTTTGGAATTTTTAAAAAATGTTTATAAATAGTAAAACACGTTCTTGATTTTAAAAAGGTTCCCAAATTTGTAAAAATGTTCACGAATGATCGAATGTATGTAGTTTAACAGTAATGCTTATGAGTCTTTCCGATTATATACCAGGTGAATTTTGAAGAATAAATTGTCGGGGTGGATCGGAATATTATAGTATATTTTAAAAAATGTTTCTTAAAATTTAGAATAAATCTTTGAGTTACCATGTTTTTTGACAACCATGATATTTTTTATAAAATATAAACATTGTTTCAACTTGTGAATTGTGAATAAAATTAAAATAAGAAATATTTTCTTGTATTTGTGAACAAATTTTTGAAATCATACGATGAGATATGAACATAATGTGGTCATCGTCATAAAAAATGGTGTTTTTTTTCTCCCGTTGCAACGCACGGGCCCTTTTGCTAGTCATATAATCATGCATATGATACTATTGTATAATACTATCTTTATAGTGCATAGTATTATAAAATAGTACAGCATAGATGGCCTTATTTATTGACATGCATGACACATAGTACCATATCATTTAACATGTTAGCGTATCTACCTATGTTACTCTAACCCTCTCTCTCTTCTTTAATTGTCTGCCACATCAGCATGTTTGCTAGTTTCAAGTACATGATACTATATATCTAAGTTACTCCCACTATGGACAGCCTGACGGGCGTTTCGAATGGACCTCAATCTTTCGAGCTGACCAACATCCACCGTATCGAGCCTAAATATGAGAGCTTACGGATGCGTGCGCCACGTCGGAGTGATGCCTGCGTCCCACATGGAGTCGTCGGACAAATAAAAGACCTACCAGCGTCTGTTCTATCGTCGCGTGACACCTATCCCGCGGGTCGCGTAGTGCCTATCCAACCGCTAATTAAGTGGACAGCCGGCAGCAAAACCCTATCCAACCACTTTTCACCCCTCTTGTCTGCCCCAGCCGTCACTTTTCACTCTCCGTGCGCCGCTTTTTGCTAGTAGCCATGGCCCCACACAACCGGGTAATGTATGTATCGTCAGAGTGTCGGCTGTAGCTCCTTCATCAGAACTTGTCAAGGTGTAAAGCCCGGATCCCTACGGAGCTACCTCAGAATTTAACGCATCCAGAGACGGACATAGTGGCTAAGGATGAGGAGGTAGGGCAGGAGGATGGGACGAGGAGGAGGAGGAGGACGTGGGGACGCCAGGGTTGCGGGTCTGCAGGAGGAGCAACAGGCAATCCTCGATTCACTCCAGTGAGAATCGCCGCCAAAGGCCAAGCACGATAGTATGTAGGAGGCAGAGGTGAAGGACGCCCCGGACAACGACAAGATGCACGACGCATAGGATGAGGAGGAGGAGGAGCCCTCCAACGAGCGCAACTACCGAGCGCCCGGCATGGACGTCGTGGACATCTCCGACAAGGATGAACCGTTGTTTAGTCTACTACTAGCAAAATGACCCGTGCGTTGCCACGGAATAACAAAACATAATCTCCAATGATGATGACCACATTATGTTCACATATCATCGCTTGATTTAGAAATTTTGTGCACAAATGCAAAAAAATGTTTCTTTTTTTAAATTTATTCACAAGTTGAAGCAATCTTTACATTTTCAAAAAATATATATCATGGTTGTCAAAAATCTTGGTAACTCAAAGATTTATTCTAAATTTCAAGATTTTTTTTAGAAAACATACAATAATAATCCGATCCATCCAACAGTTAATTCTTCAAATTCACACAGATATATTGTCACAAAGACTTAGAAGCATTAATGTTTAACTACATACATTAGATCTATCGTGAACAATTTTATAAATATGGGAACAATTTTAAAATCGAGAACATTTTTTACAATGTATAAACATTTAGTAAAAATTGTGAATATTTTTTATATTGCGAATGGGTTTAAATATTTTCTTTTGAATTGGCGACCAATTCAAGAAAAGACGAACATAATTTTTGATGTTGGAGGATTTTATTTTAAATTCACAAACATTTTTTGAAACACATGAAGTTTTTCTGAATAAACAAACATTTTTATAAATTAGTAATATATTTATTAAATGCATAAACATTGTTTTCGAATTTGCAAAAAAATATAAAAATCCAGCGCTTTTTTTGAACCCTATTTTTAATTCAAAATAAAAATTCGTCAGCATTTTAATTCAAAATTCCTATTTTTTAATATGCAAAAGTTTTTGTAATTCTAAATTATTTAAATTATAAATAAACAAAAATGAAACGGAAAATTTTAAATAAAAAAAGAAACTATCAAAACAGGCATTAGCTATTTTTAAAATTGTAGGACATTTTTTAAATGCATTAACATATGTTGAATTGGAAAGCATTTTGTTAAATGACTTTAATAATTTTAATACATGGAATTGTATTTGAGATCATGGACTTTTCTTATTGTACAAACATTTTTCTAAAATTGCAAATATTTTATTGTATATGCGAGCATTTTTCATAAAATTCCGAGCAGTTTTTGAAGTCACAAACATTTTAATTTTTTAAATACGTTGATTTATAATTTTCAGTTTATTAAAATATTAAAGATTATTTGAAGTTCTAAATTATTTAAAATAAAAAAATAAAACGGAACTGAAAGTAAATAAATAAATGGAACTAAAAGCAGGCGTCTGTGCATGGGCCGGCCCATATGGTGTGCTGGATATTCTCCCAGCATGCAAAGCGTAATATAGGAGTTTTTTACATGGGCCGGCCCAGGCCAAGATTTTTCGCTTTGTGAAACGTTTTCTATTACTTATCGGTGGCATGGTGGATAATTTATGCAAACTTTAGGGGTAATTTTCAAGACGGACGACCAGAAACCGTATTTGCTTTATTATTAGGAAGAGATTTAGGTTTTCTTTCAGGTGATTTGTATAAATCTAGTTGGTGGCATATAAGGCACTCCGAAGCAAAGCAGCAAATATGAGGACTTATTGGTCAGTGCCCGCAAACCCGTTTGGTGTCCATCACGCTAAATACTCTTAGCGTGCACAAAAGCTATTCCGATTACTAATACGGTATTAGCACCGAAATTAATATGTTATGTTATGCTCCAAAATTCAAGTATAAAGATAAATATGAACTTAATAGCGAGACAAGACAACGGGTAATGTTTTCATCGAACTTTACATCCGAATAAAATTTCTGCCTTACAATGGTTTTGTCTTAAGCTGACACTACACGAAATATTAGCATTAACAAGGCAACGAGCTCGATTCCGATATTAGCGGATCCTTTGCTGAAATCTTGACTCTTCCCGAACAGTCATCCTTCGGGTTGAATCTGTTTTATAAATATAAGACCGTAATATCTGGGAACGTTCCCTGGCAGCGTATTTCCAAATGAACATCAAATTAGCAATGTGAAATCAATTAAAGCCGCCATGGCCATTTTGTAAGAAATGCCATGTGCTTAAGTGAAAACTACCATGAAGCTTGCATAAAAATCAGAAAATGCCAAGTTTTGCAGAAAAATTGCCGTTTGTTCAATCATGATCCGATAGCTTTGGGAGCGTTCCATGGGACCTCGCACCAGGAAACATTCCAGTTATCCTTTTTCCTAAATTTAAGTTGTTTTAAATATTTGAATATAGATTATATATGGTGTGAAATGAATGAATAGACACAATAAGATCGTCTATATACATTTGAATCGGGAAACAAAATAGAACTTCTTCAGGGAACAGTCGAAGTACTATGTAGAAGAATTTCACACACGCTGATGTGACAGAGAATTAAGAGATAGAGAGTTAGAGTAACATAGTTAGATATCATATAATGTTAAATGCTATGCTTCTTTATGTTAGAAATGACAATAAATAATATCATATATGATACGACTTTATGATAAAATACAGTATAAATATAGTATTATACACTAGTATCATATGTGAGCTCTTTTACAGTACTCTCAAATTAATATGGTCCGTCCATTAGCACAAATCTGATGGATGTGATTCTTCTATACTCCAGCCCAACACTATGGAGTACCACCGCCATAACTTGATACCAGATTTTAACGGGTATGATCGACATCATAAACCTTCAACCTCACATGGAAACAGGTGAAACAATGTGCCATTAATGGTGGAACATCAAGACTTTGCCATGACTTGGACCGCAAGAGGGAAGAGTTTTGTGCTACTCAGGGCAAGCTAACCATAGATGCGTATAGCCGTGAGTTTGGAAACCTCGCGCGCTATGCACCTATGAAGGTGTCAACTGACGCAAAGAAGCAGACAAGGTTCCACAGGGGACTAAGCCCTAAGCTTCATCATGACTTGCGTCCGCATGAGTGTGCCAGTTTTCAGGCTCTGGTCAATAAAGGCATCAATGGTGAGACTAGACAGACTGACTATGAGGCGAGTAAGTACTACTCTCGTGACTTCAGCTCCTCATCCGGCTCTGGATCTCACAAGCGCCGGATGTGGGTTCCGAACACTGCTCTACCATCGAGGTATTCTGCGAGGCCATCCTATGAGGCGCCTCGTCCAAATCAGACCAACCCCCAGCCAAGACCTATGGTGGTACAACCACCAATACTGCACCACGGTCCACTACCGTGATATGCTACAAGTGTGGAGAACCATGACACTACTCTCTTGAGTGCCCGGAGATTAATAATTCCAATCAGTCTGGGAAGTTTGTTGGTGGTGGAAAGCCAGGCAAGGTGTACTATGTGAATCCAACTGCTACTACACGTGGACGTGTGAATCACGTCTCAGCTGAGGAAGCTCTTTACGATCCTGATGTCATTCTTGGTACGCTTCTTGTCAATTGTCATCCAGTGTCTGTTCTTTTTGATATTGAAGCATCTCATTGATTCATTTCAGAAAGTTATGCACAGTTGCATAACATGTCATTTCGTGATATGCCCACTCCATTAGTCGTTCAGACTCCTCGATCCAAATGGCAAACTTCTAGAGTGAGCCATGACAATGAAATTCTTCTGGACATACTAGTCTTCCTGGCTTCTCTGGTAGCTATTAAGTCTTCAGATATCAATATCAACTTCGGTATGGATTGGATTTTTTCGAAAAGGAGGCGTTGCCCCGGCCTCTGCATCGAGTGATGCATACAACCATTTTATTACGAACGAAGTAGTCTGAAAAAAATACAAAGTAGTCCGAGCATTCGAAAAACAAGAAAAAGATTTACACGGGATCAGACCGCCCAAAAACCGACTATATCCCTTGGATAAACTGGACTAAGGTCCAATCCTATTAGCATGCCGCCATCCATATCGGTTGAAGATAACCTGAGCTACCATCTCCCATCGGACACACCCAGTAACCAAAGGCTCCCTGGTTTCCACAGGAGTGAGTAAGGACCACGTGCGGATCAAGGCGGTAGCCCTGAAGATGACCTGCAAAAAGTTAATGTGATGCAATCTGTTAAAAACTAGACCATTTCTGCAGTTCCATATCGCCCACAACATGGCACAAGTTCCAACCCGAATTAGTTTGGCATAAATGTTGGGGAACGTCGCATGGGAAACAAAAAATTTCCTACGCACACGAAGACCTATCATGGTGATGTCCATCTACGAGAGGGGATATTCGATCTACGTACCCTTGTAGACCACACAGCAGAAGCGTTAGTGAACGCGGTTGATGTAGTGGAATGTCCTCACGTCCCTCGATCCGTCCCGCGAACCGTCTCGCGATCAGTCCCACGATCTAGTGCCGAACGGACGGCACCTCCGCGTTCAGCACACGTACAGCTCGACGATGATCTCGGCCTTCTTGATCCAGCAAGAGAGACGGAGAGGTAGAGGAGTTCTCCGGCAGCGTGACAGCGCTCCGGAGGTTGGTGGTGATCTTATCTCAGCAGGGCTCCGCCCGAGCTCCGCAGAAACGCGATCTAGAGGTAAACCGTGGAGATATGTGGTCGGGCAGCCGTGGCAAAGTTGTTTCAAATCAGCCCTAAAACCTCTGTATATATAGGGGGAAGAGGGGGAGCCTTGCCTTGGGGTCCAAGGACCCCAAAGGGGTTCGGCCGAGCCAAGGGGGGCAACCCTTCCCTTCCAAACCGAGTCCAACTAGGTTTGGAAGGAGGAGTCCTTCCCCCTTTTCCCACCTCCTCTTTTTTTTCTTCTCTCTTTGATTTTCTTCCTATGGCGCATAGGGCCTTCTTGGGCTGTCCCACCAGCCCACTAAGGGCTGGTGCGCCACCCCTAAGACCTATGGGGTTCCCCGGGGTGGGTTGCCCCCCCCCCCCCCCCCCCGGTGAACACCTGGAACCCATTCGTCATTCCCGCTACATTCCCGGTAACTCCGAAAACCTTCCGGTAATCAAATGAGGTCATCCTATATATCAATCTTCGTTTCCGAACCATTCCGGAAACCCTCGTGACGTCCGTGATCTCATCTGGGACTGTGAACAACATTCGGTAACCAACCATATAACTCAAATACGCATAAAACAACGTCGAACCTTAAGTGTGCACACCCTCCGGGTTCGAGAACTATGTAGACATGACCCGAGAGACTCCTCGGTCAATATCCAATAGCGGGACCTGGATGCCCATATTGGATCCTACATATTCTATGAAGATCTTATCATCTGAACCTTAGTGCCAAGGATTCATATAATCCCGTATGTCATTCCCTTTGTCCTTCGGTATGTTACTTGCCCGAGATTCGATCGTCAGTATCCGCATACCTATTTCAATTTCGTTTACCGGCAAGTCTCTTTACTCGTTCCGTAATACAAGATCCCGCAACTTACACTAAGTCACATTGCTTGCAAGGCTTGTGTGTGATGTTGTATTACCGAGTGGGCCCCGAGATACCTCTCCGTCACACGGAGTGACAAATCCCAGTCTCGATCCATACTAACTCAACGAACACCTTCGGAGATACCTGTAGAGCATATTTATAGTCACCCAGTTACGTTGCGACGTTTGATACACACAAAGTATTCCTCCGGTGTCAGTGAGTTATATGATCTCATGGTCATAGGAACAAATACTTGACACGCAGAAAACAGTAGCAACAAAATGACACGATCAACATGCTACGTCTATTAGTTTGGGTCCAATCCATCACGTGATTCTCCTAATGACGTGATCCAGTTATCAAGCAACAACACCTTGTTCATAATCAGAAGACACTGACTATCTTTGATCAACTGGCTAGCCAACTAGAGGCTTGCTAGGGACAGTGTTTTGTCTATGTATCCACACATGTATATAAGTCTTCATTTAATACAATTATAGCATGGATAATAAACGATTATCTTGATACAGGAATTATAATAATAACTATATTTATTATTGCCTCTAGGGCATAATTCCAACAGTCTCCCACTTGCACTAGAGTCAATAATCTAGCCCTCACATCATCATGCGAATTACATTGTAATAAATCTAACACCCATATAGTTCTGGTGTTGATCATGCTTTGCCCATGGAAGAGGTTTAGTCAGCGGGTCTGCTACATTCAGATCCGTGTGCACTTTGCATATATTTACGTCCTCCCCTTCGACGTAGTCGCGGATGAGGTTGAAGCGTCGTTTGATGTGTCTAGACTTCTTGTGAAACCGTGGTTCCTTTGCTAGGGCAATGGCACCCGTGTTGTCACAGAACAAGGTTATTGGATTCAGTGCGCTTGGCACCACTCCAAGATCCGTCATGAACTGCTTCATCCAGACACCCTCCTTAGCCGCCTCCGAGGCAGCCATGTAATCCGCTTCACATGTAGAATCTGCTACGACGCTCTGCTTGGAACTACACCAGCTTACCGCACCCCCATTAAGAATAAATACGTATCCGGTTTGCGACTTAGAGTCGTCCGGATCTGTGTCAAAGCTTGCATCGACGTAACCTTTTACGGCGAGCTCTTCGTCACCTCCATACACGAGAAACATCTCCTTAGTCCTTTTCAGGTACTTCAGGATATTCTTGACCGCCGTCCAGTGATCCACTCCTGGATTACTCTGGAACCTACCTACCATACTTATGACCAGGCTAACGTCCGGTCTAGTGCACATCATTGCATACATGATAGAACCTATGGCTGAAGCATAGGGGACGGTGCTCATATGCTCTCTATCCTCATCAGTTGCTGGGCACCGAGTCTTACTCAATCTCGTACCTTGTAAAACTGGCAAGAACCCTTTCTTGGATTGTTCCATTTTGAACCTCTTCAAAACTTTATCAAGGTATGTGCTTTGTGAAAGTCCTATCAGGCGTTTTGATCTATCCCTGTAGATCTTAATGCCTAGAATGTAAGCAACTTCTCCTAGGTACTTCATAGAGAAACTTTTATTCAAGTAATCCTTTATGCTCTCCAAAAACTCTACGTTGTTTCCAATCAGCAATATGTCATCCACATATAATATTAGAAACGCCACAGAGCTCCCACTCACTTTCTTGTAAATACAAGATTCTCCAACCACTTGTATAAACCCAAATGCTTTGATCACCTCATCAAAGCATTTGTTCCAACTCCGAGATGCTTGCACCAGTCCATAAATGGATCGCTGGAGCTTGCACACTTTGTTAGCATTCTTAGGATCGACAAAACCTTCGGATTGCATCATATACAACTCTTCCTTAAGGAAACCGTTAAGGAACGCCGTTTTGACATCCATCTGCCAGATTTCATAATCGAAAAATGCAGCTATTGCTAACATGATTCTGACGGACTTAAGCATCGCTACGGGTGAGAATGTCTCATCGTAGTCAACTCCTTGAACTTGTGAAAAAGCCTTTGCCACAAGTCGAGCTTTATAAACGGTCACATTGCCGTCAGCGTCCGTCTTCCTCTTAAAGATCCATTTGTTCTGAATAGCCTTGCGGCCCTCAGGTAGTACTTCCAAAGTCCACACTTTGTTCTCATACATGGATCCTATCTCGGACTTCATGGCTTCTAGCCATTTGTTGGAATCTGGGCCCACCATTGTTTCTTCATAATTTTCAGGTTCATTGTCGTCTAACAACATGATTGACAAGACGGGATTACCGTACCACTCTGGAGCAGCACGTGGTCTCGTCGACCTGCGTGGTTCGACAGAAACTTGAACCGGAGTTTCATGATCATCATCATTAACTTCCTCCTCAACCGGCGTCGCAACGACAGAGGTTTCCCCTTGCCCTGCGCCACCATCTAGAGGGTTGAGAGGTTCGACAACCTCATCAAGTTCTATCTTCCTCCCACTCAATTCTCTCAAGAGAAACTCCTTCTCGAGAAAAGCTCCGTTTTTAGCAACAAACACTTTGCCCTCGGATTTGAGATAGAAGGTGTACCCAACTATCTCTTTTGGGTAACCTATGAAGATGCACTTTTCCGCTTTGGGTTCCAGCTTTTCAGGCTGAAGCTTTTTGACATAAGCATCACATCCCCAAACTTTAAGAAACCACAACTTTGACCTTTTGCCATACCACAGTTCGTATGGTGTCGTCTCAACGGATTTTGATGGTTCCCTATTTAAAGTGAATGCAGCTGTTTCTAATGCATAACCCCAAAATGATAATGGCAAATCGGTAAGAGACATCATAGATCGCACCATCTCTAATAAAGTACGATTACGACGTTCGGACACACCATTACGCCGTGGTGTTCCAGGCGGTGTCTATTGTGAAACAATTCCACATTGTCTTAAGTGAGCACCAAACTCGAAACTCAGATATTCACCCCCACGATCAGACCGTAGGAACTTGATCTTTTTGTTACGATGATTTTCAACTTCACTCTGAAATTGCTTCAACTTTTCAAATGTTTCAGACTTGTGCTTCATTTATTAGACATAACCATATCTACTCAAATCGTGAGTGAAGGTGAGAAAATAACGATATCCGCCGCGTGCCTCTACGCTCATCGGACCGCACACATCGGTATGTATGATTTCCAACAAGTCACTTGCACGCTCCATTGTTCCGGAGAACGGAGTTTTAGTCATCTTGCCCATAAGGCATGGTTCGCACGTGTCAAGTGAATCAAAGTCAAGTGACTTCAAAAGTCCATCGGCATGGAGTTTCTTCATGCGCTTTACACCAATATGACCTAAGCGGCAGTGCCACAAAAATATGGCGCTATCATTGTTAACTCTAACTCTTTTGGTCTCAATGTTATGTATGTGTGTATCACTATCAAGATTCAATATGAACAATCCTCTCGCATTGGGTGCATGACCATAAAAGATGTTACTCATAGAAATAGAACAACCATTATTCTCTGACTTAAAAGAGTAACCGTCTCGCAATAAACAAGATCCAGATATAATGTTCATGCTCAACGCAGGCACTAAATAATAATGATTCAAGTTCATAACTAATCCTGATGGTAACTGAAGTGAAACTGTGCCGACGGCGATTGCATCAACCTTGGAACCATTTCCTACGCGCATCGTCACTTCATCTTTCGCCAGCCTTCGTCTATTCCGCAGTTCCTGTTTCGAGTTGCAAATATGAGCAACAGAACCGGTATCAAATACCCAGGCACTACTACGAGAGCCGGTTAAGTACACATCAATAACATGTATATCAAATATACCTGATTTTTCTTTGGCCACCTTCTTAATAGCCAGATGCTTGGGGCAATTGCGCTTCCAGTGACCCATACCCTTGCAATAGTAACACTCTGTTTCAGGCTTAGGTCCATCTTTGGGTTTCTTCGTCGGATTGGCAACAGGCTTGCCGCTCTTCTTTGAATTACCCTTCTTGCCTTTGCCATTTCTCTTGAAACTAGTGGTCTTATTCACCATCAACACTTGTTGCTCTTTACGGAGTTCAGACTCTGCGACTTTCAGCATCGCAAACAACTCGCCGGGATACTTGTTCATCCCTTGCATGTTGTAGTTCAATACAAAGCCTTTATAGCTTGGCGGCAGTGATTGAATGATTCTGTCAGTGATAGCCTCTTGCGGGAGTTCAATCCCCAGCTTAGTTAGACGGTTTGAGTACCCAGACATTTTGAGCACATGTTCACTGAAAGACGAGTTCTCCTCCATCTTGCAAGCATAGAATTTATCGGAGGTCTCATACCTCTCGATCCGGGCGTTCTTCTGAAAGATAAACTTCAACTCCTGGAACATCTCAATTGCTCCATGACACTCAAAGCGACGTTGAAGTCCCGGTTCTAAGCCATACAAGACTGCACATTGAACTACTGAGTAGTCCTCCTTATGTGCTAACCAAGCGTTCTTAACATCCTGATCAGCCGTAGCGGGTGGTTCATCTCCTAGCGCAGCATTAAGGACATAATCCTTCTTCCCAGCTTGTAAGATTAGCTTAAGATTACGAGCCCAGTCTACAAAGTTGCTTCCATCATCTTTCAACTTAGCTTTCTCTAGGAACGTATTAAAATTCATGGTGACTGTCGCGTGAGCCATGATCTACAACACAAATATATTCAAAGTGGACTTAGACTATGTTCAAGATAATTAGAGTTTAACTTAATCAAATTACTCGCTAAACTCCCACTCAAAAAGTACATCTCTCTAGTCATTTGAGTGGTTCATGATCCACTTACACTAGCTCAAGTCCGATCATCATGTGAGTTGAGTATAGTTTCAGTGGTAAGCATCCCTATGCTAATCATATCATCTATATGATTCATGATCGACCTTTCGGTGTCATGTGTTCCGAGGCCATGTCTGCACATGCTAGGCTCGTCAAGCTTAACCCGATTGTTCCGCATGCGCAACTGTTTTGCACCCGTTGTATGTGAACGTTGAGTCTATCACACCCGATCATCACGTGGTGTCTCGAAACGACGAACTGTAGCAACGGTGCACAGTCGGGGAGAACACAATTTCGTCTTGAAATTTTAGTGAGAGATCACCTCATAATGCTACCGTCGTTCTAAGCAAAATAAGGTGCATAAAAGGATTAACATCACATGCAATTCATAAGTGACATGATATGGCCATCATCACGTGCTCCTTGATCTCCATCACCAAAGCACCGGCACGATCTCCTTGTCACCGGCGCCACACCATGATCTCCATCAACACGTGTCGCCATCGGGGTTGTCGTGCTACTCATGCTATTACTACTAAAGCTACATCCTAGCAAAATAGTAAACGCATCTGCAAGCACAAACGTTAGTATAAAGACAACCCTATGGCTCCTGCCGGTTGCCGTACCATCGACGTGCAAGTCGATATTATCTATTACAACAGGATCATCTCATACATCCAATATATCACATCACATTGTTGGCCATATCACATCACAAGCATACCCTGCAAAAACAAGTTAGACATCCTCTAATTTTGTTGTTGCATGTTTTACGTAGTGACCATGGGTATCTAGTAGGATCGCATCTTACTTACGCAAACACCACAACGGAGATATATGAGTTGCTATTTAACCTCATCCAAGGACCTCCTCGGTCAAATCCGATTCAACTAAAGTTGGAGAAACTGACACTTGCCAGTCAACTTTGAGCAACGGGGTTACTCGTAGCGATGAAACCAGTCTCTCGTAAGCGTACGAGTAATATCGGTCCAAGCCGCTTCAATCCAACAATACCGCGGAATCAAAGAAAAGACTAAGGAGGGCAGAAAAACACACATCACCGCCCATAAAAACTTTTGTGTTCTACTCGAGAAGACATCTACGCATGAACCTAGCTCATGATGCCACTGTTGGGGAACGTCGCATGGGAAACAAAAAATTTCCTACGCACACGAAGACCTATCATGGTGATGTCCATCTACGAGAGGGGATATTCGATCTACGTACCCTTGTAGACTGCACAGAAGAAGCGTTAGTGAACGCGGTTGATGTAGTGGAACGTCCTCACGTCCCTCGATCCGCCCCGCGAACCGTCCCACGATCTAGTGCCGAACGGACGGCACCTCCGCGTTCAGCACACGTACAGCTCGACGATGATCTCGGCCTTCTTGATCCAGCAAGAGAGACGGAGAGGTAGATGAGTTCTCCGGCAGCGTGACGGCGCTCCGGAGGTTGGTGGTGATCTTATCTCAGCAGGGCTCCATCCGAGCTCCGCAGAAACGCGATCTAGAGGTAAAACCGTGGAGATATGTGGTCGGGCTGCCGTGGCAAAGTTGTGTCAAATCAGCCCTAAAACCTCTGTATATATAAGGGGAAGAGGGGGAGCCATGCCTTGGTGTCCAAGGACCCCAAAGGGGTTCGGCCGAGCCAAGGGGGGCAACCCTCCCCTACCAAACCGAGTCCAACTAGGTTTGGAAGGAGGAGTCCTTCCCCCTTTTCCCACCTCCTCTTTTTTTTCTCTCTTTGATTTTCTTCCTATGGCACATAGGGCCTTCTTGGGCTGTCCCACCAGCCCACTAAGGGCTGGTGCGCCACCCCTAAGACCTATGGGCTTCCCCGGGGTGGGTTGCCCCCCCCCCCCCCCCGGTGAACACCCGGAACCCATTTGTCTTTTCCGGTACATTCCCGGTAACTCCGAAAACATTCCGGTAATCAAATGAGGTCATCCTATATATCAATCTTCGTTTCCGGACCATTCCGGAAACCCTCGTGACGTCCGTGATCTCATCCGGGACTTCGAACAACATTCGGTAACCAACCATATAACTCAAATACACATAAAACAACGTCGAACCTTAAGTGTGCACACCCTGTGGGTTCGAGAACTATGTAGACATGACCCGAGAGACTCCTCGGTCAATATCCAATAGTGGGACCTGGATGCCCATATTGGATCCTACATATTCTACGAAGATCTTATCGTTTGAACCTCAGTGCCAAGGATTCATATAATCCCGTATGTCAATCCCTTTGTCCTTCGGTATGTTACTTGCCCGAGATTCGATCGTCAGTATCCGCATACCTATTTCAATCTCGTTTACCGGCAAGTCTCTTTACTCGTTCCGTAATACAAGATCCCGCAACTTACACTAAGTCACATTGCTTGCAAGGCTTGTGTGTGATGTTGTATTACCGAGTGGGCCCCGAGATACCTCTCCGTCACACGGAGTGACAAATCCCAGTCTCGATCCATACTAACTCAATGAACACCTTCGGAGATACGAGTAGAGCATCTTTATAGTCACCCAGTTACGTTGCGAAGTTTGATACACACAAAGTATTCCTCCGGTGTGAGTGAGTTATATGATCTCATGGTCATAGGAACAAATACTTGACACGCAGAAAACAGTAGCAACAAAATGGCACGATCAACATGCTACGTCTATTAGTTTGGGTCCAATCCATCACGTGATTCTCCTAACGACGTGATCCAGTTATCAAGCAATAACACCTTGTTCATAATCAGAAGACACTGACTATCTTTGATCAACTGGCTAGCCAACTAGAGGCTTGCTAGGGACAGTGTTTTGTCTATGTATCCACACATGTATATAAGTCTTCATTTAATACAATTACAGCATGGATAATAAACGATTATCTTGATACAGGAATTATAATAATAACTATATTTATTATTGCCTCTAGGGCATAATTCCAACAATAAAGTACATTAACCCCGTTTAGCCACGTCCCAAATAACATGTGAATGCTAGTAGGCGGGGTAATGTTGAATGAAATTTGTAATGAGCGCCATAATAATTTAGCCATAGGGCAGTCCAGAAAGAGGTGTTTAATCGTCTCATGCGTTTGACAAAAGCTACATCTTTTATTTCCTATCCAGTTTCTTTTAGCCAAGTTATCCTTAGTTAAAACAACTCCCTTGTGAACAAACCACATGAAGATTTTTATCTCAAGGGGAACCTTGACCTTCCAAATATGCATGGACTTTGGAATAGGCGACGTATCAATAATATGGTCGTACATCGATTTCACTGAGAAAGTACCATTGGTGGTCAACCTCCAACGAATACTATCTGGAGAATTAGACAGGGAAATATCCATCAGTCTTCTGACTAGATGTAACCAACTAACCCATCTGTTTCCGATGAAGGCTCTGCGAAATTGAATGTTAAGAGGAGTATGCCGCAACACTGTCGCAACGGAAGTTTGTTTTTGTTGTGCAATATTATAAAGTTGCGGATACTGTAGAGCCAAAGGTTGCGGTCCTAACCAAGTATCTTTCCAGAATCTAGTACTTTCACCATTTCCAATGACGAATCTAGTTCTGTTAAAGAAAGCGACCTTTGTCCTCATTAGACCCTTCCAAAAAGGGGAATCTCCCGGTCGCGCAGTGACCTGGGCTAATGTTTTGTGCTGTTGATACTTGTTCTTTAGAATTTGAACCCACATCCCTTGCGATTCGACAGACAATCTGAATAACCACTTGCTAAGCAGACATCTGTTCTTGACCTCTAGATTTTCAATTCCCAAACCTCCCTGATCCTTGGGTCTACAAATAATGTCCCATCTAGCAAGTCTATATTTAGTGTTGACCTCATCGCTCTGCGAGATAAATCGAGATCGATAGAAATCCAACCTTTTCCGCACCCCAACAGGCACTTGGAAAAAGGATAGGAGAAACATTGGCATACTTGTCAACACTGAGTTGACAAGAACTAATCGTCCTCCGTAGGATAATAGCTTGCCCTTCCAGCAGCTTAGTTTTTTCTCAAAACGATCCTCGATACATCTCCACTCCTTGATGGTCAACTTTCGGTGATGAATGGGGATACCTAAATATGAGAACGGTAACCTACCACCCTCACAGCCAAAAAGTTGGTAATACGTGAGTTGTTCAGCCTTTGCATCCCCAAAGCAGAAAAGCTCACTTTTGTGGAAATTAATTTTCAACCCAGATAGCTGTTCAAATAAGCATAATATGAGTTTTATGTTTCTGGCCTTTTTGAGATCATGTTCCATGAAAATGATCGTGTCGTCCGCATATTGTAGGATCGAGACACCCCCATCAACTAGATGCGGTGCTAGTCCCCCTACTAAGTCTTTGTCATTAGCCCTCCTGATCATTAGTGCCAACATATCCGCAACAATGTTAAATAAAATAGGTGACATAGGATCTCCTTGCCTAAGTCCCTTAAGCGTCTGAAAGAAATGACCGACGTCATCATTTACTTTAACACCGACACTTCCTTTTTTTATAAAACAATCCACATGCTTTCGTCAAATGTCGCCAAACCCTTTCATACGTAGAGTTTGTTGCAGGAAAGACCATTTAACTTTGTCGTATGCCTTTTCGGAATCAACCTTAAATAAAACTCCATTGAGTTTCTTGGAGTGTAGTTCATGAAGGATCTCATGCAGTACGACAACCCCTTCAAGAATATTCCTAGCAGGCATAAAAGTTGTCTGCGAAGATTGCACGACTGAATGTGCCATCTTAGTCAGCCTATCCGTTCCCACCTTTGTGAAAATTTTAAAGCTGACATTGAGCAGACATATAGTGCGGAATTGTTCAATTCTGGAGGCACCCTCTTTCTTCGGTAATAGCGTAATCGTACTGAAATTAAGATGAAAGAGTTAAAGGTGACAAGAATACAGATCATTGAACATAGACATAAGATCCGCCTTAATAATATGCCAACAACGTTTATAAAACTCAGCTGGAAACCCATCTGGACCAGGAGCTTTACCATTTTTCATACCCTCAATTGCCTGGAACACCTCTTTCTCTAGAAATGGTGCGGAGAGACTCTCATTGTCGGCTTGTCCAACTTGAGGAATATCCGCAGTCTGATGCTCGTCCATAGACATGAAGCTATTATCTGGAGCACCAAACAACCGTTTATAATAATTTGTGATATAAAGTTTAAGGTTCTCATGCCCTACTATGGTACCCTCGTCTTGCTCCAGTTGTACGATTCTCTTTTTCCTATGTTTGCCATTTGCAATCAAGTGGAAAAACTTTGTGTTGTTGTCCCCTTGGACAATTGCCCTGACCTTGGCTCTGACAGCCCATTTCATTTCCTCTTCCCTGAGGAGAACACGCACCCTCTGTTCGGCCTCATATTTTGACGACCTTTCATGTTCATCCAACATGCCGGTCTCAGCCTTACGATCCAGGGCATCTATAAAGTGAAGCAGTTGGTCTTGCTCATCTTTATACTGTCCGGACACATTCTTAGCCCAACCTCTCAGGAATTGTCTAAGGTGTCTGATTTTGCATTGCCAGATGTCGACACTAGATGTCCCATCCGTATGTTTGCTCCATTCTCTAGCAATAATGTCTAAAAATCCCTCACGGGTGAACCAACTGGCCTCAAAGGAGAAGGCATCTTTTTTTCCTTTGTGAGTGGCATTTCCAGAGTCTAACAATAGTGGAGTATGATCAGATATAGCCCTCTGCATAGCACGAACTGTGACTAAAGGGAACTTCTGCTCCCAGTCAACACTAGTTAGTACTCTATCCAAATTTTCAAAAGTCTGGTTATGTAGAGAATTGGCCCAAGTAAATTTCCTACCGGAGAGTTCAATCTCCCGTAGATTCAGACTCTCTATGATCGTATTGAACATAAAGGGCCATCTACCATCGAAATTATCATTGCTTTTATCATCAGCTCGCCTAATGATATTGAAATCACCACCCACCACCAGTGGTAGATTTTCATCGCAAATTCTAACCAGATCAGCCAAGAAAGCTGGCTTGTGCTCCGTTTGGGCGGCACCATAGACCGCTACTAGAGCCCACTGAAACCCATCTTCCTTGTTTCTAATTCTAAATTTTACCGTGAAGTCACCTAATATTACTTCTCGCACTTGAAGTGTATTGCATAGGACCCCAAGTAAGATCCCTCCGGACCTTCCTCTTGGAGGGAGACAAATTCCACTCCTCCGGAAAGGGAGTTAAGAAAATGCGATGTGAAGTTTTCCCGCCCCGTCTCCATCAACGCGATGAAATCAAGACTATGCTGTAACGTTGATTCTGCAAGGAACCTAATTTTAGCCAACTCTCCCAGACCTCTGCTATTCCAAAGAAGTCCTTTCATATTTCATCATAAAACTTTTTAGTAGTCTTGAATCTAGCACTCCTACGAATAGCAGAAACTGGATAAACTCTTCGTTTCGAATTGCGCTTCGGCTTATCCGAAGCATACTCCTGGTCCATATAACCATGAATATCTTTGGCCGTATCATTAAGATTAGTAGTAGATATGTTTGAATCATCGAAAGCTACTTGCGCTTTTCAATCTCCTCCTCGGGGACTAAGTTTTGACATATTAAATTCAATCCCCCCATATCCGATATCTCCTTATCATTCATAGGTCGAACCGCCGCTAAGTTTCGAATAATATCCAAAGCCCTATCAACTTCTAAGTCTAATAAATCACTGATAGATTTTGAAACTTGTTGGCTAGTCTCACCGAAAGTCATCCCCACTGCCTTAGCATTATCTAAAATTTCTTGCGGAGTAAAATGAAGAATAGAATGTTCAGTATTAAAATTCATACCTGTTGAATTCTGAACCTCCTTCATTTTGGCCATACGCATCGCCCGTCCAATCTGCAGGTCATCCACATCTGGCTGAGACTGTACCCGTTGACTAGCTCGTCTATCCGAACCCATCGGATTGGGAACACCTCCGAACATTATGACATCATCAACCGAGATCGTTCCAGACTCTAGTGCAACGGCAGTAGGTATATATTCCGTACCCGCCATGGGCATACACACTGGGCCCTCCATAGAGACGGCAACCACCTTAGAATTGTCGTCGGGTTGAGAAGCACAAAGGGCAGAACCCGTGTGGGCACCTCCTGCGCTGGCCAGCGCGTCGACGCAAGCTCCCTGTGCAGCCACTGGAGCAGACAGAATAGCACCATTCCGTGGTGCAGTAGAAACGTAGCCACCCCCAGCGGTAGCATCCTCATGCATGGCCGGCGTGGCCATGTGGGCATGCAGGTACGCACCCTGGGCCTCACCGTCGTGGGGTTCACATGGGGTGGAACCCGTCTGGGCACCTCCTGCACTGGCCAACGCGCCGCCGCAAGCAGCCGCTGCAGCCTCGCCGTGAGCCAGTCCATCCGCTGATGCTCCTCCCAAGCAAGAATGAGAAGCTGGCCGTACATCCGCTGGTTCAACACTGCATAGCTTCAAATGACCAGTAGGCTCTATTGGAATTATGCCCTAGAGGCAATAATAAATATAGTTATTATTATAATTCCTGTATCAAGATAATCATTTATTATCCATGATATAATTGTATTGAATGAAGACTTATATCCATGATATAACCTCATTTGATTACCGGAAGGTTTTCGGAGTTACCGGGAATGTACCGGGAATAACGAATGGGTTCCGGGTGTTCACCGGGGGGGGGGGGGCAACCCACCCCGGGGAAGCCCATAGGCTTTGAGGGTGGCGCACCAGCCCTTAGTGGGCTGGTGGGACAGCCCAAAAGAGCCCTATGCGCATTGGAAGAAAAATCAAAGAGAAAAAAAAGGAGGAGGTGGGAAAGGAAAGAAGGACTCCACCCACCAAACCAAGTAGGACTCGGTTTGGGGGGGGGAGACCTTCCCCCCTTGGCTCGGCCGACTCCCTTGGGGCTCCTTGAGCCCCAAGGCAAGGCTCCCCCTCTCCCACCTATATATACGGAGGTTTTAGGGCTGATTTGATACGACTTTTCCACGGCAGCCCGACCACATACCTTCACGGTTTTTCCTTTAGATCGCGTTTCTGCGGAGCTCGGGCGGAGCCCTGCTGAGATAAGATCATCACCAACCTCCGGAGCGCCGTCACGCTGCCGGAGAACTCTTCTACCTCTCCGTCTCTCTTGCTGGATCAAGAAGGACGAGATCATCGTCGAGCTGTACGTGTGCTGAACACGGATGTGCCGTCCGTTCGGTACTAGATTGTGGGACTGATCGCGGGATTGTTCGCGGGGCGGATCGAGGGACGTGAGGACCTTCCACTACATCAACCACGTTCACTAACGCTTCTGCTGTACGGTCTACAAGGGTACGTAGATCACTCATCCCCTCTCGTAGATGGACATCACCATGATAGGTCTTCGCGCGCATAGGAAAATTTTTGTTTCCCATGCGACGTTCCCCAACACTTTCAAGAAAAACAAAACCTAAGAAAAATAAAAGGATCCCACTACATAGCGGCGCCGCATCCGGGTCTTCCCGTGCTGCGGCTCTAATGCAACATTAACATGCATGCAAAATTAGTGTGTCCCTTTAATCACATACTCCCATTATTTCAAATAGCTTGGACATGCAGCACAAATCCCCTTCTTTTTATCACGCATGCATGCAATGACGTCATTAACATTCCCTTTAATGTTTGAAATTCAAAAAAATTTATCTCTAAAACGATTAATTTGATCGATGATCTGTTTTCACAATTGTCTTTATCGCGATGAGATCTTCAAAACTAGATCCCATATTGACATATTTTGACAACTTTTTTTCCGTTCATACTTGCCACATTATTACACTTACTTGTCATATTTGTAAACACTAAGTTGCTTGATAAAATATAACTAAAATGCCATGTTTTACGATTGTCAGATTTATTATCTCAAGTTGTCATTTTATACATGCAATTGTAAAACATGGCAATTTAGTTATATTTTACCAGGCAAGTAAGTGTTTACAAATATGAAAAGCAAGTGCAACAGTTATATTTTATTAGACAAGTAAGTGTTTACAAACATGACAAGTAAGTGCAACAATGTGGCAAATATAGACGAAAAAAAGAGTTGTCAAAACATGTCAATATGGGATCTAGTTTCGAAGATCTCATCGCAACAAAGACAATTGTGAAAACAGATCATTGATCAAATTAGTCGTTTTAGAGATAAAACTTTTTAAATTTCAAACATTAAAGAGGATCTTGATGACATCATTGCATGCATGCTTGATAGAGAGAGAAAGATTTGCCGGCACACTCGGCGCATGTGCTTGCATGGCTTTTGTATTTGATTAGCAAATCTACTGTAGCATGATAGCGACGCATGCAGCGCCCGCCACATGAAAAGTCCCGGCGCTTCTAATTAGATTTTTCCAAAATAAAATAAGACAGACGGGTCCCCCCTCCTCTTGCCACCGACAAAGGCTTAAACGTGGAAGTAAAGTTACCGGCACCGCTAAGAATAGAAATCCGAAACGCTACGACAGCTCCTCATCAGGTGATGATTGATTGCAAATTTACATTAAGCGACACCTCACAACGCTCGGATATGGTGGTGTCCACCGCCATACGGCTCCTCTTGATCTGTTGTTACCGAGCCTTCGGCAGACACCGACTGGTTATCGTGCCTAGGAGTAGGTCACAAATAATTTACTAGGAAAACGATGCCTCTGTTTCTAAATATAAGTCTTTTAAGAGGTTTCACTAAAAAGACTACATACGGATGTATATAGACATAATTTAGAGTATAAATTCATTCATTTTGCTTCGTATGTAGCCCTTTAGTGAAATGTTTAAAAATACTTATATTTAGAAACGGAGGAAGTAATATGAAGCATGTTTTTCAGATCTCCCCATAAATCTGGGAGACGTGCGGTCGTCCTGGAGGATAGATCATCCATGACGTGTTACCCTATGCCTCAGGGGCGGGCCCAGATATTGACGAACGTGTGTATTCAATTTTGAAGAAATATTGAAAGTCTATATATGGCCTTTCTTCTGGGCGTATAACCAATTCTGGAAGCATATTCTACTAGTTCTAAGCTACTTCCATCGTTCTTAAATATAATTTTTTTAAATTTTTTATTAAAAGGCTACATATATAAAAAGCAAAATAAATATATCTATACTCTCAGCTACTAGGTTTGTGTCTCCGAAACTGAATCAATGCGTGCGGCCTGTTCCAGCTGCCTACTACAAGTTCAGGGCAACAGCCCTGCCGGCCGGCGGTCGCCTGGCGGAGTTGTTGTGACGGCAGACCGACGGTTCGTGTACGATCCGATTAATGGATAGGGCATGCGGGGACGAAGGTGCCGCTTCGCCACCCGTTCATTCAATCAATTGATGGACATTTTTTTGGGCGATGATGTATGTTTGTTTTTTAAGAACAACACGCTTTATTTCATATCATAGATGACGGTCCCATATCTAGGGTCCATCCTTGTTAATTTATGTATCTCGCTATTACTAGCGCGTTGCTCATGAACAAACTCACAGCTAAGGAAACTCGACTTCCTCCCATGTATATCATTTAAGATCATGCAATATTCTCCTGGATGCAATTGACTTTTCAGATCGTTGTTAACTCCGTTGGCTTTTGAACCGTAGATCAAATCACCACCAAAGTTTGTACTCGCAGTGTAGCTAGCGTAGCTAGCAAGCTAGCAAGCTAGTAGCTTGATGGATGATTGATGGGTGGTCTAGCCAGTCCGTACGTACTTGAGCTAGCTGATCGATTTGATCGATCAATTCTCGGCGGCTCAAAGCGTATCGACGAAACTCAGGCAGCAAACGAATCGGTGGCCGTAGGCTCGTATCGAGCCTGTTAACTTTGTATTGCTTTTCAATTAATCTTCTTGATCTTCTTGGTACAAAGACTACACAGGGGTATACGTATATATATTGCTAAGCTAGGCCTACTGCAAACCGACTCGGTTTGCAATACTACTACTAATCCTATTCGGTTTGCAATACTAACCAAATTAGGACACACGTGTACGTTTAGACTACAACTAGGTTAATTACTACATTCACCTCCTTAACCTTGTTGATATGTCTTCATTGCTTGCACTCCGACTTTCTTCCTCATCTCGATGAACTTCTGTCGACCGAGGGACTTGGTGAAAATATCGGCAAGCTGGTCCTTCGTATTCACGTGCAGAACTTCTATCATCCCTTCTTCGCCTTTCTTCTCGTAGCCGAGGGGTTGTTCCACGTACACTTCTTCTGTGAGATCACCGTTGAGGAAAGCGGATTTAACATCCATATGATGAACCTTCCAATCCTCTTGTGCTGCCAAAGCTAGGAGCACTCTCACCGTCTCGATTCGAGCAACCGGTGCAAACACCTCATCATAGTCAACTCCTTGACGTTGAACGTAGCCCTTTGCAACGAGTCTTGCCTTGTACTTCACAATGGCACCCTCTGTGTCCTTCTTTAACTTGTAAACCCACTTCAAACCTATCGTCTTTTGGTTTGGAGGTCGGGTTACCAAAGTCCACGTGCCATTGCTCTCAATTGCCTTCATCTCCTCATCCATGGCGTGCGTCCAGCTAGGACTTTTTCTCGCCTCTACGAAGTTCGCCGGCTCCTCAACTCCGAACAGACATAGTCCGGAGTACTCGAGCGTAACTGGCTTTGTGTATTTGTAGACTTTCTTGAGGGTCTTGTAGCGACGAGGCCCTGAGGAGTCCGTTGTGGCTTGCGAAGGAGGCGACACAAATTGTGTCGGTGTTGATGCACTTGAGGAAGACGGCTGAGACCTTGGTGTGTCATCGACATCCGTGTCGTCGGCGTAGTCGTCGTGACCGTGACCATCATCTTGATTGTCGTCGTCACTATGCTCCTCGTTGTCGATGTTGTCGTCGAGATCTCCGCCTGTGTCGTGCGCGGCGTTGTCGCTATCTCCTTGCGACCTATGCGCGTCGTCGTCGGTGTCGGCACCATGATGATCACTACCATTGTGGTCACCTTGGTTGGGCGTCTTGCCAATCACCTGGACATCCTCCCCTGCATCATCATCAGTTGGAAATTCAACTGCAAATATGTTACTGTTTGGAGCATCGTCGGCTGCGGCGCTCCAATTCCACGCTTGGTTTTCTTCAAACACGACGTCGCGTGAAATCCGTAGACGCTTGGTTTGTGGATCGTAGAAACGTATGCCTTAGTGCCAGAACTGCTCTCGTATCCGATGAACACCATCTTGGTGCTACGATCGGCAAGCTTTGAGAGGTGCGGCTCCGCCGTCTTCACATGTGCCACGCACCCGAATGTCCGTAGATGAGACACATTCGGCTTACGTCCGTAAATTGCTTCATACGGAGTCTTGCCGATCACCGCCTTCGTTGGAGCCCGGTTGAGAAGATAGACCGCCGTCGAGACAACTTCTCCCCAAAAAGTCCCTGGCAGGTTCTTGCTCTTGAGTAAACTCCTTGCCATGTCAACGACGGTTCGATTGCGCCTTTCAACAACCCCATTCTGCTGCGGCGTGTAAGGTGCCTTGAGGAACCTCTTTATGCCAATCTTCTCGCAGTAGTCGTTGAACTCATTCGACGTAAACTCTCCGCCGCGATCTGTCCGTAGAGCGCGAACCTTCAGCTTGTGTTCCATCTCTGTTGCAGCCTTCAACTTCTTGAATGCTTCAAACGCCTCATCTTTAGACCGTAGGAGAACGACCCACATATATCTCGAGTAGTCATCTACCACAAGGAAGAAGTACTTCTTTCCTCGTGAGTTGCCGGGGTGATAGGGCCACATAGATCACCATGGAGCAGCTCGAGTGCATCACTTGCACGATAGGTAGACTGAGCAGGGAACGGCCTGCGGTGCTGTTTTCCAACCAAGCACCCATCACATACTCGATCAACATGGTCAATAACTGGCATCCCTGATACCATCTCCATCTTTGACATCTTCTTCAAGGCGTAGAAGTTAACATGTCCAAATCTAGCATGCCATAACCACGAATCATCATCACTCTTGGCGAGCCAACACTCCGGTTGAGATTGATCAAGGTTGAGGATATAGAGCCTGTTCCGTGTGCGACTAACACGAGTTAGCACGTTCCGGAGGTTGTCAAAGATCGTCATCACTCCGTTCTCGATATCCACCTTGCATCCATTCTCGTCAAGTTTCCCGATAGAGATGATGTTGTTGCGAAGCCGTGGGATGTAGTACACTCCGGTGAGTATGCGATGTTCGCCTGTGAGACCCTCGAAGAGGACAGATCCTTGCCCACAAATCTCCACATTTGAACCATCACCAAACTTGTCCGAGCCTTCAACATCATATTCCAGCTCGAGAAATTTCTCCTTGCATCCCGTCATGTGGTTACTGGCACCCGTGTCGAGATACCACGACACGTTGTGATCCCCGGATAACTTAGGTGTCACATTCTTCTCATGAAGTAGCACCTTCCGGCTTGGTTTCACAACCACTGTTTCAGCGAGATCACAAACTTCGGCCATCAGAAGACCTGGACCTTCGTCTTCCTCCTTTGCCAAATTTGCCTTGATCTCCCGCTTGTCAGGCTCCGGACAATTCTTTGCAAAGTGACCCATCTCGTTGCAGTTATAGCACTTGACCTCGGACATATCCAAGTTCCGTTGCTTCCGCCCTTTAGATCGGTCTGCCTTACCACGACCTTGTGGTTGGCCTTTTCCTTTGCCTTCTCCAGTTTGTCCGCCGCGCGTTGCGTTGCTTGAGCCTTCGTTGCCATCACGCCTTCCTTTGCTACTTGGGGACTCACAATCTGTACGCGAGTACATGAGTTGGTCACTACCTCCTCCGCTGCCTTTTCGACAGCCACGAGCATTCTCTTCCCACGTCCGCAGGCGTCCAATCGCCTCCGTTATGGTCATGTCGTCGATGTCGTAAAGCTGCTCGAGCGTGCTGATGATGTACGTGAATTTGTCAGTCACTGAACTGAAAAATTTCTCCACAATCTCGGTCTCCTCGAGCTTTGCACCAAGCGCGCGGATCTCTCCCACCAAAGTAGTAAGACGCATGGCATAGTCGTTCACCGATTCAGTTTCCTCCATCTGCAACTTGTGAAATTGGCGCTTCAGCACTTGTGCCCGAGCCTTGGTGACGCGATCTTCTCCGATCCTCATCTCCTTGAGTGCGTTCCACGCCTCTCTTGCCGTCTCGAACTCCGCCAATGTCATTAGCACGAAATCCGGCACGGACTGGGCTATGGCGGCCATGGCACCTTCGTCGGACTCGTCATCGACGTCGTCGTCCGTGATTGCCTGCCACACTCGAAGGGTTCGGAGAATAATCTTCATCTTCACTGCCCACACGCCATAGTTGGCGTCGGTGAGCATCGGGTACTGGATGGGGATGTTGCGATGCGCCTGGACGTTGGCGCCGCTCGTTCCTCCACCACTGGTTGCTGACTTGACGCCCTTCTTCACCTTGTCGCCGTTCTTGTTCGCCTTGGCACCGCCTTTGCCGGACTTGACCGACTCCGCGTCGCTGTCCCTCATCGTAGATCGTAGATCGTCGAGGCTCTGATACCAATTGTTGGCTTTTGAATCGTAGATCAAATCACCACCAAAGTTTGTACTCGTAGTGTAGCTAGCGTAGCTAGCAAGCTAGCAAGCTGGTAGCTTGATGGATGATTGATGGGTGGTCTAGCCAGTCCGTACGTACTTGAGCTAGCTGATCGATTTGATCGATCAATTCTCGGCAGCTCAAAGCGTATCGACGAAACTCAGCGCAGCAAACGAATCGGTGGCCGTAGGCTCGTATCGAGCCTGTTAACTTTGTATTGCTTTTCAATTGATCTTCTTGATCTTCTTGGTACAAAGACTACACAGGGGTATACGTATATATATTGCTAAGCTAGGCCTACTGCAAACCGACTCGGTTTGCAATACTATTACTAATCCTACTCGGTTTGCAATACTAACCAAATTAGGACACACGTGTACGTTTAGACTACAACTAGGTTAATTACTACATCAGACAGTCGGATGCTATACGCACTTTGGTGATAACCATATCTTTTGTCAAAGCTAGAACCTCTTTGCATGCATAGGCCTCGAGCATTGCAGGCTCAGTTACTCCCGGAAAGACCAGCGCAGAAGCTTCAAGAAATTGTCCCTCTATGTTGCGACATATCACACCCACAACACCTATATTTGAGGACTTCGCCACAGCGCCGTCAGCATTCAGTTTGGTCTCTCCTTGTGAAGGCGGTATCCATCTTGGCGCTGATGTACTAGCAGCCCACCTAGTGTTCTTGATCTTTTGCTTGTTGGCTGGAACTTCTCTCAACTCTTGCAAATAGCGTTCAATGAACAAATGCGTGGACAATGGACTTTGAAATTCCTTTTCCTCCATATCGCCCATAGGGTGATAAGAACAGCAACGAATCTGTCTTGGCTCAATGTATTACAAAGACCGTGCAGCTAGAGCTTTGGATCCGACGTCGATGATGTATGTGTGCGTAAGGTGTGCTCTTGGGCCAAGTCGTGCACTCGAGGAGAGGGTGGGCTACAGGGCTACCCTATGTTTTCGTCTTAAAAGCTCAACTAGCACGTTCGGTCTAACAGTTTCGTTTTTTTCTAGCGATACAGTATATGTACTATATATACATATATTTTGCCAAAAATAATGGGTATTTAACTGAATACCCTTGAATTGAGGTGGACATATCCCTGCTTTGCGACATTAAGCATCGCGAGATTGACAGCCAACCAACTATACCACGTGGCGCAAGCTGGTTGTCTGCGATGAGACAACTTTTGAAATATTTTCTAGATAGAGCTGAGGATTGTTTTGAATGTCTTTTTTATGATGGTCAGAAACTCACATATTTTTTTTAAATGGAGGATTATGTAAAGTGGCGCTCGCACGTAGGCTATGTTGGTATTTTTTTTCTCTTTTTTTAGATAAAGGTGATGATTTTTATTTTCTAGGATGCTTTTTTAGATAGAGTTGAAGATCACATGTGTTTCTTAATTGACATCGTGCGCATATCTTCCTTTCAAACCACGCCACAGGATAGCCCCCCAACACCTAGTAGAATATTACAAGGCATGTCACACTAGTGGGGACGGGGCCTTTAGCCCCGGCTTGTAAGGGGCTTTAGTCCCGGTTCACCAACCGGGACTAAAGGGGCGGGACTAAAGGTCTAACCTTTAGTCCCGGCCCTGTTCCAAGCCGGGACTAAAGGTGCTCCACGTGGGCGCCTCGTAGCGCCCCAGGGGCAGGCCCTTTAGTCCCGGTTCGTTTCACAGACCGGGACTAAAGAGTTTCAGATTTTGTTTATTTTTGGGGTTTTTTTTAATGAAATTATTTTTGGGTTTTAGGGTTTTAGGGTTTAGGTGTTCGGGAGATTAACGTGATGCCTCGTTTGGTGTTCGGAAATTAGTTTTCATATAATTCTAAATAGAAATAATTATGCATATATATATAAGATTAACTTATCTTACAAGCGAGCATATGTATACAATTATATGGAGATCTGAATTATCGGGACTAGAGCCCGTCTATTCGATTACATGGACGAACATCAGTAATGGCCCCTAGCTACACTAAATCGTCCTTTGTCATCTATAGCTTCCGTTCTCAGAAAGGTCGCAAGCTCCTCTGCAACAGCAATCGCGCGTTGCTCTGGTAGGACCTTCTCCCTCATGGCCGTGTACTATATAAGAAGAGGAGATGAATATGAATATCAATCATGATAACAAAGAATGACGGGTAAAAATAGAGGTGTGAATGTTCATTGCTTACGTCGAATCTGTGATCCTTGTGCTCAGAGGTAAACGTGCGAATGGTCTCGCAAACATAGTATCCGCATAGATGCGTCCCCCGTGGCTGCTGGTCGCACTTTACGAGAATAGAATATATATAATCAAAATAATAATCTAGCATCATAAATGTATTGAAAATAGAAGTATATCATACTACTACTTACCTGAGCCGCTCTAAAGGTCAGCTTTTCAGGCTCGATACCGGGAGTCACGCACTTGAACCGCTTCCAAACCCTGCCCGACAAGTATAATGATTTGCTAAGTTTTTCATTAATTGATATATCAGAAAATCATCGAAAGAGACCGATAGAGCGCAAGAATGATTGAAATTACCCTTGGAGCATGTCCTGCAAGCTTTGAAACTGTTCCAAGGGTCTCGATAATGGGTCGAAGGCATCAACTCTTCCCTTATCAATTTGAATGTCCAACAGAATCCAATGGAAGCTGCACATGTATATATATATATATATATATATATATATATATATATATATATATATATATATATATGTGTGTGTGTGTGTGTGTGTGTGTGTGTGTGTGTGTCAGTAACTTATCAATTACACTTATAAGTGAATGGACACAACAGAGTAAAGACCCTCACCTGAAGTTGTATGGAAACAGTATGTGGTCACATAAATTTTGATCTGTGAGAAACCTCCGTCTCCTTGGGTTTATCAGTTAGCGTCACTATATGTATTTTATCTGGGTCAATAAACCCAATATTTAGGATGTTCCTACTTTTACAATTCAGAATCTTCATTCTACATAATAGAGTACAAGTTATATATTGACAATGAATTGAAATAACTAAACAAGTTATATGTAGACAACGAATTGAAAAACTTACAGACAATAGCAACTCATAAGCGATTTGTCGAGGGCGTCGCCATTGTACATCTGGAAGAGTTCATCAAAGTCGATATGGATTTCTTCGGGGCGGCCGTAGTACTCCCGTGGGACACTCACCACGATCATCGTTCTCCCATTCTTTGATTCACTTAAGTACCATGTATGCAAGTAACGCATATTTGTTGGGAGATCATCTTTGCTGACCAAAGGCGCTCCCATGACAAACTGTGGCTTAGGGGCTACCACAGCCTTGGGTAACCTGTCGTCTTGGGAAGCCAGAATGTCTTCAACCGGGATACCCCATTCATCCGCCCACTTCTTTGCTAATTCCAAATCTTGCCCCTGCACCAGAGGGGGGACATTCTCGGGTAACACCCTGAGGGGTGGGATCGACTGTTTGGCCTGTTGTCCAAGCTGAGGAACGTCTGATTTTTTCTTGCTTGTAGTTGAACTTGATTTGCTCCCACTTGCACTTGCACGTGATCTGCTCTTTTTCACTTCCTTCTGCAATGTGCGTGTATAGTCATCAGGCTTATGGTGTAAGTCATACTGTGATGGAAGGTTCGTGAAGTATTTTGCAAATGCTATTTGCTTCTCGGTGTATTCCGGGCGGGGCTCGGGTTCCTTCTTTTTCATCTGCGCATCATGATGTTTCTTTGCTATCCTGGCATTTTCCTCGGGGGTACGATCATAAGGTCTGATAGGAAGATTAGCATGAGGTACCTTTGGGAGGGGCGACAGTTTGCGCTTTGGGGGGCTCCGTCGCTTAGAAATCGTCGGCGGAGCGTTCTTGCTGGCACGCTTCCGCTTAGTATCCGGAGCGGGCGGCGGCGGAGACGGACGACCCAAGTCCGGCGGCGGTGATCCAGATGGACTCGTGTTGTGCTGGCCGACGTCATGTGGAGGGCTTCGAGGTAATGGAGGTGTAGGTGACCTGCGACGACTCGGAGGTGGTGTTGTCCTTGGGTCAAAATCATCGCGAAAGAATTATTCCATTTGGACTCCGCCTGAAAAAGGGTCAAAAACACGGAAAGAACAGGAACTGGCACTTAGCACTAAATTAATAGGTTAGTCCCAAAAAAGATATAAAAGGCATATAAAATATCCAAAGTTTGACAAGATAACAACATGAAACCATCAAAAATTATAGATACGTTGGAGACGTATCAAGCATCCCCAAGCTTAACTCCTGCTCGTCCTCGAGTAGGGAAGTGATAAAGAATGAATTTTTGATGCTTTCATGCTACCTAGCATAGATTTCCTTTGAAACTCCTCTTACGTGACATGAATGTTCAGATCCGTTAGATTCAAAACAATAGTTTTCTATTGATGTGGAGACAATAATACTTTAAGCAAACTAGCAAGGTAATCATGAACTTTCAAAATAACAAGGCCAAAAGAAAGTTATCCCTACAAAATTATATAGTCTGGCTATGCTCTATCATCCTTGCACAACGAATTTAAATCATGCACAACCTCGGTATTGTCCAAGTAATTGTTTTCACACCTTTACTTTTTCAAACTTTTTCAACTCTCACGCAATACATGGGCGTGAGTCATGGTTATAGCACTATAGGTGGAATGGACTGGTGGAGGTTGTTAGACAAAAAGGGAGAAGATGGTCACATTGACTAGGCATATTAAAAAGGCTATGGAGATGCCCCTTAATAGATGTCAATGTGAAAGAGTACGTAATGCCATACAAATGATGCACTAGAGCTAAGAGTATGGGAAAGCTCTGAAAGAAAACTAGTGCGTGTGCATCCAACTTGCTTGCTCACGAAGACCTAAGGCAATTTTGAGGAAGCCTATCATTGGAATATACAAGTCAAGTTCTATAATGAAAATTTCCCACTAGCTATATGGTGGTGACAAAATGAGAGACTCTCAATTATGAAGATCATGGTGCTTAATAAGCACAAGTGTGGAAGGGTGGTAGCATTGTCCCTTCTCTCTTTTTCTCTTATTTTTTTTGTGGGCTATTTGACCTCTCTTTTTTTCGTGGGCATCTTTGGCTTCTTTTATTTCCTCACATGGGACAATGCTCCATCAATGATGATCATCACACTTACAACTCAAAACTTAAAACAATGATGACTCTATATGAAATGCCTTCGATAGTGTACCGTGACAACAAATTGAGGAGACGCCTCTAAAAGGCATCAGTTGGTAGGGACATGATCAGGAGGTAGCCGCCATGTGGGGAAACGAGGCACATTTCATATATTAGTTGGTCTTAACAAGCCCGAAGCCTCCTCCATGAATTTGTACATGTTCATGACGTGGATGGTCAGCCGAGGCAAAAGGTGGTTACATTCCTGATGTTCTCGATTATAGATTAGAACAACCTTCAGCAACAGAGTTAAATGTTTCATCCATAGTATATCCACGTCACGAATCACTTACGAAAATTCAGCAACATGTACGGGGCTGCCAGGAAGATACATATGCGGGACCCAGAGATATCTCACTTTCGAGGCATGTGATTTTTTCATTTGGAAAGTGAAAAGGGCTCCTATATTTTACTCCCGAGGTGCCCACCTCGCTATGGAGCGACCCCCCTTACTAGTCGTCCAATTCTGATATGCCGCCAACCTCCCCTTCTAAAGGTGCCCACCTCGCTATCGAGCGACCCCCTCCCTCTCGTACTGGTCGTCCAGTTCTGATGTGCCTCCTCCCTCCCCTTCTAAAGGTGCCCACCTTGCTATCGAGCGACCCCTCCCCCCCCCCCCCCCCCCCGCGTACTGGTCGTCCAGCTCTAGTATGCCGCCTCCCTCCCCTTCTAGAGGTGCCCACCTCGCTATCGAGCGCCCCCCTGTACTGGTTGTTTAGTTCTGATATGCCGCCTCCCTCCCCTTCTAGATGTGCCCACCTCGTTGTCAAGCGACTGACGTCTAGATCCGCCACTCTGGTTGGTGAATTCTAGATCCTCCTCCCTGGTTGAAAACTTCCAGATCCATCTCCTTTGTAGTTGACTTCCAGATCCGTCACTCTAGTTGGTGAATTCTAGATCCGCCTCGATGGTCGGAAACTTCTAGATCTATCTCCCTCTTCGGTGAATTCCATACCCGTCACTCTGGTTGGCGATTTCTAGATCTAGCTCCCTGGTCGGAAACTTCTAGATCAGCCTCCCTCGTTGTGCAAAGGTGAATCCCTCCCCGCCGTGCCTTCTTTCTCCTCTTACCTATCCAATCTGGTTGTTGTGTTTAATAATTTACATGTGGTGCAGAAGTACAAATAAATTTATTTCATTCTTAATTTTGAAAATGTCACTTTGTGTATCTGTATGACCGTGGAAAGAACTTCTATATGTTAAAGAAATTGCTGTTTAATATTCAAATTAATTTTCAAATCTGTTGATTGAGACATTGAGTAATATTTAATTTGATTTTAGTTAACAATTTGATTTTATACATTTTATACATGTTTAATCTGATTTTAGTTAACAATTTGATTTTATACATTTTATACATATTTAATTTGAAAATGACACTTTGTGCATCTTTATGACCGTGGAAAGAACTTCTATACATTTTGCCTTTTTAGTTAACAATTTGATTTTATAGTTAAACGATGTTGATTGAGACACTGAGTAATATTGTTGTATTTGTTGTAATTACATCTGCGCTCTATTCAAGATGCTAGCACAATAATGCTCCTATGGTTTAATCTGTTTTGTGATAGTTAGAAATGTTATGAACATGGTACCTACAATGCACCCCGTGTGCTACCCAGCTCTAATCTATTTTGTGATTGATATGATGTCAAAAAGTCAGTTCTTAGCCACCCTTCATTTCATTAGGTTGAGCATGATGTGTCCATTTGGAAATATTTTTGTTACATTCCAATTACGGTGGCTACTAGAAGCAAAGTTGTGCATCATATATATAATACTTTTGTTTACCGATGACCCTATGCACAATATTTTGTTAAACCTTATTGACTCTACGATGTTTCCTTTTGCAAGTGCATAATCTCTCAAAACTTTGGTGATTCTAAGGGACGAGATAAGCAAATGCATAGTGGAAGATCTCTCAGTACTTTGGCGATTCTAAGGGGCGAGATAAGAGACTGCATAGTGGAAGATGTCGCACAACTAGGTCCTGGATGTAAGTAACTGCACAATGATTGGCACCCCTGCTCTAGATGCATTTGACAAGAAGTGCAAATCTCTCGTCAGACATTAGCAAGTCACACACCCGATAGATGTTGCTGGGAAGGTGTGCCAGAATGACAAGGCACATGCTATTGCCAGCAACATGCCAAAGCTCCGCCACCTTAAGATAGGATACATGTTCATTAAGACTAAGGATGTCAGTCAAGATAGCCTCCCAATGCCATGACCTCAAGTTCGCATATTTGTGTGCTTACTGAGACGTCGAGGTTAAGCTCTTGCAAGAGAAGTATTCTTGGCTGAGAATCCTCGTGTTATGACCGGTACAACGTACCAACGGAGGAGGCTCAATGGGCAGGGTTAATTACGAGCTTAGCCCAAGTTATCTTATCTATCTTAGAAGTCCAAGTTATATTAGAGTCCAAGTTATATTAGAGTCCAAGTTAGAGTCCAAGTTATCTAGGGTTTAGTGGAGGCTGTCCTCCTTTATAAACACATCTACCCCTTCGATATTAATCAGACAATAAACAGTATATTCTGTTGTCGTCTCCCTCAGGAGACGAGAGCCCCAAACCCTAGCCGTCTCTCTCTCTCTCTCACGCCGCGACGGCGCCCCGCCGCTGGCGCTGGCGTGCCCAACCTCGCAGCCCGCACTTCCACCCCTACAACCTACGTCCGGGACCTGGTAGAACCCTAGCCTCTACCAATTTGGTATCAGGTAGCTTGGGTTCGATGAGTTTGTCGGACCTTCCCACCACCACCGCCGCCGCCACCACCGCCTTCCCCGCCACCTCACAGCAGCCACCGCCGCCGCACCACTCAACGCCGCCGGCCACCTCAGGTCCGGCCGCCTCCGGTCCCGCGGCCCTGGCGGCCGAACCCGCCCCCGTCCTCTCCCCGGCGGAGATGTCCTCGGCGATCCGCGACCTCAACCTGGCGGTCTCAAACCTCCGGACTCTCCTCTAGGCTCCGTACACAACCCCGCCACCACCGCCTCCGCCGGCGGCGCCCTTCGTGCCACCGCCCCCGGCGACTGTCGTGCCCCAGGGCCTGCCGATCACCCAGGTCCGGTGGCCGCCGTCGCCGTCCCCGCTACCGACGTGGATGGACACGCCGACCTACACGACAGTGCCACTACAGCCGACGGTGTTGCAGCCACCCGCCCCCACCTTCGGGGGGTTCGGCGGTTACACTAATCCGTACGCCGGGAGCTCCGTGGTGCCGCAACACTCTCCTTCCACCGCGCTGGGCCGTCACAAGGGCACCTACGCGGCCTCGCCACACGTGCAGCAGCCACCCCGCTTCACCAAGCTGGAGTTCGCCACCTACGACGGCACCATCGACCCCCTGAACTGGCTCAATCAGTGCGACCAGTTTTTCAGGGGGCAGCGGACCATGGCGTCCGACCGCACGTGGATCGCCTCCTACCACCTCCGTGGCGCCGCCCAGACTTGGTACTACACCCTCGAGCAGGACGAGGGCGGGATGCCTTCATGGGAGCGCTTTAGCGACCTGTGTCTCCTCCGGTTCGGCCCCCCCATACGTGGGAGCCGCTTGGCCGAGCTCGGTCGCCTTCCCTTCACCACCTCGGTGCAGGACTTCGCCGACCGCTTCCAGACATTGGCCTGCCATGCGCCTGACGTCACGGCTCGCCAACGCACCGAGCTCTTCGTCGGCGGCCTTCCCGACCACATCTGCATCGACGTCGAGATGCGCGACCCCCAGGACCTGCAGACGGCCATGTATTACGCACGCGCGTACGAGCAGCGCGCCAACGCCCTGCAGCAGGCGTTCCCGGGCCGCGGCACGCGTTCCCCGACCCGCCCCGCCCTGCCGGCCGCTACGGCGGCTGCCCCCGCGCCCACACGCACCTTCCGACGCTTGACGTCGGCCGAGCAGCTCGAGCGGCGCCGCAAGGGCCTGTGCTTCAACTGCGACGAGCCGTATGCGCCGGGTCATACGTGCGCCCGCCTGTTCTACTTGGAGACCGTCGACGACGCGGAGGTGGAGGCCCTCACCGCGGAGCTCGACGCCACCACACTCTCCGAGGTCGGCGTCACGACCTACGGGCCGGTCGACGCGACCGCCTTCGTCGTCTCCCTTCATGCCATGGCTGGCATCAAGACGGCAAAGACTATGCTGCTTCCGGTGACGATCAACGGGGAGCGTCTAACCGCGCTCGTGGACACGGGTTCGACGCACAACTTCCTGTCCGGGGAACCCATGCGTCGCCTCGCACTCCAACCGACGGGCTCGGAGAAGTTCAGCGTCACCGTCGCCAACGGGGACCGCCTTGCTTGCCAGGGGGTGGCACGGCAGGTTCCCGTCCTCATCGGCGACGAGTCGTTCTCCATCGACTGCGTCAGCATCGACCTGGGCTGCTACGACTTCATCCTCGGCATCGACTTCCTGTCCACTCTCGGCCCCATCCTTTGGGACCTCGATGTGCTGTCCCTCATCTTCTGGCGCGAGGGCGGCCGTCGCGTTCAGTGGACAGGCATCGGCGGCTCCGGCGCCGTGACTCCACACCTCCAGTTGATGGCGTCCGCACTGGACGAGGCGCATCCCCTCCTGGCCGACCTCCTGCAGCAGCACAGTGACATCTTCGACGAGCCACAGGGCCTCCCTCCCGTGCGGCCCTGTGACCACCGCATCCACCTGCTGCCGGACACGGCACCTGTAGCCGTGCGTCCGTACCGGTACCCTCAGCTGCAGAAAGACGAGATCGAGCGTCAGGTGGCGGTCATGCTCGCGCAGGGCATCATCCGGATTTCAACATCGCCGTTCTCCGCCCCGGTGCTCCTTGTGCGCAAGTCCGACGGCACATGGCGCTTCTGCATCGACTACCGCGCCCTCAACGCCCTGACGTCCAAGGACAAGTTCCCCATCCCCGTCGTGGATGAGCTCTTGGACGAGCTACACGGAGCGCGCTTCTTCACCAAGCTCGACCTTCGCTCGAGCTACCATTAGGTGCGCATGCACCCTGACGACATCGAGAAGACGGCGTTCCGCACTCACCATGGCCACTTCGAGTTCCTGGTGATGCCGTTCGGCCTCTCCAACGCGCAGGCGACCTTCCAGGCCCTGATGAACGACGTGCTCAGCCCAGACTTGCGCCGCTTTGTGCTTGTTTTCTTTGATTACATTCTCATCTACAGTGCATCTTGGGCGGAGCATCTACAACATGTGGCCATCATCTTCAACGAGCTTCGAGCGCATCGTCTTCACCTCAAGCGCTCGAAGTGCTCGTTCGGCACGACCTCCGTCGCGTACCTGGGGCACGTCATCTCGGCGGACGGGGTAGCGATGGACGCGGACAAGGTCACCGCCGTCGCCGCGTGGCCGATCCCGCGGTCACCGCGGGCGCTCCGCGGCTTCTTGGGCCTCGCCGGCTACTACCGGAAGTACATCCGGGACTTCGGCCTCATCGCCGCGCCACTGACGCGTCTCCTTCGACGCGACGCCTTCTCCTGGGACCAGGAGGCGACTACGGCATTCGAGGCTCTCCAGTGGGCGCTCACGACGGGACCCCTCCTCCAGATGCCGGACTTTGATATGCCCTTCATCGTGGACTGCGACGCCTCTGGCATCGGCTTCGGCGCCGTCCTTCACCAGGGCGAGGGACCGCTCGCCTTCTTCAGTCGCCCCTTCGCCGCTCGCCATCACAAGCTCGCGGCCTACGAGCGCGAGCTTATTGGGCTGGTTCAGGCGGTACGCCACTGGCTGCCTTATCTTTGGGGCCGGTCATTCCGTGTGCGCACGGACCACTACAGCCTCAAGTTCTTGCTGGACCAGCGCCTCTCCACAGTTCCGCAACACCAGTGGATCAGCAAGCTCTTTGGCTTCGACTTCACCATTGAGTACCGCCCCGGCCGTCTCAACACGGTCGCCGACGCCTTGTCCCGCCGCGACACTGAGGATGTCGCGGAGGACGTCGCCATGGCTGGCACTATCATGTGCATTCGCTCCGGGCCATCTTTCGCCTTCATCAACGACATTCGTCGGGCAACTTCGACGGCCGTGGACGCCCAGGGCGTGCGCCAGCGCCTTGACGCCGGCGAGCTGGACGCGCCCTGGCGCTTGGACAAGGGGCTACTCCTACATGGCCGCCGCATCTTCGTGCCCGACCATGGCGACCTGCGCCAACAGGTCCTGACCTTGGCGCACTCTGCAGGGCACGAGGGCGTGCAGAAGACTCTCCATCGTCTCCGTGCTGATTTTTACATCCCCGGTGATGGCGCGATGGTCCGCAACTAGGTGCGGTCGTGCGTGACGTGCCAGCGGAACAAGACGGAGACACTACGACCCGCGGGTCTACTGCAGCCGCTGGACGTACCCTCCCAAGTGTGGACGGATATTTCCATGGACTTCATCGAGGGCCTTCCCAAGGTGGGCGGCAAGTCCGTCATCCTCACGGTGGTTGACCGCTTCTCCAAGTACGCGCACTTCATCGCCCTGGGTCATCCATATACAGCCGCCTCCGTGGCGCGGGCCTTCTTCGACGGCATCGTCCGCCTCCACGGTTTTCCGTCGTCCATCGTCAACGATCGTGATCCCGTGTTCACGGGACATGTCTAGCGGGATATCTTTCGACTGGCGGGCGTGAAGCTCCGCATGAGCACGGCGTTCCACCCTCAGACAGACGGCCAATCCGAGGTGGTCAACAAGGTGATCGCCATGTACCTGCGCTGTGTTACTGGTGATCGTCCACGAGCTTGGGTGGACTGGTTGGCGTGGGCGGAGTACTGCTACAACACCTGCTATCACTCCGCCCTGCGCACCACGCCTTTCGAGGTGGTCTACGGGCGCCCACCTCCGGCGATGCTCCCTTACGAGCCTGGGACGGCTCGGTCCGAGACGGCGGGCGACTTACTCCGCACCCGCGACGACATTCTGGCTGAGGCACGCCAGCGTCTTCTCCAAGCACAGCAGCTGGCTCGGAAGTACTACGATGCTCATCATCGCGAGGCGGAGTTCGCGGTGGGCGATTGGGTGTGGCTGCGCCTCCTCCACAGGACCACGCAGTCTCTGGACCCGCGCTCCAAGCGCAAATTGGGACCTCGCTACGCCGGTCCCTTTCGTGTGCTGGAGCGTGTCGGCACACTCGCATACCGCGTGGAGCTGCCAGCTGGTTCTCGCCTCCACGACGTCTTCCATGTCGGCTTACCGAAGGCCTACCGCGGGGACCCTCCTGCAGCGACACCGGCCCTTCCTCCTACTTCGGATGGCCGCCTCCTTCCAACTTCCACACAGGTGGCGAAGGTGCTACAGGCGCAGCAGCGTCGCGGCGTCTGGCATGTCTTGGTACAATGGACCGGCCTGCCAGAGGAGGAAGCGACTTGGGAGAAGCTCGACGATTTCCGCCAGCAGTTTCCAGATGTTCAGCTCGAGGACGAGCTGTTTGAGAAGGCGGGGAGAGATGTTATGACCGGTACAACGTACCAACGGAGGAGGCCCAATGGGCAGGGTTAATTATGGGCTTAGCCCAAGTTATCTTACCTATCTTAGAAGTCCAAGTTATATTAGAGTCCAAGTTATATTAGAGTCCAAGTTAGAGTCCAAGTTATCTAGGGTTTAGTGGAGGCTGTCCTCCTTTATAAACACATGTACCCCTTCGATATTAATCAGACAATAAACAGTATATTCTGTTGTCGTCTCCCTCAGGAGACGAGAGCCCCAAACCCTAGCCGTCTCTCTCTCTCACACGCCGCGACGGCGCCCCGCCGCCAGCGCCGGCGTCCCCAACCTCACAGCCCGCACTTCCACCCCTACAACCTACGTCCGGGACCTGGTAGAACCCTAGCCTCTACCACCTCGACCCTCGGATGGGAGACTGCTATGAGAACTGCATTTGAGAGGACTGCACCGATGACTTGGATGACGAGTACATCTACTCATGGGAATGGTAGACGGATGATGCACTCCTTCCAGATGGCGGTTCTCATGAACTATTCTCATGAAGAGTCATCATCCACTAATTGTTCTCATCAGTAGATGTAGTCATCATCTGAGTCATTGGTGCACTCATCCCAGATGCGGTTCTCATAGCAGTCGCCAGGCAGGGGCCGAGAGTTTTCAACTGAAGATACTTCTCTTGCAAGAGCTTATCATCGACGTCCCAGTAACCATGCAAATCGATGAACTTGAGGTCATGGCACTCGGAGGCGATCCCCACAACACCCTTAGTCTTAATGAGCATGTTTCTTATCTCGAGGTGGCGGAGCTTTGGCATGTTGCTGGGCTTGTTCATTCTGGCACACCTTCCCAGCAACATCTATGAGTTGCATGACTAGTTGGAGTTTGACAAGGGATTTGCAGTTCTTGCCTAAATGCCTCGAGAGCACGGGCGCCAATCTTGATGCAGCTGCTTACATCCAAGAATGTAACCGTGGGAACTCTTTGTGCAACATATTTCACTATGCTGTCGCTGATCTAGCTCCTCGGAATCTCCAAAGTATCGAGAGATTACGCATTTGCAAAAGGCGAACATTGTAGGGTCGGCGCGGTTTAACGAAATAATGTGGATAGGGTCATCGATAAACAAAGTATTATATATATGATGCATAACCCTTGTTCTAGTAGCCTCCATAATTGGAACGTAAAAACTATTTCCAAATGGAAACATCGTGCTCAAATTAATAGTACTATTAACCATGGCTATGAACCGAGTTTCTAACATCCTGGCGATCTGAAAGTAGATTAGAACCGGGAAATACTGGAGCATTGTAGAGCACTCGAGCGGGGATGAGTTTGGAAGCGGTGGCGGGATGTGGATGCGAGGATCAGCAGTGCTACACGTGTTGCCTGGGTGACGGAGCGAGGTGAGGGTGTCGGGTGCGGTAGTCCTGATCGGTCGCTGCTCCCACTGAGGCACATGCATGGATCACTGTAACGTGCGATGTTGCCGCTTCCGCTTTTTCCGAATCGATCGCTGCAGGTCGCCTCCTCATCACTCGTCGCCTCGTCTCCTCCTCGTCGCTCGTCGCCTCGTACAGACTATAAAGACAGGCCCTTGTATACACTAGAGACTAGAGACTAGAGACTATTGAGGTATAGGATAATAGGAACGTCGCTTCATCGTTCCTGGCACTGTCGCCGTTGCCTTCTTGGGCTCTTCGTCTCTCGGCACCTACGACGGACACGGTGACCTTCGTCGCCGTTGCCTTCACGATACGGCTACGGAGCAGCCATAGCCATAGGGAACAGGTTATATATATATATATATATGTGTGTGTGTGTGTGTGTGTGTGTGTGTGTGTGTGTGTGTGTTTGAATCGATCGTGTCATGCCTACAACAACGGCATGAACGGTTTCTACGACCAAGAGCTTGTGACACAAATGGTGATGAGAGCGTCAACGCCCACCTTTGTTCAGACAAGGTTACGTCTGGATGGCAGACGCCAAAATGGAAATTCACCAGGGAGCAGCTATTTCTCAAGAACCCCCACTTGAGACATGTGGATGCCAAGCTCCTTCACATGGGCGAGCGCAGCAAATACATTCTCATGGAGCGCCTACTACCTGAGGGAGCTCTGTCTGACCATGTTTATTGTCAAGTATATATGGTGAGAACGGGGAGCTCAAATCCACGGCTCGCTTCTACCAGCAGGCGCCTAGCTATCGTTGTCATTTTGATGTGCAACCGTTCTGGATGTAGTTGGCTTGTTATCTCTCCAGCTTAGTACGACATACAGATTGTACCTGCCACACATTTGTTTTGCTATTTATTTGATTTGTCCGTTGAATTTCATCCGGTGTTGCTGCCGGCCAAGGGAAACATCTATATGCGGTGATTAGTTTTAATTAGAGTGATTACTTTCATACAAGTCTATTGCCAAGATATGGCTGTAGAATATATGTGCTTACTCTACGTAATTACATATCTATCAACCCATGATTACACAACTTTTTAGCCAGCAAGTAATTAGACAAAACATTTCCTATGAACATCCTTCATGTATTGGATGTGTATTGCTTTGATTATTCCTTAATTTGGACAGTTAAGTTAGAAGCTGAGTACTAGTATCTACTTGACATAGAATGGAAAACCTCAATGCGCTTAAAACCAATCTCAGCTGCATGCTTATCCACATAGATTCTTGATCTAGCAGGTGGAAGAGGAAACCCTGTATTATATTTGCAGATGGATTTTTATCATCCTGCTGCTCAGCTTGGTTACAACAAATTGCATGGAGCCAATGCTTTGAAGGGATGCTACAAAACACGAACTTAAAGTTCAATCCACCAACTATTTTTTTTCTTTATTTGTAGTCCTCGTGTCTTTGGCAAAGACAAGTGTTGTGTCTTCAGTATTATTGACAGTAAGATTGTGTTGGTCGGGAAAATAACTAGTGCGCGGATAGTTTTCTTTCACAAATAAACTTATGCTTATGATGTTGCAATTATTTTCCGCAGATCGTGTGTAATAATATCATAAGAGTGGAAATCACATTCCATTCATGTTCAACCGTCAAATGTGACCCCTCACAACATTGTACCCCTAATACTTTGGAGCGAGGCAACACTCCATTGTCATGAAAAAAAAAATGAAGTTCGGAAAGTGGATGAAACATACTTATTGAGTAAACTAAGCACCAATGTAACTTTTGTAACCTGCCCGACTCACTTGGCTATGTAACTAGTTAGGAAAACACTTTCATGCTTTGTAGGTGAGATTGCAGGTCGATCTCCAGCAATATCGAGCACAAATAATGCATATGCACCTCCTTCGTCTCCAAATCGAGAACTACATTACCTCGTCCGTGTACCCGCAACAGAACCACATCACTACTCTTCTTCCCGGATGGCTTAAACTGGACTTGAATATCAGGACCACCACCAGCGCGGAGGCTTGGGTACAATGACCGTAGATTCTCCTCTATGTCGATCACAGTTTCCAGTGCCCAGCCAGAACTACCTGCTGCCAGGACGGTAGGGAGCTGTACCCACACGGATATCATGAACCCATCTATGGCGAGGAGTTTTAGTCGTTTCCCGTCCGGCGATGTTGCCAAGTGGAGCTGGCTTGCATTGCAGTTGGTAGGTGGGAGCTTCACCACTCCTGACATCCCCGTGCTCACGTCATAGGCGAGGATTTGGGTGTCGTGGTCGACTACCACTAGCCAGTGAACAATGCCGCCGTGGAGGATCGCGGCATCGCTGTAGCGACCGACCGACCTCCATGGGGAGTTACAATGGCTTGCACAAGTGACAGTCCTCCAGCCACCAGAGGAGGATGTGATGGTGTGCACTTTGATGCTCCACATGCTAATATAGATGATAAGCAGCATGAAGGAGTAGTCGATGCCATCCGCGGCCGTGAGCAAGACATACTCGTGGGTGTAGGTACCGCTAGTAAGGACAAGATGAGATTTTGAGAGGAAGGTCGGGTCACCTGTCATGGGGTTGTACACACACAGGTCAAAATGATGCATCTCTTGGGGTCGCATTCTTTCGACTTGTAGACGGTAGAAGACGATGATGCCACCGCTTGATGTCACTGGAATGTAGTACGGAAAGAGGTCGCCGATGCGGCGTAACATCAAGGGTGAGAGGTGCGAATCGCAGAAGGATTTGGCTGCGGCCGTGACCCGGTGTATGGACCAATGTGGGTCTCCAAAGATGGAGAGGTAGGAGAGAATGCGAGGTTGGAGTCGGATGACGCGACGGAGGAACGACTGGCTTAGGATGTCACGGCGAAGGCGCTTACAAGCGGCAGCACAACGGATAAGGGTGACAAGGTCAGTTCGTGCTATGATCTCGAGCATGAGATCGGCCGGGAGCAACAATGGTGCCATGTTTCCTGGCGCCGCACATATGGAGTTTCGTCCATGATTTCGTGGTGCCATCGATGATTTCGTGTGTGTTGTGCCTTGGCTTGGTATAGAAGCTAGCTAGGAGCGGTTGCACGTACGTACGTCGCCTCCGGCCGTTAATTATATTGATATTGACACGCACCAAGCCGAGTTCGTGTGGACAACGGAATCCATATTTTGACGTTTAGTTTGCCTCATTTTGGAAGACGAAACGAAATCGGTTCCGTTTAATGCATCGTGCCGGGCATGTCTAATTCACGCAATCTATTTCTTCCTCTGTTCAAAAATACTACTCCCTCCATACGAACTAAACTAGAGCTAGTACAAAGTTGAGACATTTATTTTGAGACGGAGGGAGTACTTGTCAGAAAAATAAATGAAAATAGTAAAATCGGTTCCATTTTTTACGAAGATACCATACATACGTGGCTAGTAGTTGAGGGGAACGTCTTCTTCCATTGAACGCACATCAGCGAAAATCATAAAATAAATCCTGGTAAATGCGAACGCCAAGAGTCGAATTTTCATGGACTGGGCTCTACCTTACCATCCAACCACAGATTGATTTGCGATGAGTCACGAATCGGCAAGTAATTAGCATGTACGGATCATTTAAAAATAGAAAATAAAAGTAAACCTTTTTAGAAAAGTCAAAGATCTATTTGAAATAATAGATATTTTTCCTTTTTGAAAAAGTCAAAAATCTATTTTTTAGGGTGTCAAAGGTCTATTTGAAACAGAAAAGTATGCACACATATATGTGCAGCTCAACTTGACATGATTCCAAAAACAAGGCCCAACTTGGACACACACATACTCCTAAGTCACAAAATAAATGTCTTAACTGTAATATACGTACCATTATATTAAAATTAGTATAAAGTTGAAACATTTATTTTAAGATGAAAAGGTATTATATTAGAAATAGAACTTCTGGAGGAGCTTGATGCTTCGATCAGGTGGTGTGGAGCCGATCTGGTGGCTTTGCGCTCCAAATCTAGCAGTGGTTGTGCTCCGCATGGCGATGTCGATCTAGCTTTCGTGCTTTGGCTCTGGCCATGTCGGACTTTGGGCCGATGGCCTAGGCATGGCTCTCTCCAATGAGGTTGTAGTCTACGGTGGTGTGCTCCGTCATAGGTTTTGGTCTTCGACGATACAATGGCCACCAAGAGGTCTTTCTCACGGTTCTTCTCTATAGACTCGGTGGTTGACTTCGTCGTAATGATGCAAACTATGGACAATGGTTTGACGCACAAAGATAGTTATGTAGTGGCGACGGTCCACGTCACAAATGCAGCTGGTGGCATCACGGAAAAGTGATGGCGACAACGCATAAGTGACATTGATCTCGAGTTCTGGGGTGAAAACCCGTGCAGGTTATACATGGCAATGGCGATACTTTTATGTTGTTACCTTGTTGAAGGCATTGCTTGGATATACTCAGACTGATTCTTCAGGTTGAAAACTTTGATTCTAACCTTCAGTGGTTGGATCCGGTGACGATTTAGCACTAGTGGAGAAACGAGCATTAGTCCCGGTTGGTATGGTCTTTAATCCCAGTTCACCAACCGGGGTTAATAACTTGAGACTAAAGGCCCACCCCTTTAGTCCCGGTTGGCCACGACCCAGGTCAAATGCCCCTCCGCGTGGCTGCCAGGGCGCGCCAGGGGCGGGACCTTTAGTCTCGGTTGGTAACATCTGGACTAAAAGACACCCACGCGTCAGCAGCTGCCTTATGCAGGTATTTTTTTTGGAATTAGGGGTTTAGGGGTTTCATATATCGGTCGCTCGCAGGACGTGAATGACTCTTGAATTAGAGTAAATTTTATCATTCTTACAGATAGCACATGGACAAGACATAAAACAATTCCGCTGGTTTGCCTCAACCGCGTGCAGAATACTCTGCAAGCCATCAATGAACTGAGGAGAGCGTCAACCATTGTACATTCATTGCTGGTTCATCTTCATTACACAAGATTGAAAAAAACAAATTAATACAAGTTCACACATAAAGTTCATACACACTTATTCTCATAAAACTAAATACAAGAGTTTCTAGCTAGAGCATTTAAATGCAACAACAAATGGGATCAAGATGGCAACTAGGGTAACAATTGATCGAACAACATAGTGATACCAGACCTCTTTATTAAGAGCATATTTTTAATCCTTCTAATCTTCAAGCGCATTGCATCCATCTTGATCTTGTGATCATCGATGACATCCGCAACATACAACTCCAATTTCATCTTCTCTTCTTCAATTCTTTTCAATTTTTCTTTCAAATACTCATTTTCTTTTTCAACTAAATTTAACTTCTCGACAAGAGGGTCGGTTGCAATTTCCGCTTCACATACCTCCTAGATAAAAATATCTATGTCAATTTGATGGGCATAATTGTCATATAAACGAGGAATGCAACAAATAGTTATAAAAGAGAATATACCACATCCAAATCATAAACCGGACGAGGACCAACGGGGACGGATATCAAGACCATAGCATTATGTATAACAAACAATCATACAGGTAAGAAAACTATCTAAGTCATACAAATAAGATTTTTTTTTGGAATAAAAAGGATAAGAACAAGAGGATCACCAAGGCAGTGCCGGCGACGAGGCGGTGCCGGCGATCGACGGTGGTTAGGACGGGGACGGGAATGCACTAAGTAAACCACACCTACACATATGCAAACTAAGAAGTTAATTTGAGCTGAAATTGTATATAAATCAAATAAACTCCCACGCATAATTACTCCCAAACTAACATCAACAAATTACTATAATTATAGAGCATTGCACAAGTACTGCCAACGAGAGATGAAAGGACAAAGTTGCTAACCTTTCTGAACACTTGAAGAGATGGGGTGCCTCAAATCTTAACAAATATTGGAAAAAATGGAGGATAAGCTCGAGCTAAGGGGAAGAGCAGAGAGGGGAATGGAGAAAACAAAGAAATTGGCTTGTTCTAGACGAATGGCTTATATAGGGAGATCTTTAGTCTCGGGTTGTAAAACCAACCAGGACTAAATGGCTCCATCTAGTCCCGGTTTGTGATACAAACCGGGACTATAGGTACAAAATGAACCAGGACTAAAGATGCCCGTGCCACCGACCGCACCTAGCCGTTGGAACCGGAAGAAATGGTCCCGTTAGTCGAGGGCCAAAACCAAACTGGGACTAACGATCCAAACGTAAGCTCTGTTTTCTACTAGTGGAGCTCGATCCTCGATCCTTCCTGAAAGCATTGCCCTTGAAAAACCTTGTCGTCTGCATGGTGCCATGAGATGTCGGTGCGGATATTTTCATTGTGGTAGTTTGTCGATGGTTGATCAAATTGGTTGAGTTTTTTTCCTCGCTTATGCATAGATTTGGTTTTATATGACTTTGCTATTTGCCGGCGTGTTTTTTTCATGCGTGTGCTAGTGTTGGGTGTGTGCATCCTAGTTATGCAGGTGTTGGTTATGTGCTCTTTGGGATTGTATCCTCTTGATGCTCCAACTGGGTCAATAAAATTGACCCTTTGTCGAAAAAATCCATAAAAATCACAGTAAGTCAGGGTGTTCAAAATGCATATCCGTAAATAAAATGGTACAAAGCATTGTCCATCAAAAACCACACGCAGTCCAGTTCTTCTTGTTCTTGTACATGCGCACAACACAATTAGACCTTATTTCAGGCTCACACCAAACTCAAACATATACTTGCACAACAAGCTCGCACATACTCCAAACGTACAAAGCAGACACCAATTATATTTCATCGCTGACGCACCCAAGACTCGGGTAATCAAGCGAAATCACACAAACATGACCACACCTATGCGTAGTTGCTCGCTTGCAGCACCACAATGGTCCATCCATGTAATGAACCTGCATCCTCAGGATTACCTGGACAAACCAAAAAAATGCTGAATCTCTTGCTCTCCATAGTAGTGAGGCGCATAAATACATAGTTGAGTTAGAATTTACAAAATGCTACGCAGATTCAGGGTGCAACTCACAAAAAAATTCAGTGATATAAATTAAGATGCACAAACCTGAGAACTGATAGTCTTGGCATGGCTTTCTTGTAGTATCGCGAGTGACGCGGGCTAAATAGGGGGCGGCTAGCCTCCAACCCATCCCACTTTAACTTGTCCCACCAGTCCTTCTCGCAATCCACCACTGCCAATGACTTATCAAGCGCACGGCCAGAGCTGATTGCTGGTAGTTGCATCAGACTCCAGCATCCTCTCAGAACAATGGTCTCCAATGCAGGAGCAAACATGTCGATTTCACATATGTGATGCAACATGGGAAGCTCATGGAGATGGACACACTTCAGGCTTGGGAATATAATGCTGGTAGCAACTTCACCTTCGTAAGGTTTCCCCTTTAGAAAAATCTGTCTTAGCTCAGCACAATATGTGATGTGGATAGTTTCCAACTTAGCCAAGGTGTGAAAATACCAGGGGAGTACAAATTTGAGCCTAGGACAGGAGTGCAGGTGTATATACCGCAGATTTTGAAAGGCATTAAATGATTGAAAGCTATAGACTACCATTTGCAATGCATTTGGAGAGGCAATAAATGGTCTTTGAAATCTTAGTTTTCTACTCCAAATGCACTGGGCTGCCAGGAGGTGAGACACACAAAGTGTCTCCATTTTCTCAAAAGAATCTATGCCCATTGGATATTGGTCCAGAAGGAAGACGGTATGCAACTTGGGGCATCTCTGGATGCAACACCAGCTGATATTTGGGAATTGGGTTTCATAGAATTGTGTTTCAAGGTTACCCGTAGTGACAGAAGGGTGGTCATGCATGTGAAAGGATTCAGCTTTAGCCATCAAGTGTTCCATTCTTCTTTTTATCTGCTTTTCACTCTCCCAGTTGTAGCCTCCGGCAATTTCGATGTGACGCCCCAAGGGTAGATGATGAGTGCAAGCTTGTGCCAAGGAAGCTTCACCATTATCCTTTTCAATGACCTTGTTAAGTACATCCATGTAGGGTTGTCCTTCACTACCCAGAATAGTTACTCCTTCCCCGTTGTCTCCAATAACTTTCCTCTGGCCAACACTAGAAGCAAGATGTATGTGGAAATGTTGGTGGGAGTCAGTAATACCAAATATATTACCATGAGAATCTCCACTGATCTTGAAGGCTCGAAGGAACTTTGAATCCGTGATAACAATATGTACAAGTGGCTGAGATGAATCATATTGCCAGCAATCATTAATTGGTCCTCTCTCTTCCTTTCCTCGGCAATCGATGCATAAGAGCTTCAAACATGGATGTCCTGCATCACTCCACTTGAGTCTACGAAGGTTCCGACAACCCAATATAAAGAGGCACTCAAGTTGCAGAACTTGCATTGCTTCGAGGTCCAGTTCTTGGATTGCTGTGTCGGAGAGGTTCAGTTCCTTGAGGTTTGGTAATCCACGCAGGAAAACATTCTTTAGTTGTTCACATCCTTCTAGAGAAATTTTAGAAACCTTTGGAGGTACTTTATTGGCATGAACACTGGGACGCACTTGCTTTTCTGGCATATGCAGTGAATTCTTCCACTTGGATGCTCGCCCAAATCCATCAAAACTAAAGGACTCCAATGATTTGGGGAGGGCGGCAGACTCAACTTGCTTCAACCCAGCACAACCATCCAGGATAAGCACCTTCATTCTACGAGCTATTGAAATGTTTGGCAAAACTTCCATGACACTATTTCCAGACAAGTCGAGAAGCTCCAGATTTTGCATGCCCATGAATGGGTCCTGTACAAGTGTTGTGAAGAAAGTAGACGAATCAATCACTCTGAGGATTTGAATATTACACAACCACGTCAACTCAAGCTTAGTCATGTCCCAGACACAACTGCTGGCTCCCACTACCTTCAGATTTAGCTCTCTCAGTTCAGTCATCAGCACCATCTTCGACGGAGATAAGATCCAGTCCCAGTTGGTATCACGTATGTCCAACACCCATAGGCTCTTTAAGAATTCCCATTCTATCACATGGTTCTTGTCTATGTCATCAATGAACTCAACATCTATGTCATCAATGAACTCAACATCTTCATCTCTGCAACTGTCCAGCAAAATAAATTTTAGGTTGCGGCAACAGATGAAAGGCGGTGATGCAAAGCTGAAGGTGCAACAAGAGAGTCTCAACACACAAAGTTTGATGGATTGATGAAACAAGTTCTTTGGCACCGCGTTCAGCCTATCAGATTTTGCCAATGTCAAGAAATATGATGTCGCATCCTCAGGCACGGTCGGGATAACTTGGTTCTTTACATTCTTAGATGTGACCGAAATCCAAGCACTCTTCTTCTTCTCTTCTATGAGGTCCACAGGAGACCAGTGAAAAAATGTTATATATTTTTTTGTATGAAGATACTCCAATCGTATTGCTTCATGAACTCTTTGACCAGTCTCCCACGACGCACTACCTTCTCCTGGTATTATCCCATCACAAACCCAATAGTTAGAACCATGAGCATATTCATCGTAGTCACGGTCAAAATACAAGAGGCATAGGTAGAGCCAACAATCTGTAATTAAAGTTGGGCTGATATCATGTAGAACTTGGGAAGCCTCTTCATGCACTAATTTCAATATCTCATTCTTGGTAAGATAATCAATAATTTGTGCGGATCTTATTATAGAACTTATTGTGAAGGACACAGAAAGATAAATATTAGCACTTTTCACTTTGTCTTTGATTGAAAGATCGAGTCGAAACCTGCCCTGGAAGGTCCACACTATCATGTTGCCTGACCAATCAAATATAGGAATACCAAAATTTCCAAAATCAATCTCGTCATCACTCCCATTCTGAAAAATCACCAACAATGTACGACCCATTGTCCTATTAAAGATCAGCCTTCCAACATCTGGTATCTCTGCTCTTGAGCCTTTATCCACCCCACTGAAATCATCCTCCTCGTCCTGCTTATCAAACAAGTCCATTGCGGATCTGTCCAGCTTTAGCTCCTCTGCAATTATCCTCTGCATTGCTCTCTTGCTTTCCCACACTGAGCAGTCCACATGGATAACTATGTCAAACTTGTGTTCCTGGGATCTGGCTTGTTCGGCTATGGCTGCAAGGACGGCAGACGCACCCAGTCCATTCCAGCCATCAAAGTAAATGTTTTGCGCACCCTCATGATAAGGTCGATCGGAGGCATTGCTAAAATAATGATGGCGTATGTAATCTGCAGCGTCTCGAACGGTGCGTGCCTCGATTCTCTGCAACAAGTGGACGGCGCTCAACATGGGGGATTTTGGAACAAGTCGTATGTAAAATGTCGCATAATATTTGATGGGTTCAACATACATGGTAGGTACACATGTTCTGAACAGCAATTGCCAAATCGGCAACACATATATGATAATAAAAATATATAATCTTATCTACATGTCGTTCACTGGGTGAGGGGTGGCAAATAAACCCCTTTTGATGACATTATTAGTTTTGAGATGAGGTCAAACGGTGGCAGTTTTAAAGAAAAAATTGCCTTTTCTGACAGAAACTGGCATGCCACTCCAAAGAAACTGCCATCACGCACAACTAAAACTGCCAATGAAATTGTTCGCAAATGCCACCCCTCCCTCCCGGCGAACGTTTGCAAGCTAAGGGGTCCTCAAACAAATTGCCGACAGGAAGGGGCCGCACAGACACACCTCCCTGTAGCCCTCAACCGTCGTCTGCGCCACCAACTCTCGCCCTCGAGCTCCATGCATCTACCCCAGGCCATGCAGCCCATCCCCTACATCCCAAAGAATAGGCACAAGAGAGCTTCCCGCAAAGCAGGAGTGGTACCATCCACTAGTAGAAAAGAGGGCTTTGGCCTGGACCCTTTAGTCCCGGCCTGCCTCTGGACCAGGACTAAAGGCCCGGCAACGTCGCCCCAAATCGCATTGCCTCCCACGAGGCTTTGGTCCCGGCCCGTAAGGAGCCTTTAGTTCCGGTTTGTGCCCCAAACCGGGACTAAAGGGCTACGCGGTGTGCAGCCCCCATGTGCGTCACCTTTAGTCCCGGTTTGTGTCTCAAACGGGGACTAAAGTCCTCTGCCTATATATAGCACAGCCCCCCTCTCCCCTCTTCCTTGCATTTTTCTTGGATGGAAGAGTGTGGGTGTGTGCTAGCTCTCCATTTTTTTTATGCACTAGAGGTGTTTGTTGAAATGTGTGTTAGAGCGATGCCGCTTCAGTTCACCGAACACAACTACGATATGAGATGCCTGAGCCACGCTTAAACCTCTTCCTCTTTATTTCTACTTATTCTAAAAGGTTAGCAACTATATTTCCTCGTTTAGACCGTGCGGTACTAATTTTTAGGATCGTGATTGTATTTCATATATTGTCGTATAACGCAGATGAGCCATCCATGGATGTACGGTGATCGACGTACAGCCGCTTACAGAGAAGGCGTGCATTCTTTTCGAGATGCAGCCGATGCGAACAAGCATGGTGGTGGCTTTATGTTTTATCCATGTGTTGAATGTCGGAATGAGAAGGATTACACTTCCTCAAGAGTCATTCAGAGCCACCTGCTTCGGTCCGGTTTTATGTCGGGCTATAATGTTTGGACCAAGCACGGAGAAAGGGGGTTATGATGGAAGACGATGATGAAGAAGAAGAGAACGATGATGACGACTACCGATCTATGTTCCCTGAGTATGCTGATACCGCAATGGAAGACAATGAAGAAGAAGATCAGGATGAAGAAAGGGAACCAGATGAGCCCGCTGATGATCTTGGCCGGGTCATTTCTGATGCACGGCGAGGTTGCGACACAGAAAAGGAGAGGTTGCAGTTCGAGCAGATGTTACAGGACCACAACAAATTGTTGTATCCAACTTGTAAAGATGGCCAGAAGAAGCTAGGTAGCACACTGGAATTGCTGAAGTGGAAGGCAGAGGCCGGTGTGACTGACTCGTCATTCGAAAAGTTGCTGGTACTGATGAAGAAGATGCTTCCAAGAAAGAACGAATTGCCCGCCAGCACGTACGAAGCAAAGAAGCTTGTCTGCCCTCTAGGATTAGACGTGCAGAACATACATGCATGCCCTAATGACTGCATCCTCTACCGCGGTGAGAAGTATGAGAATATGGATAAATGACCGGTATGCACTGCATTGCGGTATAAGATCAGAAAAGATGACCCAGGTGATATTGAGGGCGAGCCACCCAGGAAGAGGGTTCCTGCCAAGATGATGTGGTATGCTCCTATAATACCACGGTTGAAACGTCTGTTCAGAAATAAAGATCATGCGAAGTTGTTGCGATGGCACATGGAAGATCGTATGAAAGACGATAAGTTGAGGCACACCGCTGATGGTCGGCAGTGGAGAAAAATCGAGAGAGAGTTCCCGAGATTTGCGGCTGACGCAAGGAACTTATGGTTAGGTCTGAGTACAGATGGCATGAATCCTTTTGGGGAGCAGAGTTGCAGTCACAACACCTGGCCCGTTACTCTATGTATCTACAACCTTCCTCCTTGGTTGTGCATGAAGCGGAAATTCATTATGATGCCAGTGCTTATCCAAGGTCCAAAGCAACCCGGCAACGATATTGATGTGTACCTAAGGCCATTGGTTGATGAACTTTTACAGCTGTGGGCCGAACCAGGTGTACGTGTGTGGGACGAGCACAAACAAGAGGAATTTGACCTTCGAGCGTTGCTTTTCGTAACCATCAATGATTGGCCTGCTCTTAGTAACATTTCAGGACAGTCAAACAAGGGATACAATGCATGCACGCACTGTTTGGATCAGACAAAAAGTATATATCTAGACAAATGTAGGAAGAATGTGTACCCGTACAATCGCGTTTTCTTCCGCCCAAGCATCCCTTAAAGAAAAAAGGCAAGCATTTCAATGGCAAGGCAGAACCCCGAGGGAAGCCTGTCATCCGTACTGGTGCTGAAGTATTTGATATGGTCAAAGATTTAAAAGTAATCTTTGGAAAGGGTCCTGTCAGCCAACCTGGTCCTAACGGCCCTGATAAGCGCGTACCCATGTGGAAGAAGAAATCTATATTTTGGGAGCTACCCTACTGGGAAGTCCATGAGGTCCGCTCGACAATCGACGTGATAAGATAAGTTAATCTTATATATGCTCTCTTGTAAGATAAGTTAATCTTATATATATGCATAATTATTTCTATTTAGAATTATATGAAAACTAATTCCCGAACACCAACCGAGGCATCACGTTAATCTCCCGAACACCTAAACCCTAAAATCCTAAAACCCAAAAATAAACAAAATCTGAAACTCTTTAGTCCCGGTCCGTGTAAAGAACCGGGACTAAAGGGCCTGCCCCTGAGGGCGCTCCGAGGCGTCCACGTGGAGCACCTTTAGTCCCGGCTTGGAACAGGGCCGGGACTAAAGGTTAGGCCTTTAGTCCCGCCCCTTTAGTCCCGGTTGGTGAACCGGGACTAAAGCCCCTTACGGGCCGGGGCTATAGGCCCTGTCCCTACTAGTGATCACCATCATCCTCGATGCATATCGCCGCTGGTAGCCTCACCCCTCTGCCTACCACAATGCTTTCCTCGTCGTGCCACTTCCACACCCCTTTCCTCAGTGTTTCGTTTGCCGTTGTTCCTTACTATCTCTCCTCCTCTCCCTCTCCCCCTCGGTTTATTGTCGACTCCCTTCTTCCCGCAGCTCAGTACACTGGGAAATTGGAGCAGCAGGGATGATAGGGTGCAGCAGAAGGCTGGAGAGATAACCATATGCAAGAGCACATACGCCGCCAAGGTTCTGGACGCAGCTGGGATGATAGGATACAACTCCTCCGACACGCCGATGCAGAATCAGTTGCACCTTGGTAAGACTGACGATGGCGAAGCCGTGGACCCCACACGATACAGGAGCATCGTCGGGAGTCTTCTGTACCTCTGGAACACACCTCTCGAAGGATCATGCCGGTGATGATTTAGTGGACATATCAACAAGTTCGTCATAGGACTTAGTATGCAAAATTCTCACCTCATTCAACTGTTGCAGTTCGTGTGCATAGAAGAACTTGGGACGAATATGCATTGTGGGGTTACTCTTCACGTAACCCATCTGAACTTGTGCAACACAAGCAACATTATCTTCATAGATAATGGTAGGGGTTTGTACGGTGTTCAGCCCACACGTCTGCTGAATGTGGCTGATCATGCGCCGAAGTGATACAGATTCTTTTGATGCTTCGGATAGTGCCATGATTTCTGAGTTGTTCGTGGAAGTTGACACAAGAGTTTGCTTGGTCGATCTCCAGGAAAACGTAGTTCCACCACAAAGGAAAACATATCCAATCTATGTTTTGCAATCATGCAGGTCCAATAGGTACCCAGCATCGGTATATCCTATAAGAGACAGGTCTTGATTCCTTCTATAAAATAGGCCAAGATTTTTGGACCCTTGCAGGTAACAGAAGACATCATTGACACCTTTTCAATGTCTCTTGGTAGGTTCAGAATTTTACATAGCAAGCAAATGGCGAAAGCAATGTATGGTCGTGTACAATTTGCAAGGTATAAGAGTGCTCCAACTGCACTCGCGTGAGGAACCTCTGGTCCCAGAGTTTCCTCCCACTCTTCCTTAGGCATGAAAGGGTCCTTGTCTGGCTATAATGATCTCCCGACCATCGGAGTCTTAGTAGGAAATGCGTTATCAAATCCAAATATTTCCAACACCTTCTGGGCGTATATCGACTGGTGCACTAGAATCCCATCAGGGAAATGTTTAAGTTGTAGACCTAGACAAAACTTGATTTTACCCAAATCCTTCGTCTCGAATTCCGACATCAGGTAGGAACTCGCTTTCTCAATATCCTCAGGTGTACCGATTATGTTTAAATCGTCCAGTACACCGAGATTATACAGAATCCATCTTGTGATCATCGTATAAAAACACATGGGCAATCTTTATTGCTCGTGTAGCCCTTCTGATGAAGGAAATCGCTTAGGCGATTATACCGCATTCTACCAGACTGTCTAAGTGTGTACAATGCCTTTTGAAGTTGAACACTGTATAGACTCTTATTTGCTCTATCATGGTTCGGAATAGGGTTACCTTTAGCAACCTTCGTGTGTATGTTCGAATCCAAGTTACCATATAGGTACGCAGTGACAACATCCATTAATTTCATTTTAAAGCCCATGTTTACTGCCATTGAGATCAAGTATCTAAAGGTAACTTCATCCATGATCGGGGAATACGTCTCCTCAAAATCGACACGAGGTCGCTGAGTGAACCCTTGAGCAACGAGCCTTGCTTTGTACCGTACTATCTTATTATTTTCATCTCTCTTTCGAACAAAAATCCACCTATGGCCAACAGGGCAAATGTGGGAAGGAGTTCCACAAACTGGTCCGAACACCTTCTTTTGTTGAGAGATAATAATTCGGCAATCAATGTTTTCTGCCAATCTTTCCAACCCGACCTTTTCTCGCAATCAGCGAGCTCGTTAGGCTCAGGGTCAATATCTATGATTGGGACAATTTTCGTAGCAAAGTTAATGTCGATAATCAGCGTTGCTCGGTTCAGGGTATAAATATGATTTATGGCCAATTCGTCATGGAGCCAGCTAGCGCTAACACTTACTCTACCAAATTTCCTATTCTGGAAGCAAGGTCCTTTAGATTTCCGTGTTGATCTGTGCGCCCACATCTCCGTTGGGTGTTTCCCCTATGGGAAAGTTTATGTACGGAACTTCGGGCATGGAATTTTTCATAACTGTGCCAGGCCTCGACTAGCTCCACGTTTCACTTTGGGGCACTCGCGTGACAGGCTGTAATAAATCCCTCTTATCCTTTTTCGTCGAACGTCCCCGGGTACTTGGGATTTGAGAAGCCAGATCTCGCGTCCTTTTAGGCCTTTGGACAGGAGCGGTTATACCATCATTTTTCTTTGGTATTTCAACCCTTTTCGGTGCATTGCATGCATGCACATGTGATTTTGTCACAGTCTTTAAGTCACTAAAATGGTCAGGCAGTTGATTTGCTAATGACTGCAAACCTATTGTCTTTTGAACTTCTCTCTCACTCTTAGTAGTGCGTGGTTCATGAGCGTGGATTCCCGCATGCCACATGATTCCTCGACTTTTAGCATCAAGCGGTTGATTCTCTCTCCCTAAAGTCTGAAAAATAAAATCCTTGTCAAAAATGCAATCAGCAAAACGAGCCATGTGACAATCACCTGTCATGGGGTCCAGATATCTGATTATGGACATAGTCTCATAACCAACGTATATCCCCAACTTACGGAGTGCGCTCATTGCTGATTGTTGGGGTGGTGTTATTGGTACATATACCTAGCAACCGAACATGTGAAGGTGGGAAAATTTTCGGTGCCGACCCTTGCGCAATTTGAACGGGAGAGTGGATGTTGTAGGCCGACGGTCTAAAGTAGATGAGATTGGGCGCGTGTAACACTGTGTGGCCCCAACATGTAGTTGGTAAATTACAACCCTGATGGAGTGGTCGGGCAATGAATTTAAATTTTTTAATCAATGCATCAGCTTTCATTCCCATTGCCATGCAATAGTCGTCGAACGCCTTTGAAGTAAATTCTCCGGCTTCGTCCATTCGAATAGACTTTATGCGATGATCATGGAAATTATTCCTCATTTGTATAATCTGAGAGATCAACTGTGAAAAGGCATGGTTCAGTGTTGACAGCAGGCAAACATTAAACCATTTAGAGGAAGCATCAATGAGCACCATGAAATACCTAAAGGTCGCCGTGAGGCCCTGAATTGGACCACATATGTCCCCTTGGATACGTTCCAAGAACGCGGGGATTTCGGCCCTCACGTTGAGAGGCGATGGACTAATGACTAACTTCCCCGTTGCGCATGCGGAGCATACGAAATCATCGGGATTCAGGAAGTTCTTCACGATAACATTATGGCCATGTGAGTTGGTAATTATATTTCTCATCATCCTAAATCCGGGTGGCCTAACCTATCATGCCAGAGGCAGAAAAGTTCAGAGCTTCTAAAAACAGTCTTAAGGGTAGTGTACATAGGCTGTGCTACTATTTTAGTGTAGTATAGCCCCTTGTCTAACGGAGGAAGTCTTTCGATAGCTTGTCTACCATTTGCATCCCGCTTAATGATGAGTATGCACACTTGGCCATAGTCATCACCGATCTTAAACATGGAAACCATCAGCACGAATGTCTTTAAAGCTCAAAAAATGTACTCCCTCCGTCCGGAATTACTTGTCACAAAAATGGATACAAATGAATGTATATAGAACCAAAATACATCTAGATACATCCATTCCCACGACAAGTATTTCCGGAGGGATGGAGTATGAGTCAACTCCGGGTACATGCATGTAATTAGTTGGGTTAGTGCCGTGTGTGTAGCTAGATGGTTAGTTGGTTGGGTCATAGCTAGTGGTCGATCGTGTGCCGGCCAAGTGGGTAGTCGTGCAATCTGGGCTGCATGTTCAGGAGTTCTTGCTCCGGTTGTGCCTATTTAGGCGATGGTTTGAGCCGAGCCCGGAGTATAGCCAGGAGAGGAAACATGTAATCTGGGGTGGTCTGTCATGTGGGCGCCGGTATGTGTCGAGCCAAGTAAAGGGTTTCTAAGGAAAATGTAGTCTTTGTCGGGATTGTGGTGTGTACCCGGTCAACATGAGAGTTTTTTCGAATTGTGTCGTGTGTGTGTCTTCATATATGTGTTTGAAGGAGTTGAGTTGAATAGATGTCAACATACAGGCCATTCATCGTGGGAAGTGTGTTTTGTTCATCGTCTTCTACCTCCGTGCAGCGTTCGTCTTTTCGGCGTTCATCGCCAAAAGTGGGTTTGTGTCCCAACAGTGTGGTATCCTCTCATTCTTGTATATATCTATCCTGGAGCCCTGAACCTGAGAGCGAGAAGTTATCCTTGTGCAGAAACCGTAACCCTCCCTCTCCTTGCCGATTCGATCCCTTCCTCCTCTCTCTATTTCCTTGGGTAAATGGGGCTGTTACATCTGGTAACAGAGGCGAGGACAACCTGGAGGCCGCGTACACTCTACAAATCAAAGCTGCAGGCGAAGTATATGGCGGCGATGGAGGAGAGGACCAGCTCGCCGCCCTTGGTGGCCAACGAGGCATGCCTCGACACGATCCAGCAGTACTCTGGAGGCCTGCAGTTAACCACATCTCCAACAAGAAGTCGATGTGTTGTTCATCCTCTGCTCCGATGCCACCGGATCTGATCCCGACACAGTGCTGAGTTTGGTGTTGACGGCATTGGATTCCGACCAGCGCAACCACCACGGTTGTCACCACGGGGCCACGACACCACCCAAATTCCACCTCCAGTCTAGGGTGCGTTTGCTTCTTCCACCAGAATGAATTAGATCAGCATAGGCCTGGGCTTTTGGGGGACGTTCGGAAACAGTTACACCTATCTTACTCACATCCTTCGATAGGGACAACCCCGGCTGGAAAAATACATGTGAAAAACACTTACTCCCTCTGTTCCTAAATATAAGTCTTTTAAGATATTTCACTAGTAGTCTATATACGGAGCAAAATGAATGAATCTACACTCTAAAATATGTCTATATACATCCGTATGTAGTCCATTAACGAAATCTCTTTAAAGACTTATATTTAGGAACGGAGGGAGTAGATGTTTTTGGAATTACACGGGAGATGTGGGCTCGGCTGGCAACTTTGCACTTCAAAGGCAATTCAGCCCGCTGGCTGCAACTGCCTAGATCACAACACACACTAATGAAAAAATGTTTATAGGTGAACCCCATTAAGTGACGGGATCGGTGAGTTATCCGTCATTGCTAATTTTGAAAGTTGTAGACCCGCCGTAGCTAAATGACCCTAACTTGAAGAAACGTTACCAAGTTTGACTTCAGTCAAGTTTAATATGCGGAATAAATAAAATGGGAGGGAGTAGAGGACAGTGAGTCTACCTTAGTTATCATGGTGAGTCGATCGGGTCCCTCAAGAACAGAAATACACCAAACGCAACAACAACGATCCTAATTGCAGCCAAAGAAGACAAGTCGATCGGGTCCTGTACAGCCGCGTATATATCGTTAATTAGTACCTCAGGAAAATGGCGCTAATGTATGTATGTATTTCCTAAGCAAAAGAAGGCACTCTCTGAAATAACAATTACGTACTTCTCTTCATCAGAGAAGACCCATGATTGGCAGCGGGAGCAAGTCTAACCCATGATTAGCAGTAAGTCGAAAAATCGCCTGGTTTTAAGTAAATTTAACAATCCCCTAGACAAAACCATGTACGTCAGTCCTTTGAGATATGATTTCTATCTTTCACAATTGCATTCAAAGAAAATATGATGATTTAAGCAACCATATATTTTCTTTTACAACCTCGGTGACTGGCAACTCGGCAACTTAATTTCCAGGAGACTAGCCAATATGAAAAACCAACTTAACCTTCAGAGAAGACCAGGTAGCAGCGGGAACACGTATCCCATGATTAGCAGCAAGTCGAAGAACCCCCTGGAGAAAACCATGCATCCACGTCGTCAGTCCTCCAACATACTCCCTCTGTACCACAATATTTGTTGTTAGGGAGAACTAGTCTAGTTCTTCCCAACAACAAATATTTAGGAACAGAGGGAGTATGTTTTTTTCTTTCACTTTCCTCCATTTCCATTGAAAGAAAGTAGGATGATAATTTAAGCCAACCATATGTTTTGTGTACCTCAGTGACTGGCAACCAGGTGAAATTTCCAACTAGCCGATATGAAACACACAGGAAACCATGCATGTACTAGTCTAGCACAAGAAAAGAAAAAAAGGTCATAAAATCATCATTATAGCCAATCATAACTCATACTCCCTTCGTCCGGAAATACTCATAAAAACATACGTGGACACAACACTCAACAGAAGACGATGGAAGCAGAGGAGATTTTTGTTTATCACACATACCTCGATCGGTTATTAGCAGCCCAACATCAATCCCAACTCACGGACAATTAATCTCTCTCTAGGACACTAGTAGTAATTAAACAAGAGGAGGTGCAGCTCAGAGGAAGACTCGTTGTTTGTATCGCCCGTCCTTCCCTAAAGAATGACACAACGAAAGAAAGAAAGTAGACTGGCCTGGTCCTTCCCTAAAGAAATAATATGCTTTGCTTGCATGTGGAGTTACATCTTTACCCATTTTCAAAAGAAAGAAATAATGAATCATATGCTTTGCTTGCATGTGGAGTTACATCTATACCCATTTTCGAAAGAAAGAAAGAATGAATCACATGCTTTGCTTGCATGCGGAGTTACATCTTTACCCATTTTCCACATAAAGAGGAATTGATTCGTAAAGAAGCTGGGAGCTAAAGCCTAAACGACAGTACATGATCATGTATGCATGTGTTGCCGAGTAATGCTACATCTACAAAGGCTTACTTAAAGATTTTACGTACAAACTGCTGTGTTGCCGAGTAATGCTGTTGGATTGTGATTGGTAATTGAGGGATGAGGGGCTCCTCCCCCATTGAAAATCAGGTGGAGAGAAAATAATTATTTTGAAAGGTTAAGTAAACCTTTGTAAGTCTGCGACCTAACGGCTTCTTTCTCCATCAACAGAAGTACGTGCATGAGCTGCTTGAGGGCGCTGGTATGCTCAACTTTCATCCTATCGCTACTCCTGTTGACACGAAGGCCAAGGTTTCTACTCAGGAGGGTTCACTGGCATCGGATGCTCCATTCTATCGTTATTGTTGGTGCTCTTCAGTATCTCACACTCACTGGACCAAACTTACAGTATGTTGTGCAGCAGGTGTGCCTCCATATGCACGCCCCTCGTGATTCCCACTGGACGCTCGCGAAACAGATTCTTCGGTATATTTGTAGCACGATGTCCCTCGGACTCACCCTCACGGCGTCTCCCTCCTTGGATCTAGTGGCCCATTCTCATGCTGATTGGGCCAGCTGTCCTGATACCCAACGATCCACGTCCGGCTACTGCGTCTATCTTGGTCCTTCATTCGTCTCATGGTCGTCCAAATGACAACCTACCGTCTCGCGCTCTAGCGCTAAGGCTGAGTACCGAGCAGTGGCTAACGCAGTTGCCGAGTGTTCTTGGCTTCGACAGCTTCTACAGGAGCTGCATCACGGTGTCACCAAGGCCACAGTTGTCTACTGTGTATCTTTCTGCCAACCTCGTTCCTCATTGCCGGACGAAGCACATCGAGCTTGATATCTACTTTGTGCGCGAACACGTCGCCCTTGGTCACATCCGGATTCTTCATGTTCTGACCGCACAACAGGTCGTCGATATGATGACTAAGGGACTGCCCAGTTTCACCTTTGAGGAGTTTCATTCCAGTCTTTGTGTCTCTGGCGACGCTTCGACTGCCGGAGGGGGGGGTTCAATATATATGTGTGCATGTATAATGTGTCATAGGCCCACCTCGTAGTTCCTTGTATAGTCGAGGTAGAGGTCCATCTTGTACCTATATATTCGTGTCTAGTGCACCCAATCAATATTGAGTGTTGCACAACGCAAACCTAATTGTCCACACACTTGCATCCTGACTGCCTTGTTGGTAGTTCCTTCAGAGCTGCCGGTTCATCGCGAGTGAAGGTGACTGATCTGGAAACGGTACCTTAATTAGGGTTTAGGCCAGGGACGACCTCCTCCGTGCGTGGCTGATACCCCTTCTCGGCTCCAAATGCAACTTGACCGACAGGTTAACTGGGCTAGCCCTCTTTTGCGGTGAGGCCTATGTGGGCAATGGGATTCCGCAGCGTGGACGCGGGGAAGAGGAGAAAAGGACGAGCGTGGGGGTTGCTATGAGTAGCTATCATCGACCTCGGACCGACATTCCTTCACAACATGATGCCGTTTGAGAGGATGAATGGGGTCATCAAAGGATTCGTTCATAACAAGTCCCGTGCCGAAGGGAGCGTCGTCCAGGGGTATCTGACACATGAGTGCGTCTCCTTTTGTGAGAATTATATAAGCGTCAGAGACACTGTTGTTCGTTTGCCCGTCAAGAAGCACGATGGGAAGCTCGAAGGAGATGGTCACAACAACGGCCGGAGGGAATTGCACGTGGACTACTCGGATCGACGGAACGACTTTGACAAGGCTAACTTAGTAGTGCTACAACACGTAGATGTGGTAGATGATTATGTGGCACGACACAAAGAAAGTAACTTAGTAGTGCTAGAACACCTAGATGTGGTAGATGATTATGTGGCACGACACAAAGAAAGCATTGCAAAGAAGTACCGTGATAAGGGGATGCTCAAGACGGACGATGAAGTTAGTGTAGAGCACAACACTACTTTCTTGCATGAGGCAGATGTGATTTGATTCTCGTGACGGCTAGGGTTGGCGTTAAACCTGCTTATATAGGCGGCCCGGTGGAGAGACGTGGGCTGAACCCACGTCCGAGTCGGTAACAGCCCACGATCCGACGTCTCAGATCGGGGCGCATCCGTTACGTATTCTTCGTTCCTGACCGGCAAAAATAAGCGCATAGGTATGAGCTCGGCACATTCCCGCAACCCGTGGCGAGGCGGACGACGAAGGAGGAGTGCGCGAGGGCATCTTCTCTTCTCATTCTCCAATGGCATGTAGAAGAGAGACCCTTATAAAGGGGTCCAACTTCTTCTCCACTAGTCGGGTGGGTCTAAACTTTCCACCACCACTTTGTCATGCCACCACCTACATTGGTCCTTGAAGATTTCTGAAATTCTCGTATGGGCCTAAGGCCCACTACTAATTTCAACAGTAAGTACTGTAAGGAGAGATGATGCCAGAGTTATGTTTTAAGATGAAGGTGAGATGGCCCGTCGTCATGCATGGGGCCGTACATGCATAGGCCACAAGAGCACTCAAACCATATGTTCTTTCACCGGGGTTTCCGTGGCGCCATGGGTCGTGTGCTTCTGAGACATTGAGTTGGATGCCTTGCTATGAGTAGCTATCTAGCTATAGGAACCATTGAAAGCGTATGTGGTCTCCGACTGCAGATCCATCCATTAATTTTGTATATATAATCATCAAGGCAATTTTTTTTGGAGAACGATATCTGTTACTTCCTCCGTCTCGGTGTATTAGGCATCTTATGAAAATCAAATAATCCCAAAACACTAAGGCACATCAGAATAGTACTAATTGCATGCATATTAATTAGACCACATCTATTAATTGAATGACCAATGCATGTAATTTATGCGGCACACTTTTTAGATTTCAAGAGGTATTCTAATTAATAGCACGTTTTCAGTTGAGAAAGGAATGATGTGATTGGCTTCCTCTGCAATTTAATTTTTTTCTCCTACCCAATCTATACGTGCCTAAGTTGCAGCGGACCTTTTAAAATGCCTAATGCACCGAGACGGAGGGAGTACCAGATCACGCACAAGGACCCAAGTACGGCTTTGGTATGATCGGACTTTCTTGATTGCATGGGACATACATGCATAGACTTAGATATAAAATATCCATCCTTGTCCTCTGATGTCGGCTATACTTTATTATTCAGTAGATCTTGTACTCGTGTGCTCATGTTACTCGTGTGCTCATGTGATACGACAAAATAAAATCAAATGGACTAGTCAAGAACCACTCGATCAAGGTTTTTTTTCTTTTTTTAAAAAGGAGGAAAGCCTTCGGCCTCTGCATCGTGGCGATACATGCAATCAACCATTTTATTTAAGCAAACAAGTTCAAACAAAGTATAAGGTTTAGCTGGAGCACAAAGGCTCGAAATAAAACGAAAATTACATGCCACCCCTGGCATATCAATCTCAGACTACGATGTCTACACATCTAGCCTGTTATTTGCCGCCATCCACTCGATCAAGGTGGTAAATACATATGTAACATACCATACCTACTTGGCTAGGTTGCTCTAGCTACGAGAAAACTTTCATGGTTTGTAGGTGAGATGGCAGGTCGATCTCAAACAATGGGGAGGAGCCATACTTTTGCCGATGCATCTCCTTTGTCTCCATGTCAAGAAATGCGCATCCTCGATTACGCACCTGCAATTCAACCACGTCTCCATTCCTCCTTCCAGATCCATTAATCTTAACTAGTACTCCCTCCGTCTCAAAATAAATGTCTTGAGCTTAGTAAATTTTGTACTAGAGCTAATACAAAGTTGAGACAGTTATTTTGAGACGAATGGAGTACATCAGAGCCACCAGCAACCGGAAGGTCCGGGTACAACGACCGCAACTTCTCCTCTACATCGATAACACATTCGAGCGCCCAACCACTTGCTACTATATATTGTGGGGAGGTGTTGCCAAATGGATATCATGAACCCATCTATAGTGATCAATTTCAATAAGTACTTCAATAAGTACCCGTCCGACGATGTTGTAAAGTGGAGCTGGTTTTCATGACAGTTGGTAGCAGGGAGCTTCAGTAGTCCCGACATCCATTAATGGAAAACGGGCCTTTGGCCTGGACCCTTTAGTCCCGGCCTGCCTCTGGGCCGGGACTAAAGGCCCGGCCACGTCGCCCCAAATTGCAATGCCGCCCACGAGGCTTTGGTCTCGGTCCGTAAGGAGCCTTTAGTCCCAGTTTGTGTCTCAAACCGGGACTAAAGGGCTACGCGATGTGCAGCCCGTATGTGCGCCACCTTTAGTCCCGGTTTGTGTCTCAAACCGGGACTAAAGTCCTCTGCCTATATATAGCACAGCCCCCCTCTCCCCTCTTCCTTGCATTTTTCTTGGATGGAAGAGTGTGGGTGTGTGCTAACTCTCTATTTTTTTTATGCACTAGAGGTGTTTGTTGAAATGTGTGTTAGAGCGATGCCGCTTCAGTTCACCGAACACAACTACGATATGAGATGCCCGAGCCACGCTTAAACATCTTCCTCTTTATTTCTACTTATTCTAAAAGGTTAATTAGCAACTATATTTCCTCGTTTAGACCGTGTCGTATAACGCAGATGAACCATCCATGGATGTACGGTGATCGACGCACAACCGCTTACAGAGAAGACGTGCATTCTTTTCGAGATGCAGCCGATGCGAACAAGCATGGTGGTGGCTATATGTTTTGTCCATGTGTTGAATGTCGGAATGAAAAGGATTACACTTCCTCAAGAGTCATTCAGAGCCACCTCCTTCGGTCCGGTTTTATGTCGGGCTATAATGTTTGGACCAAGCACGGAGAAAGAGGGGTTATGATGGAAGACGAGGATGAAGAAGAAGAGAACGATGATGACAACTACCGATCTATGTTCCCTGAGTATGCTGATACCGCAATGGAAGACAATGAATAAGAAGATCAGGATGAAGAACGGGAACCAGATGAGCCCGCTGATGATCTTGGCCGGGTCATTTCTGATGCACGGCGAGGTTGCGACACAGAAAAGGAGAGGTTGCAGTTCGAGGAGATGTTACAGGACCACAACAAATTGTTGTACCCAACTTGTGAAGATGGCCAGAAGAAGCTGGGTAGCACACTGGAATTGCTGAAGTGGAAGGCAGAGACCGGTGTGACTGACTCGTCATTCGAAAAGTTGGTGGTACTGATGAAGAAGATGCTTCCAAGAAAGAACGAATTGCCCGCCAGCACATACGAAGCAAAGAAGCTTGTCTGCCCTCTAGGATTAGACGTGCAAAAGATACATGCATGCCCTAATGACTGCATCATCTACCGCGGTGAGAAGTACGAGAATATGGATAAATGCCCGGTATGCACTGCATTGCGGTATAAGATCAGAAAAGATGACCCTGGTGATATTGAGGGCGAGCCACCCAGGAAGAGGGTTCCTGCTAAGGTGATGTGGTATGCTCCTATAATATCACGGTTGAAACGTCTGTTCAAAAATAAATATCATGCGAAGTTGTTGCGATGGCACATGGAAGATCGTATGAAAGACGATAAGTTGAGGCACACCGCTGATGGTCGGCAGTGGAGAAAAATCGAGAAAGAGTTCCCGAGATTTGCAGCTGACGCAAGGAACTTATGGTTAGGTCTGAGTACAGATGGCATGAATCCTTTTGGGGAGCAGAGTTGCAGTCACAACACCTGGCCCGTTACTCGATGTATCTACAACCTTCCTCCTTGGTTGTGCATGAAGCGGAAGTTCATTATGATGCCAGTGCTTATCCAAGGTCCAAAGCAACCCGGCAACGATATTGATGTGTACCTAAGGCCATTAGTTGATGAACTTTTACAGCTGTGGGCCGAACCAGGTGTACGTGTGTGGGACGAGCACAAACAAGAGGAATTTGACCTTCGAGCGTTGCTTTTCGTTACCATCAATGATTGGCCTGCTCTTAGTAACATTTCAGGACAGTCAAACAAGGGATTCAATGCATGCACGCACTGTTTGGATCAGACAGAAAGTATATATCTGGACAAATGTAGGAAGAATGTGTACCCGTAGAATCGTCGTTTTCTTTCGCCCAACCATCCCTTAAAGAAAAAAGGCAAGCATTTCAATGGCAAGGCAGAACCCCGGGGGAAGCCTATCATCCGTACTGGTGCTGAGGTATTTGATATGGTCAAAGATTTAAAGGTAATCTTTGGAAAGGGTCCTGGCAGCCAACCTTTTCCTAACGGCCCTGATAAGCGCGTACCCATGTGGAAGAAGAAATCTATATTTTGGGAGCTACCCTACTGGGAAGTCCATGAGGTCCGCTCGGCAATCGACGTGATGCACCTGACGAAGAATCTCTGCGTGAATATTCTAGGCTTCCTGGGCTTGTATGGGAAGTCAAAAGATACACCGGAAGCACGGGAGGACCAGGAACGTCATAAAGGAAGAGATGGCATGCATCTAGGATAGTTTCAAGGGCGTGCCAGCTACGCTCTTACTAAGGAAGAGAAGGAAATCTTCTTTGAAGTCATTTTCAGTATCAAGGTCCCGACTGGCTTCTCGTCGAATATAAAGGAAATCGTAAATATGAAAGACGAAAAATTCCAAAACCTAAAGTCTCATGACTGCCACGTGCTTATGACGCAATTGCTTCCGGTTGCATTGAGGGGAATTCTATCAGAAAATGTTCGCCTGACAATTGTGAAGGTATGTGCATTCCTCAATGCAATTTCTCATAAGGTAATCGATCGAGAAAGTCTATCAGGGTTACAGATTGATGTGGTCCAATGTCTGGTCAGCTTTGAGTTGTTGTTCCCGCCATCCTTCTTCAATATAATGACACACCTCCTAGTTCACCTAGTCGAAGAGCTTAGAATTCTCGGTCCTGTGTTTCTACGCAATATGTTCCCCTTCGAGAGGTTCATGGGAGTCTTAAAGAAATATGTTCGTAACCGTGCTAGGCCAGAAGGAAGCATCTCCCAGGCTATGGAACAGAGGAGGTCATTGAGTTTTGTGTGGACTTTCTTCCTGACCTTAAGCCGATTGGTGTTCCTGAATCTCGGTATGAGGGTAGGCTGACAGGAAAAGGCACACTAGGAAGGAAAGCAAAAGTATGTATGGACGGGCATTCTTTCTCTCAAGCACACTACACAGTTCTACACAATTCCACCGTGGTGGCTCCGTATATCGTGAGACACAAGAATATTCTACGCTCTGAAAACCCGGGGAAGGCTGACTCTTGGATTAAAGGGGAACACGAGAAGACTTTCAGCAGTTGGTTGCAGACACATCTCATGAATGACGACACCGTTGGAGATCAGCTGTACTGTTTGGCCAGGCCACCATCTTCGACTATATGTACTTTCCAAGGGTATCAGATAAATGGGAATACATTTTACACGGTTGCCCAAGATAAAAAGAGCACCAACCAAAATAGTGGTGTCCGCTTTGATGCAACAGATGAGAATGGGCACTGTTTGGAAACATATTACGGGTACATAGAGGAGATATGGGAACTTGACTATGGACCTACTTTTAAGATCCCTTTGTTTCAGTGCAAATGGGTGAAGCTGACAGGAGGCGGGGTAGTTGTAGACCAAAAGTAGAGCATGACAACAGTGGATCTCAACAATCTTGCGTACATGGACGAACCATTTGTCCTAGCCAATGATGTAGCTCAGGTTTTCTATGTGAAGTACATGTCTACAAAAATGAGAAAACGAAATCAGCAAAAGAAGATATCGTCCGATGAGCCAAAACGCCACATAGTTCTTTCAGGGAAAAGAAACATCGTGGGAGTAGATGACAAGACAGACATGTCAGTAGATTATAATAATTTTCATGAAATTCCGCCCTTCAAAATGAAAACTGACCCAAGCATCCTACTGAATGATGAAGATTCTCCATGGCTACGACCCAGAAGAAAACAGAAATAATACATAGGAATATTGGTGCAATAATGTAATAATGTATTAAACCTTTTATGTAATGCATGTATGGAATGTACTAAACCTTTTAGTTTTGAATTATTTATTCAATTTCAAACACTTTTCATTTTCATAGTTTTGTCAAATTCTCAAATATGCAAAAAGAATTTTAATAAACCTTCGTAAGAGATGAGTTCTCGTTCGAAACGCTCATACTTCGAGAGAGATTTTTGTACACGAAGTGCATCCAGTTTTTATACACGAAGTGCATCCAGTTTTTGTCGTAGCCCTCTCAACTTTTTAACACATGCTATGTGGGTGAAATGATGATAGCATGCCAACTTTTAACATTTTCAGAGTTCATTTGTAGTGCTTTTCAATTTCAGGGCTAACTAGCTCAAAAAAAAAAAGTAAATGCACGAAGAATACCAAATGAAGTCAGAAATTATTGAAATTTTATGATGTGCCTTTAAATGATGCATTTTGAACACACAAAAAGTATGGAGTTCAAATAAGTTCAAAAAAATGAAATCCCTTTGTAAGAGATGAGTTCTCATTCGAAACGCTGATACTTCGAGAGAGATTGTCCGTTTTGTACACGAAGTGCATCCAGTTTTTGTCGTAGCCCTCTCAACTTTTTAACACATGCTATGTGGGTGAAATGATGATAGCATGCCAACTTTCAACATTTTCAGAGTTCATTTGTAGTGCTTTTCAATTTCAGGGTCAACTAGCTCAAAAAAAAAATAAGTAAATGCACGAAGAATACCAAATGAAGTCAGAAATTATTGAAATTTTGTGATGTGCCTTTCAATGGTGCATTTTGAACACACAAAAAGTATGAAGTTCAAATAAGTTCAAAAAAATGAAATCACTTTGTAAGAGATGAGTTCTCGTTCGAAGCGCTGATACTTCGAGAGAGATTGTCCGTTTTGTACATGAAGTGCATCCATATTTTGTTGTAGCCCTCTCAACTTTTTAACACATGCTATGTGGGTGAAATAATGATAGCATGGAAACTTTCAACATTTTCAGAGTTCATTTGTAGTGCTTTTCAATTTCAGGGTCAACTAGCTCAAAAATAATAAGTAAATGCACGAAATATACCAAATGAAGTCAGAAATTGTTGAAATTTTATGATGTGCCTTTGAATGATGCATTTTGAACACACAAAAAGTATGGAGTTCAAATAAGTTCAAAAAAATGAAACCCCTTTGTAAGAGATGAGTTCTCGTTCGAAACTGTGATACTTCGAGAGAGATTGTCCGTTTTGTACACGAAGTGCATCCATATTTTGTCGTAGCCCTCTCAACTTTTTAACACATGCTATGTGGGTGAAATGATGATAGCATGGAAACTTTCAACATTTTCAGAGTTCATTTGTAGTGCTTTTCAATTTCAGGGTCAACTAGCTCAAAAATAATAAGTAAATGCACGAAATATACCAAATGAAGTCAGAAATTGTTGAAATTTTGTGATGTGCCTTTGAATGATGCATTTTGAACACACAAAAAGTATGGAGTTCAAATAAGTTCAAAAAAATGAACCCCTTTGTAAGAGATGAGTTCTCGTTCGAAACGCTGATACTTCGAGAGAGATTGTCCGTTTTGTACACGAAGTGCATCCAGTTTTTGTCGTAGCCCTCTCAACTTTTTAACACATGCTATGTGGGTGAAATGATGATAGCATGCCAACTTTAAACATTTTCAGAGTTCATTTGTAGTGCTTTTCAATTTCAGGGTCAACTAGCTCAAAAAAAAAGTAAATACACGAAGAATACCAAATGAAGTCAGAAATTGTTGAAATTTTGTGATGTGCCTTTGAATGGTGCATTTTGAACACACAAAAGTATGGAGTTCAAATAAGTTCAAAAAAATGAAACCCCTTTGTAAGAGATGAGTTCTCGTTCGAAACTGTGATACTTCGAGAGGGATTGTCCGTTTTGTACACGAAGTGCATCTAGTTTTTGTCGTAGCCCTCTCAACTTTTTAACACATGCTATGTGGGTGAAATGATGATAGCATGCCAACATTCAACATTTTTAAGAGTTCATTTGTAGTGCTTTTCAATTTCAGGGTCAACTAGCTCAAAAAAAATAAGTAAATGCACGAAATATACTAAATGAAGTCTGAAATTGTTGAAATTTTGTGATGTGCCTTTGAATGGTGCATTTTGAACACACAAAAAGTATGGAGTTCAAATAAGTTCAAAAAAATGAAATCCCTTTGTAAGAGATGAGTTCTCGTTCGAAACCCTGATACTTCGAGAGAGATCGTCCGTTTTGTACATGAAGTGCATCCAGTTTTTGTCGTAGCCCTCTCAACTTTTTAACACATGCTATGTGGGTGAAATGATGATAGCATGCCAACTTTCAACATTTTCAGATTTCATTTGTAGTGCTTTTCAATTTCAGGGTCAACTAGCTCAAAAAAAATTAATGCACGAAGAAAACCAAATGAAGTCAGAAATTGTTGAAATTTTGTGATGTGTCTTTGAATGGTGCATTTTGAACACACAAAAAGTATGGAGTTCATTATCATAGTTTTGTCAAATTCTCAAATATGCAAAAAGAATTTTAATAAACATAGTTTTTAATTGAAAATAACAAAATAGTTAATAGTTTGGATAGTTAAAATAATTAATTTTGAAAATAGAAAATAGTTTTGAATTATTTATTCAACTTCAAACACTTTTCATTATCATAGTTTTGTCAAATTCTCAAATATGCAAAAATAATTTTAATAAACATAATTTTTATTTGAAAATAACAAAATAGTTAATAGTTTGGATAGTCAAAATAATTAATTTTGAAAATAGAAAATAGTTTTGAATTATTTATTCAATTTCAAACACTTTTCATTATCATAGTTTTGTCAAATTCACAAATATGCAAAAAGAATTTTAATAAACATAGTTTTTAATTGAAAATAACAAAATAGTTAATAGTTTGGATAGTCAAAATAATGAATTTTGAAAATAGAAAATAGTTTTGAATTATTTATTCAATTTCAAACACTTTTCATTATCATAGTTTTGTCAAATTCTCAAATATGCAAAAAGAATTTTAATAAACATAGTTTTTTATTGAAAATAGAAAAAAATTGAAACTATATGAGAATTTATAGAGAAAATTAAACCTAAATTCAAATTGACCTCACTTTCACTTCAGGTTTAATTTTCGCCATAATTTCAAATATAGTTTTAATTTTTAAATTTACAGTCAGTTTAGGCCCGTAAGCCTGCTTTAGAGAGGAGCTCGATGGAGATGCTGTTACGAGGCTTATAAACTTGTGCTAGTCCACCTCGCTCGGCGAGGTGGGACTAAACTTATCGTGCAGCCAGCGGAGGGGCTTTAGTCCCGGGTCGTGGCTCGAGCACGGGCCTTTAGTCCCGGGTCGTGGCTCCACCCGGGACTAAAGGGTGTCTTTAGTCCGGCTCGAGCCCCGACCCGGGACTAAAGGCCCCTGCTTCCCGCCTTTTGGTCTACCGAAAAAGGGCCTTTAGTCCCGGGTCGTGGCTCCACCCGGGACTAAAGGGTGTCTTTAGTCCCGGTTCGAGCCCCGAACCGGGACTAAAGATCCTACTATATATACGGCGCGGACTAAAATCCATTTCGTTCTCTTCTTCCTCTCGCTCGCATCTCCTGCCCGGCGCGGCAACGGACTGCCCGCATCGACGCCGCCAGGCTGCCCGCCGTCGCCGTCGCCCTACTGTCCTCCTCGCCGGCCTCCTCGTCGCCCTGCCGTGCTTCCTCGCCGTCCTCCTCGCCGGCGTCGTCGCCCTGCCAACTCCGGTAAGCCCCCCGCCCCTCCTCCTCCCCACGTACTAAGGACGAGCCGCCGGCGCCCGCCGGCGGGGACGCGACCGCCGCCGTCGTGCCGGCCAGTGAGGAGGAGAAGAAAAGAAGAAAAAGGAGAAGAAAAGAAGAAAAAGGAGAAGAAAAGAAGGAAAAGGGAAGAAAAGAAGAAAAAGGAGAAGAAAAGAAGAAAAAGGAGAAGAAAAGAAGAAAAGGGAAGAAAGGAAGAAAAAGGGAAGAAAGGAAGAAAAAGGAGAAGAAAAAAAGAAAAGATTTTTTTTGTCATTTAATTCCTATTGTTATTAGGTTTGTGCTATATTATTAGGGTTAGTAATATTTAGAATTAGGTTAGGGTTACAAGAAGAAGAAAGATGAACAAAAATAAGAAAATAAGATTAGGAAAAAGGAAAATAAGAAGAGGAGGAGAAGAAAAGAAGAAAAGGAGAATAAGAAGAGGAGGAGAGGAGAAGAAGAGGAAAAATAGAAGAAGAGGAGAAGTAGAAGAAGAGAAGTAGAAGAAGAGAAGTTGAAGAAGAAGCGGAGAAGAAAATAAGAAAGAAGAAGAAGAAGAAGAAGAAGAAGACATTTCTACGTATACAGATGCTTAATTAGTGTTTCTTAGATTATTGCTTAATTTTTCTATTGTATATGCTTAAGTGTTAATAGTTTATTTTACTATATATACAATTAGTTTATTTTTAGCAAGAAAATTAATAGAACTAGTTTATTTTTAGCAAGAAAATTAATAGAACTAGTTTATTTTTTTAGTTCATTTTACGATGCCTATCTCGCATCCTCGTCGTCGACTCGGCGGAGGACACCTGCTTGATCAGAGGGGCCATGTCCGGGACTGGGCTCCGCCCGGCTGGTATTGTGAGGTGCTACCTTCCGGGGGGCGTAGGTTGGTGAGGAGCCAGCCCGTTGTTGACCTGATCCTTGTTTGGTGGCGGTCGCGTGGGCCAGTGACGGTGCCGAGGCTTCCGGACACCACGGAGGTGGTACGTCACCGTGTCAGCGAGGAGGATGAGCACGTCCGTCGCTACATGGTTGCGTTGGAGGGCAGGTTCGAGCATACCTGGCAGGTTCTTCAGGGATCTCACTGGAGCTATGATCCTGTGATGGTTCCTTCTCTTTGGGTGTCCACCGCCCGCGACGATACCCGTCGGGCGCTACGATTCTAGCTGTATCAGTGATGCTATATGTATGATAGTATTCGAGGAGTATTAGTGATAATATTCGACGATGTAGAGACAAAAGAGATGATGTAGTTTTGCTTATAATTGAATGCATGCTAATTTGAATACTACTTTATTTTACGATTTGGTTTTGCTTATTCAATGCTTAAATTGGAAAAGTACTCCTACTTTGAATACTATGCAGAAATCTAGGAGTCCCCGGTGGAGCCACGACCCAGGACTAAAGTTGTTTTGGAACGGAGTTCCTGATAAAATAATTCTTTTTTGGTACAAAGTTCAACAAAGTCCTTTGATACTAGACAATGTGACATATAGAAGGGTAGATGAGATCAGGAAAAATAGGATCCTTTTCTACACATCTAGAATGTCGCCATTTTGTTAAATCCTTAAAGGTTAAGAGAATCCGTTAGACATATTTTAGAGTTTAGGTTCTAGCCAAGACCCGGGACTAAAGGTCCTCCTATATAAAACGACACTTCGAAGTTTCCAACCCCTCTTATATAGTTTGTTAGTTTATTAGTTAATCAAATGTCCGTTTTTTGCAAAACTATGGATCCACATATCACGAACCTCGAAGAGGAAGAACTTCTCGAAGATATAATCAAAGACGGCCCCGACGTTGAAGCAGCTGAATCTCCGTCGTCGTATCTAAACCTCTCCGGATATGGAATGGAGGTCGACCGACACGAAGATGAAGCCGATGGGGCAGGAGATAGGTCCAATGACGGAGAAGGTGATAGCTCCACTTATGGAGAAGCCGGTGGAGAAGCCGGTGGAGAAATAATAAAGTCCGGCGAGGTATACATATGAAGTTCGACAATCACTTGTAATATGTGAAAAATATTGGAGATAGCTCTATATTGTATACATATACATTCATTTGACGAATGTTTCTCCCTCTTAGGCCTCCACATCAAGCAAAGCTACGAAACGAGGCCCGACTAGAAAGTTGGATGCACGGACGCATTACACCTTTGAGGTGATATTGCCTACGGGCGAACCCAAGCTTTCTAAGAATGCCGCTGACACATTCAAGAAGCAATGCGCAGTTCTCGTTAGGGATCACGTCCCGATCAGCGTTCGGGAGTGGAACAAGCGCAAAGGGGCAGCCGATAGTGACTATGTCGCCGAAAGGTACAAAGATAATCTTTGGGATGATCTCATGTCACATTTCAACCTGCCAGAATGTGAGAATGAAGACGCCGCAAAAAAACTGAGGGCCAAAGTCAAGCAGTGGACTCTAAAGAAGATGGCCGAACTGTTCCGTAGGTGGAAGAAGAAGCTATGGAAAAACTATCTGAAGACAAAGAAAGTGCCAGTATTCGAGGGTATCTAGCCAAGCAGGCGAATCACTGGAAGGCATTTCAAGAGTACAAGGAGTCAGAAGATGCCCAGGCATTATCAGAAAAGAACAAGAAAAATGCCGACAAGAAGAAATATCATCACAAGCTGGGGCAAGGGGGCTATGAGACTGCCATCCCAAAGTGGGATAAGAAAGAGCAAGATCTGCTAGCTAAAGGCATCATACCTGAACCACTCTGTGATGAGTGGGAATTGAGAGCAATAAATTGGTTCCTTGCGCATGGTGGTTCGTACGACAAAGAAGCAGGGGACCTCATCTGCAGTGACGGTCTTAGGATACCCAGGGAGAATTGGAAAATGATAGTGAAAGAAATTAAGGTGGGAAAAAGACAGTTCACTGCAGATAAAGAGAAAGATTTGCTCACACTCGTCCTCGGCAATGACGAACATAGAGGACGAACGCGAGGCTTCGGTCCTTCTTACCCGTGGTGGCTTGGGTTTGCCAGAGACCAAGACACTTACAGAAGCCGAGCGAGAGCAAAGAAGCGACAACAGGATGAGGAGAATGAAAAGTTCAACCAGTTGCTTGCTAGGATTAACGAGCAACAGAAGCAGATTGATGAGCTTAGAGGAGTAACGCGCGAGGAAGATCCTGCACTCGATATTACCGGCGCCCCATCTAAGCGGAAAAGCAGCGTGGCTGAATCTGAGGCCCCACCCGACGATGCACGAAGAATGATAGAGGGCGGTCCCGGCTACCCCATGGATGGAATCAAGGAGTCAACATCATGTGAACTCCATCAGAAATTCAAGAACATATCCATGAAGGTGGCCGTCGGACAAGCTTTACCTTCTGGCCCTGATGCACGCTGGCATGGCCGTGAGATTCCAGCTGGCTTTGCTAAAGTCGGGGTGGATGAAATCATGGCGGGGTTTCATGATATGGAGCTCGACATAGCTGGACTCGAAGATGAGAGGACACTCGGAGAAGTACTGGGTGGAGTCATCCTATGGGACAAGAACTACATCAAGCTTCCAGGCTCGGCCCCAAGGACGACACCGCCTCCGAGTCGTCGCATGTCACCTACACCTCCATCACCTCCAAACCCTCCACATGACGACGGCCAGCACAACACGAGTCCATCCCGATCACTGCCGCCGGACTTGGGTCGTCCGTCTCTGCCGCCGCCCGCTCCAGATACTAAGCGGAAGCGTGCTAGCAAGAACGCACCATCGATGATTTCTAAGAGACGGAGCTCCCCAAAGCGCAAATTGTCGCCCCTCCCAAAGGTACCTCATGCTAATATTCCTATCAGACCTTATGATCGTACCGCTGAGGAAACGCCAGGATAGCAAAGGAACATCATGATGCCCAGATGAAAAAGAAGGAACCCGAGCCCCGCCCGGAATACACCGAGAGGCAAATAGCATATGCAAAATACTTCACGAACCTTCCATCACGGTATGACTTACGCCATAAGCCTGATGACTATACACACACATTGCAGACAGAAGTGAAAAAGAGCAGATCATGTGGAAGTGCAAGTGAGAGCAAATCAAGTTCAACTACAATCAAAAAAAGATCAGACATTCCTCAGCTTGGACAACAGGCCAAACAGTCGATCCATCCCTCAGGGTGTTACCCGAGAATGTCCCCCCTCTGGTGCAGGGGCAAGATTTGGAATTAGCAAAGAAGTGGGCCGATGAATGAGGTATCCCGGTTGAAGACGTTCTGGCTTCCCAAGACGACAGGTTACCCAAGGCTGTGGTAGCCCCTAAGCCACAGTTTATCATGGGAGCGCCTTTGGTCAGCAAAGATGATCTCCCAACAAATATGCGTTACTTGCATACATGGTACTTAAGTGAATCAAAGAATGGGAGAACGATGATCGTGGTGAGTGTCACACGGGAGTACTACGGCCGCCCTGAAGAAATCCATATCGACTTTGATGAACTCTTCCAGATGTACAATGCCGACGCCCTCGACAAATCGCTTATGAGTTGCTATTGTCTGTAAGTTTTTCAATTTGTTGTCTACATATAACTTGTTTAGTTATTTCAATTCATCGTCTACATATAACTTGTACTCTATTATGCAGAATGAAGATTCTGAATTGTAAAAATAAGAACATCCTAAATATTGGGTTTATTGACCCAGATAAAATACATATAGCGACGCTAACTGATAAACCCAAGGAGACGGAGGAAAACCTTCTAAGGTTTCTAACAGATCAAAATTTCTGTGACCACATACTGTTTTCATACAACTTTAGATGAGGGTCTTTACTCTGTTGTGTCCATTCACTTATAAGTGTAATTGATAAGTTACTAAGGCCCTGTTTGGAACCACCCAGATTATATAATCTGCTTTTTATAATCTATTGTATTTCCAAACAGGACAGTTTATATTGTAGATTTTATAAACTAGATGACCAGATTATTATAATCTCATAATCTGCTCTACCCCAACTAAAATGAGATTATGGATTACAAATGACGTGTTACCCTTGTAAACTTTAAGAGAATTACGCAGTGCCATGGCCACTTTTCTATTTTTTCTTGTAAACATAGGGCAAACATGTCATTGTACAATTTAAAAACTGGTTTACAGTTTATATAATCTGGCCTCCAAACATGCCCATCTGGATTATTTTTATAAACCAGATTATGTAATCTATATTCATAATCCAGATTATCATAATCTATTATGGTTCCAAACAGGGCCTAACACATATATATACAAATTTTATCTACCATGGGAGGTAGTTACCACCTAGTTGTTTGTTCTCCACGTGTCTACCACCGTTGCACTAAATCAATCGGGTAGAGAGGTTGGCTTAACGGGTGCTGTGAAATCCAAACCGTAGTAAGGAATAAAATAATCCGTCAAGACATGCCTTCGTTCAACTACCTCCTTTATTCCTGCCTACGTATGTTGAACATACTACCATCGGATAAGCACGCCCCGATGCTAATTGATCTCTTGTTAGGTACGTAGCTACTTTTCATTATAAATAGCCAAATAAATACTCGTATGCTTACTCTTGTTAGGTGGAAGAAAATTTCCTAGTGAATACGTACCTACTTTTCCTTTCAAATAGCTAAATAGGTGGTATGAACTATATATGGAGTATAGTCTGAAATTATAAATTTTCTTAGAAGTTTTATAAAATAGCACGTACCCACTTTTTAGCATGTAGTCCATGTATATTTTTCATTAAGAGTGTGAATCATGTACTTTTTTGTGCATGACATATGTTTTAAATTCAGTACGTGTGTCTTTTAATATATAATTTAGACGTGCCATTTAATATATTCAGAAAGTGTACATTCATAAGACAACGAGCATGTAGTATAAAAATCAAGTAGTATGGAGTATCTAGTATTTTCATAAAGAATGGATTATCGCGTGAGAGCATGTTTTAAAGAAAGTATGTAGTATGTCTATAAAAAAGTGAACGAGTATATACTCCAAATATAAGGAGTATATCTCCAAAAACAATACTTGTAGATATTTAGAAATACTGGAAGAAGTAATATTCATAATGTTTCCTCTGCATATGTACAAGTACAATATATGATGAGACTGATTGGTCACAAAAAGACATACATCTCGGACCGAATGAAGTGTCTATGCCGTACTAAACTTTGAAGCGAACTGAAAAATATGTGCATCTATTGCAATTTCAAGCAAAAAGTGACTACTAGAGCATCTCCAACAGCCGCGCTTCGCGCCGCGCCCAAAAAATTTATTTGCCGCACGCGTTTCGGCTGGTTTGACGCGTCACGCAGCGCTGGCTCCAGCAGCAGCGCTAAAATACAGCGCGCGCAGCTCCAACAGCGCGCAAAAATGCAGCGCGCGCAAAAATGAAAACATGTGAATTTGACACAAACAAGTTGAGATGCATAAAAGTTCATGCCCACAAGTTCATCCAACCAAGTTCAAAATGCAAACAAGTTCAAGACATATAAATGAAAGACACATCATTCATCATCTTCCTCGTCTTCGTCCTCATCTTCCGAAGACGATTCTTCCGCCTCCGTAGACGGTCGGCGGAGCTCCGGCGGTCGCGGCGCCAACGCTCGCCGCGCTAGGGTTTTCGGCGGCGGCGGCGGCGGCTCGCGGCTGTACAGTGGGGTGAGCGGGGTGCCGGTCTGCGCGTCCATGGTGGCAGGGGCGCTGGCGCCAGCGCGCGCGGTGCGAAGGAGGAAGAAAGAGAGAAAGTTCGCGCGCGCTCGATTCTGTCGCGCGCGGAAGTGTGCGCTTCAAATTACCAGCGCGGGATGAGGCTATGGACAGCGCGTCCAACTTGTTTTAGCGCGCGCGCGATTTTTGCGCGTCCGCTGGAGCATCCCGCCGTGTCGCGCGCACGCTAGAAAAGGATATTTTTGGGCGCGGCGCTTATTTTGCGCTGCTGTTGGAGATGCTCTAACCAGAAGAATCTGGTTCAACGCATAGCCTCTTTTGCCTCGTTATGCTGCAGACTTATGTACGTGCGTATTTATATACGAATAGTATGGAGTATGGAGTATGTATATATGAGGAGTATGGAGTATGGAATAGGTAGTACTATCTACTATGGAGTATATACACAAGGAGTGCCCATTGACAAGGAGTATAATCGTCGGCAATGTCGGATGTCTAACTCGCCATGCCACGGCAATTTGGGAGCGGATGTATAGTCGTCAGTCCATGCGTTGGAATAAGCAGCGGTTCGTCGTCACGGTTGCTGCCTACGATGTTGCAGCAGCCTTGTCTAGGAGTTCGACGTCGTTGGATCGCCTGGAACATCCGTTGTCACGGCCATCATCACGACGAAGCAGGCACGCGTATAGCTACATTCAGCAGTTCGTCGTCATCGTCGCATTCCAACACCGTGCTGAAGCAGTCACACGTATGGCCGTATACAGCGGTTCGTCATTGTTGTCACCGCCGCCGAGCAAATCACCATGCCAGATGGCCATATGCAGCCGTAATGGATCATATAATCAAGGAACACATTGTTGAAGATGATCAAAGAAATCTGACAAAATAATCAACGAATAAAGAAGAGTAGGAATCACTAGTGGGGACCGGGCCTTTAGCCCCAGCCCGTAAGGGCTTTAGTCCCGATTCACCAACCGGGACTAAAGGGGCGGGACTAAAGACCTAACCTTTAGTCCCGGCCCTGTTCCAAGCCGGGACTAAAGGTGTTCCACGTGGACGCCTCGTAGCGCCCCAGGGGCAGGCCCTTTAGTCCCGTTTCGTTACACGTACCGGGACTAAAGAGTTTCAGATTATGTTTATTTTTGGGTTTTTTTAATGAAATTATTTTAGGGTTTTAGGGTTTAGGTGTTCGGGAGATTAACGTGATGCCTCGTTTGGTGTTCGGCAATTAGTTTTCATATAATTTAAATAGAAATAATTATGCATATATATATATATATATATATATATATATATATAATTATATGGAGATCTGAATTATCAGGACTAGAGCCCGTCTATTCGATTATATGCACGAACATCAGTAATGGCCCCTAGGTACACTAAATTGTCCTTTGTCATCTATAGCTTCCGTCCTCAGAAAGGTCGCAAACTCCTCTGCAACAGCAATCGCACGTTGCTCTGGTAGGACCTTCATCCTCATGGCCGTGTACTATATAAGAAGAGGAGATGAATATGAATATCAATCATGATAACAAAGAATGACGGTTAAAAATAGAGGTGTGAATGTTCATTGCTTACGTCGAATCTGTGATCCTTGTGCTCAGAGGTAAACGTGCGAATGGTCTCGCAAAAATAGTATCCGCATAGATGCGTTCCCCGTGGCTGCTGGTCGCACTTTACGAGAATAGAATATATATAATCAAAATAATAATCTAGCATCATAAATGTATTGAGAATAGAAGTATATCATACTATTCCCTCCGTCCCAAAATAAGTGTTTCAAGCTTGAGACACTTATTTTGGGACGGAGGGAGTACTACTTACCTGAGTCGCTCTAAAGGTCAGCTTCTCAGGCTCGATACCGGGAGTCACGCACTTGAACCGCTTCCAAACCCTGTCCGACAAGGATAATGATTTGCTAAGGTTTTCATTAATTGATATATCAGAAAGTCATCGAAAGAGACCGATAGAGCGCAAGAATGATTGAAATTACCCTTGGAGCATGTCCTGCAGGCATTGGAACTGTTCCAAGGGTCTTGATAATGGGTCGAAGGCATCAACTCTTCCCTTATCAATTTGAATGTCCAACAGAATCCAATGAAAACTGCATATGTATGTCACTAACTTATCAATTACACTTATAAATGAATGGACACAACAAAGTAAAGACCCTCACCTGAAGTTGTATGAAAACAGTATGTGGTCACAGAAATTTTGATCTGTTAGAAACCTTAGAAGGTTTTCCTCTGTCTCCTTGGGTTTATCAGTTAGCGTCGCTATATGTATTTTATCTGGGTCAATAAACCCAATATTTATGATGTTCTTACTTTTACAATCCAGAATCTTCATTCTGCATAATAGAGTACAAGTTATATATAGACAATGAATTGAAATAACTAAACAAGTTATATGTAGACAACAAATTGAAAAACTTACAGACAATAGCAACTCATAAGCGATTTTGTCGAGGGCGTCGCCATTGTACATCTGGAAGAGTTCATCAAAGTCGATATGGATTTTTTCGGGGCGGCCGTAGTACTCCCGTGGGACACTCACCACGATCATCGTTCTCCCATTCTTTGATTCACTTAAGTACCATGTATGCAAGTAACGCATATTTGCTGACCAAAGGCTCTCCCATGACAAACTGTGGCTTAGGGGCTACCACAGCCTTGGGTAACCTGTCGTCTTGGAAATCCAGAATGTCTTCAACCGATATACCCCATTTAGCCGCCCACTTTTTTGCTAATTCCAAATCTTTCCCCTGCACCGGAGGGGGAACATTCTCGGTTAACACCTTGAGGGGTGGGATCGACTGTTTGGCCTGTTGTCCAAGCTGAGGAACGTCTGATTTTTTCTTGCTTGTAGTTGAACTTGATTTGCTCCCACCCTTGACAACTCCTGTCCTGGTACTCTCCGGAGCTTGCGCTGCCGCCCTTGGTGACTCAAAAACATAAGCTCAGAGCAGCACACCCAATAGATTGTCACCACTGGCTTGGGCTTAAGTAACAGAGGACACTCCCATGCGTCGTGCTTAGGCTTACGACATAAGTCACAGGGCTCAACGGAACATTCAGCCAGAAAATGTCCCTGTTCTCCACACCGGTAGCATGTCATCTTTTCCTTCTTGCGTGCCCATTTGGACGTCCTCTCCCCCTCTGACTTGTTGCTGTTTTTATCGAAAACAACTCCAGAAGTAACTGTCGCAGCACAGTAGGCATCTCCTCCGCCGCGATAGCTGTTACGGCTTGAAGCGCTGCTTTGGGCAACCCTTCGTTAGCCGTAGTCACCTGCTGTAGTTGAAGACCGTCCGATGCATTTGCAGGCGGATCACCACGAGGTGGGAGATTGCCTCGTCCACCGACACGTTCTCCCATGTGTCGGGATGACAGTCTGTGCCTATTCAATGGTCCAGTAGCCCCCTCTACAAAGGGCCCCGGCGGACCATTGAATCCCCATGTAGTGCCATCACCACGGCCTCCACCGGTAGATGATGATCCACGGTGCACTCCATGACCGTAGGCATTGTAGCCATCATCACCCCACCGGTTCCCCGGACAGTGACGGCCATCACTCTGTTGATAGCCCCGGCCTCCATCATGATTCTAGCGGCCACGGGGCGGGTGCTGGAAGTCCCCGCGACCACGCGGTGGATGAGGAACTCCCCCATGTCCCTGTCCTTCTGACTTAGAAAGAAATTGAGCCGGTGTCCTCACATAAATAATACACATCATTTGCTTTAATTTGGGGGTGTCACACACTACACATACATGAAGTATACCAAATACATATTTTTTTATCCGATGTCCAGTGACCCCTGGTAGCTCTACCTGCCTCCTGTAGGACCAGCCTCTGCCGGAGGAGCTGGCTGCTGGACTCCCCCGCGTCCACCTGAAGAACCCGTTCCTGCCGGTGCCATTGGAGGCGGCGGAGCATTCCCTCCGCCAGCCATGGTATGTTTCTCGTGCGGCCAGCCGTATTTCTTTCGATGAGAAGGATCGCACGACCCCGACTCCCGCTAGGTCGCATGATGGGCCTCATACCCATCGTCCGCGCGGCCCAGTGAGATATCGTTTTGAAGCAGCCCAGTAGAAAATTGAGACGCCGGGATCGGATCTCGATCGCCGGCGATCGAGATTGTCGCTACAGCCACCGGGTGCTTTTTTCTTCATCTTCTTGGCTCGAACGGTAGTCCAGGAATCGGGATGGATGCAGTCAGATATCGTCAAGGCTTGAAGACTAACCTTCGGGATAGGTCGCTGCACCGCCGTGCCGTCTTCCCCCTTCTTGCCTGCTCCAGCATGTCAGCGCGCCTTCTTGTACTGCCTGTCCTCGTCGTTCCTCTTCCTCGTTGGCAAGACTGTCCGGCCGTGTACAGATGATCTCGTCTCCCGGTCCCGGATGCGACCTTCCGGCCAGCCATTTGCAGCGAGTCCAGACAAGTCCCATCCCCCGTCGTCTTCCTCCTCATCTCCGTATGCGGACACATTCGGCGCGGCGAGCTAGGAACGAACGGTCGCCATCCCCGGCTGCTATGTTCTATTGTCATTCTTTCTTATTTTATTGAAATCTCGTATCAGCTAGGCCGTCGCGACTTGAGAGACATTGGAATAAAACTTGGCATCACTTGACTCCATTAATTGCACTGGCTGCCGGCTAGCAGTAGCGGCTAGGGCAAGCAACGGCAGAACAACCGAGGTATGTTTTGTCTGATTATTTTATCCCTCAATCTCAATCTGGAGTAATTTTTATTCGTCCTGTCAAAGCCACATTTTTCTTGTCTTGATTTGCATATATATATATATATACCTGGAGATTGTTGCTGCTAATTTACTCCGTTCTCCAGCATTCACGAGTCGCCCTTGCACCTCTTTTTTGCAAACATGTTTCCTGAAAACACATGTCTAGTTGGGTGAAGAACAGATAGTAATCAAGCAGATCAACTCACTCTCATTATTCTTGACACTATTATTCATGATTATTGCATCAAAAAATGCACCAAGCCGTTTCTCATGATTATTATTCAAGGCATTCGTTTTTGTTGTGCTCTATAACTTATATCACATTTGATCTACAACATAAGGTATAACATTGTCATCAAATATTATCTACCTGAATTTTTTAATCATTGTTTATTACGGCTTTACAAGATTTTTGAGATCAATGCATGGAATCTAAAAAGACACCACGACCACTGGGCCCGTTAATGGAGTTCGCCCCAGGGCCTCTGAAACTCCAGGAACGGCCCTAGGCACCATGTCCTTGGGTCTCACACTGACGGCCTCCGCATCCACCGACATCGTCTCCAACTCGGATGTGGACTGGGCAGGCTGCCCTGACACGCGGGGCTCCACGTCCGGCAACTGTGTCTACCTTGGGCCCTTGCTTATCTCTTGGTCTTCCAAGCGACAGCCCACGTCTCCTGCTCGAGCGCTGAGGCTGAGTATCGGGAAGTGGCCAATGTCGTTGCCAAGTGCTCCCGGCTACGCCAACTTCTTCAGGAGCTGCTTTGTGATGTTCACAAGGCCACACTTGTCTATTGCGACAATGTCAGTGCAAGTCTACCTCTCCGCCAACCCGGTCCATCACCGTCGTACAAAGCATATTGAGCTTGACATCCACTTTTTTCGCGAACAAGTGGCTCTTAGGCGCATTTGAGTTCGTCATGTTCCGACGACGCAGCAGTTCGCCGATGTTATGACAAAGGGATTACCGACCTCTGTCTTTGAGGAGTTCAGGTCCAGTCTCTGCGTCTCCGACGCCGTTTCGACTGTGGGAGCTGTTGAATGTATAGTTTGCATGTATATGTGTATAGCACGGCCCATCTCTTAGCCTTTGTATAGTTGAGGTTGAAGCACATCTTGTACTCTATATATATGCACACGCATCCAATTAATTCATTGTATGTTGCATTGTCAAACATCTCTCTCTACAACAACAACCCGAACAAATCTGCAAGAATGTCTAAATAAAGTTCGTCATCTCTCCGGCATTTACAAGTCCTGGTTTGTTACACGTTGTATACAGAAACACATCCAACACGTTACACAGTGAGTAGCCCAAAAGTTCCTGAAGTCTGTAACGATATTAACTTTTCTACTTGTACTTTGTTACGCTCATGCCAAAAAGAAAATGTATGTACGACATGATTGACCAGAATCTGTATAGATCATTCCGTGCTTATTATTTAGTGGAAAAATCTAAGTTAAAGTGTGCGCAGCTTGTCCTTTTCGTGCGGCGACGCGCTGCGATTTGCTTGACATGCCAATATTGCGTTGCTGACGTGATGCTACATTGTGTCAAATGCCATACTGCTTGCTGACGTGATGCTACAGTGTGTCAAATAGTAAGTTTTGCTGCAGTACAGTCAACCTGAGCTATGAGTGGTGCGCTAGTGTGCTAGACATGACCCTACTAAATGGTTTTAAATCCAGGAAGCATAAAGGTTTAAACCTACAGCAAGTGTTTGAAACTATTTTTTTTTACAAATTTTGGTAACAAGTACTGTATTTATGATCTAGTCCCTCCGTTTTTAAATACTCCCTCCGTTCCTAAGTATTTATAGATTTTATTAGAGACTACATACGAAGCAAAATGAGTAAATTTGTACTCTAAAGTATGCATATATACATCTTTATATAGTCTTATAGTGAAACCTTTAAAAAAGCTTATATTTAGGAACGAAGGGAGTATATGACTTTTCTGCCAACTTAAATTGAGCTGTCAAAACGTTATATATTTAGGAAAATAGGGGGTAGCAACTAAATTCCCTCGCAAAAGAGTATTAGTGTTTTAAAATGTCTTATATTAATTTACAGAGGGAGTAGCAACTAAATGCCCTCATAAAAGAGTAGTAGTGTTTTAAAATGTCTTATATTAATTTACAGAGAGAGTATGTGACAAGTAAAAGCATTTTTAGTTTAAAAATAAGTATATTTAGTCTAGTAACTAAGTTATTTTAAAAGTGTAAATCAAGTACCTATAATCTGGCAATTAAATGCCCTGTCACAAAAGTATCTTCCAAGTAAAAGATTCTTAGTTTATAAATAAGTACAACTAATCTGGCAACTAAGTTGTTTTAAAATTGAAAACCGAGTACCTGTAATTTGGCAACTAAATACCCTGGCACAGAAGTGTCTTGCAAGTAAAAACATTTTTTAATTTAGAAATAAGTATGTCTAATCAGGCAACTAAGTTATTTCAGAATTGAAAACCAAGTACCTATAATATGGCAAGCAAGCATGCTATTTGTTTTTGGCAACTAAGTAGTCTAAATATCTGGCAAATAAGCACATCCAAATCTGATAACTAGCACTTCCTCTGTAAACTAATATGAAAGTGTTTAGATTATTAAAATAGTATTTCAAATGATCTTACATTAGTTTACGAAGAAATTATTGTTTTTATAATCTGGTAACTAAGTATGTTTAAATATTTGGCTATTAAGTATTCATAATCTGGTGATTTAGCACGGTTAATACGACAACAAAGTACTTGTAAAGCCAGCACTAACTTTTTGTAATCCGACAACTAAGTAATTGTAAATTGGTGACTAAGCATGGTTAACTAGAGCTGGACCATGTGGTGAATAGTGCTCTTTTCTGGCTTTTGCTTTTCCTTTGTAGCGCATGCACTGTATTCCCATGCTTTGGATGCATATGTTGTCTATCCTTCTACTGTAGTATTCGATTAATTCATGTAGGCATGCATGCACTGCCAGCTACTACCACTACCAGGAGCAGTCTTAGTTGGTTTAGAGGGCCCAGCATTGTGCCAGCGCCGCGAATGGGTCGTCTCTTAGTTGGTTTAAGAGGGCCCAGCATGGTGCAAGTAACGCATATGTACTGCCGCTACGTATAGCAAGCATGGATTGTTAGGAGCCGCCGCACCGGAGCGCACGGGTGCGGCGTCCCTATGTAGTTAGGTCCTTATTTAGTTCAAACATACAACTTATTGGTCACATTTGTATTGCTTGGTATCACCAACACGTACGACAGGTACGTACGATCTCATCACATGTCACGACTAAATATCTCGTATCAGCTAGATGTAACTGACACCCGTCGCGACTTGAGAGACATTGGAATAAAACTTGGCATCACTTGGCCTTTCTCGAACGATCGAGGAAGTGATGCAAATCCTCTTTCTCCTGTTTCTGCTTCATATTCCCTTCTGGTTGTTATTGATGTTAATGATCTGATTGATTGAGGAATCCAGATTGACAACGTTGTGCTTGCGCTTGAACTCGCCGACGGTTAGGGTGCGGTAGCGTGGCGGGTTGTCCTCGCTGACGAACTCCTCCGCAGGGCCGACGACGCAGTCGTCCGCCGGCACAATGAACGAGGCCACTGACAGCCGGGGCTCGGCAAAGTTGGTGGCCGCGCGGTGCTCGACAGCCTTCAGATACCCGTTGGTCACGACCTGCATGCATGAATATAGTGTGTATATACGTGCAAAACCAAGAAATGAGCAATCTAAATTATATTATTACTGGATATTCAGTACTAGTAATTACACTTAACGACGATGCAAAAAAGTCACCTCGAGCTGTAGGCCGAAGTTGATAACCAAGGAGTTTGGCACGGGCTGGACCTTGATCCAGCCGCCCTTGTAGGCGATCTCGAGGCCAGGAACGGCCCCGGGGAGGAGGACGGTCATAAGGTCCCGGTCACAGTGTGGCGGCAGGCCCAACGTCCTGCTCGGGTTCGGGCTAGGCGGGTAGTAGTTGATATCGACGACCACGCGGCCTCCGCTGATGTCCCCGACAAAGAAGTCTGGCCGGAGTCCCAGTCCCTCGCACAGCAGCCGCAGGATCTCCATGGCCACGCCTCTTGCCAACGAGGTGTAGTTCCCAACAACCTCCCTGCAGATTAGAATCGAAGGCGCAAAGATCAGTTGACATGAAAGCAAGCCATTCGATTCGTCGGCCTAAATGGTTGCAGCTTAATTATTATTACCGGAGCATCTGTGGCTTGTGGGGCCAGTCCTTGGTGTCGCCCGAAGGCAAGGGGTAGAGGAGTTCGAGGACGTCAATCCAGTACTTCTCGCCTAGGGTCTCGAAGGCGGAGCCGCAGAAGAGCTTGTTGCGTTCGCTTCTGTCTTCAGAGAAGAACTCCGCCTTGTCCTCCGCAGGCATATCGAAGAACTCATGGCACACCGCGTACATTTCATGCAGCATCGGCTCGGAGATGCCATGGTTGACCACCTGCATGCAATGCAATACTACCAGTTGGTCGGTCAATTCCGATAATTCAAGCAGGTGGATTGGTTATTTTATTTTAATTTTTTTTTAAAGGTGGGATTTTGTTATTGTTGATGAGATGGATCCATCGAGAGCGAGCAACTAGCCTGGATGAAGCCGTACTCCTTGCCAGAGTCGAGGATGGCTTGGCGGACCTCGTCGCGGCCGCGGGACATGTCGATGATGGGCAGGGAGACATCGGTGGTGGCTGGGTGGAGTCGATCTGCCGGCAATAGGAAGGAGTCTGGAATCGACGACGCGTGCACCGGGGTCAGGTTCATCACCTTCGCCATGGATGATCCAAGAGAGCTAGTTAGCTAGCTAGAGGATGAGAGCAAAGAAGAGTGCGTAGGTGCTTGGATTGGTCGCTCGATCGTGTTATAATCCTCCGGCCAGCCGTGTTTTCTAGTCGTGGGATGCTCTGGGCAGCAAGAAGCATGCTTGATGATAGCATCTCCTATTCCTATTTTGGGTGTCTGATCAAATCATGCGTTTGTTAGTGATTAATAAAATGAGAGCGAGAGTGGGAGTGACAGCGTGAAACTTGCCGTTCAAATCGTCCTCGTCGTCTAGTATGGATTGTTATTATATATACTGTAATATACTAGACGGATGCATGGCCTCTCGGTTGATTATTAGATTATAAAAGTCCAGAATGAGTCGGTTAATCCTTTCCATGTGCTACTTCGGGTAGGTGTGGAGTCCAAGTTAGTCCATGTTGCTTTTGTAATTGGGTCCTAGCTAGCCTGTTTAGGTCAAATTGTCCGGCTAGTTTTGCTAGTCATAGTCCAAGTTATTTATTCATTTTTATCAATGAGGGTCAAAGTTAACTGGCCCGAGACTCCACTGCAATGTATTTGGTGCTCCTTCCGTCACTATTTAGAAGACACGGTTAAATTTACGTGCATTTCCATGATAGACAAGATTATTTAGGGTGCATTTCATTACTCATAGCAGCTAATTATAGTACTCTGTTATACTACTTTATATGTATGCGTAGTGTGACTGCTATTTTTTAGTCCATCTCATAACTAATCAATAACCATCTAGGTTCTAGATAATTTCCAAGCATGCCTTTTAAACCGTGACGGAGAGAATACCTCCGATTGCCCGGGGTGCCCCAACACCTCCTCGTAGGAACCGCCGTCCCACGCGGGAGGGAATCACAAGCCTGTTTTATTGTATTTCTTTTTTCATGTTTTTCTTTTTATTATTTGTGTTCCTTTTTACTATTGAATATTAAACAAAACAAGTATTTTTTAAGACACTATTCAAAAACACATTAAAAATGTTGAATATGTATTTACAAATGCTTAATAAGTATTAACAAATGTTGAATAAGATTTTATGAAATGTTAATCAAATATTTGAAAAATGTAGTTCCAGTATTTAAAAAATGTCGGCTAAGTATTACAAATGTTGAATGAGTATTTAGAAATAAATAGAAAAATTATTTAATTTTTTTGAATTAGTATTAAAATATTGGGCAATTAAATAAGCGTTTGGACATTGTTGAATATATATACAAAAAATGTTGACCTTTTATTAAATAAATGTTTTTAACGTACATGAAAATTCAGATTGAAAAGAAAAACATACGTAAGAAAAAACAAAAAATAAGAATAAAAAAGGAAACCAAACAAAGAATGGAGAAGAAATATGAAAACCAAAAAAAGGAGAAGAAAAAAGAAAACCCTGTCAAGAAACAAAAGAAGATAAAAAACAGAAAAAAAACCGTGAAAACCAATGCGAAAAACGGTGAAATGGAGAAACAAACAAAGAAAATCTATGAAAAAACAAGAAAAAACAAAAACGTAAACCTGAAAAACTAAGATGGTCTTAGCCTCCAAAACCGCAGTCCATGATTCCACAGGTCTTCTATTTCAACACGGTTTGCATGAAGATTTATTAAGTACAAAGAAACAGACAGGTCATCTTCAATTTCGTCACCAATCCTGATTTTGCTGAGGTGTTTATCCCAAATCCGGATCAGTACTGGTAAGAAAGAAAGAAGGATAATGCATTATTGATTAAGATTGCATCCTAGATAGTATTTCTTTTAAATGGTTAACAGGTAAATAAAACCATATTTAGATTGCACATATTTCTCTAATCAAATTTCATATATAACATGTTAAATTTCAAGTTGCGGTTTAGAAGATACGAGTAATTTTTTTTAAATGATATGTACTATGAGTTTAATGGTAAAAATATCAGGTTTTTTATTAATTAACATGACAGACTAAGAATACCTATTTCAATTTATTATTAATAATTTAAATGATTAACAAGTAAAATAACATGATATTCAGATTCTACATATTTTCCTAATCAAATTATATATATAACATGTTAAATTTTGAGTTCCAGTTTAGAATATATGAATATTTGAGAAAAACATTTGATATATACTGCAGATTTAATGTTAAAAATAACGGGTGGCTTATGTAAAATAGCATGACGGACTAAGAATACATATTTACTCTATTAGTAGCCATAGATTTTTTTCACCTTTTTGTTTCCATTATTTCTTTCTTTTTTACTATTGAATATTAAACAAGCAAGTATTTTTGAAAACACTATTAAAAAAATTGAAAAATGTTGAATAACTATTTAACAAAGTTGAATAAGTATAAAAAATGTTGAATAAGAATTTATAAAATATTTAAAAAGTAAGTAATATGTTGAATAAGTATTTAAAATGTTTATTAAGTATTTGAAAACTGTTGGCAAAGTATTAAAAATGTTGAATGAGTATTTCAAAATGTACAAATGGTATATAAAAAATGCTGAATAATTAGTAAAATATTGAGCAATTCAATAAGCGTTTGGACATTGTCGAATGTATATACAAAAAATGTTGATCTCTTACTAAAGGAATGTTTTTGATGTATATGAAAATTCAGATTAAAAAATGAAAATGATAAAAACAAAAAAAGAATAAAAAGAAAATCAAACAAAGTATGGAGAAGAAATAAGAAACAAAAAAAAACTTGTCAAGAATCAAAAACAAAAAATAAAAACCATGAAAAGCATGGGAAAATGGTGAAATGGAAAAACAAACAAAGAAAATCGATGAAAAAAACCCGAAAAACAGACACATAAACCTGAAAAGATAGTGGATATCCGGCTTTCCTACTTCATCTAGTAGTAGTAGTACAACCAACCAACCAAGAGAGGTTGGGATCGAAACAACCAACCAACCAAGAGAGGTTGGGATCGAAACCCACATACGACATTACTTCCTTTCCTTTATTTCATTTAAGTACACTGACGGGCCGGCCCGTTAGCATAGACCTTGTTGCGAAATATCCCGTACATCTTGTTTAAAGCGAGAAATAGTCGCCGCGCTATTGCCCGCTTTTAGCACTGGGGAACAACTGATGCTCACAGTCGCATATGGATGGGCCGGCCGGTTACGTAGACCTCGATGTGAGAAATCCGTATGTCTCACTTAAAGCAATAAATAGTCGTCGTGCTATTGCTTGCGTTCAATGCTGGGGAGCAACAGGGGCTCACAACCGCATCTGTGTTTCTCCTCCCAAGAACAAGCAGAGCATAAAAAAATACCGTAAAAATAATTATCAGCAGACGTAATATTTAGCACCTACAACTGGATATCTTTTTGGTTGTCTGCTAGCAAAATCGTCATTGCCTGGGATACTAACAAAACTACATCGACACTAATTTCGTGTAATCTCTGATTATATGTTTGTTTCTTGTTCTTCCCGCAACTAAAAAGAAAAAAAGGTTTGTTGGTTGTTCCGTGCACTGTAGTAAATCTTATTCTTCTTTTCCCTAGTACTATATTCCCGTTTCACTTTTGAACCTTCTTTTTTCTTTGCCTTATTCTTAACATCCACGCTATAGTGCTATTTTTAACAACAGATCTTCTAGCCTATCTATTTTTGATTAAAAAAGTATGATGCTATATTGCTGCTAACAGCACGCTATAGCGTGTAAAAAATCGTCTCGCTAAATTGATCATACAATGTCTCATAAATAGCATATTTTTTTAAAGACGGCCCTAATTTTTACAGTGTGTTATTCTTTTCCTTGTTATTCTCTACTACAATTGAAACTCGTTGTTCAGCAACCAAACCGCGGGCCAATCCAATTCAGAACTTTCGGTGAAGGATTTCAGACAGTAGATGTGTAGAAGAGCGGCAACGGCAATGTTGTGTGACCGAGATAATAGATGAACAACGCAATGGATCGATAAGGACAAAAAGATATAAGTGTGTTTGGTAGCCCGCATTATGCACAATCAGGCCCACGTGGGGGTGAAATTGACATATTTGGTTGCCTAACCTTCATCTGCTTTTCGGTGAATACGGAACTTAAAGCACCCCGGGGCTATCCGTAAGAACAGCCGAATCGGTGACTTTTGGCGAGCTAGGCTCGTTCCTACCATGTGTGCCCCTTCGCTGCACGCCTCGGAAAGCACGGGAGACGGATGAGAAGTCTCATAATTCCTCTCCCTCTTTCTTGCACAGCCCACTATCAATTCGCAATGCTTGATGGACAGCCCACACCAGATTCGTAATACATAAAAGTAATTATTATTATATATCCTTGTTCAATATAATCGTTTATTATTGATACGTCTCCAACGTATCTATAATTTTTGATGGTTTCATGCTATTATCTTGTCAAACTTTGGATGTTTTGCATGCCTTTTATATATTTTTTGAGACTAACTTATTAACTCAGTGCCAAGTGTCAGTTCCTGTTTTTCCATGTTTTTTACCCCTTTCAGAGGAGATTTTGAAACGGAGTCCAAACGGAAGAAAATCCCCGAAAAGAGTTTTTTCCGAAACGGAAGAAGATCGGGAAGCTTGGGAGCCAAGGCAAGGGCCATCCAGGCTTGTGGGCCCCCTGAGCGCCCCCTGACCTAGGGGTTGCGCCTATAAATTCCCTAAAAATCCCAAAAAATTCAGCAGATCATCGAAATCACTTTTCCGCCGTCGCAAGCTTCTGTCTCCGCAAGATCCCATCTGGGGCACATTCTGGTGCCCTGCCGGAGGGAGGATTCGGACACGGAGGGCTTCTCCATCAACACCATGACCTCTCCGATGATGCATGAGTAGTTCACCGTAGACCTACGGGTCCATAGCTAGTAACTAGATGGCCTCTTCTCTCTCTTGGATCTTCAATACAAAGTTCTCCATGATCTTCATGGAGATCTATCCGATGTAATCTTCTTTTGCGGTGTGGTTGTCGAGATCCGATGAATTGTGGATTTATGATCAGATTATCTATGAATCTTATTTGAGTTTCTTCTGATCTCTCTTATGCATGATTTCATATCCTTATAATTCTCTTCGAGTTGTGGGTTTTGCTTGGCCAACTAGATCTATGATTCTTGAAATGGGAGAAGTGCTTGGTTTTGGGTTCATACCGTGCGGTGACCTCACCCAGTGACAGAAGGGGTAGCGAGGCACGCATCGTGTTGTTGCCATCAAGGGTAAAAAGATGGTATTTTCATCATTGGTTTGAGATCATCTTGCTTAAGGCGTTACTCTGTTCGTCACGAACTCAATACACTAGATGCATGCTGGATAGAGGTCGATGTGTGGAGTAATAGTAGTAGATGCAGAAAGTATCGGTCTACTTGTCTCGGACGTGATGCATATATGTATGATCATTGCCTTAGATATCGTCATGACTTTGCGCGGTTCTATCAATTGCTCGACAGTAATTTGTTCACCCACCGTGATATTTGCTATTATGAGAGAAGCCTCTAGTGAACACTATGGCCCCAGGGTCTACTCCACACCATATTTTCAGCCTTACACTTTTTACTTCGTTGCACTTTCCGCCTTGAGGTCTCACTTTGCAAACAGTCTTGAAGGCATTGACAACCCCTTTGAAGCGTTCGGTGCAAGCTTGTTTGTGTTTGCGCATGTACTCTGGACTTCACGAGGCCCTCCTTATGGATCGATACCTTGGTTCTCAAACTGAGGAAATACTTACTGCTCATGTGCTGCATCACCCTTTCCTCTTCAAGGGAAAAACCGACGCAAACCAGAGAAGTAACAAGAAGAATTCCTAGCGCCAAGGTAGGACTTTTGTTGCGGCAGAAATTATCCATGCTAGAATTGTATTGATTAGAAACTAAAATACATGTGTGGATACATAGACAACACACTGTCCCTAGTAAGCCTCTGATGGACTAGCTCGTTGATCAAACATGGTCAAGGTTTCCTGACCATAGACATGAGTTGTCATTTGATAACAAGATCACATCATTAGGAGAATGGTGTGATGGACAAGACCCAAACTATAAACGTAGCATATGATCGTGTCAGCTTACTTCTACCGTTTTCTGCATGTCAAGTATCTGTTTTCTATGACCATGAGATCATGCAACTCCCGAACACCGGAAGAATGCCTTGTATGTATCAAACGTTGCAACGTAACTGGGTGACTATACAGATGCTCTACTAGTATCTCCGAGGGTGTCTGTTGGGTTGGCGTGAATCGAGACTGGGATTTGTCATTCCATATGACGAAGAGGTATCTTTGGGCCCACTCGGTAATACAACACCGCAATGAGCTTGCAAGCAATGTGACTAAGGAGTTGGTCACGGGATCTTGTTTTACGTAACGAGTAAAGAGACTTGCCGGTAAGGAGATTGAGCTAGGTATGGAGATGCCGACGATCGAATCTGGGACAAGTAACATATCGATGGACAAAGTGAATAGCATACGTCATTGATTGAATCCTTGACATTGAGGTTCAACCGATGAAAGATCTTCGTAGAATACGTAGGAACCAATATGGGCATCCAGGTCATGCTATTGGTTATTAACCGGATAGTGTCTCGGTCATGTTTGCATAGTTCTCGAACCCGCATGGTCTACACACTTAAGGTTCGGTGACGATATAAGCTATACGGACTATATGTTCGGTCATGTGATATATTGGATGTATGAGATGATCATGTTGTAATAGTTAATATCTACTTGCACGTTGATGGTACGGCAACCGACAGGAGCCATAGGGTTGTATTTAAACTAATGTTTGTGCTTGTAGATGCGTTTACTATATTGCTAGGATGTAGCTTTAGTAGTAATAGCATGAGTAGCACGACAACCCCGATGGCGACACGTTGATGGAGATCATGGTGTGGCGCTGGTGACGAAGAAGATCGTGCCGGTGCTTTGGTGATGGAGATCAAGAAGCACGTGATGATGGCCATATCAGGTCACTTATGAATTGCATGTGATGTTAATCCTTTTATGCACCTTATTTTGCTTAGAACGACGGTAGCATTATGAGGTGATCTCTCACTAAAATTTGAAGACGAAGTTGTGTTCTCCCCGACTGTGCGCCGTTGCTACAGTTCGTCGTTTCCAGACACCACGTGATGATCGGGTGTGATAGACTCAACGTTCACATACAACGGGTGCAAAACAGTTGCACACGCGGAACACTCGGGTTAAGCTTGACGAGCCTAGCATGTGCAGACATGGCCTCGGGACACATGAGACCGAAAGGTCAATCATGAATCATGTAGTTGATATGATTAGCATAGGGATGCTTACCACTGAAACTATCCTCAACTCACGTGATGATCGGACTTGAGCTAGTGGAATTGGATCATGAACCACTCAAATGACTAGAGAGATGTACTTTTTGAGTGGGAGTTTAGCAAGCAATTTGATTAAGTTAAACCCTAATTATCTTGAACATAGTCTAAGTCCACTTTGAATATATTTGTGTTGTAGATCATGGCTCACGCGACAGTCACCCTGAATTTTAATACGTTCCTAGAGAAAACTAAGTTGAAAGATGATGGAAGCAACTTTGTAGACTGGGCTCGTAATCTTAAGTTGCTCCTGCAAGCTGGGAAGAAGGATTATGTCCTTAATGCTGCGCTAGGAGATGAACCACCCGCTATGGCTGACCAAGATGTTAAGAACGCTTGGTTAACACGGAAGGAGGACTACTCAGTAGTTCAATGTACAGTCTTATATGGCTTAGAGCCGGGACTTCAACATCGCTTTGAGCGTCATGGAGCATACGAGATGTTCCAGGAATTGAAGTTTATCTTTCATAAGAACGCCTGTATCGAGAGGTATGAGACCTCCGATAAATTCTATGCTTGCAAGATGGAGGAGAATTCGTTTTTCAGTGAACATGTGCTCAAAATGTCTGGATACTCAAACCGTCTAGCTGAGTTGGGGATTGAACTCCCGCAAGAGGCTATCACTGACAGAATTCTTCAATCACTGCCGCCAAGCTATAAGGGCTTTGTGTTGAACTACAACATGCAAGGGGTGAACAAGTCACCCGGCGAGTTGTTCGCGATGCTGAAAGTCGCAGAGTCAGAACTCCGTAACGAGCATCAAGTGTTGATGGTGAATAAGACAACTAGTTTCAAGAGAAACGGCAAAGGAAAGAAGGGTAGTTCGAAGAAGAGTGGCAAGCCTGTTTCCAATCCGACGAAGAAACCCAAAGCTGGACCTAAGCCTGAAACGGAGTGCTATTATTGCAAGGGTATGGGTCACTCGAAGCGCAACTGCCCCAAGTATCTAGCTGATAAGAAGGCGGTCAAAGAAAAATCAGGTATATTTGATATACATGTTATTGATGTGTACTTAACCAGCTCTCGTAGTAGTGCCTGGGTATTCGATACCGGTTCTGTTGCTCATATTTGCAACTCGAAACAGGAACTGCGGAATAAGCGAAGGCTGACGAAGGATGAAGTGACGATGCGCGTGGAAAATGGTTCCAAGGTTGATGCAATCGCCGTCGGCACAGTTTCACTTCAGTTACCATCAGGATTAGTTATGAACTTAAATAATTGTTATTTAGTGCATGCGTTAAGCATGAACATTATATCTGGATCTTGTTTATTGCGAGACGGTTACTCGTTTAAGTCAGAGAATAATGGTTGTTCTATTTCTATGAGTAATATCTTTTATGGTCATGCACCCAATGTGAGAGGATTGTTCATATTGAATCTTGATAGTGATAATACACATATACATAACATTGAGACCAAAAGAATTAGAGTTAACAATGATAGCGCCATGTTTTTATGGCACTGCCGTTTAGGTCATATTGGTGTAAAGCGCATGAAGAAACTCCATGCCGATGAACTTTTGGAATCACCTGATTTTGATTCACTTGACACGTGCGAACCATGCCTCATGGGCAAGATGACTAAAACTCCGTTCCCCGAAACAATGGAGCGTGCAAGTGACTTGTTGGAAATCATACATACCAATGTGTGTGGTCCGATGAGTGTGGAGGCGCACGGCGGATATCGTTATTTTCTCACCTTCACTAACGATTTGAGTAGATATGGTTATGTCTACTTGATGAAACACAAGTCTGAAACATTTGAAAAGTTCAAGCAATTTCAGAGTGAAGTTGAAAATCATCGTAACAAGAAGATCAAGTTCCTACGGTCTGATCGTGGGGGTGACTATGTGAGTTTCGAGTTTGGTGCTCACTTAAGACAATGTGGAATTGTTTCACAGTTGACACCGCCTGGAACACCACAGCGTAATGGTGTGCCCGAACGTCGTAATTGTACTTTATTAGAGATGGTGCGATCTATGATGTCTCTAACCAATTTGCCGTTATCGTTTTGGGGTTATGCATTAGAAACAACTGCATTCACTTTAAATAGGGCACCATCAAAATCCTTTGAGACGACACCATACGAACTGTGGTATGTCAAAAGACCAAAGTTGTCGTTTATTAAAGTTTGGGGATGTGATGCTTATGTCAAAATGCTTCAGCCTGAAAAGCTCGAACCCAAAGCGGAAAAGTGCGTCTTCATAGGTTACCCAAAAGAGACAGTTGGGTACACCTTATATCTCAATTCCGAGGGCAAAGTGTTTGTTGCTAAAAACGGAGCTTTTCTCGAGAAGGAGTTTCTCTCGAGATAATTGAGTGGGAGGAAGATAGAACTTGATGAGGTTATCGAACCTCTCATCCCTCTGGATGGTGGCGCAAGGCAAGGGGAAACCCCTGTAGTTGTGATGTCGGTTGAGGAGGAAGTTAATGATGATGATCATGAAACTCCAGATCAAGTTCCCGTCGAACCTCGCAGGTCGACGAGACCGCGTACTACTCCAGAGTGGTACGGTAATCCCGTCTTATCAATTATGTTATTAGACAACAATGAGCCTGCGAATTATGAAGAAGCAATGGTGGGCCCGGATTCCAACAAATGGCTGGAGGCCACGAAGTCCGAGATAGGTTCTATGTATGAAAACAAAATGTGGACTTTGGAAGTACTACCTGAAGGCCGCAAGGCTATTCGGAACAAATGGATCTTTAAGAAGAAGACGGACGCTGATGGTAATGTGACCGTTTATAAAGCTCGACTTGTGGCAAAGGGTTTTTCACAAGTTCAAGGAGTTGACTACAATGAGACGTTCTCACCCGTAGCGATGCTTAAGTCCGTTAGAATCATGTTAGCAATAGCTGCATTTTTCGATTATGAAATCTGGCACATGGATGTCAAAACGGAGTTCCTTAACGGTTTTCTTAAGGAAGAGTTGTATATGATGCAACCCGAAGGTTTTGTCGATCCTAAAAATGCTAACAAAGTGTGCAAGCTCCAGCGATCCATTTATGGACTGGTGCAAGCATCTCGGAGTTGGAATAAACGCTTTGATGAGGTGATCAAAGCATTTGGGTTTATACAAGTGGTTGGAGAATCTTGTATTTAAAAGAAAGTGAGTGGGAGCTCTGTGGTGTTTCTAATATTATATGTGGATGACATATTGCTGATTGGAAATAACGTGGAGTTTTTGGAGAGCATAAAGGATTACTTGAATAAAAGTTTCTCTATGAAGGACCTAGGAGAAGCTGTTTACATTCTAGGCATTAAGATCTATAGGGATAGATCGAAACGCCTGATAGGACTTTCCAAAAGTACATACCTTGATAAAGTTTTGAAGAGGTTCAAAATGGAACAGTCCAAGAAGGGGTTCTTGCCAGTTTTACAAGGTACGAGATTGAGTAAGACTCAGTGACCAGCAACTGATAAAGATAGAGAGCATATGAGCACCGTCCCCTATGCTTCAGCCATAGGATCTATCATGTATGCAATGTTGTGCACTAGACCGGACGTTAGCCTCGCCATAAGTATGGCAGGCAGGTTCCAGAGTAATTCAGGAGTGGATCATTGGACGGCGGTCAAGAATATCCTAAAGTACTTGAAAAGGACTAAGGAGATGTTTCTCGTGTATGGACGTGACGAAGAGCTCGCCGTAAAAGGTTAGGTCGATGCAAGCTTTGACACAGATCTGGACGACTCTAAGTCACAGACCGGATACGTATTTATTTTTAATGGGGTGCGGTAAGCTCGTGCAGTTCCAAGCAAAGCGTCGTAGCTGATTCTACATGTGAAGCGGAGTACATGGCTGCCTCGGAGGCGGCTAAGGAGGGTGTCTGGATGAAGCAGTTCATGACGGATCTTGGAGTTGTGCCGAGCGCACTAAATCCAATAAGCCTGTTTTGTGACAACACGGGTGCCATTTCCTTAGCAAAGGAACCACGGTTTCACAAGAAGATCAGACACATCAAATGACGCTTCAACCTCATGCGCGACTACGTCGAAGGAGAGGACGTAAATATATGCAAAGTGCACACGGATCTGAATGTGGCAGACCCCCTGACTAAACCTCTTCCATGGGCAAAGCGTGATCAACACCAGAACTGTATGGGTGTTACATTTATTACAATGTAATTCGCATGGTGATGTGAGGGATAGATTATTCACTCTAGTGCAAGTGGGAGACTGTTGGAATTATGCCCTAGAGGCAATGATAAATAAGTTATTATTATAATTCTTGTATCAAGATAATCGTTTATTATCCATTCTATAATTGTATTGAATGAAGACTTAGATACATGTGTGGATACATGGACAAAACACTATCCCTAGCAAAGCCTCTAGTTGGCTAGCCAGTTGATCTAGGATAGTCAGGGTCTTCCGATTATGTACAAGGTGTTGTTGCTTGATAACTGGATCACATCATTGGGAGAATCATGTGATGGATTAGACCCAAACTAATAGACGTAGCATGTTGATCGTGTCATTTTGTTGCTACTGTTTTCTGCGTGTCACGTATTTGTTCCTATGACCATGAGATCATATAACTCACTGACACCGGAGGAATGCTTTGTGTCTATCAAACGTCACAGCGTAACTGGGTGACTATAAATATGCTCTACAGGTATCTCCGAAGGTGTTCGTTGAGTTAGTATGGATAGATACTGGGATTTGTCACTCGGTGTGACGGAGAGGTATCTCGGGGCCCACTCGGTAATACAACATCACATACATGCCTTGCAAGCAATGTGACTTAGTGTAAGTCACGGGATCTTGTATTACTGAACGAGTAAAGAGACTTGCCGGTAAACGAGATTGAAATAGGTATGCGGATACTGACGATCGAATCTCGGGCAAGTAACATACCGAAGGACAAAGGGAATGACATACGGGATTATATGAATCCTTGGCACTGAGGTTCAAACAATAAGATCTTCATAGTATATGTAGGATCCAATATGGGCATCCAGGTCCCGCTATTGGATATTGACCGAGGAGTCCCTCGGGTCATGTCTACATAGTTCTCGAACCCGCAGGGTCTGCACACTTAAGGTTCGACGTTCTTTTATGCGTATTTGAGTTATATGGTTGGTTACCGAATGTTGTTCGGAGTCTCGGATGAGATCACGGACGTCACGAGGGTTTCCGAAATGGTCTGGATACGAATATTGATATATAGGATGACCTCATTTGATTACCGGAAGGTTTTCGGAATAACCGGGAATGTACCGGGAATGACGAATGGGTTCCGGATGTTCACTGTGGGGGCAGCCCACCCCGGGGAATCCCATAGGCCTTAGGGGTGCCGCACCAGCCCTTAGTGGGCTGGTGGGCAAGCCCAAGAGGGCCCCTCCGCAGGATAAAAAGAAACCAAAGAGAAAATAAAAAAAGGGGAAGTGGGAAGGAAGGGAAGGACTCCACCTTCCAATCCTAGTTGGACCAGGATTGGAGGAGGAATCCTCCTCCCCCCTTCGGCCGACCCCCTTGGGGCTCCTTGAGACTCAAGGCAAGGCCCCTCCCCTCCCACCTATATATACGGAGGTATTAGGGCTGATTTGAGACAACTTTGCCATGGCAGCCCGACCACATACCTCCACGGTTTTTCCTCTAGATCGCGTTTCTGCGGAGCTCGGGCGGAGCCCTGCTGAGGTTAGATCACCACCAACCTCCAGAGCGCCGTCATGCTGCCAGAGAACTCATCTACCTCTCCGTCTCTCTTGCTAGATCAAGAAGGCCGAGATCATCGTCGAGCTGTACGTGTGCTGAACGCGGAGGTGCCGTCCGTTCAGCACTAGATCGAAGCGGATCGTGGGACGGATCGCGGGACGGTTCGTGGGACGGTTCGGGGGGCGGATCGAGGGACGTGAGGACATTCCACTACATCAACCGCGTTTATTAACGCTTCTGATGTGCGATCTACAAGGGTACGTAGATCTGAAATCCCCCTCGTAGATGGACATCACCATGATAGGTCTTCGTGCGCGTAGGAATTTTTTTGTTTCCCATACGACGTTCCCCAACAATGGCACCATTGATCGTTATAAGGCAAGACTGGTAGCTAAGGGGTTTAAGCAATGCTATGGCATTGATTATGAGGACACTTTCAGCCCTGTTGTTAAAGCTACTTTTATTCGTCTAGTTTTATCCTTTGTTGTTTCCAAGGGATGGAGTCTTCGACGGCTAGATGTGCAGAATGTGTTTCTTCATGGTGTTCTGGAACAGGAAGTGTATATGAAGCAACCTCCTGGGTTTGAGGGTTTGAGTATAAGAATTCACCATTTCATGTCTGTAAGCTTGATAAAGCCTTGTATGGACTGAAACACGCTCCCAGAGCATGGTACTCTCGCCTCAGTGCAAATATGCAGCAGCTTGGGTTTGTGCCATCAAAATCTGACACATCCTTGTTTATTTATAACAAGTTCAAGACATCCATATTTGTTCTAATATATGTTGATGATATTGCTCGTTTGCTTAAGGATGCAATTGCTCGTTTGCTTAAGGATTTAAGTTCAGAATTTGCTCTAAAGGATCTAGGGGACTTGCATTTCTTCTTAGGAATTGAGCTAAAGAATATCAAGGATGGTATTCATGTCTCCCAAGAAAAATATGCAAATGATTTGTTAAATAGAGTTGGCATGAAGGATTGGAAGTCGTCACCTACACCTTTGTCCAGCTCAGAGTCATTGACTCTAACTCAAGGAGAACTCCTGAATCAGGAAGATAATACCAGTTATAGGAGTATTGTTGGTGCCCTTCAGTATTTGTCTCTGACTCGGCCTGATATATCATTTGCAGTAAACAAGGTTTGTCAGTTCTGCATGCACCCACCACTGCACATTGGACAGCAGCAAAGCCCATTCTCAAGTATGTGAAGAATACGACCAGTCTCGGTTTAGCTTTCAGAAAATCTTCATCTACTCGTATTAGTGCCTTTTCCGATGCGGATTGGGTCGGTTGTCTTTATGATAGAAGATCCACTGGTGGGTTTGCAATTTTTTATGGCCAAACTTAATTTCATGGTGTGCTAAGAAAAAAGCAATTGTCTCAAGGTCAAGTACAAAGTCAAAATATAAAGCATTAGCAAATGCAACAACTGAGGTGATTTGGTTGCGGTCTATTTTGAAGGAACTTGAAATTCAACAAGCTTTGCCTCCTTGTCTTTGGTGTGATAATCTAGGTGCTACACACTTGTCTGCTAACACAGTGTTTCATGCCAGGACTAAGCATATTGAAATAGATTTTCACTTCGTCACAGAACGAGTTGCAAACAAGCAGTTAGAAATCAGATTTATCCCCTCCAAGGATCAACTTGCAGATGGGTTTACAAAAGCATTGCCAGCTAGAGGCTTTGAAGAGTTCAAATGTAATCTAAACTTGCGGCGCAGTTGTGATTAAGGGGGGATATTGAACGTAACATAATGTGACAGCAGTCATGGTTGATCTCCTCCTCTTCTCTCTGTTTAACCTAGCTTGTGTTCCAAGGATAGCTAGAGATATAGATAGAGTTTGTTGTAGTTTAAAGTAGTTTGAGATTCTATATCTTCTTGTGTTTCTACTCAATCCGAACATTGAAATCATACCGAGAGGTTCTCTCGTTCTATCAATATAAACCTGCAGGCTCTCCTCTGGAGGGTTGAGACGCTTCATCATATTTCACAACAACAACCCTGAACAAATCTGCAAGAATGTCTAAATAAAGTTCCTCATCTCTCCGGCCTTTACAAGTCCTGTTTTGTTACACGTTGTGTACAGAAACACATCCAACACGTTGCACAGTGAGTAGCCCAAAAGTTCCTGAAGCCTGTAACGATATTAACTTTCCTACTTGTACTTTGTTACGCGGTCTTCGTCTACATGACGTGACTCCCTCGGTTCCATCCAGCCACGAGATCGAGGGGTCGTGACTTCCGGTGAAAACCGCGTCGACCTCGGTCATGGCGGACGATGGCGGCGTCTAGGACGTCGTTACCAGCCCATGGCATCGTTGTTGCAGGTCGTGGCACCACACTCGTGATGCTCCGAGGGAAACCTTAGATCTGGATCTACCGGTCGGGCGATGATGACATCTTCGATGTGGATTCCCTCCTGAGGGCATCGTTTTGGAGTACGTGCTGGGTGAACGGGACAAGAGGAGGAGCGGTGTTTGTTCTACCGTGAGCCATGCGGTGTAGCCCGGCGGCATGGTGCTGCGGTGGTTCGTCGATAGGCACGTGTAGGCGGATACATGCAGGATGGTGACGCTGTCTGGCACCGTGGTGGCGTCGACGGCAGACCTCGCAAGGATGATGCGTTTGTTCTAGCTCTGGAGAGGGTACGATGGTAGATGGTGGAGGCGGCCTCTGCGCCGGACCAGTTTGGGATCCAGTCTCAGTGGTGGTTGGGGTGGAGCATCAGACTATATATGTTAGGATTTGGTGCGATATCTGTTTGGTATTTGGCCTGGATATTCAGCACACCTTCATCAAGGAATAGGAGTAGCAACATGTGTTGCCTAGATGGTGGCTTCAGGCTAACTGATGTATTACGTTGTATGGTCTCTGTGAATAATTAATAAAATGGTTGTATGCATCGTCTAGATGCAGAGGCCGGGGGTATATCCTCCTTTTCTAAAAATAATAATAATAATAATTGTTACGCTCATGCCAAAAAGAAAATGTATGTACGACATGATTGACCAGAATCTGTATAGATCATTCCGTGCTTATTATTTAGTGGAAAAATCTAAGTTAAAGTGTGCGCAGCTTGTCCTTTTCGTGCGGCGACGCGCTGCGATTTGCTTGACATGCCAATATTGCGTTGCTGACGTGATGCTACATTGTGTCAAATGCCATACTGCTTGCTGACGTGATGCTACAGTGTGTCAAATAGTAAGTTTTGCTGCAGTACAGTCAACCTGAGCTATGAGTGGTGCGCTAGTGTGCTAGACATGACCCTACTAAATGGTTTTAAATCCAGGAAGCATAAAGGTTTAAACCTACAGCAAGTGTTTGAAACTATTTTTTTTTACAAATTTTGGTAACAAGTACTGTATTTATGATCTAGTCCCTCCGTTTTTAAATACTCCCTCCGTTCCTAAGTATTTATAGATTTTATTAGAGACTACATACGAAGCAAAATGAGTAAATTTGTACTCTAAAGTATGCATATATACATCTTTATATAGTCTTATAGTGAAACCTTTAAAAAAGCTTATATTTAGGAACGAAGGGAGTATATGACTTTTCTGCCAACTTAAATTGAGCTGTCAAAACGTTATATATTTAGGAAAATAGGGGGTAGCAACTAAATTCCCTCGCAAAAGAGTATTAGTGTTTTAAAATGTCTTATATTAATTTACAGAGGGAGTAGCAACTAAATGCCCTCATAAAAGAGTAGTAGTGTTTTAAAATGTCTTATATTAATTTACAGAGAGAGTATGTGACAAGTAAAAGCATTTTTAGTTTAAAAATAAGTATATTTAGTCTAGTAACTAAGTTATTTTAAAAGTGTAAATCAAGTACCTATAATCTGGCAATTAAATGCCCTGTCACAAAAGTATCTTCCAAGTAAAAGATTCTTAGTTTATAAATAAGTACAACTAATCTGGCAAGTAAGTTGTTTTAAAATTGAAAACCGAGTACCTGTAATTTGGCAACTAAATACCCTGGCACAGAAGTGTCTTGCAAGTAAAAACATTTTTTAATTTAGAAATAAGTATGTCTAATCAGGCAACTAAGTTATTTCAAAATTGAAAACCAAGTACCTATAATACGGCAAGCAAGCATGCTATTTGTTTTTGGCAACTAAGTAGTCTAAATATCTGGCAAATAAGCACATCCAAATCTGATAACTAGCACTTCCTCTGTAAACTAATATGAAAGTGTTTAGATTATTTAAATAGTATTTCAAATGATCTTACATTAGTTTACGAAGAAATTATTGTTTTTATAATCTGGTAACTAAGTATGTTTAAATATTTGGCTATTAAGTATTCATAATCTGGTGATTTAGCACGGTTAATACGACAACAAAGTACTTGTAAAGCCAGCACTAACTTTTTGTAATCCGACAACTAAGTAATTGTAAATTGGTGACTAAGCATGATTAACTAGAGCTGGACCATGTGGTGAATAGTGCTCTTTTCTGCGTTATTTAGTTCAAACATACAACTTATTGGTCACATTTGTATTGCTTGGTATCACCAACACGTACGACAGGTACGTCCGATCTCATCACATGTCACGACTAAATATCTCGTATCAGCTAGATGTAACTGACACCCGTCGCGACTTGAGAGACATTAGAATAAAACTTGGCATCACTTGGCCTTTCTCGAACGATCGAGGAAGTGATGCAAATCCTCTTTCTCCTGGTTCTGCTTCATATTCCCTTCTGGTTGTTATTGATGTTAATGATCTGATTGATTGAGGAATCCAGATTGACAACGTTGTGCTTGCGCTTGAACTCGCCGACGGTTAGGGTGCGGTAGCGTGGCGGGTTGTCCTCGCTGACGAACTCCTCCGCAGGGCCGACGACGCAGTCGTCCGCCGGCACAATGAACGAGGCCACTGACAGCCGGGGCTCGGCAAAGTTGGTGGCCGCGCGGTGCTCGACAGCCTTCAGATACCCGTTGGTCACGACCTGCATGCATGAATATAGTGTGTATATAGTGCAAAACCAAGAAATGAGCAATCTGAATTATATTATTACTGGATATTCAGTACTAGTAATTACACTTAACGACGATGCAAAAAAGTCACCTCGAGCTGTAGGCCGAAGTTGATAACCAAGGAGTTTGGCACGGGCTGGACCTTGATCCAGCCGCCCTTGTAGGCGATCTCGAGGCCAGGAACGGCCCCGGGGAGGAGGACGGTCATAAGGTCCCGGTCACAGTGTGGCGGCAGGCCCAACGTCCTGCTCGGGTTCGGGCTAGGCGGGTAGTAGTTGATATCGACGACCACGCGGCCTCCGCTGATGTCCCCGACAAAGAAGTCTGGCCAGAGTCCCAGTCCCTCGCACAGCAGCCGCAGGATCTCCATGGCCACGCCTCTTGCCAACGAGGTGTAGTTCCCAACAACCTCCCTGCAGATTAGAATCGAAGGCGCAAAGATCAGTTGACATGAAAGCAAGCCATTCGATTCGTCGGCCTAAATGGTTGCAGCTTAATTATTATTACCGGAGCATCTGTGGCTTGTGGGGCCAGTCCTTGGTGTCGCCCGAAGGCAAGGGGTAGAGGAGTTCGAGGACGTCAATCCAGTACTTCTCGCCTAGGGTCTCGAAGGCGGAGCCGCAGAAGAGCTTGTTGCGTTCGCTTCTGTCTTCAGAGAAGAACTCCGCCTTGTCCTCCGCAGGCATATCGAAGAACTCATGGCACACCGCGTACATTTCATGCAGCATCGGCTCGGAGATGCCATGGTTGACCACCTGCATGCAATGCAATACTACCAGTTGGTCGGTCAATTCCGATAATTCAAGCAGGTGGATTGGTTATTTTATTTTAATTTTTTTTTAAAGGTGGGATTTTTTTATTGTTGATGAGATGGATCCATCGAGAGCGAGCAACTAGCCTGGATGAAGCCGTACTCCTTGCCAGAGTCGAGGATGGCTTGGCGGACCTCGTCGCGGCCGCGGGACATGTCGATGATGGCACTGGTGGAAAAAAGGCCTTTGGTCGCGGTTCGCAACTGCCATTAGTCGCGGTTGCGCAACCGCGACCAACTAAGCGCGACTAAAGCCCCCCACCTTTAGTCGCGGTTTCTTAAGAACCGCGACTAAAGGCCCGTCCACGTGGGCGCCAGGCGGCCGTCGGGGCGGAGGACCTTTAGTCGCGGTTCTTCTGGCCAACCGCGACTAAAGGCCCGCGCGCCCCCCCCTAAACCTGTTTTCTGTTTAATTTGTATTGTTTTATTTCTTTTGTGCTTTATTTTAATTTTGAAGGAATTTCATATATTCTACGGTACTACATACATGCATATGAATGTACAATTTCAAACAAATTTGAAATTAGAACCAAAAAGAATTCAAGAGGAATATACAATATATATTCAATATCATCGGATGACCATATACAATTTTGAACAAGTTTCCATACATAATTTAATGCATATAAAGTTCTACGTCCTCGTAATGGTGTTCTCCTTTAGGATGGAGGACTTCCCTGCTGAACCATCCAGCTAGTTCCTCTTGAAGTGGTCGGAAGCGAGCTTCTGGACTAAGCATCATCCGGAGGTTATTCCTTTTAGCATTGGTATCACTCGGAACCCGCTCAGAGGTGTATCTCCGGATCATCTCACAGACATAGTATCCACATAGATTGGTCCCCGCTGGCTGAATATCCCCAGCATTCTTCGGCTTTGACCTTTTGAATTCTAGCTCTTTTTTGAATTCACCGACCTTTGTATCTACGAACCGTCTCCAAACCCTACGAGGCAAAGAAAATTAAATGAACAAGAGAGTTATTAGTTACTTGATATTAGGAAATGAACGAAATAGGCCGATCGATATAGAGCGCAAATGAATGAAAATAATTACTTCTGCAGCATTCTTCTCATGCCGCCCCAAAGCTTTGGATCCATATTCAGAGAGTCGTGGACGAGACATTCTGAGGTGTTAACTTTAATTACTAGCAGAATCCAGTGGAACCTGCGGACACGATACATGCACAGTACGTCATGCATAACTCATCGATTAGCCGGCCACATACCATGCATGGAGTAAACAAAAGAGAATGTGCTCAAGACAGAAACACTCACCCAAAATGGTAAGGAAATAGAATATCACTTTTGAGTTCCTGCTTTGTAAGAAACTGCCACAGGTCTGCCTCCATGTCGGCGGGGTGATGCTCCAACACATGTCCATTAACGATGTGTGGGTCAATGAACCCAACATCATGGATGTTCCTTACTCTGCATTCCTTAATCTTCATTCTGCATGTATAATAGCGGACACAACAATATAGTTAGGACATATATATAGTGCAGGCAATATGAACGAGATGGGGTAGAAATAAATCACTTACAGAACGTAGCAACTGATGATAGATTTGTCGAGATCGCGCAGATTGAAAAGCTGGAACAATTCACTCAGTTCAATTTGTACATAGTAATGTTTGAAGTGATGCTCATGTCTAACTTCCGCATAAATATAATCTTTGGCGCTTTTATTTTTTATGTAACCCTTGTACCATTTCAGCAGACCTTTCATTTGTGGAGGTAGATCCTTTTCCTGCGCAGGCTCGACGAGAGGCCCATTCTTGACATATGTAATTACTACCTCCTTCACTGGCGCCTCATCAAGGCCTAACAGTTCACGAAGAGTAATACCTAAGTTGGCCGCTTGTTCTCTGGCACTCGTTGCAGTCAATCCCTGTGCTGCCGCAGCTTGTATGATCTCGGGGGCATCCGGACCGGCGGCTTCCACTATAAGCGGGGCAATCGATTGTTTACTTTGTTCCCCGAGCTGGGCAACTTGTTTCCCGCTTTTTTTACTTTCGGCCTTCTCCCGCTCTTTGTTCTCCTTGAACATGAGTGCCTGCCTGCGAAGTTCACGTGCATAGTCGTCAGGCAGATTCTTCGCGGCTTGGGACGGTGTGCTCAAAAATGACTTAGCCCACTTCTTTTGCTCATCAGAAAATACTGGCTTGGGCTCGGGCTCTCTTTTCTTCTTGCAGTCCGCCTTCCATTTCTCCAAATCAGCAGCCGCGGCCGTGTCGACTTCCTCGGCACTACGTTCCCAAGGCCTTGTGGGGAGAGGCTTCAGTGATGGCTCCGGTACCTTTGTGGTCTTAGGTACATAAGGGTCCGGGTTAATAATCCAGGACTGCTTCTGCTTCTGCTTCTTTGCCGGAGGTGGATTGGGGGGCGGCGTCTGATCACCCGCCGGACGAGGACTGGGGGGCGGCGTCTGATCACCCGCGGGACGTTGTGGACTGGGGGGCGTCGGCTGACGTGACGGAGGTGTAGGTGAACCGCCACCACCACCACCACCACCACCACCGCCACCGCCACCACCACCACCGTAGGGGGGTGGACTTGTTGTCCTTGGCGCCTCGCCTGGAAACTTGATAAACTTCTTTTGCCATAGAATGAAATGGCGCTTGACATCTCCAAGTCTTTTCTCCCCTTCAGGTGTAGCAATGTCAATCTCCAGGTCCTCAAACCCTTGGACTATGTCCTCCACCGTGACACGAGCATAGCCATCTTGAATGGGGTTGTTGTGGTGGAGTGCTCCAGGTAAACATGGTAAAGCACTGCCGATGGCTACCTTCATGGACATGTTCCCGATAGGATAATACAGATGACATTCTTTCATCTCCTTTATATCGTCCACGGGGTAGCGAGGAGGCTCCGGTGCAGTAATTTCGACCACCAGAGGCTCCGGTGCAGTAATTTCGACCACCAGAGGCTCCGGTGCATTAATTTCGATCGTCGGTGCATCTGCACCAGCCGGTGGGGCCTCCGTGGAAGCCACGCTGCTTCTCCGCTGCTGGCTTCCGAGATCCGCTGGATGATCTTCATGCTGCACCCGAGCTGCATCTCTTTCGGCTACTAGTACACTCATGGTTTTCTTCATCACATCCATTTCCGATGCCAACCGCGCCACAACATCTGCTTCCCGATCCATCTTTCTCTTACGGCTTCTGTAACCGTACGGGTCATCGTTCTGGGGGAACCCTATTTTCCACGGAATGTGCCCCATGCCTCGTACACGTCCTCCGTGTTCAGGATTCCCGAGGGCTTTTGTCAGCGCGTCGTTCTCTCTGTTGAACTTGATCTTCCCCTCTTGAGCATCCCTCATTGCGTCAATAAGGGCTTGGGTGGGTTTAATTAATTTGCCCCGGTAAACACACTCCCCTGTCTCCGGGTTCAGCGTTCCCCCATGCCCGTACCACCAGCTTTTGGCCCTTGGGTCCCATCCCTCCGTACCTGGACGGATTCCTCGCGCCCTCAGCTCGTTCTCCATCTTCTCCAACCTAGGCAACAAAATGCGATACCCTCCTGGCCCCATAATATGATTGTACTCCTTCTTAGCCGCATTTTCCTTATTTTTTTCGATATTTGAATGAACTGCTCCGATTTCTTTTGCTTCACAAATTCTGGCCAATCATGTTTCAGTTTCTCATATTGTCCTTTGAAATCCGGAGTCTTGTTCTGCTTGACAAAGTCATGGGCTAGATTTTGCTTGAATTTCCGGAATGCGTCGGCCATCTTATGAAGAGCGAACTGTTTGACTAGCCTCCTCCTCTCCTTGTTTTCCTCAATCTTGTTACCCTCCTCATCGAATTTGTTGTATTCCGGAGGTAGAACGAAATGTTCCATAAGCTTCTTGAAGCAATCTTTTTTTGTTCTCTTATCGACAAAAGTGAAACCTGCAGTAATTCGTGCCTTCTTTGGCTCATTCCACTCCTGGACGGTGATCGAGACGTTGTCTCTAACAACGGCTCCGCATTGGCTGACAAACTTGGTGGCGTTCTTGCGGGGCTCCAGCGGCCTGCCGGTTGCACTGTCGACAACCTCGATGGTGCATGTTTCTCCTTGTTTCATCGTCTTGGTTGCGCCACGCTTTGACGACGTACTCGATTGTTTCGACGATCCGGCCGAGGGCTAAAATAAGAAAGAGAGTCGCGCGCGTTAGTACACACATATTTATTCAAATCAGTTAGTTTGTATCACCAGAGGCTCAATGTATATATATACCTCGGCGCCGGAGGTGGTTGCTACTTCCATTTGAAGATCGTCGTTTATCGACGTTTGTTCGGCATCATCTTGCTGACGGCGCCCTTCATCTTCACCGTCAAGGTTCAGATAAGAAGAGATATCATCTTCTTCTTCTCCGGTCGGCACATATAGAATATCGCCGTTTATGATGCCGAACATATGTGCTTCACCGTCCGGATCATAGTTGTCCATAATCGGGTCAGCTCTATCGTCCGCCATTATGTCAGTCCTGAAAACATGTAGTAAAAACAAATTAATTAAGTGAAGAAGGGGGGCGGTGGCGGTGGCGGTGGCGAAAGGGCGGTGGCAAAAGGAGGGGCCGAGGAAGGGGTGGGAGAGGGTGTCGCGGTAGAGCGCGAGACGGGGCGGCAGACGACGGCGTCACGGAGAGTTTTAACTAGAGTTTTTGACCGTGAACCTGCTGCTTCAGCTTTGCACTGGCCGACCGCCGATTCGCTGGTTCATTTGCTAGTTTTTTTCAATTTAGATTGATTAATTATTTAAATTGATGATTTTTTAACTCGATGATCTTTTTTATATTCGATGAAACTTTTTCATATTTGATAGTCTCTGTTCTTTTTCATATTCGATGAAACTTTTTATATTCGATGAAACTTTTAAATAGATAGTCTCTGTTCTTTTTCTTCCAAGACGTTCTTCCAAGACGTTCTTTTTCTTCCAAGACGTTCTTCCAAGACGTTCTTTTTCTTCCAAGACGTTCTTCCAAGACGTTCTTTTTCTTCCAAGACGTTCTTCCAAGACGTTCTTTTTCTTCCAAGACGTTCTTCCAAGACGTTCTTCCAAGACGTTCTTTTTCTTCCAAGACGTTCTTCCAAGACGTTCTTTTTCTTCCAAGACGTTCTTCCAAGACGTTCTTTTTCTTCCAAGACGTTCTTCCAAGACGTTCTTCCAAGACGTTCTTTTTCTTCCAAGACGTTCTTCCAAGACGTTCTTCCAAGACGTTCTTTTTCTTCCAAGACGTTCTTCCAAGACGTTCTTCCAAGACGTTCTTTTTCTTCCAAGACGTTCTTCCAAGACGTTCTTCCAAAACGTTCTTCCAAGACGTTCTTTTTCTTCCAAGACGTTCTTCCAAGACGTTCTTCCAAGACGTTCGTTCTTCCAAAACGTTCTTCCAAGACGTTCGTTCTTCCAAGACGTTCTTCCAAGAAAGCGAGGAAGGCGGGCGCGGCGCGGGAAAGATGAAAGGAACCAACCGCGACGGCGAGGGCGGTGACGGCGGCGACGACGGCGAGGGCGACGACGACGGCGAGGGCGACGGCGGGCGGCGTCGACGAGGGCGAGGGCGACGGCGGCGGCAGGCCTTCGGCGCGCGCGCGACGGTTGGAATCGGAGAAGACGAGAGAGATGGAGAAGACGGCGGCAGGGGAGGCGACCCGCACTGTATTTATAGCCCCCCCTTTAGTCGCGGTTGGGGACGAGACCCGCGACTAAAGGTACCCTTTAGTCGCGGGTCGCCTCCCCAACCGCGACTAAAGGGTTTTTGGCGGGTTTTTTGCCTTCCCGCGCCCCCCCCCTTTAGTCGCGGTTGGGGAGGCGAACCGCGACTAAAGGGTAACCTTTAGTCGCGGTTGGCCAGACCAACCGCGACTAAAGGCCCCCCCCAAATCTTCTTTTATTTTCAGAACCTTTTATCTTTTTCTTTTCAGAAAAATCATCATTGCTTTTATAGAAACTTCAAACATTTTATTTTCTGTTTTCTAAGCATATTTTCGTAGGAAAAATATGCATAGAGACAATACATTGAATCTGCCTAAAACGGGACAGAAAAAAGAGAATCCATTTAAAGGGAACATTGGCCACAGCCTCTCTCCCCCCCGGCCTGGGCCGGCCTTCGGCCTCGACCCATCTTGCTCACGCCTGCCTGGTGCGGTGGCTGTGATGCCCCGCTGAGAGGCCTCTCGCCCGAGCCGTGAGCGCGCCGCCCCTTTCTTCTCCTATCCGCCCGCTGAGAGGTCGTTTTTGCGTTCCCCGCGCGCAACGACCTTTAGTCGCGGTTGGTCTGGCCTTTAGTCCCGGTTGCACCAACCAGCCGGGACTAAAGGTTAGATGACCAGCTCTGGATTCCTCTTCTTCCCGCCATTTCTTCCCTGTCTTCCCGCCTCTTTCTTCCCGCCACTTTCTTCCCGCCTCCTGTCTTCCCGCTCCCATTTTTCCCGCCATTTCTCACTACATATATGTAGCCCGGCTTGGCCAGCATTATCACATCTCTACAATCTCTCATCACTCTCTCATGGCTTCCACCGCACCCACTCTAACCTACCAGCAGGTGGAGGAGCTTTGCGCCTCGAACTACCCTTGTCCACCGGGCTACCGCGTCCCCACCGGCTGGAGCCTAAGCGCCGGCGGCGTGCCGGTCCCTCCCGTCCCTCAGGGTACTGCGCGCCGGGCGGCCATCACGAACCACTACTACCTCGACCTCACGCCGGAGCAGCGGATGAATCCCCGCTGGCATCCCGATAACCAGCATACTTGGGACGCCTTCTTCATCAATCGGCGTGAGAGGGCGCTCGCCAGGTATGAGGAGGACGGTCTGCCTCCTGGGAACTTCCACGAGGCCGGCCGTCGGCTATGGTGGTACGGCCGGACTCTGCAGAGCGTCATGGACTACATCACGGCCGGCGATATCCCCCGCCTGCGCTACCCTCAGTTCGAGCCACGAGCGCCGCCCGACGACAGCGACGACAGCAGCGACGACGACGGCGGCAACTTAGAAGGCGACGACTACCAGTACAACGACGACAGCGGCTATGAAGACTACGAGTATGCATATTATACGCCTAGGCAGGAGTATGACTAAATCACTCCAAATTTCATGTATCATCAGTGGTATCTCGAATCATTCGAAAATGGACACCAAACACATCACGGGTAATATAATTCACATGATCCATTCAACAAAGTTTGGTACAATAAATTATTACACATCATTTCTTCCCTTGTGTCCCTGCTTGCTTATGATTGTGCCGTATCCATGGAGCATCCTCATCATTTAACTTAATGCTTGGGTCGGTGTTCACTTTGAAGGGCGGAATTTCAGCAAACATATTATAATCTTCTGACATGTCTGTCTTGTCCTCCACTCCCACGATGTTTCTTTTCCCTGAAAGAACAATGTGGCGCTTTGGATCATCGCATGATGTACTGATCGTTTTCTTATCTTTCCGTTTCCTCGGTTTGCTACTCATGTCCTTCACATAGAAAACCTGAGCGACATCTTTCGCTAGGACGAATGGTTCGTCAAGGTAACCAAGATTGTTGAAATCCACCATTGTCATTCCGTATTGCTGGTCCACCTTTACCCCACCTCCTGTTAGCTTGAACCATTTGCACCGGAACAAAGGGACCTTAAAGGAGGGTCCATAGTCAAGTTCCCATATCTCCTCTATGTAACCATAATATGTGACCTCTTGCCCATTCTCGGTTGCTGCATCAAAGCGGACACCACTGTTTTGGTTGGTGCTCTTTTTATCTTGGGCGATCGTGTAAAATGTATTCCCATTTATCTCGTACCCTTGGAAAGTCGTTATAGTCGAAGATGGTGTCTTGGCCAACATGTACAGCTGATCTACAACATCATTGTCATTCATTAAATGTTTTCTCAACCAACTGCCGAAAGTCTCCATGTGGGCCTTCCTAATCCAGGATTCAGGCTTCCCCGGGTTGTCAGAGCGTAAAATATTCTTGTGTTTCTCAAAGTACGGAGCCACCAAGCTGGAATTGGTCAGTACAGTGTGGTGTGCTTCAGTCAGAGAATGGCCGTCCATACATATCGTTGATTTCCTTCCGATCGTGCCTTTTCCACTTAGTCTCCCCTCGTGCCGCGATCGAGGAAGACCAATCGGCTTAAGGTCAGGAACAAAGTCAACACAAAACTCAATTACCTCCTCATTTCCATAGCCCTTGGCGATGCTTCCTTCTGGCCTAGCACGGTTACGAACATATTTCTTTAATACTCCCATGAACCTCTCGAAGGGGAACATATTGTGTAGAAATACAGGACCGAGAACGAAAATCTCTTCGACTAGGTGAACCAGGAGGTGCGTCATAATATTGAAGAAGGATGGCGGGAACACCAACTCGAAACTGACAAGACATTGGATCACATCGTTCTGTAACCGTGGTAGAACTTCTGGATTGATTACCTTCTGAGAGATTGCATTGAGGAATGCACATAGCTTCACAATGGCTACTCGAACATTTTCCGGCAGGAGCCCCCTCAAAGCAATCGGAAGCAATTGCGTCATAATCACGTGGCAGTCGTGAGACTTCAGGTTTTGGAACTTTTTCTCCGCCATGTTTATTATTCCCTTTATATTGGACGAGAATCCAGACGGGACCTTCATACTGCTCAGGCATTCAAAAAAGATGACCTTCTCTTCTTTGGTCAGAGCGTAGCTGGCACGACCTTGAAACCATTCCGGATGCCGGTCATCAGGGTCTTTCAAACGTTGCTGGTCCTGCCGTGCTTCCTTTGTATCATTTGTCTTCCCATACACGCCCAAGAAGCTTAGGAGGTTCACGCAAATATTCTTCGTAACGTGCATCACGTCGATTGCAGAGCGGACATCTAGGACTTTCCAATATTCTAGCTCCCAGAATATAGATTTCTTCTTCCACATGGCTGCGTGCCCGTCAGCTCCCTTCGGAACTGATTGTCCGCCAGGACCCTTTCCAAAGATGACTTTCAAATCCTTGACCATATCAAATACCTCAGCACCAGTGCGTTCCGCAGGCTTCGGCCGGTGATCTGCCTTGCCGTTGTAATGCTTGCCTTTCTTTCTTACTGGATGAATTTTCGAAAGAAATCGACGATGCCCAAGGTACACGTTCTTCTTACAATTTGGCAAATGTACACTTTCAGTCTCATGTAAGCAGTGCGTGCATGCATTGTATCCCTTATTTGACAGTCCCGAAAGGTTACTAAGAGCAGGCCAATCGTTGATGGTTACGAAAAGCAACGCTCGTAGGTCAAATTCCTCTTGTTTGTGCTCATCCCACACACGGACACCACCCCACAGCTGTAAAAGTTCATCAACTAATGGCCTTAGGTACACATCGATGTCGTTGCCGGGTTGCTTCGGACCTTGGATGAGCACTGGCATCATAATGAACTTCCGCTTCATGCACAACCAAGGAGGAAGGTTGTAGATGCATAGAGTCACGGGCCAGGTGCTATGGCTGGAGCTCTGCTCGCCAAAAGGATTCATGCCATCCGTACTTAGAGCAAATCTTATGTTCCTTGCGTCAGCTGCAAAATCTTTGAACCATCTGTCGATCTTTCTCCATTGCGTTCCATCTGCGGTGTGTCTCAACTCCCCGTCCGACTTACGGTCCTCTTTGTGCCATCGCAACAACTTGGCATGCTCTTTGTTCCTGAACAGACGTTTCAACCGTGGTATTATAGGAGCATACCACATCACCTTGGCGGGAACCCTCTTCCTGGGTTTCTGGCCCTCAACATCGTCACCAGGGTCATCGCCTCTGATCTTATAACGCAATGCAGTGCATACCGGGCATTCATTCAAATTCTCGTATTCACCGCGGTAGAGGATGCAGTCGTTGATGCATGCATGTATCTTCAGAACCTCTAAACCTAGAGGGCAGACAACCTTCTTTGCTTTGTACGTACTGGTGGGCAACTCGTTATCCTTTGGAAACATATTGTTCAACATTTTCAGCAAGTTTTCAAATGCCGAGTCAGCTACACCTGCCTCTGCCTTCCATTTCAGCAAATCCAGTGTGCAGCCCAGCTTTTTCAGACCATCATCGCATCCGGGGTACAGCGCCTTTCTGTGATCCTCTAACATGCGATCCAAATTCTCCCTCTCCTTTTCAGTTTCGCAGCGTCTCCGTGCATCAGCAATGGTCCGACCAAGATCATCAACGGGATCATCACGTGCCTCTTCTTCACCTTCCCCTTCACCTTCAGCATCCTCCATGAAAGTATCACCGAAATGAGCAAGATAGCTTTCATCGATGAAATCATCCCCTTCTTCATCTTCTTCCATTATAACCCCTCTTTCTCCATGCTTGGTCCAACAATTATAGCTTGGCATGAAACCGTGCCGAAGCAGATGCATGTGAACATCTCTTGAGGAAGAGTAACCCTTCTGATTCTTACAGTTAACACATGGACAGATAACAAAACCCCCCCGCTTGTTCGCATTAGCCACTACGAGGAAATCTTTCAAACCCGTAGTGAACTCGCCGGAGAGTCGGTTAACGTACATCCATTGCCGATTCATCTGCATTATTATAATATAAAATATATAATTAACCATCATGCATTTGTTAAACTAACTAGCTACAAACAATATAAATTAAACAATGAACTACACACATGCATATTTTATCAATGACACATCAAAGGTTCATCAAGTTGCTAACCGCGATCGAGGAGTGTGGCTCCAACACTTCATGTCATGTTTGTTTCATGCTCTTGGGGCATTTCATCAAACACCTTATGTGCATAAGAGGAACCAAAAGCAAACCTAAACCCTAAGTGTGAAGAGAATGGCTCTAAATGGCTAAGTGTTGGCTGCTGGATGGGTATATATAGGGGAGGGGCTTTAGTTGCGGTTGGCCTGGCAAACCGTGACTAAAGGTGCCCGAAGGCCTTTAGTCGCGGTTGTCCTGGCCAACCGCGACTAAAGCCCCTCACGTGCACCAGCTGACCACCGAGCGCCCTGGGCCCAGGCCTTTGGTCGCGGTTCACCTCCAGAACCGCGACTAAAGGTCCCATTAGTCGCGGTTCCTACAGCTTCGCGACTTATGGGGCTGGACGGAAGCCTGTTTTTCCACCAGTGTGGGCAGGGAGACATCGGTGGTGGCTGGGTGGAGTCGATCTGCCGGCAATAGGAAGGAGTCTGGAATCGACGACGCATGCACCGGGGTCAGGTTCATCACCTTCGCCATGGATGATCCAAGAGAGCTAGTTAGCTAGCTAGAGGATGAGAGCAAAGAAGAGTGCGTAGGTGCTTGGATTGGTCGCTCGATCGTGTTATAATCCTCCGGCCAGCCGTGTTTTGTAGTCGTGGGATGCTCTGGGCAGCAAGAAGCATGCTTGATGATAGCATCTCCTATTCCTATTTTGGGTGTCTGATCAAATCATGCGTTTGTTAGTGATTAATAAAATGAGAGCGAGAGTGGGAGTGACAGCGTGAAACTTGCCGTTCAAATCGTCCTCGTCGTCTAGTATGGATTGTTATTATATATACTGTAATATACTAGACGGATGCATGGCCTCTCGGTTGATTATTAGATTATAAAAGTCCAGAATGAGTCGGTTAATCCTTTCCATGTGCTACTTCGGGTAGGTGTGGAGTCCAAGTTAGTCCATGTTGCTTTTGTAATTGGGTCCTAGCTAGCCTGTTTAGGTCAAATTGTCCGGCTAGTTTTGCTAGTCATAGTCCAAGTTATTTATTCATTTTTATCAATGAGGGTCAAAGTTAACTGGCCCGAGACTCCACTGCAATGTATTTGGTGCTCCTTCCGTCACTATTTAGAAGACACGGTTAAATTTACGTGCATTTCCATGATAGACAAGATTATTTAGGGTGCATTTCATTACTCATAGCAGCTAATTATAGTACTCTGTTATACTACTTTATATGTATGCGTAGTGTGACTGCTATTTTTTAGTCCATCTCATAACTAATCAATAACCATCTAGGTTCTAGATAATTTCCAAGCATGCCTTTTAAACCGTGACGGAGAGAATACCTCCGATTGCCCGGGGTGCCCCAACACCTCCTCGTAGGAACCGCCGTCCCACGCGGGAGGGAATCACAAGCCTGTTTTATTGTATTTCTTTTTTCATGTTTTTCTTTTTATTATTTGTGTTCCTTTTTACTATTGAATATTAAACAAAACAAGTATTTTTTAAGACACTATTCAAAAACACATTAAAAATGTTGAATATGTATTTACAAATGCTTAATAAGTATTAACAAATGTTGAATAAGATTTTATGAAATGTTAATCAAATATTTGAAAAATGTAGTTCCAGTATTTAAAAAATGTCGGCTAAGTATTACAAATGTTGAATGAGTATTTAGAAATAAATAGAAAAATTATTTAATTTTTTTGAATTAGTATTAAAATATTGGGCAATTAAATAAGCGTTTGGACATTGTTGAATATATATACAAAAAATGTTGACCTTTTATTAAATAAATGTTTTTAACGTACATGAAAATTCAGATTGAAAAGAAAAACATACGTAAGAAAAAACAAAAAATAAGAATAAAAAAGGAAACCAAACAAAGAATGGAGAAGAAATATGAAAACCAAAAAAAGGAGAAGAAAAAAGAAAACCCTGTCAAGAAACAAAAGAAGATAAAAAACAGAAAAAAAACCGTGAAAACCAATGCGAAAAACGGTGAAATGGAGAAACAAACAAAGAAAATCTATGAAAAAACAAGAAAAAACAAAAACGTAAACCTGAAAAACTAAGATGGTCTTAGCCTCCAAAACCGCAGTCCATGATTCCACAGGTCTTCTATTTCAACACGGTTTGCATGAAGATTTATTAAGTACAAAGAAACAGACAGGTCATCTTCAATTTCGTCACCAATCCTGATTTTGCTGAGGTGTTTATCCCAAATCCGGATCAGTACTGGTAAGAAAGAAAGAAGGATAATGCATTATTGATTAAGATTGCATCCTAGATAGTATTTCTTTTAAATGGTTAACAGGTAAATAAAACCATATTTAGATTGCACATATTTCTCTAATCAAATTTCATATATAACATGTTAAATTTCAAGTTGCGGTTTAGAAGATACGAGTAATTTTTTTTAAATGATATGTACTATGAGTTTAATGGTAAAAATATCAGGTTTTTTATTAATTAACATGACAGACTAAGAATACCTATTTCAATTTATTATTAATAATTTAAATGATTAACAAGTAAAATAACATGATATTCAGATTCTACATATTTTCCTAATCAAATTATATATATAACATGTTAAATTTTGAGTTCCAGTTTAGAATATATGAATATTTGAGAAAAACATTTGATATATACTGCAGATTTAATGTTAAAAATAACGGGTGGCTTATGTAAAATAGCATGACGGACTAAGAATACATATTTACTCTATTAGTAGCCATAGATTTTTTTCACCTTTTTGTTTCCATTATTTCTTTCTTTTTTACTATTGAATATTAAACAAGCAAGTATTTTTGAAAACACTATTAAAAAAATTGAAAAATGTTGAATAACTATTTAACAAAGTTGAATAAGTATAAAAAATGTTGAATAAGAATTTATAAAATATTTAAAAAGTAAGTAATATGTTGAATAAGTATTTAAAATGTTTATTAAGTATTTGAAAACTGTTGGCAAAGTATTAAAAATGTTGAATGAGTATTTCAAAATGTACAAATGGTATATAAAAAATGCTGAATAATTAGTAAAATATTGAGCAATTCAATAAGCGTTTGGACATTGTCGAATGTATATACAAAAAATGTTGATCTCTTACTAAAGGAATGTTTTTGATGTATATGAAAATTCAGATTAAAAAATGAAAATGATAAAAACAAAAAAAGAATAAAAAGAAAATCAAACAAAGTATGGAGAAGAAATAAGAAACAAAAAAAAACTTGTCAAGAATCAAAAACAAAAAATAAAAACCATGAAAAGCATGGGAAAATGGTGAAATGGAAAAACAAACAAAGAAAATCGATGAAAAAAACCCGAAAAACAGACACATAAACCTGAAAAGATAGTGGATATCCGGCTTTCCTACTTCATCTAGTAGTAGTAGTACAACCAACCAACCAAGAGAGGTTGGGATCGAAACAACCAACCAACCAAGAGAGGTTGGGATCGAAACCCACATACGACATTACTTCCTTTCCTTTATTTCATTTAAGTACACTGACGGGCCGGCCCGTTAGCATAGACCTTGTTGCGAAATATCCCGTACATCTTGTTTAAAGCGAGAAATAGTCGCCGCGCTATTGCCCGCTTTTAGCACTGGGGAACAACTGATGCTCACAGTCGCATATGGATGGGCCGGCCGGTTACGTAGACCTCGATGTGAGAAATCCGTATGTCTCACTTAAAGCAATAAATAGTCGTCGTGCTATTGCTTGCGTTCAATGCTGGGGAGCAACAGGGGCTCACAACCGCATCTGTGTTTCTCCTCCCAAGAACAAGCAGAGCATAAAAAAATACCGTAAAAATAATTATCAGCAGACGTAATATTTAGCACCTACAACTGGATATCTTTTTGGTTGTCTGCTAGCAAAATCGTCATTGCCTGGGATACTAACAAAACTACATCGACACTAATTTCGTGTAATCTCTGATTATATGTTTGTTTCTTGTTCTTCCCGCAACTAAAAAGAAAAAAAGGTTTGTTGGTTGTTCCGTGCACTGTAGTAAATCTTATTCTTCTTTTCCCTAGTACTATATTCCCGTTTCACTTTTGAACCTTCTTTTTTCTTTGCCTTATTCTTAACATCCACGCTATAGTGCTATTTTTAACAACAGATCTTCTAGCCTATCTATTTTTGATTAAAAAAGTATGATGCTATATTGCTGCTAACAGCACGCTATAGCGTGTAAAAAATCGTCTCGCTAAATTGATCATACAATGTCTCATAAATAGCATATTTTTTTAAAGACGGCCCTAATTTTTACAGTGTGTTATTCTTTTCCTTGTTATTCTCTACTACAATTGAAACTCGTTGTTCAGCAACCAAACCGCGGGCCAATCCAATTCAGAACTTTCGGTGAAGGATTTCAGACAGTAGATGTGTAGAAGAGCGGCAACGGCAATGTTGTGTGACCGAGATAATAGATGAACAACGCAATGGATCGATAAGGACAAAAAGATATAAGTGTGTTTGGTAGCCCGCATTATGCACAATCAGGCCCACGTGGGGGTGAAATTGACATATTTGGTTGCCTAACCTTCATCTGCTTTTCGGTGAATACGGAACTTAAAGCACCCCGGGGCTATCCGTAAGAACAGCCGAATCGGTGACTTTTGGCGAGCTAGGCTCGTTCCTACCATGTGTGCCCCTTCGCTGCACGCCTCGGAAAGCACGGGAGACGGATGAGAAGTCTCATAATTCCTCTCCCTCTTTCTTGCACAGCCCACTATCAATTCGCAATGCTTGATGGACAGCCCACACCAGATTCGTAATACATAAAAGTAATTATTATTATATATCCTTGTTCAATATAATCGTTTATTATTGATACGTCTCCAACGTATCTATAATTTTTGATGGTTTCATGCTATTATCTTGTCAAACTTTGGATGTTTTGCATGCCTTTTATATATTTTTTGAGACTAACTTATTAACTCAGTGCCAAGTGTCAGTTCCTGTTTTTCCATGTTTTTTACCCCTTTCAGAGGAGATTTTGAAACGGAGTCCAAACGGAAGAAAATCCCCGAAAAGAGTTTTTTCCGAAACGGAAGAAGATCGGGAAGCTTGGGAGCCAAGGCAAGGGCCATCCAGGCTTGTGGGCCCCCTGAGCGCCCCCTGACCTAGGGGTTGCGCCTATAAATTCCCTAAAAATCCCAAAAAATTCAGCAGATCATCGAAATCACTTTTCCGCCGTCGCAAGCTTCTGTCTCCGCAAGATCCCATCTGGGGCACATTCTGGTGCCCTGCCGGAGGGAGGATTCGGACACGGAGGGCTTCTCCATCAACACCATGACCTCTCCGATGATGCATGAGTAGTTCACCGTAGACCTACGGGTCCATAGCTAGTAACTAGATGGCCTCTTCTCTCTCTTGGATCTTCAATACAAAGTTCTCCATGATCTTCATGGAGATCTATCCGATGTAATCTTCTTTTGCGGTGTGGTTGTCGAGATCCGATGAATTGTGGATTTATGATCAGATTATCTATGAATCTTATTTGAGTTTCTTCTGATCTCTCTTATGCATGATTTCATATCCTTATAATTCTCTTCGAGTTGTGGGTTTTGCTTGGCCAACTAGATCTATGATTCTTGAAATGGGAGAAGTGCTTGGTTTTGGGTTCATACCGTGCGGTGACCTCACCCAGTGACAGAAGGGGTAGCGAGGCACGCATCGTGTTGTTGCCATCAAGGGTAAAAAGATGGTATTTTCATCATTGGTTTGAGATCATCTTGCTTAAGGCGTTACTCTGTTCGTCACGAACTCAATACACTAGATGCATGCTGGATAGAGGTCGATGTGTGGAGTAATAGTAGTAGATGCAGAAAGTATCGGTCTACTTGTCTCGGACGTGATGCATATATGTATGATCATTGCCTTAGATATCGTCATGACTTTGCGCGGTTCTATCAATTGCTCGACAGTAATTTGTTCACCCACCGTGATATTTGCTATTATGAGAGAAGCCTCTAGTGAACACTATGGCCCCAGGGTCTACTCCACACCATATTTTCAGCCTTACACTTTTTACTTCGTTGCACTTTCCGCCTTGAGGTCTCACTTTGCAAACAGTCTTGAAGGCATTGACAACCCCTTTGAAGCGTTCGGTGCAAGCTTGTTTGTGTTTGCGCATGTACTCTGGACTTCACGAGGCCCTCCTTATGGATCGATACCTTGGTTCTCAAACTGAGGAAATACTTACTGCTCATGTGCTGCATCACCCTTTCCTCTTCAAGGGAAAAACCGACGCAAACCAGAGAAGTAACAAGAAGAATTCCTAGCGCCAAGGTAGGACTTTTGTTGCGGCAGAAATTATCCATGCTAGAATTGTATTGATTAGAAACTAAAATACATGTGTGGATACATAGACAACACACTGTCCCTAGTAAGCCTCTGATGGACTAGCTCGTTGATCAAACATGGTCAAGGTTTCCTGACCATAGACATGAGTTGTCATTTGATAACAAGATCACATCATTAGGAGAATGGTGTGATGGACAAGACCCAAACTATAAACGTAGCATATGATCGTGTCAGCTTACTTCTACCGTTTTCTGCATGTCAAGTATCTGTTTTCTATGACCATGAGATCATGCAACTCCCGAACACCGGAAGAATGCCTTGTATGTATCAAACGTTGCAACGTAACTGGGTGACTATACAGATGCTCTACTAGTATCTCCGAGGGTGTCTGTTGGGTTGGCGTGAATCGAGACTGGGATTTGTCATTCCATATGACGAAGAGGTATCTTTGGGCCCACTCGGTAATACAACACCGCAATGAGCTTGCAAGCAATGTGACTAAGGAGTTGGTCACGGGATCTTGTTTTACGTAACGAGTAAAGAGACTTGCCGGTAAGGAGATTGAGCTAGGTATGGAGATGCCGACGATCGAATCTGGGACAAGTAACATATCGATGGACAAAGTGAATAGCATACGTCATTGATTGAATCCTTGACATTGAGGTTCAACCGATGAAAGATCTTCGTAGAATACGTAGGAACCAATATGGGCATCCAGGTCATGCTATTGGTTATTAACCGGATAGTGTCTCGGTCATGTTTGCATAGTTCTCGAACCCGCATGGTCTACACACTTAAGGTTCGGTGACGATATAAGCTATACGGACTATATGTTCGGTCATGTGATATATTGGATGTATGAGATGATCATGTTGTAATAGTTAATATCTACTTGCACGTTGATGGTACGGCAACCGACAGGAGCCATAGGGTTGTATTTAAACTAATGTTTGTGCTTGTAGATGCGTTTACTATATTGCTAGGATGTAGCTTTAGTAGTAATAGCATGAGTAGCACGACAACCCCGATGGCGACACGTTGATGGAGATCATGGTGTGGCGCTGGTGACGAAGAAGATCGTGCCGGTGCTTTGGTGATGGAGATCAAGAAGCACGTGATGATGGCCATATCAGGTCACTTATGAATTGCATGTGATGTTAATCCTTTTATGCACCTTATTTTGCTTAGAACGACGGTAGCATTATGAGGTGATCTCTCACTAAAATTTGAAGACGAAGTTGTGTTCTCCCCGACTGTGCGCCGTTGCTACAGTTCGTCGTTTCCAGACACCACGTGATGATCGGGTGTGATAGACTCAACGTTCACATACAACGGGTGCAAAACAGTTGCACACGCGGAACACTCGGGTTAAGCTTGACGAGCCTAGCATGTGCAGACATGGCCTCGGGACACATGAGACCGAAAGGTCAATCATGAATCATGTAGTTGATATGATTAGCATAGGGATGCTTACCACTGAAACTATCCTCAACTCACGTGATGATCGGACTTGAGCTAGTGGAATTGGATCATGAACCACTCAAATGACTAGAGAGATGTACTTTTTGAGTGGGAGTTTAGCAAGCAATTTGATTAAGTTAAACCCTAATTATCTTGAACATAGTCTAAGTCCACTTTGAATATATTTGTGTTGTAGATCATGGCTCACGCGACAGTCACCCTGAATTTTAATACGTTCCTAGAGAAAACTAAGTTGAAAGATGATGGAAGCAACTTTGTAGACTGGGCTCGTAATCTTAAGTTGCTCCTGCAAGCTGGGAAGAAGGATTATGTCCTTAATGCTGCGCTAGGAGATGAACCACCCGCTATGGCTGACCAAGATGTTAAGAACGCTTGGTTAACACGGAAGGAGGACTACTCAGTAGTTCAATGTACAGTCTTATATGGCTTAGAGCCGGGACTTCAACATCGCTTTGAGCGTCATGGAGCATACGAGATGTTCCAGGAATTGAAGTTTATCTTTCATAAGAACGCCTGTATCGAGAGGTATGAGACCTCCGATAAATTCTATGCTTGCAAGATGGAGGAGAATTCGTTTTTCAGTGAACATGTGCTCAAAATGTCTGGATACTCAAACCGTCTAGCTGAGTTGGGGATTGAACTCCCGCAAGAGGCTATCACTGACAGAATTCTTCAATCACTGCCGCCAAGCTATAAGGGCTTTGTGTTGAACTACAACATGCAAGGGGTGAACAAGTCACCCGGCGAGTTGTTCGCGATGCTGAAAGTCGCAGAGTCAGAACTCCGTAACGAGCATCAAGTGTTGATGGTGAATAAGACAACTAGTTTCAAGAGAAACGGCAAAGGAAAGAAGGGTAGTTCGAAGAAGAGTGGCAAGCCTGTTTCCAATCCGACGAAGAAACCCAAAGCTGGACCTAAGCCTGAAACGGAGTGCTATTATTGCAAGGGTATGGGTCACTCGAAGCGCAACTGCCCCAAGTATCTAGCTGATAAGAAGGCGGTCAAAGAAAAATCAGGTATATTTGATATACATGTTATTGATGTGTACTTAACCAGCTCTCGTAGTAGTGCCTGGGTATTCGATACCGGTTCTGTTGCTCATATTTGCAACTCGAAACAGGAACTGCGGAATAAGCGAAGGCTGACGAAGGATGAAGTGACGATGCGCGTGGAAAATGGTTCCAAGGTTGATGCAATCGCCGTCGGCACAGTTTCACTTCAGTTACCATCAGGATTAGTTATGAACTTAAATAATTGTTATTTAGTGCATGCGTTAAGCATGAACATTATATCTGGATCTTGTTTATTGCGAGACGGTTACTCGTTTAAGTCAGAGAATAATGGTTGTTCTATTTCTATGAGTAATATCTTTTATGGTCATGCACCCAATGTGAGAGGATTGTTCATATTGAATCTTGATAGTGATAATACACATATACATAACATTGAGACCAAAAGAATTAGAGTTAACAATGATAGCGCCATGTTTTTATGGCACTGCCGTTTAGGTCATATTGGTGTAAAGCGCATGAAGAAACTCCATGCCGATGAACTTTTGGAATCACCTGATTTTGATTCACTTGACACGTGCGAACCATGCCTCATGGGCAAGATGACTAAAACTCCGTTCCCCGAAACAATGGAGCGTGCAAGTGACTTGTTGGAAATCATACATACCAATGTGTGTGGTCCGATGAGTGTGGAGGCGCACGGCGGATATCGTTATTTTCTCACCTTCACTAACGATTTGAGTAGATATGGTTATGTCTACTTGATGAAACACAAGTCTGAAACATTTGAAAAGTTCAAGCAATTTCAGAGTGAAGTTGAAAATCATCGTAACAAGAAGATCAAGTTCCTACGGTCTGATCGTGGGGGTGACTATGTGAGTTTCGAGTTTGGTGCTCACTTAAGACAATGTGGAATTGTTTCACAGTTGACACCGCCTGGAACACCACAGCGTAATGGTGTGCCCGAACGTCGTAATTGTACTTTATTAGAGATGGTGCGATCTATGATGTCTCTAACCAATTTGCCGTTATCGTTTTGGGGTTATGCATTAGAAACAACTGCATTCACTTTAAATAGGGCACCATCAAAATCCTTTGAGACGACACCATACGAACTGTGGTATGTCAAAAGACCAAAGTTGTCGTTTATTAAAGTTTGGGGATGTGATGCTTATGTCAAAATGCTTCAGCCTGAAAAGCTCGAACCCAAAGCGGAAAAGTGCGTCTTCATAGGTTACCCAAAAGAGACAGTTGGGTACACCTTATATCTCAATTCCGAGGGCAAAGTGTTTGTTGCTAAAAACGGAGCTTTTCTCGAGAAGGAGTTTCTCTCGAGATAATTGAGTGGGAGGAAGATAGAACTTGATGAGGTTATCGAACCTCTCATCCCTCTGGATGGTGGCGCAAGGCAAGGGGAAACCCCTGTAGTTGTGATGTCGGTTGAGGAGGAAGTTAATGATGATGATCATGAAACTCCAGATCAAGTTCCCGTCGAACCTCGCAGGTCGACGAGACCGCGTACTACTCCAGAGTGGTACGGTAATCCCGTCTTATCAATTATGTTATTAGACAACAATGAGCCTGCGAATTATGAAGAAGCAATGGTGGGCCCGGATTCCAACAAATGGCTGGAGGCCACGAAGTCCGAGATAGGTTCTATGTATGAAAACAAAATGTGGACTTTGGAAGTACTACCTGAAGGCCGCAAGGCTATTCGGAACAAATGGATCTTTAAGAAGAAGACGGACGCTGATGGTAATGTGACCGTTTATAAAGCTCGACTTGTGGCAAAGGGTTTTTCACAAGTTCAAGGAGTTGACTACAATGAGACGTTCTCACCCGTAGCGATGCTTAAGTCCGTTAGAATCATGTTAGCAATAGCTGCATTTTTCGATTATGAAATCTGGCACATGGATGTCAAAACGGAGTTCCTTAACGGTTTTCTTAAGGAAGAGTTGTATATGATGCAACCCGAAGGTTTTGTCGATCCTAAAAATGCTAACAAAGTGTGCAAGCTCCAGCGATCCATTTATGGACTGGTGCAAGCATCTCGGAGTTGGAATAAACGCTTTGATGAGGTGATCAAAGCATTTGGGTTTATACAAGTGGTTGGAGAATCTTGTATTTAAAAGAAAGTGAGTGGGAGCTCTGTGGTGTTTCTAATATTATATGTGGATGACATATTGCTGATTGGAAATAACGTGGAGTTTTTGGAGAGCATAAAGGATTACTTGAATAAAAGTTTCTCTATGAAGGACCTAGGAGAAGCTGTTTACATTCTAGGCATTAAGATCTATAGGGATAGATCGAAACGCCTGATAGGACTTTCCAAAAGTACATACCTTGATAAAGTTTTGAAGAGGTTCAAAATGGAACAGTCCAAGAAGGGGTTCTTGCCAGTTTTACAAGGTACGAGATTGAGTAAGACTCAGTGACCAGCAACTGATAAAGATAGAGAGCATATGAGCACCGTCCCCTATGCTTCAGCCATAGGATCTATCATGTATGCAATGTTGTGCACTAGACCGGACGTTAGCCTCGCCATAAGTATGGCAGGCAGGTTCCAGAGTAATTCAGGAGTGGATCATTGGACGGCGGTCAAGAATATCCTAAAGTACTTGAAAAGGACTAAGGAGATGTTTCTCGTGTATGGACGTGACGAAGAGCTCGCCGTAAAAGGTTAGGTCGATGCAAGCTTTGACACAGATCTGGACGACTCTAAGTCACAGACCGGATACGTATTTATTTTTAATGGGGTGCGGTAAGCTCGTGCAGTTCCAAGCAAAGCGTCGTAGCTGATTCTACATGTGAAGCGGAGTACATGGCTGCCTCGGAGGCGGCTAAGGAGGGTGTCTGGATGAAGCAGTTCATGACGGATCTTGGAGTTGTGCCGAGCGCACTAAATCCAATAAGCCTGTTTTGTGACAACACGGGTGCCATTTCCTTAGCAAAGGAACCACGGTTTCACAAGAAGATCAGACACATCAAATGACGCTTCAACCTCATGCGCGACTACGTCGAAGGAGAGGACGTAAATATATGCAAAGTGCACACGGATCTGAATGTGGCAGACCCCCTGACTAAACCTCTTCCATGGGCAAAGCGTGATCAACACCAGAACTGTATGGGTGTTACATTTATTACAATGTAATTCGCATGGTGATGTGAGGGATAGATTATTCACTCTAGTGCAAGTGGGAGACTGTTGGAATTATGCCCTAGAGGCAATGATAAATAAGTTATTATTATAATTCTTGTATCAAGATAATCGTTTATTATCCATTCTATAATTGTATTGAATGAAGACTTAGATACATGTGTGGATACATGGACAAAACACTATCCCTAGCAAAGCCTCTAGTTGGCTAGCCAGTTGATCTAGGATAGTCAGGGTCTTCCGATTATGTACAAGGTGTTGTTGCTTGATAACTGGATCACATCATTGGGAGAATCATGTGATGGATTAGACCCAAACTAATAGACGTAGCATGTTGATCGTGTCATTTTGTTGCTACTGTTTTCTGCGTGTCACGTATTTGTTCCTATGACCATGAGATCATATAACTCACTGACACCGGAGGAATGCTTTGTGTCTATCAAACGTCACAGCGTAACTGGGTGACTATAAATATGCTCTACAGGTATCTCCGAAGGTGTTCGTTGAGTTAGTATGGATAGATACTGGGATTTGTCACTCGGTGTGACGGAGAGGTATCTCGGGGCCCACTCGGTAATACAACATCACATACATGCCTTGCAAGCAATGTGACTTAGTGTAAGTCACGGGATCTTGTATTACTGAACGAGTAAAGAGACTTGCCGGTAAACGAGATTGAAATAGGTATGCGGATACTGACGATCGAATCTCGGGCAAGTAACATACCGAAGGACAAAGGGAATGACATACGGGATTATATGAATCCTTGGCACTGAGGTTCAAACAATAAGATCTTCATAGTATATGTAGGATCCAATATGGGCATCCAGGTCCCGCTATTGGATATTGACCGAGGAGTCCCTCGGGTCATGTCTACATAGTTCTCGAACCCGCAGGGTCTGCACACTTAAGGTTCGACGTTCTTTTATGCGTATTTGAGTTATATGGTTGGTTACCGAATGTTGTTCGGAGTCTCGGATGAGATCACGGACGTCACGAGGGTTTCCGAAATGGTCTGGATACGAATATTGATATATAGGATGACCTCATTTGATTACCGGAAGGTTTTCGGAATAACCGGGAATGTACCGGGAATGACGAATGGGTTCCGGATGTTCACTGTGGGGGCAGCCCACCCCGGGGAATCCCATAGGCCTTAGGGGTGCCGCACCAGCCCTTAGTGGGCTGGTGGGCAAGCCCAAGAGGGCCCCTCCGCAGGATAAAAAGAAACCAAAGAGAAAATAAAAAAAGGGGAAGTGGGAAGGAAGGGAAGGACTCCACCTTCCAATCCTAGTTGGACCAGGATTGGAGGAGGAATCCTCCTCCCCCCTTCGGCCGACCCCCTTGGGGCTCCTTGAGACTCAAGGCAAGGCCCCTCCCCTCCCACCTATATATACGGAGGTATTAGGGCTGATTTGAGACAACTTTGCCATGGCAGCCCGACCACATACCTCCACGGTTTTTCCTCTAGATCGCGTTTCTGCGGAGCTCGGGCGGAGCCCTGCTGAGGTTAGATCACCACCAACCTCCAGAGCGCCGTCACGCTGCCAGAGAACTCATCTACCTCTCCGTCTCTCTTGCTAGATCAAGAAGGCCGAGATCATCGTCGAGCTGTACGTGTGCTGAACGCGGAGGTGCCGTCCGTTCAGCACTAGATCGAAGCGGATCGTGGGACGGATCGCGGGACGGTTCGTGGGACGGTTCGGGGGGCGGATCGAGGGACGTGAGGACATTCCACTACATCAACCGCGTTTATTAACGCTTCTGATGTGCGATCTACAAGGGTACGTAGATCTGAAATCCCCCTCGTAGATGGACATCACCATGATAGGTCTTCGTGCGCGTAGGAATTTTTTTGTTTCCCATACGACGTTCCCCAACAATGGCACCATTGATCGTTATAAGGCAAGACTGGTAGCTAAGGGGTTTAAGCAATGCTATGGCATTGATTATGAGGACACTTTCAGCCCTGTTGTTAAAGCTACTTTTATTCGTCTAGTTTTATCCTTTGTTGTTTCCAAGGGATGGAGTCTTCGACGGCTAGATGTGCAGAATGTGTTTCTTCATGGTGTTCTGGAACAGGAAGTGTATATGAAGCAACCTCCTGGGTTTGAGGGTTTGAGTATAAGAATTCACCATTTCATGTCTGTAAGCTTGATAAAGCCTTGTATGGACTGAAACACGCTCCCAGAGCATGGTACTCTCGCCTCAGTGCAAATATGCAGCAGCTTGGGTTTGTGCCATCAAAATCTGACACATCCTTGTTTATTTATAACAAGTTCAAGACATCCATATTTGTTCTAATATATGTTGATGATATTGCTCGTTTGCTTAAGGATGCAATTGCTCGTTTGCTTAAGGATTTAAGTTCAGAATTTGCTCTAAAGGATCTAGGGGACTTGCATTTCTTCTTAGGAATTGAGCTAAAGAATATCAAGGATGGTATTCATGTCTCCCAAGAAAAATATGCAAATGATTTGTTAAATAGAGTTGGCATGAAGGATTGGAAGTCGTCACCTACACCTTTGTCCAGCTCAGAGTCATTGACTCTAACTCAAGGAGAACTCCTGAATCAGGAAGATAATACCAGTTATAGGAGTATTGTTGGTGCCCTTCAGTATTTGTCTCTGACTCGGCCTGATATATCATTTGCAGTAAACAAGGTTTGTCAGTTCTGCATGCACCCACCACTGCACATTGGACAGCAGCAAAGCCCATTCTCAAGTATGTGAAGAATACGACCAGTCTCGGTTTAGCTTTCAGAAAATCTTCATCTACTCGTATTAGTGCCTTTTCCGATGCGGATTGGGTCGGTTGTCTTTATGATAGAAGATCCACTGGTGGGTTTGCAATTTTTTATGGCCAAACTTAATTTCATGGTGTGCTAAGAAAAAAGCAATTGTCTCAAGGTCAAGTACAAAGTCAAAATATAAAGCATTAGCAAATGCAACAACTGAGGTGATTTGGTTGCGGTCTATTTTGAAGGAACTTGAAATTCAACAAGCTTTGCCTCCTTGTCTTTGGTGTGATAATCTAGGTGCTACACACTTGTCTGCTAACACAGTGTTTCATGCCAGGACTAAGCATATTGAAATAGATTTTCACTTCGTCACAGAACGAGTTGCAAACAAGCAGTTAGAAATCAGATTTATCCCCTCCAAGGATCAACTTGCAGATGGGTTTACAAAAGCATTGCCAGCTAGAGGCTTTGAAGAGTTCAAATGTAATCTAAACTTGCGGCGCAGTTGTGATTAAGGGGGGATATTGAACGTAACATAATGTGACAGCAGTCATGGTTGATCTCCTCCTCTTCTCTCTGTTTAACCTAGCTTGTGTTCCAAGGATAGCTAGAGATATAGATAGAGTTTGTTGTAGTTTAAAGTAGTTTGAGATTCTATATCTTCTTGTGTTTCTACTCAATCCGAACATTGAAATCATACCGAGAGGTTCTCTCGTTCTATCAATATAAACCTGCAGGCTCTCCTCTGGAGGGTTGAGACGCTTCATCATATTTCACAACAACAACCCTGAACAAATCTGCAAGAATGTCTAAATAAAGTTCCTCATCTCTCCGGCCTTTACAAGTCCTGTTTTGTTACACGTTGTGTACAGAAACACATCCAACACGTTGCACAGTGAGTAGCCCAAAAGTTCCTGAAGCCTGTAACGATATTAACTTTCCTACTTGTACTTTGTTACGCGGTCTTCGTCTACATGACGTGACTCCCTCGGTTCCATCCAGCCACGAGATCGAGGGGTCGTGACTTCCGGTGAAAACCGCGTCGACCTCGGTCATGGCGGACGATGGCGGCGTCTAGGACGTCGTTACCAGCCCATGGCATCGTTGTTGCAGGTCGTGGCACCACACTCGTGATGCTCCGAGGGAAACCTTAGATCTGGATCTACCGGTCGGGCGATGATGACATCTTCGATGTGGATTCCCTCCTGAGGGCATCGTTTTGGAGTACGTGCTGGGTGAACGGGACAAGAGGAGGAGCGGTGTTTGTTCTACCGTGAGCCATGCGGTGTAGCCCGGCGGCATGGTGCTGCGGTGGTTCGTCGATAGGCACGTGTAGGCGGATACATGCAGGATGGTGACGCTGTCTGGCACCGTGGTGGCGTCGACGGCAGACCTCGCAAGGATGATGCGTTTGTTCTAGCTCTGGAGAGGGTACGATGGTAGATGGTGGAGGCGGCCTCTGCGCCGGACCAGTTTGGGATCCAGTCTCAGTGGTGGTTGGGCTGGAGCATCAGACTATATATGTTAGGATTTGGTGCGATATCTGTTTGGTATTTGGCCTGGATATTCAGCACACCTTCATCAAGGAATAGGAGTAGCAACATGTGTTGCCTAGATGGTGGCTTCAGGCTAACTGATGTATTACGTTGTATGGTCTCTGTGAATAATTAATAAAATGGTTGTATGCATCGTCTAGATGCAGAGGCCGGGGGTATATCCTCCTTTTCTAAAAATAATAATAATAATAATTGTTACGCTCATGCCAAAAAGAAAATGTATGTACGACATGATTGACCAGAATCTGTATAGATCATTCCGTGCTTATTATTTAGTGGAAAAATCTAAGTTAAAGTGTGCGCAGCTTGTCCTTTTCGTGCGGCGACGCGCTGCGATTTGCTTGACATGCCAATATTGCGTTGCTGACGTGATGCTACATTGTGTCAAATGCCATACTGCTTGCTGACGTGATGCTACAGTGTGTCAAATAGTAAGTTTTGCTGCAGTACAGTCAACCTGAGCTATGAGTGGTGCGCTAGTGTGCTAGACATGACCCTACTAAATGGTTTTAAATCCAGGAAGCATAAAGGTTTAAACCTACAGCAAGTGTTTGAAACTATTTTTTTTTACAAATTTTGGTAACAAGTACTGTATTTATGATCTAGTCCCTCCGTTTTTAAATACTCCCTCCGTTCCTAAGTATTTATAGATTTTATTAGAGACTACATACGAAGCAAAATGAGTAAATTTGTACTCTAAAGTATGCATATATACATCTTTATATAGTCTTATAGTGAAACCTTTAAAAAAGCTTATATTTAGGAACGAAGGGAGTATATGACTTTTCTGCCAACTTAAATTGAGCTGTCAAAACGTTATATATTTAGGAAAATAGGGGGTAGCAACTAAATTCCCTCGCAAAAGAGTATTAGTGTTTTAAAATGTCTTATATTAATTTACAGAGGGAGTAGCAACTAAATGCCCTCATAAAAGAGTAGTAGTGTTTTAAAATGTCTTATATTAATTTACAGAGAGAGTATGTGACAAGTAAAAGCATTTTTAGTTTAAAAATAAGTATATTTAGTCTAGTAACTAAGTTATTTTAAAAGTGTAAATCAAGTACCTATAATCTGGCAATTAAATGCCCTGTCACAAAAGTATCTTCCAAGTAAAAGATTCTTAGTTTATAAATAAGTACAACTAATCTGGCAAGTAAGTTGTTTTAAAATTGAAAACCGAGTACCTGTAATTTGGCAACTAAATACCCTGGCACAGAAGTGTCTTGCAAGTAAAAACATTTTTTAATTTAGAAATAAGTATGTCTAATCAGGCAACTAAGTTATTTCAAAATTGAAAACCAAGTACCTATAATACGGCAAGCAAGCATGCTATTTGTTTTTGGCAACTAAGTAGTCTAAATATCTGGCAAATAAGCACATCCAAATCTGATAACTAGCACTTCCTCTGTAAACTAATATGAAAGTGTTTAGATTATTTAAATAGTATTTCAAATGATCTTACATTAGTTTACGAAGAAATTATTGTTTTTATAATCTGGTAACTAAGTATGTTTAAATATTTGGCTATTAAGTATTCATAATCTGGTGATTTAGCACGGTTAATACGACAACAAAGTACTTGTAAAGCCAGCACTAACTTTTTGTAATCCGACAACTAAGTAATTGTAAATTGGTGACTAAGCATGATTAACTAGAGCTGGACCATGTGGTGAATAGTGCTCTTTTCTGCGTTATTTAGTTCAAACATACAACTTATTGGTCACATTTGTATTGCTTGGTATCACCAACACGTACGACAGGTACGTCCGATCTCATCACATGTCACGACTAAATATCTCGTATCAGCTAGATGTAACTGACACCCGTCGCGACTTGAGAGACATTAGAATAAAACTTGGCATCACTTGGCCTTTCTCGAACGATCGAGGAAGTGATGCAAATCCTCTTTCTCCTGGTTCTGCTTCATATTCCCTTCTGGTTGTTATTGATGTTAATGATCTGATTGATTGAGGAATCCAGATTGACAACGTTGTGCTTGCGCTTGAACTCGCCGACGGTTAGGGTGCGGTAGCGTGGCGGGTTGTCCTCGCTGACGAACTCCTCCGCAGGGCCGACGACGCAGTCGTCCGCCGGCACAATGAACGAGGCCACTGACAGCCGGGGCTCGGCAAAGTTGGTGGCCGCGCGGTGCTCGACAGCCTTCAGATACCCGTTGGTCACGACCTGCATGCATGAATATAGTGTGTATATAGTGCAAAACCAAGAAATGAGCAATCTGAATTATATTATTACTGGATATTCAGTACTAGTAATTACACTTAACGACGATGCAAAAAAGTCACCTCGAGCTGTAGGCCGAAGTTGATAACCAAGGAGTTTGGCACGGGCTGGACCTTGATCCAGCCGCCCTTGTAGGCGATCTCGAGGCCAGGAACGGCCCCGGGGAGGAGGACGGTCATAAGGTCCCGGTCACAGTGTGGCGGCAGGCCCAACGTCCTGCTCGGGTTCGGGCTAGGCGGGTAGTAGTTGATATCGACGACCACGCGGCCTCCGCTGATGTCCCCGACAAAGAAGTCTGGCCAGAGTCCCAGTCCCTCGCACAGCAGCCGCAGGATCTCCATGGCCACGCCTCTTGCCAACGAGGTGTAGTTCCCAACAACCTCCCTGCAGATTAGAATCGAAGGCGCAAAGATCAGTTGACATGAAAGCAAGCCATTCGATTCGTCGGCCTAAATGGTTGCAGCTTAATTATTATTACCGGAGCATCTGTGGCTTGTGGGGCCAGTCCTTGGTGTCGCCCGAAGGCAAGGGGTAGAGGAGTTCGAGGACGTCAATCCAGTACTTCTCGCCTAGGGTCTCGAAGGCGGAGCCGCAGAAGAGCTTGTTGCGTTCGCTTCTGTCTTCAGAGAAGAACTCCGCCTTGTCCTCCGCAGGCATATCGAAGAACTCATGGCACACCGCGTACATTTCATGCAGCATCGGCTCGGAGATGCCATGGTTGACCACCTGCATGCAATGCAATACTACCAGTTGGTCGGTCAATTCCGATAATTCAAGCAGGTGGATTGGTTATTTTATTTTAATTTTTTTTTAAAGGTGGGATTTTTTTATTGTTGATGAGATGGATCCATCGAGAGCGAGCAACTAGCCTGGATGAAGCCGTACTCCTTGCCAGAGTCGAGGATGGCTTGGCGGACCTCGTCGCGGCCGCGGGACATGTCGATGATGGCACTGGTGGAAAAAAGGCCTTTGGTCGCGGTTCGCAACTGCCATTAGTCGCGGTTGCGCAACCGCGACCAACTAAGCGCGACTAAAGCCCCCCACCTTTAGTCGCGGTTTCTTAAGAACCGCGACTAAAGGCCCGTCCACGTGGGCGCCAGGCGGCCGTCGGGGCGGAGGACCTTTAGTCGCGGTTCTTCTGGCCAACCGCGACTAAAGGCCCGCGCGCCCCCCCCTAAACCTGTTTTCTGTTTAATTTGTATTGTTTTATTTCTTTTGTGCTTTATTTTAATTTTGAAGGAATTTCATATATTCTACGGTACTACATACATGCATATGAATGTACAATTTCAAACAAATTTGAAATTAGAACCAAAAAGAATTCAAGAGGAATATACAATATATATTCAATATCATCGGATGACCATATACAATTTTGAACAAGTTTCCATACATAATTTAATGCATATAAAGTTCTACGTCCTCGTAATGGTGTTCTCCTTTAGGATGGAGGACTTCCCTGCTGAACCATCCAGCTAGTTCCTCTTGAAGTGGTCGGAAGCGAGCTTCTGGACTAAGCATCATCCGGAGGTTATTCCTTTTAGCATTGGTATCACTCGGAACCCGCTCAGAGGTGTATCTCCGGATCATCTCACAGACATAGTATCCACATAGATTGGTCCCCGCTGGCTGAATATCCCCAGCATTCTTCGGCTTTGACCTTTTGAATTCTAGCTCTTTTTTGAATTCACCGACCTTTGTATCTACGAACCGTCTCCAAACCCTACGAGGCAAAGAAAATTAAATGAACAAGAGAGTTATTAGTTACTTGATATTAGGAAATGAACGAAATAAGCCGATCGATATAGAGCGCAAATGAATGAAAATAATTACTTCTGCAGCATTCTTCTCATGCCGCCCCAAAGCTTTGGATCCATATTCAGAGAGTCGTGGACGAGACATTCTGAGGTGTTAACTTTAATTACTAGCAGAATCCAGTGGAACCTGCGGACACGATACATGCACAGTACGTCATGCATAACTCATCGATTAGCCGGCCACATACCATGCATGGAGTAAACAAAAGAGAATGTGCTCAAGACAGAAACACTCACCCAAAATGGTAAGGAAATAGAATATCACTTTTGAGTTCCTGCTTTGTAAGAAACTGCCACAGGTCTGCCTCCATGTCGGCGGGGTGATGCTCCAACACATGTCCATTAACGATGTGTGGGTCAATGAACCCAACATCATGGATGTTCCTTACTCTGCATTCCTTAATCTTCATTCTGCATGTATAATAGCGGACACAACAATATAGTTAGGACATATATATAGTGCAGGCAATATGAACGAGATGGGGTAGAAATAAATCACTTACAGAACGTAGCAACTGATGATAGATTTGTCGAGATCGCGCAGATTGAAAAGCTGGAACAATTCACTCAGTTCAATTTGTACATAGTAATGTTTGAAGTGATGCTCATGTCTAACTTCCGCATAAATATAATCTTTGGCGCTTTTATTTTTTATGTAACCCTTGTACCATTTCAGCAGACCTTTCATTTGTGGAGGTAGATCCTTTTCCTGCGCAGGCTCGACGAGAGGCCCATTCTTGACATATGTAATTACTACCTCCTTCACTGGCGCCTCATCAAGGCCTAACAGTTCACGAAGAGTAATACCTAAGTTGGCCGCTTGTTCTCTGGCACTCGTTGCAGTCAATCCCTGTGCTGCCGCAGCTTGTATGATCTCGGGGGCATCCGGACCGGCGGCTTCCACTATAAGCGGGGCAATCGATTGTTTACTTTGTTCCCCGAGCTGGGCAACTTGTTTCCCGCTTTTTTTACTTTCGGCCTTCTCCCGCTCTTTGTTCTCCTTGAACATGAGTGCCTGCCTGCGAAGTTCACGTGCATAGTCGTCAGGCAGATTCTTCGCGGCTTGGGACGGTGTGCTCAAAAATGACTTAGCCCACTTCTTTTGCTCATCAGAAAATACTGGCTTGGGCTCGGGCTCTCTTTTCTTCTTGCAGTCCGCCTTCCATTTCTCCAAATCAGCAGCCGCGGCCGTGTCGACTTCCTCGGCACTACGTTCCCAAGGCCTTGTGGGGAGAGGCTTCAGTGATGGCTCCGGTACCTTTGTGGTCTTAGGTACATAAGGGTCCGGGTTAATAATCCAGGACTGCTTCTGCTTCTGCTTCTTTGCCGGAGGTGGATTGGGGGGCGGCGTCTGATCACCCGCCGGACGAGGACTGGGGGGCGGCGTCTGATCACCCGCGGGACGTTGTGGACTGGGGGGCGTCGGCTGACGTGACGGAGGTGTAGGTGAACCGCCACCACCACCACCACCACCACCACCGCCACCGCCACCACCACCACCGTAGGGGGGTGGACTTGTTGTCCTTGGCGCCTCGCCTGGAAACTTGATAAACTTCTTTTGCCATAGAATGAAATGGCGCTTGACATCTCCAAGTCTTTTCTCCCCTTCAGGTGTAGCAATGTCAATCTCCAGGTCCTCAAACCCTTGGACTATGTCCTCCACCGTGACACGAGCATAGCCATCTTGAATGGGGTTGTTGTGGTGGAGTGCTCCAGGTAAACATGGTAAAGCACTGCCGATGGCTACCTTCATGGACATGTTCCCGATAGGATAATACAGATGACATTCTTTCATCTCCTTTATATCGTCCACGGGGTAGCGAGGAGGCTCCGGTGCAGTAATTTCGACCACCAGAGGCTCCGGTGCAGTAATTTCGACCACCAGAGGCTCCGGTGCATTAATTTCGATCGTCGGTGCATCTGCACCAGCCGGTGGGGCCTCCGTGGAAGCCACGCTGCTTCTCCGCTGCTGGCTTCCGAGATCCGCTGGATGATCTTCATGCTGCACCCGAGCTGCATCTCTTTCGGCTACTAGTACACTCATGGTTTTCTTCATCACATCCATTTCCGATGCCAACCGCGCCACAACATCTGCTTCCCGATCCATCTTTCTCTTACGGCTTCTGTAACCGTACGGGTCATCGTTCTGGGGGAACCCTATTTTCCACGGAATGTGCCCCATGCCTCGTACACGTCCTCCGTGTTCAGGATTCCCGAGGGCTTTTGTCAGCGCGTCGTTCTCTCTGTTGAACTTGATCTTCCCCTCTTGAGCATCCCTCATTGCGTCAATAAGGGCTTGGGTGGGTTTAATTAATTTGCCCCGGTAAACACACTCCCCTGTCTCCGGGTTCAGCGTTCCCCCATGCCCGTACCACCAGCTTTTGGCCCTTGGGTCCCATCCCTCCGTACCTGGACGGATTCCTCGCGCCCTCAGCTCGTTCTCCATCTTCTCCAACCTAGGCAACAAAATGCGATACCCTCCTGGCCCCATAATATGATTGTACTCCTTCTTAGCCGCATTTTCCTTATTTTTTTCGATATTTGAATGAACTGCTCCGATTTCTTTTGCTTCACAAATTCTGGCCAATCATGTTTCAGTTTCTCATATTGTCCTTTGAAATCCGGAGTCTTGTTCTGCTTGACAAAGTCATGGGCTAGATTTTGCTTGAATTTCCGGAATGCGTCGGCCATCTTATGAAGAGCGAACTGTTTGACTAGCCTCCTCCTCTCCTTGTTTTCCTCAATCTTGTTACCCTCCTCATCGAATTTGTTGTATTCCGGAGGTAGAACGAAATGTTCCATAAGCTTCTTGAAGCAATCTTTTTTTGTTCTCTTATCGACAAAAGTGAAACCTGCAGTAATTCGTGCCTTCTTTGGCTCATTCCACTCCTGGACGGTGATCGAGACGTTGTCTCTAACAACGGCTCCGCATTGGCTGACAAACTTGGTGGCGTTCTTGCGGGGCTCCAGCGGCCTGCCGGTTGCACTGTCGACAACCTCGATGGTGCATGTTTCTCCTTGTTTCATCGTCTTGGTTGCGCCACGCTTTGACGACGTACTCGATTGTTTCGACGATCCGGCCGAGGGCTAAAATAAGAAAGAGAGTCGCGCGCGTTAGTACACATATATTTATTCAAATCAGTTAGTTTGTATCACCAGAGGCTCAATGTATATATATACCTCGGCGCCGGAGGTGGTTGCTACTTCCATTTGAAGATCGTCGTTTATCGACGTTTGTTCGGCATCATCTTGCTGACGGCGCCCTTCATCTTCACCGTCAAGGTTCAGATAAGAAGAGATATCATCTTCTTCTTCTCCGGTCGGCACATATAGAATATCGCCGTTTATGATGCCGAACATATGTGCTTCACCGTCCGGATCATAGTTGTCCATAATCGGGTCAGCTCTATCGTCCGCCATTATGTCAGTCCTGAAAACATGTAGTAAAAACAAATTAATTAAGTGAAGAAGGGGGGCGGTGGCGGTGGCGGTGGCGAAAGGGCGGTGGCAAAAGGAGGGGCCGAGGAAGGGGTGGGAGAGGGTGTCGCGGTAGAGCGCGAGACGGGGCGGCAGACGACGGCGTCACGGAGAGTTTTAACTAGAGTTTTTGACCGTGAACCTGCTGCTTCAGCTTTGCACTGGCCGACCGCCGATTCGCTGGTTCATTTGCTAGTTTTTTTCAATTTAGATTGATTAATTATTTAAATTGATGATTTTTTAACTCGATGATCTTTTTTATATTTGATGAAACTTTTTCATATTTGATAGTCTCTGTTCTTTTTCATATTCGATGAAACTTTTTATATTCGATGAAACTTTTAAATAGATAGTCTCTGTTCTTTTTCTTCCAAGACGTTCTTCCAAGACGTTCTTTTTCTTCCAAGACGTTCTTCCAAGACGTTCTTTTTCTTCCAAGACGTTCTTCCAAGACGTTCTTTTTCTTCCAAGACGTTCTTCCAAGACGTTCTTTTTCTTCCAAGACGTTCTTCCAAGACGTTCTTCCAAGACGTTCTTTTTCTTCCAAGACGTTCTTCCAAGACGTTCTTTTTCTTCCAAGACGTTCTTCCAAGACGTTCTTTTTCTTCCAAGACGTTCTTCCAAGACGTTCTTCCAAGACGTTCTTTTTCTTCCAAGACGTTCTTCCAAGACGTTCTTCCAAGACGTTCTTTTTCTTCCAAGACGTTCTTCCAAGACGTTCTTCCAAGACGTTCTTTTTCTTCCAAGACGTTCTTCCAAGACGTTCTTCCAAAACGTTCTTCCAAGACGTTCTTTTTCTTCCAAGACGTTCTTCCAAGACGTTCTTCCAAGACGTTCGTTCTTCCAAAACGTTCTTCCAAGACGTTCGTTCTTCCAAGACGTTCTTCCAAGAAAGCGAGGAAGGCGGGCGCGGCGCGGGAAAGATGAAAGGAACCAACCGCGACGGCGAGGGCGGTGACGGCGGCGACGACGGCGAGGGCGACGACGACGGCGAGGGCGACGGCGGGCGGCGTCGACGAGGGCGAGGGCGACGGCGGCGGCAGGCCTTCGGCGCGCGCGCGACGGTTGGAATCGGAGAAGACGAGAGAGATGGAGAAGACGGCGGCAGGGGAGGCGACCCGCACTGTATTTATAGCCCCCCCTTTAGTCGCGGTTGGGGACGAGACCCGCGACTAAAGGTACCCTTTAGTCGCGGGTCGCCTCCCCAACCGCGACTAAAGGGTTTTTGGCGGGTTTTTTGCCTTCCCGCGCCCCCCCCCTTTAGTCGCGGTTGGGGAGGCGAACCGCGACTAAAGGGTAACCTTTAGTCGCGGTTGGCCAGACCAACCGCGACTAAAGGCCCCCCCCAAATCTTCTTTTATTTTCAGAACCTTTTATCTTTTTCTTTTCAGAAAAATCATCATTGCTTTTATAGAAACTTCAAACATTTTATTTTCTGTTTTCTAAGCATATTTTCGTAGGAAAAATATGCATAGAGACAATACATTGAATCTGCCTAAAACGGGACAGAAAAAAGAGAATCCATTTAAAGGGAACATTGGCCACAGCCTCTCTCCCCCCCGGCCTGGGCCGGCCTTCGGCCTCGACCCATCTTGCTCACGCCTGCCTGGTGCGGTGGCTGTGATGCCCCGCTGAGAGGCCTCTCGCCCGAGCCGTGAGCGCGCCGCCCCTTTCTTCTCCTATCCGCCCGCTGAGAGGTCGTTTTTGCGTTCCCCGCGCGCAACGACCTTTAGTCGCGGTTGGTCTGGCCTTTAGTCCCGGTTGCACCAACCAGCCGGGACTAAAGGTTAGATGACCAGCTCTGGATTCCTCTTCTTCCCGCCATTTCTTCCCTGTCTTCCCGCCTCTTTCTTCCCGCCACTTTCTTCCCGCCTCCTGTCTTCCCGCTCCCATTTTTCCCGCCATTTCTCACTACATATATGTAGCCCGGCTTGGCCAGCATTATCACATCTCTACAATCTCTCATCACTCTCTCATGGCTTCCACCGCACCCACTCTAACCTACCAGCAGGTGGAGGAGCTTTGCGCCTCGAACTACCCTTGTCCACCGGGCTACCGCGTCCCCACCGGCTGGAGCCTAAGCGCCGGCGGCGTGCCGGTCCCTCCCGTCCCTCAGGGTACTGCGCGCCGGGCGGCCATCACGAACCACTACTACCTCGACCTCACGCCGGAGCAGCGGATGAATCCCCGCTGGCATCCCGATAACCAGCATACTTGGGACGCCTTCTTCATCAATCGGCGTGAGAGGGCGCTCGCCAGGTATGAGGAGGACGGTCTGCCTCCTGGGAACTTCCACGAGGCCGGCCGTCGGCTATGGTGGTACGGCCGGACTCTGCAGAGCGTCATGGACTACATCACGGCCGGCGATATCCCCCGCCTGCGCTACCCTCAGTTCGAGCCACGAGCGCCGCCCGACGACAGCGACGACAGCAGCGACGACGACGGCGGCAACTTAGAAGGCGACGACTACCAGTACAACGACGACAGCGGCTATGAAGACTACGAGTATGCATATTATACGCCTAGGCAGGAGTATGACTAAATCACTCCAAATTTCATGTATCATCAGTGGTATCTCGAATCATTCGAAAATGGACACCAAACACATCACGGGTAATATAATTCACATGATCCATTCAACAAAGTTTGGTACAATAAATTATTACACATCATTTCTTCCCTTGTGTCCCTGCTTGCTTATGATTGTGCCGTATCCATGGAGCATCCTCATCATTTAACTTAATGCTTGGGTCGGTGTTCACTTTGAAGGGCGGAATTTCAGCAAACATATTATAATCTTCTGACATGTCTGTCTTGTCCTCCACTCCCACGATGTTTCTTTTCCCTGAAAGAACAATGTGGCGCTTTGGATCATCGCATGATGTACTGATCGTTTTCTTATCTTTCCGTTTCCTCGGTTTGCTACTCATGTCCTTCACATAGAAAACCTGAGCGACATCTTTCGCTAGGACGAATGGTTCGTCAAGGTAACCAAGATTGTTGAAATCCACCATTGTCATTCCGTATTGCTGGTCCACCTTTACCCCACCTCCTGTTAGCTTGAACCATTTGCACCGGAACAAAGGGACCTTAAAGAAGGGTCCATAGTCAAGTTCCCATATCTCCTCTATGTAACCATAATATGTGACCTCTTGCCCATTCTCGGTTGCTGCATCAAAGCGGACACCACTGTTTTGGTTGGTGCTCTTTTTATCTTGGGCGATCGTGTAAAATGTATTCCCATTTATCTCGTACCCTTGGAAAGTCGTTATAGTCGAAGATGGTGTCTTGGCCAACATGTACAGCTGATCTACAACATCATTGTCATTCATTAAATGTTTTCTCAACCAACTGCCGAAAGTCTCCATGTGGGCCTTCCTAATCCAGGATTCAGGCTTCCCCGGGTTGTCAGAGCGTAAAATATTCTTGTGTTTCTCAAAGTACGGAGCCACCAAGCTGGAATTGGTCAGTACAGTGTGGTGTGCTTCAGTCAGAGAATGGCCGTCCATACATATCGTTGATTTCCTTCCGATCGTGCCTTTTCCACTTAGTCTCCCCTCGTGCCGCGATCGAGGAAGACCAATCGGCTTAAGGTCAGGAACAAAGTCAACACAAAACTCAATTACCTCCTCATTTCCATAGCCCTTGGCGATGCTTCCTTCTGGCCTAGCACGGTTACGAACATATTTCTTTAATACTCCCATGAACCTCTCGAAGGGGAACATATTGTGTAGAAATACAGGACCGAGAACGAAAATCTCTTCGACTAGGTGAACCAGGAGGTGCGTCATAATATTGAAGAAGGATGGCGGGAACACCAACTCGAAACTGACAAGACATTGGATCACATCGTTCTGTAACCGTGGTAGAACTTCTGGATTGATTACCTTCTGAGAGATTGCATTGAGGAATGCACATAGCTTCACAATGGCTACTCGAACATTTTCCGGCAGGAGCCCCCTCAAAGCAATCGGAAGCAATTGCGTCATAATCACGTGGCAGTCGTGAGACTTCAGGTTTTGGAACTTTTTCTCCGCCATGTTTATTATTCCCTTTATATTGGACGAGAATCCAGACGGGACCTTCATACTGCTCAGGCATTCAAAAAAGATGACCTTCTCTTCTTTGGTCAGAGCGTAGCTGGCACGACCTTGAAACCATTCCGGATGCCGGTCATCAGGGTCTTTCAAACGTTGCTGGTCCTGCCGTGCTTCCTTTGTATCATTTGTCTTCCCATACACGCCCAAGAAGCTTAGGAGGTTCACGCAAATATTCTTCGTAACGTGCATCACGTCGATTGCAGAGCGGACATCTAGGACTTTCCAATATTCTAGCTCCCAGAATATAGATTTCTTCTTCCACATGGCTGCGTGCCCGTCAGCTCCCTTCGGAACTGATTGTCCGCCAGGACCCTTTCCAAAGATGACTTTCAAATCCTTGACCATATCAAATACCTCAGCACCAGTGCGTTCCGCAGGCTTCGGCCGGTGATCTGCCTTGCCGTTGTAATGCTTGCCTTTCTTTCTTACTGGATGAATTTTCGAAAGAAATCGACGATGCCCAAGGTACACGTTCTTCTTACAATTTGGCAAATGTACACTTTCAGTCTCATGTAAGCAGTGCGTGCATGCATTGTATCCCTTATTTGACAGTCCCGAAAGGTTACTAAGAGCAGGCCAATCGTTGATGGTTACGAAAAGCAACGCTCGTAGGTCAAATTCCTCTTGTTTGTGCTCATCCCACACACGGACACCACCCCACAGCTGTAAAAGTTCATCAACTAATGGCCTTAGGTACACATCGATGTCGTTGCCGGGTTGCTTCGGACCTTGGATGAGCACTGGCATCATAATGAACTTCCGCTTCATGCACAACCAAGGAGGAAGGTTGTAGATGCATAGAGTCACGGGCCAGGTGCTATGGCTGGAGCTCTGCTCGCCAAAAGGATTCATGCCATCCGTACTTAGAGCAAATCTTATGTTCCTTGCGTCAGCTGCAAAATCTTTGAACCATCTGTCGATCTTTCTCCATTGCGTTCCATCTGCGGTGTGTCTCAACTCCCCGTCCGACTTACGGTCCTCTTTGTGCCATCGCAACAACTTGGCATGCTCTTTGTTCCTGAACAGACGTTTCAACCGTGGTATTATAGGAGCATACCACATCACCTTGGCGGGAACCCTCTTCCTGGGTTTCTGGCCCTCAACATCGTCACCAGGGTCATCGCCTCTGATCTTATAACGCAATGCAGTGCATACCGGGCATTCATTCAAATTCTCGTATTCACCGCGGTAGAGGATGCAGTCGTTGATGCATGCATGTATCTTCAGAACCTCTAAACCTAGAGGGCAGACAACCTTCTTTGCTTTGTACGTACTGGTGGGCAACTCGTTATCCTTTGGAAACATATTGTTCAACATTTTCAGCAAGTTTTCAAATGCCGAGTCAGCTACACCTGCCTCTGCCTTCCATTTCAGCAAATCCAGTGTGCAGCCCAGCTTTTTCAGACCATCATCGCATCCGGGGTACAGCGCCTTTCTGTGATCCTCTAACATGCGATCCAAATTCTCCCTCTCCTTTTCAGTTTCGCAGCGTCTCCGTGCATCAGCAATGGTCCGACCAAGATCATCAACGGGATCATCACGTGCCTCTTCTTCACCTTCCCCTTCACCTTCAGCATCCTCCATGAAAGTATCACCGAAATGAGCAAGATAGCTTTCATCGATGAAATCATCCCCTTCTTCATCTTCTTCCATTATAACCCCTCTTTCTCCATGCTTGGTCCAACAATTATAGCTTGGCATGAAACCGTGCCGAAGCAGATGCATGTGAACATCTCTTGAGGAAGAGTAACCCTTCTGATTCTTACAGTTAACACATGGACAGATAACAAAACCCCCCCGCTTGTTCGCATTAGCCACTACGAGGAAATCTTTCAAACCCGTAGTGAACTCGCCGGAGAGTCGGTTAACGTACATCCATTGCCGATTCATCTGCATTATTATAATATAAAATATATAATTAACCATCATGCATTTGTTAAACTAACTAGCTACAAACAATATAAATTAAACAATGAACTACACACATGCATATTTTATCAATGACACATCAAAGGTTCATCAAGTTGCTAACCGCGATCGAGGAGTGTGGCTCCAACACTTCATGTCATGTTTGTTTCATGCTCTTGGGGCATTTCATCAAACACCTTATGTGCATAAGAGGAACCAAAAGCAAACCTAAACCCTAAGTGTGAAGAGAATGGCTCTAAATGGCTAAGTGTTGGCTGCTGGATGGGTATATATAGGGGAGGGGCTTTAGTTGCGGTTGGCCTGGCAAACCGTGACTAAAGGTGCCCGAAGGCCTTTAGTCGCGGTTGTCCTGGCCAACCGCGACTAAAGCCCCTCACGTGCACCAGCTGACCACCGAGCGCCCTGGGCCCAGGCCTTTGGTCGCGGTTCACCTCCAGAACCGCGACTAAAGGTCCCATTAGTCGCGGTTCCTACAGCTTCGCGACTTATGGGGCTGGACGGAAGCCTGTTTTTCCACCAGTGTGGGCAGGGAGACATCGGTGGTGGCTGGGTGGAGTCGATCTGCCGGCAATAGGAAGGAGTCTGAAATCGACGACGCGTGCACCGGGGTCAGGTTCATCACCTTCGCCATGGATGATCCAAGAGAGCTAGTTAGCTAGCTAGAGGATGAGAGCAAAGAAGAGTGCGTAGGTGCTTGGATTGGTCGCTCGATCGTGTTATAATCCTCCGGCCAGCCGTGTTTTGTAGTCGTGGGATGCTCTGGGCAGCAAGAAGCATGCTTGATGATAGCATCTCCTATTCCTATTTTGGGTGTCTGATCAAATCATGCGTTTGTTAGTGATTAATAAAATGAGAGCGAGAGTGGGAGTGACAGCGTGAAACTTGCCGTTCAAATCGTCCTCGTCGTCTAGTATGGATTGTTATTATATATACTGTAATATACTAGACGGATGCATGGCCTCTCGGTTGATTATTAGATTATAAAAGTCCAGAATGAGTCGGTTAATCCTTTCCATGTGCTACTTCGGGTAGGTGTGGAGTCCAAGTTAGTCCATGTTGCTTTTGTAATTGGGTCCTAGCTAGCCTGTTTAGGTCAAATTGTCCGGCTAGTTTTGCTAGTCATAGTCCAAGTTATTTATTCATTTTTATCAATGAGGGTCAAAGTTAACTGGCCCGAGACTCCACTGCAATGTATTTGGTGCTCCTTCCGTCACTATTTAGAAGACACGGTTAAATTTACGTGCATTTCCATGATAGACAAGATTATTTAGGGTGCATTTCATTACTCATAGCAGCTAATTATAGTACTCTGTTATACTACTTCTATATGTATGCGTAGTGTGACTGCTATTTTTTAGTCCATCTCATAACTAATCAATAACCATCTAGGTTCTAGATAATTTCCAAGCATGCCTTTTAAACCGTGACGGAGAGAATACCTCCGATTGCCCGGGGTGCCCCAACACCTCCTCGTAGGAACCGCCGTCCCACGCGGGAGGGAATCACGAGCCTGTTTTATTGTATTTCTTTTTTCATGTTTTTCTTTTTATTATTTGTGTTCCTTTTTACTATTGAATATTAAACAAAACAAGTATTTTTTAAGACACTATTCAAAAACACATTAAAAATGTTGAATATGTATTTACAAATGCTTAATAAGTATTAACAAATGTTGAATAAGATTTTATGAAATGTTAATCAAATATTTGAAAAATGTAGTTCCAGTATTTAAAAAATGTCGGCTAAGTATTACAAATGTTGAATGAGTATTTAGAAATAAATAGAAAAATTATTTAATTTTTTTGAATTAGTATTAAAATATTGGGCAATTAAATAAGCGTTTGGACATTGTTGAATATATATACAAAAAATGTTGACCTTTTATTAAATAAATGTTTTTAACGTACATGAAAATTCAGATTGAAAAGAAAAACATACGTAAGAAAAAACAAAAAATAAGAATAAAAAAGGAAACCAAACAAAGAATGGAGAAGAAATATGAAAACCAAAAAGAAGGAGAAGAAAAAAGAAAACCCTGTCAAGAAACAAAAGAAGATAAAAAACAGAAAAAAAAAACCGTGAAAACCAATGCGAAAAACGGTGAAATGGAGAAACAAACAAAGAAAATCTATGAAAAAACAAGAAAAAACAAAAACGTAAACCTGAAAAACTAAGATGGTCTTAGCCTCCAAAACCGCAGTCCATGATTCCACAGGTCTTCTATTTCAACACGGTTTGCATGAAGATTTATTAAGTACAAAGAAACAGACAGGTCATCTTCAATTTCGTCACCAATCCTGATTTTGCTGAGGTGTTTATCCCCAATCCGGATCAGTACTGGTAAGAAAGAAAGAAGGATAATGCATTATTGATTAAGATTGCATCCTAGATAGTATTTCTTTTAAATGGTTAACAGGTAAATAAAACCATATTTAGATTGCACATATTTCTCTAATCAAATTTCATATATAACATGTTAAATTTCAAGTTGCGGTTTAGAAGATACGAGTAATTTTTTTTAAATGATATGTACTATGAGTTTAATGGCAAAAATATCAGGTTTTTTATTAATTAACATGACAGACTAAGAATACCTATTTCAATTTATTATTAATAATTTAAATGATTAACAAGTAAAATAACATGATATTCAGATTCTACATATTTTCCTAATCAAATTATATATATAACATGTTAAATTTTGAGTTCCAGTTTAGAATATATGAATATTTGAGAAAAACATTTGATATATACTGCAGATTTAATGTTAAAAATAACGGGTGGCTTATATAAAATAGCATGACGGACTAAGAATACATATTTACTCTATTAGTAGCCATAGATTTTTTACACCTTTTTGTTTCCATTATTTCTTTCTTTTTTACTATTGAATATTAAACAAGCAAGTATTTTTGAAAACACTATTAAAAAAATTGAAAAATGTTGAATAACTATTTAACAAAGTTGAATAAGTATAAAAAATGTTGAATAAGAATTTATAAAATATTTAAAAAGTAAGTAATATGTTGAATAAGTATTTAAAATGTTTATTAAGTATTTGAAAACTGTTGGCAAAGTATTAAAAATGTTGAATGAGTATTTCAAAATGTACAAATGGTATATAAAAAATGCTGAATAATTACTAAAATATTGAGCAATTCAATAAGCGTTTGGACATTGTTGAATGTATATACAAAAAATGTTGATCTCTTATTGAAGGAATGTTTTTGATGTATATGAAAATTCAGATTAAAAAATGAAAATGATAAAAACAAAAAAAGAATAAAAAGAAAATCAAACAAAGTATGGAGAAGAAATAAGAAACAAAAAAAAACTTGTCAAGAATCAAAAACAAAAAATAAAAACCATGAAAAGCATGGGAAAATGGTGAAATGGAAAAACAAACAAAGAAAATCGATGAAAAAAACCCGAAAAACAGACACATAAACCTGAAAAGATAGTGGATATCCGGCTTTCCTACTTCATCTAGTAGTAGTAGTACAACCAACCAACCAAGAGAGGTTGGGATCGAAACAACCAACCAACCAAGAGAGGTTGGGATCGAAACCCACATACGACATTACTTCCTTTCCTTTATTTCATTTAAGTACACTGACGGGCCGGCCCGTTAGCATAGACCTTGTTGCGAAATATCCCGTACATCTTGTTTAAAGCGAGAAATAGTCGCCGCGCTATTGCCCGCTTTTAGCACTGGGGAACAACTGATGCTCACAGTCGCATATGGATGGGCCGGCCGGTTACGTAGACCTCGATGTGAGAAATCCGTATGTCTCACTTAAAGCAATAAATAGTCGTCGTGCTATTGCTTGCGTTCAATGCTGGGGAGCAACAGGGGCTCACAACCGCATCTGTGTTTCTCCTCCCAAGAACAAGCAGAGCATAAAAAAATACCGTAAAAATAATTATCAGCAGACGTAATATTTAGCACCTACAACTGGATATCTTTTTGGTTGTCTGCTAGCAAAATCGTCATTGCCTGGGATACTAACAAAACTACATCGACACTAATTTCGTGTAATCTCTGATTATATGTTTGTTTCTTGTTCTTCCCGCAACTAAAAAGAAAAAAAGGTTTGTTGGTTGTTCCGTGCACTGTAGTAAATCTTATTCTTCTTTTCCCTAGTACTATATTCCCGCTTTTGAACCTTCTTTTTTCTTTGCCTTATTCTTAACATCCACGCTATAGTGCTATTTTTAACAACAGATCTTCTAGCCTATCTATTTTTGATTAAAAAAGTATCATGCTATATTGCTGCTAATAGCACGCTATAGCGTGTAAAAAATCGTCTCGCTAAATTGATCATACAATGTCTCATAAATAGCATATTTTTTAAAGACGGCCCTATTTTTACAGTGTGTTATTCTTTTCCTTGTTATTCTCTACTACAATTGAAACTCGTTGTTCAACAACCAAACCGCGGGCCAATCCAATTCAGAACTTTCGGTGAAGGATTTCAAACAGTAGATGTGTAGAAGAGCGGCAACGGCAATGTTGTGTGACCGAGATAATAGATGAACAACGCTATGGATCGATAAGGACAAAAAGATATAAGTGTGTTTGGTAGCCCGCATTAGGCACAATCAGGCCCACGTGGGGTGAAATTGACATATTTTGGTTGCCTAACCTTCATCTGCTTTTCGGTGAATACGAAACTTAAAGCACCTCGGGGCTATCCGTAAGAACAGCCGAATCGGTGACTTTTGGCGAGCTAGGCTCGTTCCTACCATGTGTGCCCCTTCGCTGCACGCCTCGGAAAGCACGGGAGACGGATGAGAAGTCTCATAATTCCTCTCCCTCTTTCTTGCACAGCCCACTATCGATTCGCAATGCTTGATGGACAGCCCACACCAGATTCGCAATACATAAAAGTAATTATTATTATATATCCTTGTTCAATATAATCGTTTATTATTGATACGTCTCCAACGTATCTATAATTTTTTATGGTTTCATGCTATTATCTTGTCAAACTTTGGATGTTTTGCATGCCTTTTATATTTTTTTTGAGACTAACTTATTAACTCAGTGCCAAGTGCCAGTTCCTGTTTTTCCATGTTTTTTATCCCTTTCAGAGAAGATTTTGAAACGGAGTCCAAACGGAAGAAAATCCCCGAAAAGAGTTTTTTTCCAAAACGGAAGAAGATCGGGAAGCTTGGGAGCCAAGGCAAGGGCCATCCAGGCTTGTGGGCCCCCTGAGCGCCCCCTGACCTAGGGGTTGCGCCTATAAATTCCCTAAAAATCCCAAAAAATTCAGCAGATCATCGAAATCACTTTTCCGCCGCCGCAAGCTTCTGTCTCCGCAAGATCCCATCTGGGGCACATTCTGGTGCCCTGTCGGAGGGAGGATTCGGACACGGAGGGCTTCTCCATCAACACCATGACCTCTCCGATGATGCGTGAGTAGTTCACCATAGACCTACGGGTCCATAGCTAGTAACTAGATGGCTTCTTCTCTCTCTTGGATCTTCAATACAATGTTCTCCATGATCTTCATGGAGATCTATCCGATGTGATCTTCTTTTGCGGTGTGTTTGTCGAGATCCGATGAATTGTGGATTTATGATCAAATTATCTATGAATCTTATTTGAGTTTCTTCTGATCTCTCTTATGCATGATTTCATATCCTTATAATTCTCTTCGAGTTGTGGGTTTTGCTTGGCCAACTAGATCTATGATTCTTGAAATGGGAGAAGTGCTTGGTTTTGGGTTCATACCGTGCGGTGACCTCACCCAGTGACAGAAGGGGTAGCGAGGCACGCATCGTGTTGTTGCCATCAAGGGTAAAAAGATGGTGTTTTCATCATTGGTTTGAGATCATCTTGCTTAAGGCGTTACTCTGTTCGTCACGAACTCAATACACTAGATGCATGCTGGATAGCGGTCGATGTGTGGAGTAATAGTAGTAGATGCAGAAAGTATCGGTCTACTTGTCTCGGACGTGATGCATATATGTATGATCATTGCCTTAGATATCGTCATGACTTTGCGCGGTTCTATCAATTGCTCGACAGTAATTTGTTCACCCACCGTAATATTTGCTATTATGAGAGAAGCCTCTAGTGAATACTATGGCCCCAGGGTCTACTCCACACCATATTTTCAGCCTTACACTTTTTACTTCGTTGCACTTTCCGCCTTGAGGTCTCACTTTGCAAACAATCTTGAAGGCATTGACAACCCCTTTGAAGCGTTCGGTGCAAGCTTGTTTGTGTTTGCGCATGTACTCTGGACTTCACGAGGCCCTCCTTATGGATCGATACCTTGGTTCTCAAACTGAGGAAATACTTACTGCTCCTATGCTGCATCACCCTTTCCTCTTCAAGGGAAAAACCGACGCAAACCAGAGAAGTAACAAGAAGAATTCCTAGCGCCAAGGTAGGACTTTTGTTGCCGCAGAAATTATCCATGCTAGAATTGTATTGATTAGAAACTAAAATACATGTGTGGATACATAGACAACACACTGTCCCTAGTAAGCCTCTTATGGACTAGCTCGTTGATCAAACATGGTCAAGGTTTCCTGACCATAGACATGAGTTGTCATTTTATAACAGGATCACATCATTAGGAGAATGGTGTGATGGAGAAGACCCAAACTATAAACGTAGCATATGATCGTGTCAGTTTACTTTTACCGTTTTCTGCATGTCAAGTATCTGTTTCTATGACCATGAGATCATGCAACTCCCGAACACCGGAAGAATGCCTTGTATGTATCAAACGTTGCAACGTAACTGGGTGACTATACAGATGCTCTACTAGTATCTCTGAGGGTGTCTGTTGGGTTGGCATGAATCGAGACTGGGATTTGTCATTCCATATGATGAAGAGGTATCTTTGGGCCCACTCGGTAATACAACACCGCAATGAGCTTGCAAGCAATGTGACTAAGGAGTTGGTCACGGGATCTTGTTTTACGTAACGAGTAAAGAGACTTGACGGTAAGGAGATTGAGCTAGGTATGGACATACCGACGATCGAATCTGGGACAAGTAACATATCGATGGACAAAGTGAATAGCATACGTCATTGATTGAATCCTTGACATTGAGGTTCAACCGATGAAAGATCTTCGTAGAATACGTAGGAACCAATATGGGCATCGAGGTCATGCTATTGGTTATTAACCGGATAGTGTCTCGGTCATGTTTGCATAGTTCTCGAACCCGCAGGGTCTACACACTTAAGGTTCGGTGACGATATAAGCTATAGGGACTATATGTTCGGTCATGTGATATATTGGATGTATGAGATGATCATGTTGTAATAGTTAATATCTACTTGCACGTTGATGGTACGGCAACCGGCAGGAGCCATAGGGTTGTCTTTAAACTAATGTTTGTGCTTGTAGATGCGTTTACTATATTGCTAGGATGTAGTTTTAGTACCCCGATGGCGACACGTTGATGGAGATCATGGTGTGGCGCTGGTGACGAAGAAGATCGTGTCGGTGCTTTGGTGATGGAGATCAAGAAGCACGTGATGATGGCCATATCAGGTCACTTATGAATTGCATGTGATGTTAATCCTTTTATGCACCTTATTTTGCTTAGAACGACGGTAGCATTATGAGGTGATATCTCACTAAAATTTGAAGACGAAATTGTGTTCTCCCCGACTGTGCGCTGTTGCTACAGTTCGTCGTTTCGAGACACCACGTGATGATCGGGTGTGATAGACTCAACATTCACATACAACGGGTGCAAAACAGTTGCACACACGGAACACTCGGGTTAAGCTTGACGAGCCTAGCATGTGCAGACATGGCCTCGGGACACATGAGACCGAAAGGTCAATCATGAATCATGTAGTTGATATGATTAGCATAGGGATGCTTACCACTGAAATTATCCTCAACTCACGTGATGATCGGACTTGAGCTAGTGGAATTGGATCATGAACCACTCAAATGACTAGAGAGATGTACTTTTTGAGTGGGAGTTTAGCAAGCAATTTGATTAAGTTAAACCCTAATTATCTTGAACAGTCTAAGTCCACTTTGAATATATTTGTGTTGTAGATCATGTCTCACGCGACAGTCACCCTAAATTTTAATACGTTCCTAGAGAAAACTAAGTTGAAAGATGATGGAAGCAACTTTGTAGACTGGGCTCGTAATCTTAAGTTGCTCCTGCAAGCTGGGAAGAAGGATTATGTCCTTAATGCTGCGCTAGGAGATGAACCACCCGCTACGGTTGACCAAGATGTTAAGAACGCTTGGTTAACACGTAAGGAGAACTACTCAGTAGTTCAATGTGCAGTCTTATATGGCTTAGAGCCGGGACTTCAACATCGCTTTGAGCGTCATGGAGCATATGAGATGTTCCAGGAATTGAAGTTTATCTTTCATAAGAACGCCTGTATCGAGAGGTATGAGACCTCCAATAAATTCTATGCTTGCAAGATGTAGGAGAATTCGTTTGTCAGTGAACATGTGCTCAAAATGTCTGGATACTCAAACCGTCTAGCTGAGTTGGGGATTGAACTCCCGCAAGAGGCTATCACTGACAGAATTCTTCAATCACTGCCGCCAAGCTATAAGGGCTTTGTGTTGAACTACAACATGCAAGGGATGAACAAGTCACCCGGCGAGTTGTTCGCGATGCTGAAAGTCGCAGAGTCAGAACTCCGTAACGAGCATCAAGTGTTGATGGTGAATAAGACCACTAGTTTCAAGAGAAACGGCAAAGGAAAGAAGGGTAGTTCGAAGAAGAGTGGCAAGCCTGTTTCCAATCCGACGAAGAAACCCAAAGCTAGACCTAAGCCTGAAACGGAGTGCTATTATTGCAAGGGTATGGGTCACTCGAAGCGCAACTGCCCCAAGTATCTAGCTGATAAGAAGGCGGCCAAAGAAAAATCAGGTATATTTGATATACATGTTATTGATGTGTACTTAACCAGCTCTCGTAGTAGTGTCTGGGTATTCGATACCGGTTCTGTTGCTCATATTTGCAACTCGAAACAGGAACTGCGGAATAAGCGAAGGCTGACGAAGGATGAAGTGACGATGCGCGTGGAAAATGGTTCCAAGGTTGATGCAATCGCCGTCGGCACAGTTTCACTTCAGTTACCATCAGGATTAGTTATGAACTTAAATAATTGTTATTTAGTGCATGCGTTAAGCATGAACATTATATCTGGATCTTGTTTATTGCGAGACGGTTACTCGTTTAAGTCAGAGAATAATGGTTGTTCTATTTCTATGAGTAATATCTTTTATGGTCATGCACCCAATGTGAGAGGATTGTTCATATTGAATCTTGATAGTGATAATACACATATACATAACATTGAGACCAAAAGAATTAGAGTTAACAATGATAGCTCCATGTTTTTATGGCACTGCCGTTTAGGTCATATTGGTGTAAAGCGCATGAAGAAACTCCATGCCGGTGGACTTTTGGAATCACCTGATTTTGATTCACTTGACACGTGCGAACCATGCCTCATGGGCAAGATGACTAAAACTCCGTTCCCCGAAACAATGGGGCGTCCAAGTGACTTGCTGGAAATCATACATACCAATGTGTGTAGTCCGATGAGTGTGGAGGCGCACGGCGGATATCGTTATTTTCTCACCTTCACTAACGATTTGAGTAGATATGGTTATGTCTACTTGATGAAACACAAGTCTGAAACATTTGAAAAGTTCAAGCAATTTCAGAGTGAAGTTGAAAATCATCGTAACAAGAAGATCAAGTTCCTACGGTCTGATCGTGGGGGTGACTATGTGAGTTTCGAGTTTGGTGCTCACTTAAGACAATGTGGAATTATTTCACAGTTGACACCGCCTGGAACACCACAGCGTAATGGTGTGCCCGAACGTCGTAATTGTACTTTATTAGAGATGGTGCGATCTATGATGTCTCTAACCAATTTGCCGTTATCGTTTTGGGGTTATGCATTAGAAACAACTGCATTCACTTTAAATAGGGCGCCATCAAAATCCGTTGAGACGACACCATACGAACTGTGGTATGTCAAAAGACCAAAGTTGTCGTTTATTAAAGTTTGGGGATGTGATGCTTATGTCAAAATGCTTCAGCCTGAAAAGCTCGAACCCAAAGCGGAAAAGTGCGTCTTCATAGGTTACCCAAAAGAGACAGTTGGGTACACCTTCTATCTCAATTCCGAGGGCAAAGTGTTTGTTGCTAAAAACGGAGCTTTTCTCGAGAAGGAGTTTCTCTCGAGAGAATTGAGTGGGAGGAAGATAGAACTTGATGAGGTTATCGAACCTCTCATCCCTCTGGATGGTGGCGCAAGGCAAGGGGAAACCCCTGTAGTTGTGATGCCGGTTGAGGAGGAAGTTAATGATGATGATCATGAAACTCCAGATCAAGTTCCCGTCGAACCTCGCAGGTCGACGAGACCGCGTACTACTCCAGAGTGGTACGGTAATTCCGTCTTATCAATTATGTTATTAGACAACAATGAGCCTGCGAATTATGAAGAAGCAATGGTGGGCCCGGATTCCAACAAATGGCTGGAGGCCATGAAGTCCGAGATAGGATCTATGTATGAAAAAAAAATGTGGACTTTGCAAGTACTACCTGAAGGCCGCAAGGCTATTCAGAACAAATGGATCTTTAAGAAGAAGACGGACGCTGATGGTAATGTGACCGTTTATAAAGCTCGACTTGTGGCAAAGGGTTTTTCACAAGTTCAAGGAGTTGACTACAATGAGACGTTCTCACCCGTAGCGATGCTTAAGTCCGTCAGAATCATGTTAGCAATAGCTGCATTTTTCGATTATGAAATCTGGCACATGGATGTCAAAACGGCGTTCCTTAACGGTTTCCTTAAGGAAGAGTTGTATATGATGCAACCCGAAGGTTTTGTCGATCCTAAAAATGCTAACAAAGTGTGCAAGCTCCAGCGATCCATTTATGGACTGGTGCAAGCATCTCGGAGTTGGAATAAACGCTTTGATGGGGTGATCAAAGCATTTGGGTTTATACAAGTGGTTGGAGAATCTTGTATTTAAAAGAAAGTGAGTGGGAGCTCTGTGGCGTTTCTAATATTATATGTGGATGACATATTGCTGATTGGAAACAACTGGAGTTTTTGGAGAGCATAAAGGATTACTTGAATAAAAGTTTCTCTATGAAGGACCTAGGAGAAGCTGTTTACATTCTAGGCATTAAGATCTATAGGGATAGATCGAAACGCCTGATAGGAATTTCCAAAAGTACATACCTTGATAAAGTTTTGAAGAGGTTCAAAATGGAACAGTCCAAGAAGGGGTTCTTGCCAGTTTTACAAGGTACGAGATTGAGTAAGACTCAGTGACCAGCAACTGATAAAGATAGAGAGCATATGAGCACCGTCCCCTATGCTTCAGCCATAGGATCTATCATGTATGCAATGTTGTGCACTAGACCGGACGTTAGCCTCGCCATAAGTATGGCAGGCAGGTTCCAGAGTAATTCAGGAGTGGATCATTGGACGGCGGTCAAGAATATCCTAAAGTACTTGAAAAGGACTAAGGAGATGTTTCTCGTGTATGGACGTGACGAAGAGCTCGCCGTAAAAGGTTAGGTCGATGCAAGCTTTGACACAGATCTGGACGACTCTAAGTCACAAACCGGATACGTATTTATTTTTAATGGGGTGCGGTAAGCTCGTGCAGTTCCAAGCAAAGCGTCGTAGCTGATTCTACATGTGAAGCGGAGTACATGGCTGCCTCGGAGGCGGCTAAGGAGGGTGTCTGGATGAAGCAGTTCATGACGGATCTTGGAGTTGTGCCGAGCGCACTAAATCCAATAAGCCTGTTTTGTGACAACACGGGTGCCATTTCCTTAGCAAAGGAACCACGGTTTCACAAGAAGATCAGACACATCAAATGACGCTTCAACCTCATGCGCGACTACGTCGAAGGAGAGGACGTAAATATATGCAAAGTGCACACGGATCTGAATGTGGCAGACCCACTGACTAAACCTCTTCCATGGGCAAAGCGTGATCAACACCAGAACTGTATGGGTGTTACATTTATTACAATGTAATTCGCATGGTGATGTGAGGGATAGATTATTCACTCTAGTGCAAGTGGGAGACTGTTGGAATTATGCCCTAGAGGCAATGATAAATAAGTTATTATTATAATTCTTGTATCAAGATAATCGTTTATTATCCATTCTATAATTGTATTGAATGAAGACTTAGATACATGTGTGGATACATAGACAAAACACTATCCCTAGCAAAGCCTCTAGTTGGCTAGCCAGTTGATCAAGGATAGTCAGGGTCTTCTGATTATGTACAAGGTGTTGTTGCTTGATAACTGGATCACATCATTGTGAGAATCATGTGATGGATTAGACCCAAACTAATAGACGTAGCATGTTGATCGTGTCATTTTGTTGCTACTGTTTTCTGCGTGTCAAGTATTTGTTCCTATGACCATGAGATCATATAACTCACTGACACCGGAGGAATGCTTTGTGTGTATCAAACGTCACAGCGTAACTGGGTGACTATAAAAATGCTCTACAGGTATCTCCGAAGGTGTTCGTTGAGTTAGTATGGATAGATACTGGGATTTGTCACTCGGTGTGACGGAGAGGTATCTCGGGGCCCACTCGGTAATACAACATCACATACATGCCTTGCAAGCAATGTGACTTAGTGTAAGTCACGGGATCTTGTATTACTGAACGAGTAAAGAGACTTGCCGGTAAACGAGATTGAAATAGGTATGCGGATACTGACGATCGAATCTCGGGCAAGTAACATACCGAAGGACAAACGGAATGACATACGGGATTATATGAATCCTTGGCACTGAGGTTCAAACAATAAGATCTTCATAGTATATGTAGGATCCAATATGGGCATCCAGGTCCCGCTATTGGATATTGACCGAGGAGTCCCTCGGGTCATGTCTACATAGTTCTCGAACCCGCAGGGTCTGCACACTTAAGGTTCGACGTTCTTTTATGCGTATTTGAGTTATATGGTTGGTTACCGAATGTTGTTCGGAGTCTCGGATGAGATCACGGACGTCACGAGGGTTTCCGGAATGGTCTGGAGACGAATATTGATATATAGGATGACCTCATTTGATTACCGGAAGGTTTTCGGAATAACCGGGAATGTACCGGGAATGACGAATGGGTTCCGGATGTTCACTGTGGGGGCAGCCCACCCCGGGGAAGCCCATAGGCCTTAGGGGTGCCGCACCAGCCCTTAGTGGGCTGGTGGGCAAGCCCAAGAGGGGCCCTCCGCATGATAAGAAGAAATCAAAGAGAAAATAAAAAAAAAAGGGGAAGTGGGAAGGAAGGGAAGGACTCCACCTTCCAATCCTAGTTGGACCAGGATTGGAGGAGGAATCCTCCTCCCCCCTTCGGCCGACCCCCTTGGGGCTCCTTGAGCCTCAAGGCAAGGCCCCTCCCCTCCCGCCTATATATACGGAGGTATTAGGGCTGATTTGAGACAACTTTGCCACGGCAGCCCGACCACATACCTCCACAGTTTTTCCTCTAGATCGCGTTTCTGCGGAGCTCGGGCGGAGCCCTGCTGAGGTTAGATCACCACCAACCTCCGGAGCGTCGTCACGCTGCCAGAGAACTCATCTACCTCTCCGTCTCTCTTGCTAGATCAAGAAGGCCGAGATCATCGTCGAGCTGTACTTGTGCTGAACGCGGAGGTGCCGTCCGTTCGGCACTAGATCGGAGCGGATCGTGGGATGGATCGCGGGACGGTTCGTGGGACGGTTCGCGGGGCGGATCGAGGGACGTGAGGACATTCCACTACATCAACCGCGTTTATTAACGCTTCTGATGTGCAATCTACAAGGGTACGTAGATCTGAAATCCCCCTCGTAGATGGACATCACCATGATAGGTCTTCGTGCGCGTAGGAATTTTTTTGTTTCCCATACGACGTTCCCCAACAATGGCACCATTGATCGTTATAAGGCAAGACTGGTAGCTAAGGGGTTTAAGCAATGCTATGGCATTGATTATGAGGACACTTTCAGCCCTGTTGTTAAAGCTACTTTTATTCGTCTAGTTTTATCCTTTGTTGTTTCCAAGGGATGGAGTCTTCGACGGCTAGATGTGCAGAATGTGTTTCTTCATGGTGTTCTGGAACAGGAAGTGTATATGAAGCAACCTCCTGGGTTTGAGGGTTTGAGTATAAGAATTCACCATTTCATGTCTGTAAGCTTGATAAAGCCTTGTATGGACTGAAACACGCTCCCAGAGCATGGTACTCTCGCCTCAGTGCAAATATGCAGCAGCTTGGGTTTGTGCCATCAAAATTTGACACATCCTTGTTTATTTATAACAAGTTCAAGACATCCATATTTGTTCTAATATATTTTGATGATATTGCTCGTTTGCTTAAGGATGCAATTGCTCGTTTGCTTAAGGATTTAAGTTCAGAATTTGCTCTAAAGGATCTAGGGGACTTGCATTTCTTCTTAGGAATTGAGCTAAAGAAAATCAAGGATGGTATTCATGTCTCCCAAGAAAAATATGCAAATGATTTGTTAAATAGAGTTGGCATGAAGGATTGGAAGTCGTCACCTACACCTTTGTCCAGCTCAGAGTCATTGACTCTAACTCAAGGAGAACTCCTGAATCAGGAAGATAATACCAGTTATAGGAGTATTGTTGGTGCCCTTCAGTATTTTTCTCTGACTCGGCCTGATATATCATTTGCAGTAAACAAGGTTTGTCAGTTCTGCATGCACCCACCACTGCACATTGGACAGCAGCAAAGCCCATTCTCAAGTATGTGAAGAATACGACCAGTCTCGGTTTAGCTTTCAGAAAATCTTCATCTACTCGTATTAGTGCCTTTTCCGATGCGGATTGGGTCGGTTGTCTTTATGATAGAAGATCCACTGGTGGGTTTGCAATTTTTTATGGCCAAACTTAATTTCATGGTGTGCTAAGAAAAAAGCAATTGTCTCAAGGTCAAGTACAAAGTCAAAATATAAAGCATTAGCAAATGCAACAACTGAGGTGATTTGGTTGCGGTCTATTTTGAAGGAACTTGAAATTCAACAAGCTTTGCCTCCTTGTCTTTGGTGTGATAATCTAGGTGCTACACACTTGTCTGCTAACACAGTGTTTCATGCCAGGACTAAGCATATTGAAATAGATTTTCACTTCGTCACAGAACGAGTTGCAAACAAGCAGTTAGAAATCAGATTTATCCCCTCCAAGGATCAACTTGCAGATGGGTTTACAAAAGCATTGCCAGCTAGAGGCTTTGAAGAGTTCAAATGTAATCTAAACTTGCGGCGCAGTTGTGATTAAGGGGGGATATTGAACGTAACATAATGTGACAGCAGTCATGGTTGATCTCCTCCTCTTCTCTCTGTTTAACCTAGCTTGTGTTCCAAGGATAGCTAGAGATATAGATAGAGTTTGTTGTAGTTTAAAGTAGTTTGAGATTCTATATCTTCTTGTGTTTCTACTCAATCCGAACATTGAAATCATACCGAGAGGTTCTCTCGTTCTATCAATATAAACCTGCAGGCTCTCCTCTGGAGGGTTGAGACGCTTCATCATATTTCACAACAACAACCCTGAACAAATCTGCAAGAATGTCTAAATAAAGTTCCTCATCTCTCCGGCCTTTACAAGTCCTGTTTTGTTACACGTTGTGTACAGAAACACATCCAACACGTTGCACAGTGAGTAGCCCAAAAGTTCCTGAAGCCTGTAACGATATTAACTTTCCTACTTGTACTTTGTTACGCGGTCTTCGTCTACATGACGTGACTCCCTCGGTTCCATCCAGCCACGAGATCGAGGGGTCGTGACTTCCGGTGAAAACCGCGTCGACCTCGGTCATGGAGGACGATGGCGGCGTCTAGGACGTCGTTACCAGCCCATGGCATCGTTGTTGCAGGTCGTGGCACCACACTCGTGATGCTCCGAGGGAAACCTTAGATCTGGATCTACCGGTCGGGCGATGATGGCATCTTCGATGTGGATTCCCTCCTGAGGGCATCGTTTTGGAGTACGTGCTGGGTGAACGGGACAAGAGGAGGAGCGGTGTTTGTTCTACCGTGAGCCATGCGGTGTAGCCCGGCGGCATGGTGCTGCGGTGGTTCGTCGATAGGCACGTGTAGGCGGATACATGCAGGATGGTGACGCTGTCTAGCACCGTGGTGGCGTCGACGGCAGACCTCGCAAGGATGATGCGTTTGTTCTAGCTCTGGAGAGGGTACGGTGGTAGATGGTGGAGGCGGCCTCTGCGCCGGACCAGTTTGGGATCCAGTCTCAGTGGTGGTTGGGGTGGAGCATCAGACTATATATGTTAGGATTTGGTGCGATATCTGTTTGGTATTTGGCCTGGATATTCAGCACACCTTCATCAAGGAATAGGAGTAGCAACATGTGTTGCCTAGATGGTGGCTTCAGGCTAACTGATGTATTACGTTGTATGGTCTCTGTGAATAATTAATAAAATGGTTGTATGCATCGTCTAGATGCAGAGGCCGGGGGTATATCCTCCTTTTCTAAAAATAATAATAATAATAATTGTTACGCTCATGCCAAAAAGAAAATGTATGTACGACATGATTGACCAGAATCTGTATAGATCATTCCGTGCTTATTATTTAGTGGAAAAATCTAAGTTAAAGTGTGCGCAGCTTGTCCTTTTCGTGCGGCGACGCGCTGCGATTTGCTTGACATGCCAATATTGCGTTGCTGACGTGATGCTACATTGTGTCAAATGCCATACTGCTTGCTGACGTGATGCTACAGTGTGTCAAATAGTAAGTTTTGCTGCAGTACAGTCAACCTGAGCTATGAGTGGTGCGCTAGTGTGCTAGACATGACCCTACTAAATGGTTTTAAATCCAGGAAGCATAAAGGTTTAAACCTACAGCAAGTGTTTGAAACTATTTTTTTTTACAAATTTTGGTAACAAGTACTGTATTTATGATCTAGTCCCTCCGTTTTTAAATACTCCCTCCGTTCCTAAGTATTTATAGATTTTATTAGAGACTACATACGAAGCAAAATGAGTAAATTTGTACTCTAAAGTATGCATATATACATCTTTATATAGTCTTATAGTGAAACCTTTAAAAAAGCTTATATTTAGGAACGAAGGGAGTATATGACTTTTCTGCCAACTTAAATTGAGCTGTCAAAACGTTATATATTTAGGAAAATAGGGGGTAGCAACTAAATTCCCTCGCAAAAGAGTATTAGTGTTTTAAAATGTCTTATATTAATTTACAGAGGGAGTAGCAACTAAATGCCCTCATAAAAGAGTAGTAGTGTTTTAAAATGTCTTATATTAATTTACAGAGAGAGTATGTGACAAGTAAAAGCATTTTTAGTTTAAAAATAAGTATATTTAGTCTAGTAACTAAGTTATTTTAAAAGTGTAAATCAAGTACCTATAATCTGGCAATTAAATGCCCTGTCACAAAAGTATCTTCCAAGTAAAAGATTCTTAGTTTATAAATAAGTACAACTAATCTGGCAACTAAGTTGTTTTAAAATTGAAAACCGAGTACCTGTAATTTGGCAACTAAATACCCTGGCACAGAAGTGTCTTGCAAGTAAAAACATTTTTTAATTTAGAAATAAGTATGTCTAATCAGGCAACTAAGTTATTTCAGAATTGAAAACCAAGTACCTATAATATGGCAAGCAAGCATGCTATTTGTTTTTGGCAACTAAGTAGTCTAAATATCTGGCAAATAAGCACATCCAAATCTGATAACTAGCACTTCCTCTGTAAACTAATATGAAAGTGTTTAGATTATTAAAATAGTATTTCAAATGATCTTACATTAGTTTACGAAGAAATTATTGTTTTTATAATCTGGTAACTAAGTATGTTTAAATATTTGGCTATTAAGTATTCATAATCTGGTGATTTAGCACGGTTAATACGACAACAAAGTACTTGTAAAGCCAGCACTAACTTTTTGTAATCCGACAACTAAGTAATTGTAAATTGGTGACTAAGCATGGTTAACTAGAGCTGGACCATGTGGTGAATAGTGCTCTTTTCTGGCTTTTGCTTTTCCTTTGTAGCGCATGCACTGTATTCCCATGCTTTGGATGCATATGTTGTCTATCCTTCTACTGTAGTATTCGATTAATTCATGTAGGCATGCATGCACTGCCAGCTACTACCACTACCAGGAGCAGTCTTAGTTGGTTTAGAGGGCCCAGCATTGTGCCAGCGCCGCGAATGGGTCGTCTCTTAGTTGGTTTAAGAGGGCCCAGCATGGTGCAAGTAACGCATATGTACTGCCGCTACGTATAGCAAGCATGGATTGTTAGGAGCCGCCGCACCGGAGCGCACGGGTGCGGCGTCCCTATGTAGTTAGGTCCTTATTTAGTTCAAACATACAACTTATTGGTCACATTTGTATTGCTTGGTATCACCAACACGTACGACAGGTACGTACGATCTCATCACATGTCACGACTAAATATCTCGTATCAGCTAGATGTAACTGACACCCGTCGCGACTTGAGAGACATTGGAATAAAACTTGGCATCACTTGGCCTTTCTCGAACGATCGAGGAAGTGATGCAAATCCTCTTTCTCCTGTTTCTGCTTCATATTCCCTTCTGGTTGTTATTGATGTTAATGATCTGATTGATTGAGGAATCCAGATTGACAACGTTGTGCTTGCGCTTGAACTCGCCGACGGTTAGGGTGCGGTAGCGTGGCGGGTTGTCCTCGCTGACGAACTCCTCCGCAGGGCCGACGACGCAGTCGTCCGCCGGCACAATGAACGAGGCCACTGACAGCCGGGGCTCGGCAAAGTTGGTGGCCGCGCGGTGCTCGACAGCCTTCAGATACCCGTTGGTCACGACCTGCATGCATGAATATAGTGTGTATATACGTGCAAAACCAAGAAATGAGCAATCTGAATTATATTATTACTGGATATTCAGTACTAGTAATTACACTTAACGACGATGCAAAAAAGTCACCTCGAGCTGTAGGCCGAAGTTGATAACCAAGGAGTTTGGCACGGGCTGGACCTTGATCCAGCCGCCCTTGTAGGCGATCTCGAGGCCAGGAACGGCCCCGGGGAGGAGGACGGTCATAAGGTCCCGGTCACAGTGTGGCGGCAGGCCCAACGTCCTGCTCGGGTTCGGGCTAGGCGGGTAGTAGTTGATATCGACGACCACGCGGCCTCCGCTGATGTCCCCGACAAAGAAGTCTGGCCGGAGTCCCAGTCCCTCGCACAGCAGCCGCAGGATCTCCATGGCCACGCCTCTTGCCAACGAGGTGTAGTTCCCAACAACCTCCCTGCAGATTAGAATCGAAGGCGCAAAGATCAGTTGACATGAAAGCAAGCCATTCGATTCGTCGGCCTAAATGGTTGCAGCTTAATTATTATTACCGGAGCATCTGTGGCTTGTGGGGCCAGTCCTTGGTGTCGCCCGAAGGCAAGGGGTAGAGGAGTTCGAGGACGTCAATCCAGTACTTCTCGCCTAGGGTCTCGAAGGCGGAGCCGCAGAAGAGCTTGTTGCGTTCGCTTCTGTCTTCAGAGAAGAACTCCGCCTTGTCCTCCGCAGGCATATCGAAGAACTCATGGCACACCGCGTACATTTCATGCAGCATCGGCTCGGAGATGCCATGGTTGACCACCTGCATGCAATGCAATACTACCAGTTGGTCGGTCAATTCCGATAATTCAAGCAGGTGGATTGGTTATTTTATTTTAATTTTTTTTTAAAGGTGGGATTTTTTTATTGTTGATGAGATGGATCCATCGAGAGCGAGCAACTAGCCTGGATGAAGCCGTACTCCTTGCCAGAGTCGAGGATGGCTTGGCGGACCTCGTCGCGGCCGCGGGACATGTCGATGATGGGCAGGGAGACATCGGTGGTGGCTGGGTGGAGTCGATCTGCCGGCAATAGGAAGGAGTCTGGAATCGACGACGCGTGCACCGGGGTCAGGTTCATCACCTTCGCCATGGATGATCCAAGAGAGCTAGTTAGCTAGCTAGAGGATGAGAGCAAAGAAGAGTGCGTAGGTGCTTGGATTGGTCGCTCGATCGTGTTATAATCCTCCGGCCAGCCGTGTTTTGTAGTCGTGGGATGCTCTGGGCAGCAAGAAGCATGCTTGATGATAGCATCTCCTATTCCTATTTTGGGTGTCTGATCAAATCATGCGTTTGTTAGTGATTAATAAAATGAGAGCGAGAGTGGGAGTGACAGCGTGAAACTTGCCGTTCAAATCGTCCTCGTCGTCTAGTATGGATTGTTATTATATATACTGTAATATACTAGACGGATGCATGGCCTCTCGGTTGATTATTAGATTATAAAAGTCCAGAATGAGTCGGTTAATCCTTTCCATGTGCTACTTCGGGTAGGTGTGGAGTCCAAGTTAGTCCATGTTGCTTTTGTAATTGGGTCCTAGCTAGCCTGTTTAGGTCAAATTGTCCGGCTAGTTTTGCTAGTCATAGTCCAAGTTATTTATTCATTTTTATCAATGAGGGTCAAAGTTAACTGGCCCGAGACTCCACTGCAATGTATTTGGTGCTCCTTCCGTCACTATTTAGAAGACACGGTTAAATTTACGTGCATTTCCATGATAGACAAGATTATTTAGGGTGCATTTCATTACTCATAGCAGCTAATTATAGTACTCTGTTATACTACTTCTATATGTATGCGTAGTGTGACTGCTATTTTTTAGTCCATCTCATAACTAATCAATAACCATCTAGGTTCTAGATAATTTCCAAGCATGCCTTTTAAACCGTGACGAAGAGAATACCTCCGATTGCCCGGGGTGCCCCAACACCTCCTCGTAGGAACCGCCGTCCCACGCGGGAGGGAATCACAAGCCTGTTTTATTGTATTTCTTTTTTCATGTTTTTCTTTTTATTATTTGTGTTCCTTTTTACTATTGAATATTAAACAAAACAAGTATTTTTTAAGACACTATACAAAAACACATTAAAAATGTTGAATATGTATTTACAAATGCTTAATAAGTATTAACAAATGTTGAATAAGATTTTATGAAATGTTAATCAAATATTTGAAAAATGTAGTTCCAGTATTTAAAAAATGTCGGCTAAGTATTACAAATGTTGAATGAGTATTTAGAAATAAATAGAAAAATTATTTAATTTTTTTGAATTAGTATTAAAATATTGGGCAATTAAATAAGCGTTTGGACATTGTTGAATATATATACAAAAAATGTTGACCTTTTATTAAATAAATGTTTTTAACGTACATGAAAATTCAGATTGAAAAGAAAAACATACGTAAGAAAAAACAAAAAATAAGAATAAAAAAGGAAACCAAACAAAGAATGGAGAAGAAATATGAAAACCAAAAAAAAGGAGAAGAAAAAAGAAAACCCTGTCAAGAAACAAAAGAAGATAAAAAACAGAAAAAAAAACCGTGAAAACCAATGCGAAAAACGGTGAAATGGAGAAACAAACAAAGAAAATCTATGAAAAAACAAGAAAAAACAAAAACGTAAACCTGAAAAACTAAGATGGTCTTAGCCTCCAAAACCGCAGTCCATGATTCCACAGGTCTTCTATTTCAACACGGTTTGCATGAAGATTTATTAAGTACAAAGAAACAGACAGGTCATCTTCAATTTCGTCACCAATCCTGATTTTGCTGAGGTGTTTATCCCCAATCCGGATCAGTACTGGTAAGAAAGAAAGAAGGATAATGCATTATTGATTAAGATTGCATCCTAGATAGTATTTCTTTTAAATGGTTAACAGGTAAATAAAACCATATTTAGATTGCACATATTTCTCTAATCAAATTTCATATATAACATGTTAAATTTCAAGTTGCGGTTTAGAAGATACGAGTAATTTTTTTTAAATGATATGTACTATGAGTTTAATGGTAAAAATATCAGGTTTTTTATTAATTAACATGACAGACTAAGAATACCTATTTCAATTTATTATTAATAATTTAAATGATTAACAAGTAAAATAACATGATATTCAGATTCTACATATTTTCCTAATCAAATTATATATATAACATGTTAAATTTTGAGTTCCAGTTTAGAATATATGAATATTTGAGAAAAACATTTGATATATACTGCAGATTTAATGTTAAAAATAACGGGTGGCTTATATAAAATAGCATGACGGACTAAGAATACATATTTACTCTATTAGTAGCCATAGATTTTTTTCACCTTTTTGTTTCCATTATTTCTTTCTTTTTTACTATTGAATATTAAACAAGCAAGTATTTTTGAAAACACTATTAAAAAAATTGAAAAATGTTGAATAACTATTTAACAAAGTTGAATAAGTATAAAAAATGTTGAATAAGAATTTATAAAATATTTAAAAAGTAAGTAATATGTTGAATAAGTATTTAAAATGTTTATTAAGTATTTGAAAACTGTTGGCAAAGTATTAAAAATGTTGAATGAGTATTTCAAAATGTACAAATGGTATATAAAAAATGCTGAATAATTAGTAAAATATTGAGCAATTCAATAAGCGTTTGGACATTGTCGAATGTATATACAAAAAATGTTGATCTCTTATTGAAGGAATGTTTTTGATGTATATGAAAAATCAGATTAAAAAATGAAAATGATAAAAACAAAAAAAGAATAAAAATAAAATCAAACAAAGTATGGAGAAGAAATAAGAAACAAAAAAAAACTTGTCAAGAATCAAAAACAAAAAATAAAAACCATGAAAAGCATGGGAAAATGGTGAAATGGAAAAACAAACAAAGAAAATCGATGAAAAAAACCCGAAAAACAGACACATAAACCTGAAAAGATAGTGGATATCCGGCTTTCCTACTTCATCTAGTAGTAGTAGTACAACCAACCAACCAAGAGAGGTTGGGATCGAAACAACCAACCAACCAAGAGAGGTTGGGATCGAAACCCACATACGACATTACTTCCTTTCCTTTATTTCATTTAAGTACACTGACGGGCCGGCCCGTTAGCATAGACCTTGTTGCGAAATATCCCGTACATCTTGTTTAAAGCGAGAAATAGTCGCCGCGCTATTGCCCGCTTTTAGCACTGGGGAACAACTGATGCTCACAGTCGCATATGGATGGGCCGGCCGGTTACGTAGACCTCGATGTGAGAAATCCGTATGTCTCACTTAAAGCAATAAATAGTCGTCGTGCTATTGCTTGCGTTCAATGCTGGGGAGCAACAGGGGCTCACAACCGCATCTGTGTTTCTCCTCCCAAGAACAAGCAGAGCATAAAAAAATACCGTAAAAATAATTATCAGCAGACGTAATATTTAGCACCTACAACTGGATATCTTTTTGGTTGTCTGCTAGCAAAATCGTCATTGCCTGGGATACTAACAAAACTACATCGACACTAATTTCGTGTAATCTCTGATTATATGTTTGTTTCTTGTTCTTCCCGCAACTAAAAAGAAAAAAAGGTTTGTTGGTTGTTCCGTGCACTGTAGTAAATCTTATTCTTCTTTTCCCTAGTACTATATTCCCGTTTCGCTTTTGAACCTTCTTTTTTCTTTGCCTTATTCTTAACATCCACGCTATAGTGCTATTTTTAACAACAGATCTTCTAGCCTATCTATTTTTGATTAAAAAAGTATCATGCTATATTGCTGCTAATAGCACGCTATAGCGTGTAAAAAATCGTCTCGCTAAATTGATCATACAATGTCTCATAAATAGCATATTTTTTAAAGACGGCCCTATTTTTACAGTGTGTTATTCTTTTCCTTGTTATTCTCTACTACAATTGAAACTCGTTGTTCAGCAACCAAACCGCGGGCCAATCCAATTCAGAACTTTCGGTGAAGGATTTCAAACAGTAGATGTGTAGAAGAGCGGCAACGGCAATGTTGTGTGACCGAGATAATAGATGAACAACGCTATGGATCAATAAGGACAAAAAGATATAAGTGTGTTTGGTAGACCGCATTAGGCACAATCTGGCCCACGTGGGGTGAAATTGACATATTTTGGTTGCCTAACCTTCATCTGCTTTTCGGTGAATACGGAACTTAAAGCACCCCGGGGCTATCCGTAAGAACAGCCGAATCGGTGACTTTTGGCGAGCTAGGCTCGTTCCTACCATGTGTGCCCCTTCACTGCACGCCTCGGAAAGCACGGGAGACGGATGAGAAGTCTCATAATTCCTCTCCCTCTTTCTTGCACAGCCCACTATCGATTCGCAATGCTTGATGGACAGCCCACACCAGATTCGCAATACATAAAAGTAATTATTATTATATATCCTTGTTCAATATAATCGTTTATTATTGATACGTCTCCAACGTATCTATAATTTTTTATGGTTTCATGCTATTATCTTGTCAAACTTTGGATGTTTTGCATGCCTTTTATATTTTTTTTGAGACTAACTTATTAACTCAGTGCCAAGTGCCAGTTCCTGTTTTTCCATGTTTTTTACCCCTTTCAGAGGAGATTTTGAAACGGAGTCCAAACGGAAGAAAATCCCCGAAAAGAGTTTTTTTCCAAAACGGAAGAAGATCGGGAAGCTTGGGAGCCAAGGCAAGGGCCATCCAGGCTTGTGGGCCCCCTGAGCGCCCCCTGGCCTAGGGGTTGCGCCTATAAATTCCCTAAAAATCCCAAAAAATTCAGCAGATCATCGAAATCACTTTTCCGCCGCCGCAAGCTTCTGTCTCCGCAAGATCCCATCTGGGGCACATTCTGGTGCCCTGCCGGAGGGAGGATTCGGACACGGAGGGCTTCTCCATCAACACCATGACCTCTCCGATGATGCGTGAGTAGTTCACCATAGACCTACGGGTCCATAGCTAGTAACTAGATGGCTTCTTCTCTCTCTTGGATCTTCAATACAAAGTTCTCCATGATCTTCATGGAGATCTATCCGATGTGATCTTCTTTTGCGGTGTGTTTGTCGAGATCCGATGAATTGTGGATTTATGATCAGATTATCTATGAATCTTATTTGAGTTTCTTCTGATCTCTCTTATGCATGATTTCATATCCTTATAATTCTCTTCGAGTTGTGGGTTTTGCTTGGCCAACTAGATCTATGATTCTTGAAATGGGAGAAGTGTTTGGTTTTGGGTTCATACCGTGCGGTGACCTCACCCAGTGACAGAAGGGGTAGCGAGGCACGCATCGTGTTGTTGCCATCAAGGGTAAAAAGATGGTGTTTTCATCATTGGTTTGAGATCATCTTGCTTAAGGCGTTACTCTGTTCGTCACGAACTCAATACACTAGATGCATGCTGGATAGCGGTCGATGTGTGGAGTAATAGTAGTAGATGCAGAAAGTATCGGTCTACTTGTCTCGGACGTGATGCATATATGTATGATCATTGCCTTAGATATCGTCATGACTTTTCGCGGTTCTATCAATTGCTCGACAGTAATTTGTTCACCCACCGTGATATTTGCTATTATGAGAGAAGCCTCTAGTGAACACTATGGCCCCAGGGTCTACTCCACACCATATTTTCAGCCTTACACTTTTTACTTTGTTGCAGTTTCCGCCTTCAGGTCTCACTTTGCAAACAATCTTGAAGGCATTGACAACCCCTTTGAAGCGTTGGGTGCAAGCTTGTTTGTGTTTGCGCATGTACTCTGGACTTCACGAGGGCCTCCTTATGGATCGATACCTTGGTTCTCAAACTGAGGAAATACTTACTGCTCATGTGCTGCATCACCCTTTCCTCTTCAAGGGAAAAACCGACGCAAACCAGAGAAGTAACAAGAAGAATTCCTAGCGCCAAGGTAGGACTTTTGTTGCCGTAGAAATTACACATGCTAGAATTGTATTGATTAGAAACTAAAATACATGTGTGGATACATAGACAACACACTTTCCCTAGTAAGCCTCTGATGGACTAGCTCGTTGATCAAACATGGTCAAGGTTTCCTGACCATAGACATGAGTTGTCATTTGATAACAGGATCACATCATTAGGAGAATGGTGTGATGGACAAGACCCAAACTATAAACGTAGCATATGATCGTGTCAGTTTACTTCTCCGTTTTCTGCATGTCAAGTATCTGTTTCTGTGACCATGAGATCATGCAACTCCCGAACACCGGAAGAATGCCTTGTATGTATCAAACGTTGCAACGTAACTGGGTGACTATACAGATGCTCTACTAGTATCTCTGAGGGTGTCTGTTGGGTTGGCGTGAATCGAGACTGGGATTTGTCATTCCATATGACGAAGAGGTATCTTTGGGCCCACTCGGTAATACAACACCACAATGAGCTTGCAAGCAATGTGACTAAGGAGTTGGTCACGGGATCTTGTTTTACGTAACGAGTAAAGAGACTTGCCGGTAAGGAGATTGAGCTAGGTATGGAGATACCGACGATCGAATCTGGGACAAGTAACATATCGATGGACAAAGTGAATAGCATACGTCATTGATTGAATCCTTGACATTGAGGTTCAACCGATGAAAGATCTTCGTAGAATACGTAGGAACCAATATGGGCATCCAGGTCATGCTATTGGTTATTAACCGGATAGTGTCTCGGTCATGTTTGCATAGTTCTCGAACCCGCAAGGTCTACACACTTAAGTTTCGGTGACGATATAAGCTATAGGGACTATATGTTCGGTCATGTGATATATTGGATGTATGAGATGATCATGTTGTAATAGTTAATATCTACTTGCACGTTGATGGTACGGCAACCGGCAGGAGCCATAGGGTTGTATTTAAACTAATGTTTGTGCTTGTAGATGCGTTTACTATATTGCTAGGATGTAGCTTTAGTAGTAATAGCATGAGTAGCACGACAACCCCGATGGCGACACGTTGATGGAGATCATGGTGTGGCGCTGGTGACGAAGAAGATCGTGCCGGTGCTTTGGTGATGGACATCAAGAAGCACGTGATGATGGCCATATCAGGTCACTTATGAATTGCATGTGATGTTAATCCTTTTATGCACCTTATTTTGCTTAGAACGACGGTAGCATTATGAGGTGATCTCTCACTAAAATTTGAAGACGAAGTTGTGTTCTCCCCGACTGTGCGCCGTTGCTACAGTTCGTCGTTTCCAGACACCACGTGATGATCGGGTGTGATAGACTCAACGTTCACATACAACGGGTGCAAAACAGTTGCACACGCGGAACACTCGGGTTAAGCTTGACGAGCCTAGCATGTGCAGACATGGCCTCGGGACACATGAGACCGAAAGGTCAATCATGAATCATGTAGTTGATATGATTAGCATAGGGATGCTTACCACTGAAACTATCCTCAACTCACGTGATGATCGGACTTGAGCTGGTGGAATTGGATCATGAACCACTCAAATGACTAGAGAGATGTACTTTTTGAGTGGGAGTTTAGCAAGCAATTTGATTAAGTTAAACCCTAATTATCTTGAACATAGTCTAAGTCCACTTTGAATATATTTGTGTTGTAGATCATGTCTCACGCGACAGTCACCCTGAATTTTAATACGTTCCTAGAGAAAACTAAGTTGAAAGATGATGGAAGCAACTTTGTAGACTGGGCTCGTAATCTTAAGTTGCTCCTGCAAGCTGGGAAGAAGGATTATGTCCTTAATGCTGCGCTAGGAGATGAACCACCCGCTACGGTTGACCAAGATGTTAAGAACGCTTGGTTAACACGTAAGGAGAACTACTCAGTAGTTCAATGTGCAGTCTTATATGGCTTAGAGCCGGGACTTCAACATCGCTTTGAGCGTCATGGAGCATATGAGATGTTCCAGGAATTGAAGTTTATCTTTCATAAGAACGCCTGTATCGAGAGGTATGAGACCTCCGATAAATTCTATGCTTGCAAGATGGAGGAGAATTCGTTTTTCAGTGAACATGTGCTCAAAATGTCTGGATACTCAAACCGTCTAGCTGAGTTGGGGATTGAACTCCCGCAAGAGGCTATCACTGACAGAATTCTTCAATCACTGCCGCCAAGCTATAAGGGCTTTGTGTTGAACTACAACATGCAAGGGGTGAACAAGTCACCCGGCGAGTTGTTCGCGATGCTGAAAGTCGCAGAGTCAGAACTCCGTAACGAGCATCAAGTGTTGATGGTGAATAAGACAACTAGTTTCGAGAGAAACGACAAAGGAAAGAAGGGTAGTTCGAAGAAGAGTGGCAAGCCTGTTTCCAATCCGACGAAGAAACCCAAAGCTGGACCTAAGCCTGAAACGGAGTGCTATTATTGCAAGGGTATGGGTCACTCGAAGCGCAACTGCCCCAAGTATCTAGCTGATAAGAAGGCGGCCAAAGAAAAATCAGGTATATTTGATATACATGTTATTGATGTGTACTTAACCAGCTCTCGTAGTAGTGCCTGGGTATTCGATACCGGTTCTGTTGCTCATATTTGCAACTCGAAACAGGAACTGCGGAATAAGCGAAGGCTGACGAAGGATGAAGTGACGATGCGCGTGGAAAATGGTTCCAAGGTTGATGCAATCGCCGTCGGCACAGTTTCACTTCAGTTACCATCAGGATTAGTTATGAACTTAAATAATTGTTATTTAGTGCATGCGTTAAGCATGAACATTATATCTGGATCTTGTTTATTGCGAGACGGTTACTCGTTTAAGTCAGAGAATAATGGTTGTTCTATTTCTATGAGTAATATCTTTTATGGTCATGCACCCAATGTGAGAGGATTGTTCATATTGAATCTTGATAGTGATAATACACATATACATAACATTGAGACCAAAAGAATTAGAGTTAACAATGATAGCGCCATGTTTTTATGACACTGCCGTTTAGGTCATATTGGTGTAAAGCGCATGAAGAAACTCCATGCCGATGAACTTTTGGAATCACCTGATTTTGATTCACTTGACACGTGCGAACCATGCCTCATGGGCAAGATGACTAAAACTCCGTTCCCCGAAACAATGGGGCGTCCAAGTGACTTGCTGGAAATCATACATACCAATGTGTGTAGTCCGATGAGTGTGGAGGCGCACGGCGGATATCATTATTTTCTCACCTTCACTAACGATTTGAGTAGATATGGTTATGTCTACTTGATGAAACACAAGTCTGAAACATTTGAAAAGTTCAAGCAATTTCAGAGTGAAGTTGAAAATCATCGTAACAAGAAGATCAAGTTCCTACGGTCTGATCGTGGGGGTGACTATGTGAGTTTCGAGTTTGGTGCTCACTTAAGACAATGTGGAATTGTTTCACAGTTGACACCGTCTGGAACACCACAGCGTAATGGTGTGCCTGAACGTCGTAATTGTACTTTATTAGAGATGGTGCGATCTATGATGTCTCTAACCAATTTGTCGTTATCGTTTTGGGGCTATGCATTAGAAACAGCTGCATTCACTTTAAATAGGGCACCATCAAAATCCGTTGAGACGACACCATACGAACTGTGGTATGGCAAAAGACCAAAGTTGTCGTTTATTAAAGTTTGGGGATGTGATGCTTATGTCAAAATGCTTCAGCCTGAAAAGCTCGAACCCAAAGCGGAAAAGTGCGTCTTCATAGGTTACCCAAAAGAGACAGTTGGGTACACCTTCTATCTCAATTCCGAGGGCAAAGTGTTTGTTGCTAAAAACGGAGCTTTTCTCGAGAAGGAGTTTCTCTCGAGAGAATTGAGTGGGAGGAAGATAGAACTTGATGAGGTTATCGAACCTCTCATCCCTCTGGATGGTGGCGCAAGGCAAGGGGAAACCCCTGTAGTTGTGATGCCGGTTGAGGAGGAAGTGATCATGAAACTCCAGATCAAGTTCCTGTCGAACCTCGCAGGTCGACGAGACCGCGTACTACTCCAGAGTGGTACGGTAATCCCGTCTTATCAATTATGTTATTAGACAACAATGAGCCTGCGAATTATGAAGAAGCAATGGTGGGCCCGGATTCCAACAAATGGCTGGAGGCTATGAAGTCCGAGATAGGTTCTATGTATGAAAACAAAATGTGGACTTTGGAAGTACTACCTGAAGGCCGCAAGGATATTCAGAACAAATGGATCTTTAAGAAGAAGACGGACGCTGATGGTAATGTGACCGTTTATAAAGCTCGACTTGTGGCAAAGGGTTTTTCACAAGTTCAAGGAGTTGACTACAATGAGACGTTCTCACCCGTAGCGATGCTTAAGTCCGTCAGAATCATGTTAGCAATAGCTGCATTTTTCGATTATGAAATCTGGCACATGGATGTCAAAACGGCGTTCCTTAACGGTTTCCTTAAGGAAGAGTTGTATATGATGCAACCCGAAGGTTTTGTCGATCCTAAAAATGCTAACAAAGTGTGCAAGCTCCAGCGATCCATTTATGGACTGGTGCAAGCATCTCGGAGTTGGAATAAACGCTTTGATGAGGTGATCAAAGCATTTGGGTTTATACAAGTGGTTGGAGAATCTTGTATTTAAAAGAAAGTGAGTGGGGGCTCTGTGGCGTTTCTAATATTATATGTGGATGACATATTGCTGATTGGAAACAACGTGGAGTTTTTGGAGAGCATAAAGGATTACTTGAATAAAAGTTTCTCTATGAAGGACCTAGGAGAAGCTGTTTACATTCTAGGCATTAAGATCTATAGGGATAGATCGAAACGCCTGATAGGACTTTCACAAAGTACATACCTTGATAAAGTTTTGAAGAGGTTCAAAATGGAACAGTCCAAGAAGGGGTTCTTGCCAGTTTTACAAGGTACGAGCTTGAGTAAGACTCAGTGCCCAGCAAGTGATAAAGATAGAGAGCATATGAGCACCGTCCCCTATGCTTCAGCCATAGGATCTATCATGTATGCAATGTTGTGCACTAGACCGGACGTTAGCCTCGCCATAAGTATGGCAGGCAGGTTCCAGAGTAATCCAGGAGTGGATCACTGGACGGCGGTCAAGAATATCCTAAAGTACCTGAAAAGGACTAAGGAGATGTTTCTCGTGTATGGACGTGACGAAGAGCTCGCCGTAAAAGGTTAGGTCGATGCAAGCTTTGACACAGATATGGACGACTCTAAGTCACAGACCGGATACGTATTTATTGTTAACGGGGGTGCGGTAAGCTCGTGGAGTTCCAAGCAAAGCGTCGTAGCTGATTCTACATGTGAAGCAGAGTACATGGCTGCCTCGGAGGCGGCTAAGGAGGGTGTCTAGATGAAGCAGTTCATGACGGATCTTGGAGTGGTGCCGAGCGCACTAAATCCAATAAGCCTGTTTTGTGACAACACGGGTGCCATTTCCTTAGCAAAGGAACCACGGTTTCACAAGAAGATCAGACACATCAAACGACGCTTCAACCTCATCCGCGACTACGTCGAAGGGGAGGACGTAAATATATGCAAAGTGCACACGGATCTGAATGTGGCAGACCCGCTGACTAAACCTCTTCCATGGGCAAAGCGTGATCAACACCAGAACTGTATGGGTGTTAGATTTATTACAATGTAATTCGCATGGTGATGTGAGGGCTAGATTATTGACTCTAGTGCAAGTGGGAGACTGTTGGAATTATGCCCTAGAGGCAATGATAAATAAGTTATTATTATAATTCCTGTATCAAGATAATCGTTTATTATCCATGCTATAATTGTATTGAATGAAGACTTAGATACATGTGTGGATACATAGACAAAACACTATCCCTAGCAAAGCCTCTAGTTGGCTAGCCAGTTGATCAAGGATAGTCAGGGTCTTCTGATTATGTACAAGGTGTTGTTGCTTGATAACTGGATCACATCATTGTGAGAATCATGTGATGGATTAGACCCAAACTAATAGACGTAGCATGTTGATCGTGTCATTTTGTTGCTACTGTTTTCTGCGTGTCAAGTATTTGTTCCTATGACCATGAGATCATATAACTCACTGACACCGGAGGAATGCTTTGTGTGTATCAAACGTCACAGCGTAACTGGGTGACTATAAAGATGCTCTACAAGTATCTCCGAAGGTGTTCATTGAGTTAGTATGGATAGATACTGGGATTTGTCACTCGGTGTGACGGAGAGGTATCTCGGGGCCCACTCGGTAATACAACATCACATACATGCCTTGCAAGCAATGTGACTTAGTGTAAGTCACGGGATCTTGTATTACTGAACGAGTAAAGAGACTTGCCGGTAAACGAGATTGAAATAGGTATGCGGATACTGACGATCGAATCTCGGGCAAGTAACATACCGAAGGACAAACGGAATGACATACGGGATTATATGAATCCTTGGCACTGAGGTTCAAACAATAAGATCTTCATAGTATATGTAGGATCCAATATGGGCATCCAGGTCCCGCTATTGGATATTGACCGAGGAGTCCCTCGGGTCATGTCTACATAGTTCTCGAACCCGCAGGGTCTGCACACTTAAGGTTCGACGTTCTTTTATGCGTATTTGAGTTATATGGTTGGTTACCGAATGTTGTTCGGAGTCTCGGATGAGATCACGGACGTCACGAGGGTTTCCGGAATGGTCTGGAGACGAATATTGATATATAGGATGACCTCATTTGATTACCGGAAGGTTTTCGGAATAACCGGGAATGTACCGGGAATGACGAATGGGTTCCGGATGTTCACTGTGGGGGCAGCCCACCCCGGGGAAGCCCATAGGCCTTAGGGGTGCCGCACCAGCCCTTAGTGGGCTGGTGGGCAAGCCCAAGAGGGGCCCTCCGCATGATAAGAAGAAATCAAAGAGAAAATAAAAAAAAAAGGGGAAGTGGGAAGGAAGGGAAGGACTCCACCTTCCAATCCTAGTTGGACCAGGATTGGAGGAGGAATCCTCCTCCCCCCTTCGGCCGACCCCCTTGGGGCTCCTTGAGCCTCAAGGCAAGGCCCCTCCCCTCCCGCCTATATATACGGAGGTATTAGGGCTGATTTGAGACAACTTTGCCACGGCAGCCCGACCACATACCTCCACAGTTTTTCCTCTAGATCACGTTTCTGCGGAGCTCGGGCGGAGCCCTGCTGAGGTTAGATCACCACCAACCTCCGGAGCGCCGTCACGCTGCCAGAGAACTCATCTACCTCTCCGTCTCTCTTGCTAGATCAAGAAGGCCGAGATCATCGTCGAGCTGTACTTGTGCTGAACGCGGAGGTGCCGTCCGTTCGGCACTAGATCGGAGCGGATCGTGGGATGGATCGCGGGACGGTTCGTGGGACGGTTCGCGGGGCGGATCGAGGGACGTGAGGACATTCCACTACATCAACCGCGTTTATTAACGCTTCTGATGTGCGATCTACAAGGGTACGTAGATCTGAAATCCCCCTCGTAGATGGACATCACCATGATAGGTCTTCGTGCGCGTAGGAATTTTTTTGTTTCCCATACGACGTTCCCCAACAATGGCACCATTGATCGTTATAAGGCAAGACTGGTAGCTAAGGGGTTTAAGCAATGCTATGGCATTGATTACGAGGACACTTTCAGCCCTGTTGTTAAAGCTACTTTTATTCGTCTAGTTTTATCCTTTGTTGTTTCCAAGGGATGGAGTCTTCGACGGCTAGATGTGCAGAATGTGTTTCTTCATGGTGTTCTGGAACAGGAAGTGTATATGAAGCAACCTCCTGGGTCTGATTATAAGAATTCACCAGTTCATGTCTGTAAGCTTGATAAAGCCTTGTATGGACTGAAACACACTCCCAGAGCATGGTACTCTCGCCTCAGTGCAAATATGCAGCAGCTTGGGTTTGTGCCATCAAAATCTGACACATCCTTGTTTATTTATAACAAGTTCAAGACATCCATATTTGTTCTCATATATGTTGATGATATTGCTCGTTTGCTTAAGGATGCAATTGCTCGTTTGCTTAAGGATTTAAGTTCAGAATTTGCTCTAAAGGATCTAGGGGACTTGCATTTCTTCTTCGGAATTGAGCTAAAGAAAATCAAGGATGGTATTCATCTCTCCCAAGAAAAATATGCAAATGATTTGTTAAATAGAGTTGGCATGAAGGATTGCAAGTCGTCACCTACACCTTTGTCCAGTTCAGAGTCATTGACTCTAACTCAAGGAGAACTCCTGAATCAGGGAGATAATACCAGTTATAGGAGTATTGTTGGTGCCCTTCAGTATTTGTCTCTGACTCGGCCTGATATATCATTTGCAGTAAACAAGGTTTGTCAGTTTTGCATGCACCCACCACTGCACATTGGACAGCAGCAAAGCCCATTCTCAAGTATGTGAAGAATATGACCAGTCTCGGTTTAGCTTTCAGAAAATCTTCATCTACTCGTATTAGTGCCTTTTCCGATGCGGATTGGGTCGGTTGTCTTTATGATAGAAGATCCACTGGTGGGTTTGCAATTTTTTATGGCCAAACTTAATTTCATGGTGTGCTAAGAAAAAAGCAATTGTCTCAAGGTCAAGTACAAAGTCAAAATATAAAGCATTAGCAAATGCAACAACTGAGGTGATTTGGTTGCGGTCTATTTTGAAGGAACTTGAAATTCAACAAGCTTTGCCTCCTTGTCTTTGGTGTGATAATCTAGGTGCTACACACTTGTCTGCTAACACAGTGTTTCATGCCAGGACTAAGCATATTGAAATAGATTTTCACTTCGTCACAAAACGAGTTGCAAACAAGCAGTTAGAAATCAGATTTATCCCCTCCAAGGATCAACTTGCAGATGGGTTTACAAAAGCATTGACAGCTAGAGGCTTTGAAGAGTTCAAATGTAATCTCAACTTGCGGCGCAGTTGTGATTAAGGGAGGATATTGAACGTAACATAATGTGACAGCAGTCATGGTTGATCTCCTCCTCTTCTCTCTGTTTAACCTAGCTTGTGTTCCAAGGATAGCTAGAGATATAGATAGAGTTTGTTGTAGTTTAAAGTAGTTTGAGATTCTATATCTTCTTGTGTTTCTACTCAATCCGAACATTGAAATCATACCGAGAGGTTCTCTCGTTCTATCAATATAAACCTGCAGGCTCTCCTCTGGAGGGTTGAGACGCTTCATCATATTTCACAACAACAACCCTGAACAAATCTGCAAGAATGTCTAAATAAAGTTCCTCATCTCTCCGGCCTTTACAAGTCCTGTTTTGTTACACGTTGTATACAGAAACACATCCAACGAGTTGCACAGTGAGTAGCCCAAAAGTTCCTGAAGCCTGTAACGATATTAACTTTCCTACTTGTACTTTGTTACGCGGTCTTCGTCTACATGACGTGACTCCCTCGGTTCCATCCAGCCACGAGATCGGGGGGTCGCGACTTCCGGTGAAAACCGCGTCGACCTCGGTCATGGAGGACGATGGCGGCGTCTAGGACGTCGTTACCAGCCCATGGCATCGTTGTTGCAGGTCGTGGCACCACACTCGTGATGCTCCGAGGGAAACCTTAGATCTGGATCTACCGGTCGGATGATGATGGCATCTTCGATGTGGATTCCCTCATGAGGGCATCGTTTTGGAGTACGTGCTGGGTGAACGGGACAAGAGGAGGAGCGGTGTTTGTTCTACCGTGAGCCATACGGTGTAGCCCGGCGGCATGGTGCTGCGGTGGTTCGTCGATAGACACGTGTAGGCGGATACATGCAGGATGGTGGCGCTGTCTGGCGCCGTGGTGGCGTCGACGGCAGACCTCGCAAGGATGATGCGTTTGTTCTAGCTCTGGAGAGGGTACGGTGGTAGATGGTGGAGGCGGCCTCTGCGCCGGACCAGTTTGGGATCCAGTCTCAGTGGTGGTTGGGCTGGAGCATCAGACTATAGATGTTAGGATTTGGTGCGATATCTGTTTGGTATTTGGCCTGGATATTCAGCACACCTTCATCAAGGAATAGGAGTAGCAACATGTGTTGCCTAGATGGTGGCTTCAAGCTAACTGATGTATTACGTTGTATGGTCTCTGTGAATAATTAATAAAATGGTTGTATGCATCGTCTAGATGCAGAGGCCGGGGGTATATCCTCCTTTTCTAAAAATAATAATAATAATAATTGTTACGCTCATGCCAAAAAGAAAATGTATGTACGACATGATTGACCACAATCTGTATAGATCATTCCGTGCTTATTATTTAGTTCAAACATACAACTTATTGGTCACATTTGTATTGCTTGGTATCACCAACACGTACGACAGGTACGTACGATCTCATCACATGTCACGACTAAATATCTCGTATCAGCTAGATGTAACTGACACCCGTCGCGACTTGAGAGACATTGGAATAAAACTTGGCATCACTTGGCCTTTCTCGAACGATCGAGGAAGTGATGCAAATCCTCTTTCTCCTGGTTCTGCTTCATATTCCCTTCTGGTTGTTATTGATGTTAATGATCTGATTGATTGAGGAATCCAGATTGACAACGTTGTGCTTGCGCTTGAACTCGCCGACGGTTAGGGTGCGGTAGCGTGGCGGGTTGTCCTCGCTGACGAACTCCTCCGCAGGGCCGACGACGCAGTCGTCTGCCGGCACAATGAACGAGGCCACTGACAGCCGGGGCTCGGCAAAGTTGGTGGCCGCGCGGTGCTCGACAGCCTTCAGATACCCGTTGGTCACGACCTGCATGCATGAATATAGTGTGTATATACGTGCAAAACCAAGAAATGAGCAATCTGAATTATATTATTACTGGATATTCAATACTAGTAATTACACTTAACGACGATGCAAAAAAGTCACCTCGAGCTGTAGGCCGAAGTTGATAACCAAGGAGTTTGGCACGGGCTGGACCTTGATCCAGCCGCCCTTGTAGGCGATCTCGAGGCCAGGAACGGCCCCGGGGAGGAGGACGGTCATAAGGTCCCGGTCACAGTGTGGCGGCAGGCCCAACGTCCTGCTCGGGTTCGGGCTAGGCGGGTAGTAGTTGATATCGACGACCACGCGGCCTCCGCTGATGTCCCCGACAAAGAAGTCTGGCCGGAGTCCCAGTCCCTCGCACAGCAGCCGCAGGATCTCCATGGCCACGCCTCTTGCCAACGAGGTGTAGTTCCCAACAACCTCCCTGCAGATTAGAATCGAAGGCGCAAAGATCAGTTGACATGAAAGCAAGCCATTCGATTCGTCGGCCTAAATGGTTGCAGCTTAATTATTATTACCGGAGCATCTGTGGCTTGTGGGGCCAGTCCTTGGTGTCGCCCGAAGGCAAGGGGTAGAGGAGTTCGAGGACGTCAATCCAGTACTTCTCGCCTAGGGTCTCGAAGGCGGAGCCGCAGAAGAGCTTGTTGCGTTCGCTTCTGTCTTCAGAGAAGAACTCCGCCTTGTCCTCCGCAGGCATATCGAAGAACTCATGGCACACCGCGTACATTTCATGCAGCATCGGCTCGGAGATGCCATGGTTGACCACCTGCATGCAATGCAATACTACCAGTTGGTCGGTCAATTCCGATAATTCAAGCAGGTGGATTGGTTATTTTATTTTAATTTTTTTTTAAAGGTGGGATTTTGTTATTGTTGATGAGATGGATCCATCGAGAGCGAGCAACTAGCCTGGATGAAGCCGTACTCCTTGCCAGAGTCGAGGATGGCTTGGCGGACCTCGTCGCGGCCGCGGGACATGTCGATGATGGGCAGGGAGACATCGGTGGTGGCTGGGTGGAGTCGATCTGCCGGCAATAGGAAGGAGTCTGGAATCGACGACGCGTGCACCGGGGTCAGGTTCATCACCTTCGCCATGGATGATCCAAGAGAGCTAGTTAGCTAGCTAGAGGATGAGAGCAAAGAAGAGTGCGTAGGTGCTTGGATTGGTCGCTCGATCGTGTTATAATCCTCCGGCCAGCCGTGTTTTGTAGTCGTGGGATGCTCTGGGCAGCAAGAAGCATGCTTGATGATAGCATCTCCTATTCCTATTTTGGGTGTCTGATCAAATCATGCGTTTGTTAGTGATTAATAAAATGAGAGCGAGAGTGGGAGTGACAGCGTGAAACTTGCCGTTCAAATCGTCCTCGTCGTCTAGTATGGATTGTTATTATATATACTGTAATATACTAGACGGATGCATGGCCTCTCGGTTGATTATTAGATTATAAAAGTCCAGAATGAGTCGGTTAATCCTTTCCATGTGCTACTTCGGGTAGGTGTGGAGTCCAAGTTAGTCCATGTTGCTTTTGTAATTGGGTCCTAGCTAGCCTGTTTAGGTCAAATTGTCCGGCTAGTTTTGCTAGTCATAGTCCAAGTTATTTATTCATTTTTATCAATGAGGGTCAAAGTTAACTGGCCCGAGACTCCACTGCAATGTATTTGGTGCTCCTTCCGTCACTATTTAGAAGACACGGTTAAATTTACGTGCATTTCCATGATAGACAAGATTATTTAGGGTGCATTTCATTACTCATAGCAGCTAATTATAGTACTCTGTTATACTACTTTATATGTATGCGTAGTGTGACTGCTATTTTTTAGTCCATCTCATAACTAATCAATAACCATCTAGGTTCTAGATAATTTCCAAGCATGCCTTTTAAACCGTGACGGAGAGAATACCTCCGATTGCCCGGGGTGCCCCAACACCTCCTCGTAGGAACCGCCGTCCCACGCGGGAGGGAATCACAAGCCTGTTTTATTGTATTTCTTTTTTCATGTTTTTCTTTTTATTATTTGTGTTCCTTTTTACTATTGAATATTAAACAAAACAAGTATTTTTTAAGACACTATTCAAAAACACATTAAAAATGTTGAATATGTATTTAAAAATGCTTAATAAGTATTAACAAATGTTGAATAAGATTTTATGAAATGTTAATCAAATATTTGAAAAATGTAGTTCCAGTATTTAAAAAATGTCGGCTAAGTATTACAAATGTTGAATAAGTATTTAGAAATAAATAGAAAAATTATTTAAAATTTTTAATTAGTATTAAAATATTGGGCAATTAAATAAGCGTTTGGACATTGTTGAATATATATACAAAAAATGTTGACCTTTTATTAAATAAATGTTTTTAACGTACATGAAAATTCAGATTGAAAAGAAAAACAAACGTAAGAAAAAACAAAAAATAAGAATAAAAAAGGAAACCAAACAAAGAATGGAGAAGAAATATGAAAACCAAAAAAAAGGAGAAGAAAAAAGAAAACCCTGTCAAGAAACAAAAGAAGATAAAAAAACAGAAAAAAACCGTGAAAACCAATGCGAAAAACGGTGAAATGGAGAAACAAACAAAGAAAATCTATGAAAAAACAAGAAAAAACAAAAACGTAAACCTGAAAAACTAAGATGGTCTTAGCCTCCAAAACCGCAGTCCATGATTCCACAGGTCTTCTATTTCAACACGGTTTGCATGAAGATTTATTAAGTACAAAGAAACAGACAGGTCATCTTCAATTTCGTCACCAATCCTGATTTTGCTGAGGTGTTTATCCCCAATCCGGATCAGTACTGGTAAGAAAGAAAGAAGGATAATGCATTATTGATTAAGATTGCATCCTAGATAGTATTTCTTTTAAATGGTTAACAGGTAAATAAAACCATATTTAGATTGCACATATTTCTCTAATCAAATTTCATATATAACATGTTAAATTTCAAGTTGCGGTTTAGAAGATACGAGCAATTTTTTTTAAATGATATGTACTATGAGTTTAATGGCAAAAATATCAGGTTTTTTATTAATTAACATGACAGACTAAGAATACCTATTTCAATTTATTATTAATAATTTAAATGATTAACAAGTAAAATAACATGATATTCAGATTCTACATATTTTCCTAATCAAATTATATATATAACATGTTAAATTTTGAGTTCCAGTTTAGAAGATATGAATATTTGAGAAAAACATTTGATATATACTGCAGATTTAATGTTAAAAATAACGGGTGGCTTATATAAAATAGCATGACGGACTAAGAATACATATTTACTCTATTAGTAGCTATAGATTTTTTTTCACCTGTTTGTTTCCATTATTTCTTTCTTTTTTACTATTGAATATTAAACAAGCAAGTGTTTTTAAAAACACTATTAAAAAAATTGAAAAATGTTGAATAACTATCTAATAAAGTTGAATAAGTATTAAAAATGTTGAATAAGAATTTATAAAATATTTAAAAAGTAAGTAATATGTTGAATAAGTATTTAAAATGTTTATTAAGTATTCGAAAACTGTTGGCTAAGTATTAAAAATGTTGAATGAGTATTTCAAAATGTACAAATGGTATTTAAAAATGCTGAATAATTACTAAAATATTGAGCAATTCAATAAGCGTTTGGACATTGTTGAATGTATATACAAAAAATGTTGATCTCTTATTAAAGAAATGTTTTTGGTGTATACGAAAATTCAGATTGAAAAACAAATGAAAATGAGAAAAAAAAGAATAAAAAGAAAATCAAACAAAGAATGGAGAAGAAATAAGAAACCAAAAAAAACAAAAAAAACCTGTCAAGAATCAAAAACAAAAAATAAAAAACCGTGAAAAGCATGGGAAAATGGTGAAATGGAAAAACAAACAAAGATAATCGGTAAAAAAAACCCTAAAAACAGACACATAAACCTGAAAAGATAGTGGATATCCGGCTTTTCTACTTCATCTAGTATTAGTAGTACAACCAAGCAACCAAGAGAGGTTGGGATCAAAACCCACATACGACATTTCTTCCTCTCCTTTATTTCATTTAATTACACTAACAAGCCGGCCCGTTAGCGTAGACCTTGTTGCGACAAATCCCGTACGTCTTGTTTAAAGCGAGAAACAGTCGCCGCGTTGTTGCCCGCTTTCAGCACCTGGGAACAACCGGTGCTCACAGTCGCGTATGGATGGGCCGGCCCGTTACGTAGACCTCAACGTGAGAAATCGTATGTCTCACTTAAAGCAATAAATAGTCGCCATGCTATTGCGTGCCTTCAGTGCCGGGGAGCAACAGACGCTCACAGCCACATCTGTGTTTTCCGGCCCAAGAACAAACAGAGCATAAAACAAATACCGTAAAAAATAGTTATCGGCAGACATAGTGTTTATGCACCTACAACTGGGTTTTTTTTTTGGTTGTCTGCTAGCAAAATCGCCATTGCCTGGGATACTAACAAAACTACATCGCAACTAGAAAGAAAAGGAGGTTCGTTGCTTGTTCGGTGCGGTATAGTAAATCTTATTCTTCTTTTCCCTACTCCCCTTTCGCTTTTGAACCTTCTTTTTTCTTTGCCTTATTCTTAACATCCACGCTATAGTGTTATTTTCAACAAGAGATCTTCTAGCCTATCTATTTTCGATTAAAAAAAATAGCATGCTATATTGCTGCTAATAGCACACTATAGCGTGTAAAAAATCGTCTAGCTAAATTGATCATATAATGTCTCATCAATAGCATACTATAACGCATTAAAGGCTGCTAATAGCATATTTTTAAATACAGCCCTATTTTGTATAGCATATTATTCTTTTTCTTGTTATTCTCTACTACAACTGAAACTCGTTGTTCAGCCACCAAACCGCGGGCCAATCAAATTCAGAACGTTCGGTGATGGATTCCAAACAGTAGACATGTAGAAGAGCGGCAACGGCAGCATTGTGTTACCGGGAGAACAGATGAACATCGCTATGGATCAATATGGACAAAAATATATGAGTGTGTTTGGTAGCCCGCATTAGGCAAAATCAGGCCCACGTGGGTGAAATTGACATATTTGGTTGCCTAGCCTACATCTGCTTTTCGGTGAATACGAAACTTAAAGCACCCCGGGGCTACCCGTAAGAATGGACGAATTGGTGACTTTTGGCGAGCTCCGCTCGTTCCTGCCATGTGTGCCCCTTTGCTGCACGCCTCGGAAAGCACGGGAGACGGATGAGAAGTCTCATAACTCCTCTCCCTCTTTCGTGTCAGCGCCCACTATCCATTCGCAATGCTTGTTGGAAATATGCCCTAGAGGCAATAATAAAAGTAATAATTATTATTATATATTCTTGTTCAAGATAATCGTTTATTATTCATCCTAGAATTTTATTGACTGGAAACTTAAATACATGTGTGAATATATAGACAACACATTGTCCCTACTAAGCCTCTGATGGACTAGCTCGTTGATCAAAGATGGTCAAGGTTTCCTGACCACAGACATGAGTTGTCATTTGATAACGGGATCACATCATTAGGATAATGATGTGATGGACAAGACCCAAACTATAAACATAGCATATGATCGTGTTAGTTTACTGCTACTGTTTTCTGCATGTCAAGTATTTGTTTCTATGACTATGAGATCCTACAACTCCCGGGCACCGGAAGAATGCCTTGTGTGTATCAAACAATGCAACGTAAATGGGTGACTATAAAGGTGCTCTACAGGTATCTGCGAGGGTGTCTGTTTGGTTGGCGTGAATCGAGAATGAGATTTGTCTCTCCGTATGACGAAGAGGTATCTCTGGGCCCACTCGGTAATACAACACCATAATGAGCTTGCAAGCAATGTGACTAAGGAGTTGGTCACGGGATCTTGTATTACGGAACGAGTAAAGATACTTGCCGGTAAGGAGATTGAGCTAGGTATGGAGATACCGACGATCGAATCTCGGGCAAGTAACATATCGATGGACAAAGTGAACAACATACGGGATTGATTGAATCCTTGACATTGAGGTTTGACCGATGAAAGATCTTCGTAGAATATGTAGGAACCAATATGGACATCCAGGTCCCGCTATTGGTTATTAAACGGTTAGTGTCTCGGTCATGTTTGCATAGTTCTCGAACCCGCAGGGTCTACACACTTAAGGTTCGGTGACGATATAAGCATAATTGAGTCATAGTGTTGGTGACCGAAGGTTGTTTGGAGTCCAGGATGAGATCCCGGACATGACAAGGAACTCTGGAATAGCCCGGAGGTGAAGATTGATATATAGGATGAAGGTCATCAGAGTCCGGAAGTGTTCCGAGGTGTACCGAGGGAATCACGGAGTGCCGAAAGGGGTTTCGGGAGGCCTCGGCAATTGTTGGGGGGCTAATGGGCCAAGGAGAGGGGGCACCGCAGCCCACCAGGGGCTGGGCGCAGCCCCTCTCCCCAATTCACTTAGGCCGAAGGGGGTGGGCCTCCTTGGGTACCGCCAGTACAACTTGTGCGGCAAGGCACCCAAGTGGGGGGGCACCCTAACCCTAGCCGCCGCCTGCCCCCTCCCTTGGTCGTCGGCCCCTTGGGGGTAACCCTAGGGCGCCCTCTGATACGTCTCAAACGTATCTATAATTTTTTATGGATTCACGATGTTATCTTGTCAACTTTGGATGTTTTGTTTACCTTTTATATCTTTTTTTGAGACTAACTTATTAACTCAGTGCTAAGTGCGAGTTCCTGTTTTTTTTCTGCGTTTTTGACTCTTTTCAGATCTGATTTTGGAACGGAGTCCAAACGGAATAAAATCCCCAAAATGGTTTTTTCCAGAACGGAAGAAGATTAGGAGGCTTGAGGGCCAAGCAAGTGGGCCCACGGGGAGCCCACAAGCCATGTTGCCGCGGCCAGGGGGGAGGCCGCGGCAACCAAGCTTGTGGCCTCCCTGGCGCTCCCCTGCCCTAGGTATTTGGCCTATATATTCCCTAAAAATCCAGAAAAAAATCAGGGCATCCACGAAAACACTTTTCCGCCGCGGCAAGCTTCCGTTTCCACGAGATCTCATCTGGAGACCCTTCCCGGTGCCCTGTCGGAGGGGACTTTGGAGTTGGAGGGCTTCTTCATCAACATCATCGCCCCTACAATGACCCGTGAGTAGTTCACTTCAGACCTACGGGTCTGTAGTTAGTAGCTAGATGGCGTCTTCTCTCTCTTGGATCTTCAATACAAAGTTCTCCATGATCTTCATGGAGATCTATCCGATGTAATCCTCTTTGGTGGTGTGTTTTTCGAGATCCGATGAATTGTGGATTTGTGATCAGATTATCTATGATATATATTTGAGTCTTTGTTGGTTTCTTATATGCATGATTTGATATCCTTGTAAGTATCTCCGAGTCTTGGGTTTTGTTTGGCCAACTAGATCTATGATTCTTGCAATGGGAGAAGTTCTTGGTTTTTGGTTCTTACCGTGTGGTGACCTTTCCCAGTGATAGTAGGGGCAGCAAGGCACACATCGTGTAGTTGCCATCAAGGGTAACAAGGTGGGATTTGTCGTAGATATGAGATTGTCCATCTACATCATGTCATCTTGCTTAAGGTGTTACTCTGTTCTTTTGGACTTAATACACTAGATGCATCTGGATAGCGGTCGACGTGTGGAGTAATAGTAGTAGATGCAGAAAGTATCGGTCTACTTGTTTTGGACGTGATGCCTATAGATATAATCATTGCCATAGATGACGTCATGACTTTGCGCGGTTCTATCAATTGCTCGACAGTAATTCGTTCACCCACCGTCTACTTGCTTTCATGAGAGAAGCCACTAGTAAACACTACGGCCCCCGGGTCTATTCACACCTATCGTTTACACCTCCGCTTTTACTTTGCTTTGTTACTTTGTTGCTTTCAATTCTCACTTGGCAAACAATCTATAAGGGATTGACAACCCCTTCATAGCGTTGGGAGCAAGCTTTTTGTGTTTGTGCAGGCACTTGTGATACTCCTTCACTGGATCGATACCTTGGTTCTCAAAACTAAGGGAAATACTTACCACCGCTGTGCTACATCACCCTTTCCGCTTCGAGGGAACACCAACACAAGGCTCCAAGGCCACGGGGAAATCCTTTGCATATTTGCCTAGGAAGTCCCTAAAGGCGTAGTCGTAGCAGAAGGATTCCTGGTGACGTTGCTGAGGAGAATCAAGACAAGAACAGTCTCCCGTCAGCACGTGTTTCTGGCGCCGTTGGAAGGTCTTTTGTTGCATCAGCACCCTCCCCTCTCCATTCCTCCTATATATAGAGAGGTAGAGAAGGGGCAGCCACACGACAATCTTGCCGCGTTGATGCCCCTCCTCTCCCTTGCAGTTTCTCTCCTCCATAACCCCACGGCAAAGACATGCCGAGCTGTCACCACGAACACCTCACCAGGTCGTCGTGCTGTCGGAGGACTCAGGCTGCTACTTTACCATCGCTCACTGGATCGAGGAGGTGAAGGTGTCACCAAGTTGTACGTGTGTTGAAAGCGGAGGTACCGTCTCTTCGGCACTTGATCGGTAGATCGCGGGACGGTTCGTGAATTGTTCACGAAGACGTACCACTACATCAACCGCGTTCTTGAATGCTTCCTCTTAGCAATCTACAGAAGTATGTAGATGCACTATCCCCTCTCGTATATGTTGATCTGCATAGATTGATCTTGATGAGCATAGGAAAAACTTTTGTTTCCCATGCAACGTTCCCCAACAGTGGCATCATAGGCAAGGTCTATGCGTAGATGGCATCTCGACTAGAACACAAAGGAGTTTGTGGGCGTTCATATTCATATTGCTTCCCTCCTTTGTCTTTTCCTGATTCCGCAGTATTGTTGGATGAAGCGGCCCGGACCAACTTTACTCGTCCACGTACGAGAGACCGGTTCCATCGACTCACATGCAACTTGTTGCATTAAGATGGCTGGCGGGTGTGTGTCTCTCTGATACGTCTCCAACGTATCTACTTTTCCAAACTCTTTTGCCCTTGTTTTGGACTATAATTTGCATGATTTGAATGGAACTAACCTGGACTGACGCTGTTTTCAGCAGAATTGCCTTGGTGTTATTTTTGTGCAGAAATCAAAGTTCTCCAAACGTCCTGAAAATTTACGGGGAGCAGTTTTGGAAAATATCAAAAATATCTACGCCAAGTTCCACCTCAGAGGGTGGGCCAGTGGGCCACAAGCCCCTGCTCCGCCACCACCCCCTGGTGGCGGTGGGCAGGCTTGTGGGGCCCACAGACACCTGCCGCCCCCAACTCCAGCTCTATAAGTTGTCTTTCGTCCCAGAAAAAATAAAAAGAGAAGTTTTCGTCGCGTTTTCGATACGGAGGCGCCGCCACCACCTGTTCTTCATCTGGAGGGAAGATCTGGAGTCCGTCTTGGGCTCCTGAGAGGGTAAATCGTCGCCATCGTCATCATCAACCTTCTTCCCTCTCCAATTCCATGAAGCTCTTCGTCGTTCGTGAGTAATCTATTCGTAGGCTCGCTGGGCGGTGATGAGTAGGATGAGATCTATCATGTAATCTAGTTAGTTTTGATGGGGATTGATCCCTAGTATCCACTATGTTCTGAGATTTGATGTTGCTCCTACTTTGCCATGCTTAATGCTTGTCACTAGGGCCCGAGTGCCATGATTTCAGATCTGAAATTATTATGTTGTCACCAATATATGTGTGTTTTAGATCTGATCTTGCAAGTTGTAGTTACCTACTACTCCCTCCGTCCGGAAATACTTGTCCTAGAAATGAATATAATGGATGTATCTATAACTAAAATAAGTCTAGATACATTCATCTCTAGGACAAGTATTTCCGGACGGAGGGAGTATGTGTTATGATCCGGCAACCCCGAAGTGACAATAACTGGAACCACTCCCGGTGATGATCATAGTTTGAGGAGTTCATGTGTTCACCAAGTGCTAATGCGTTGGTCCGGTTCTTTATTAAAAGGAGAACCTTAATATCCCGTAGTTTCCTTTTGGACCCCGCTGCCACGGGAGGGATGGACAATAGATGTCATGCAAGTTCTTTTTCCTAAGCACGTATGACGACACACGGAATGCATGCCTACATCACATTGACGAATGGGAGCTAGCCACATATCTCTCCGTGTTATAGCCGTTGCATGATGAATATCATCCAAACAAATCACCGACCATTGCCTACGAGTTTGTCCTACTGCTGTTACTTGTCTTGCTCTGCTACTGCTACTACTGTTGCTACTGCTGTTACTTGTCTTGCTCTACTGCTGCTACTACTGTTGCTACTACTGTCGCTCGCTACTGTTGCTACTTGCTATTGTTGTCACTACTGCTGTTCCTTGCCACTGCTATTGCTCGTTACACTGTCGTTACTCGCTACTTTGTTGTTACTACTATGCTTGCAGATACTAATCTTTCAGGTGTGGTTGAATCTGACAAATTTAGCTGCTAATACTTGAGAGTATACTCTCACCTCCTGACTGGCTTACCTACAAAATTGGGTCGAATACTCTACCCTCGAAATCTGCTGCGAACCCACGCGCTGGTGGGCCATCAACAACATTCTTCCAGTTTCATTGCCGGGGAGTGCTAGCAGCATTCTTCTGGTGTCGTTGCAGGAGAAGGTTCGTTGTCATAAGCATTCGTCTATCTAACACTAGAGATTGCAGGATCAACACTTTTTTGGAGCCATTGCCAGGGAAGCATAGCTGACGCCAGCATTTTTCTCGCGCCGTTGTTGGGGAGGTATTGCTATATTCTCTGAGTCACTTGGGATTTATATCTACTGATCACTATGAAGAATCTGAAGGATCCGAAGACCAAAGTCTTGCCCTCAACTACGAGAGGAGGTAAGGAATTGCCATCTAGCTCTGCACTTGATTCACCTTCAGTTATGAGTAAGTTTGCGACTTCACCTCCTGCTAGAAATCTTGATATGTCACATGTGCTTGATGATGCTTGTGATACTACTGCTAGAGATTCTATGCTTGATACTACTGTTAGAGATGCTATGCTTGATACTACTGATAGAGATACTATGCTTGATACTATGCCTGATACTGCTAGAGATGTTATGCTTGATACTATGCCTGATACTGCTAGAGATGCTACGCTTGATACTGCTTTGCCTGATGATGCTAGAGATACTATTTTTCCTGATGATGCTATGCTTGATACTGCTAGAGATACTCCTTTGCCTGATGTTCCACTAGGAGTGTTCCTTGATGCTCATATTGCTAGAGTTACTGCCAATGCTCGTGATGCTTCTGAAATTGCCGATGCTATTGAGATAGAACCTGCTTTTGCGCCTGCTAGATCTAGCTCTCCTAGATATGAATTGCCTGATATACCTGAGGGTTATGTTATGGAGGGAGAGATAGCTGAGGATTTTCTTGCGTGTAAGGATGCCTATGACGCTGAGAAATTAATTCTCAAGTGGAAGGAAAAATCTCGGGAAGTTAGGATGAAAAATGATCCGAAGTTTGCCACTTCGCCTATCTTTGTCACCGATAAGGATTATGAATTCTCTCTCGACCCTGAGATAATATCTCTAGTCGAATCTGATCCTTTTCACGGTTATGAGTCCGAGACGGTCATAGCCCATCTTGCCAAACTATCCGAAATAGCCAACCTTTTCACTAATGAGGAGAAGATCCGCCAGTACTATATCCTTAAGTTGTTTCCTTTCTCTCTAAAGGATGACGCTAAAGCCTGGTTCACCTCTCTTGCTCTTGGATGTGTGCGTAGTCCCCAGGAGATGGTCTATTACTTCTGTGAGAAATATTTCCCTGCTCATAAGAAGCAAGCTGCCTTGCAGTAAATATACAACTTTGCTCAACTCCAAGAAGAGAGTCTTCCACAAGCTTGGGGGAGGCTCGTCCAGCTACAGAATGCTTTGCCTGATCACCCTCTCAAGAAGAACGAGATATTTGATATCCTCTATAACGGACTTACCGATGCCTCTAGAGACCACCTAGATAGTTGTGCCGGTTGTGTTTTTAGGGAACAAACTGTAGAACAAGCTTAGACTCTACTGAATAACCTCTTGATCAACGATAATGCTTGGACTATTCCCGAACCACCTCCTAAGCCAACTCCTAAGAAAAGAGGTATTCTATTCCTCAGTCCCGAAGATATGCAAGAAGCCAAGAAATCTATGCAAGAGAAAGGCATTAAATCTGAAGATGTCAAAAATCTACCACCTATCGAAGAGATCCACGGTCGCGATAACCCGATACAGGTAGTAGAAGTGAATTCTCTGGGTAGGTTTGACGAGAGTGATATTCCTTTTGATAAACCTGCTATCCTATGCTTTGATGAATTTGACAACTTTGTTGCCAAACAACAGAGTTTCAATGATTATGTTAGCAGACATTTGGAACAAAGTACTCGTATGCTTAGCCATTTAAGTGCTTGTGTAGACAGAAATGTCAATGCTCTGAAGCTTCTGAGTAAACATGCCTCTATGATTACTACTCAAGTAGAACAAGTACTTAAAGCTCAGAATGACCTGCTCAATGAATTAAATGACAACTGTGTTAGAATCATTACTAGAGGAGGAAAAATGACTCAGGAACTTTTGTATCCTGAAGGTCATCCTAAGAGAATTGATCAAGATTCTCAAGGAATCAATGCTGATACACCTCGACATCCTAAGGAGAAGAAGAAGGATGATAGAAACCTGCATGCGAGTTCACCAAATACTGTCACACCTGAAGAACCTAATGATATTTCTGCGTCTGATGCAGAAACACAATCTGGTGATGAACATGAACCTGGTGACAATGTGGACAGTGATGTTCATAATAATGCTCAACCTAGCCATGATGAGGATGTGGAGATTGAACCTACAGTTAATCCTGATAATCCACATCCTAAGAGATACGACAAGAATGACTTTACTGCTAGGAAGCATGGTAAAGAAAGAGAGCCATGGGTTCAGAGACCTATGCCCTTTCCTCCTAAGCCATCCAAGAAAAAGGATGATAAGGACTTTGAGCGCTTCGTTGAGATGATAAGACCCGTCTTTCTGCAGATGCGGTTAACTGATATGCTCAAGATATCTCTGTATGCCAAGTACATGAAAGATATCGTGACTAATAAACGGAAGATACCAGATCTTGAGATCTCCACCATGCTTGCCAATTATACTTTCAAAGGTGGAACTCCTAAGAAACTTGGTGATCCCGGAGTGCCCACTATAACTTGCTCCATTAAAGGAAACTACATAAGAACTGCCTTATGTGACCTTGGAGCCGGTGTTAGTGTTATGCCGCTCGCTCTTTATCGTAGACTTGAATTGGATAAGTTAACACCCAATGAAATTTCTCTGCAAATGGCCGACAAATCAACTACTTTCCCTATCGGCATTTGCGAGGATGTGCATGTTGTGGTTGCTAATACCACTATCTTAACAGACTTTGTTATCTTGGATATTCCCGAGGATGATGCCATGGCTATTATCCTCGAAAGACCCTTTTTAAACACTGCAGGGACTGTTATAGATTGCAACAAAGGCAATGTCACTTTCCATGTCAATGGTAATGAGCAGACAGTGCACTTTCCAAAGAAACGATATCTAGTACATTGCATCAATGCTATCGAAAAGACTTCATCGATTCTCATTGGGAGCTTTGAATGCCCTATTCCTCGTGTCAAGATGAAGTATGATTTGCTTGTTGGGGAGATTCATATCCCCATTGAGGTGACTTAGTGGCTATTCGAAAATTCTTTGTTCTCTCTTGCAATTCGAGAAGGTTTTGTCATAAGGACTTGATCAATCCCATTGACGGATTTCTTCCGATGACCATGAAACGGATGAATCAGAGAGTCACATACCTCTGTTTTGAGTCTTCCTTTTCTGTTGCTTAGAAGAAAAATGATGGAATTAGTTTAGCTTTTCCTGTTTTCTATTTTAGCGTTCCGGAGAAAAATACCTCGAAAATAAAAGTTCTCCGATGGTCCTAAAAATTTCTGGGCCTGAGAGCTGGTCAGGGGGCCTGACCAGTGGGCCACAAGCCCCCCCCCCCACCGCCCCCTACCCCCCTGGTGGCGGGGTGCAAGCTTGTGGGGCCCACAAGCATCCCCTCCACTCACTCCAGCTCTCCGCCTCTTCTTCCACCTCCAGAAAAAATTGTTTCGCAACTCAAACACGTGTTCTTGCTCTTTTGGCTGTGATTTTCGATCTCCTTGCTCAAAGCACCATTCTCCGAACCGTTTTGGGGGAATTGTTTCGCAACTCCTTGGTAAGTGACTCCTCCATTGGTCCAATTAGTTTTTGCTCTAGTGCTTTATCCTTCGCGAATTCTTGCTACCTTGGTGACCCTGTTCTTGAGCTATAAATGTTGATTTTAGCTGGTTCCAAGTAGTTTTAGCGCGTGATACGGTCTCTAGGCACTAGTAGGAGTAGTTGCTACAAGTTGGATTGATCCTTGTTCACTTTTCTTTCGAAGTCTCTAAAAATTTCGGAATTTTTCAGAGCTAGAAAAAGGAAAAGATGAGGAGGTTCTTGAGAGGCTCTTTCAAGCCGTAACCCCAAGGAGGACGAGAAGAATCACCCCAAGTACATAGTCCCTCGAGTCACAGAAGTTCGAGCGTGCGAGTGGCCAAGTGATGAATTTTTGCGTGCCGCCGGACTTTATGAAGACTTTTATTACTTGGTGGAGAACGCAGGTCTTATTGCGTTTGTTGAAGATAAGTGCCCACAATATCTCCTCCTCACCGATATTTTCATTCAAAGCTTCAACTTTTATCCGAGGAAGAATCCTCCCATGGTAGAGTTCATGATATACGATGTCCCCCAGTGCATGACGCTACAGGATTTTTGCAATGTATGCAAATTACCTTATGTTGGGGATATCAGTGACCCTCGTCCACGAGACTTGAAAGATTTCATTGGTTCTATTGTTGTTGGATAGGAAAGAGGAGTGTCTCGCGCTAGAATTGCTAGCATACATTTTCCTGTGCTTCGGTACTTCTCACTATTTGTGGGGAAATGTTTGATTGGCCGAGGGGTGGCTGGATCACTTAGTTCTCCAGACCTTGCGGTTTTGCGCGAAGGCCTTTATAACGATAAGACTTATAGCTTGGGCACTATAGTAGCTCAACAGTTGAACCTAAACCGTTCTAAAGGAGTCGTCTATGGAGGTATCTATGCTACCCGTCTTGCCAGACACTTTGAGATACCCATTAGACTGGGAGAGGAAGGAGAGATGCTTCTCCCTGAGAGATATCTGCATTATGATAGCATGGTTCACCATGATTTTCTGGATAGAGATGCTAGTAGACGGATGATTTATAACCTGGTGTTTAGTTAGGGTACTCGAGAGACTATTACTTTGCCTGCTCCTTCTTTGTTCGATCTTCATGCAGGCAGGTACACTATTATGCCCGCGGACATCTACGCATATTGGGGCTTGGCTCAACCACAGGCGCCCGTGTCCGAGCCGCGAGTCGAGTACCAGACGCCAGTTTATCAGTGGGAGCCAGAGGAGCTCACACAGCAGTGGCATCCACAGTCTGCTCCAGAGTATCCCGGAGCTGGTTATTTCCCACCATGGGAGTAGACCAAGCTAGGCCAAAAGCCTAATCTTGGGGGAGTACGTGTTCTCACCGACTTTACATTGATGCTTATGTTTTCACTTTGTTAACCGGTGTTTACACTCTGCCACTGTACTATCCATGCTAGTTTCTTTTTGTTTTTTTGTTTTCTTGTTTTGTGTCCTTTTGAGAAAACCCAAAAAGATTTTTCTTTCTTCTTTTGCTTGTTGGGAGCTTTCCCATGTAAATAGTTTCTTTTTCTTTGTGTCAAGGTAGAAGATATTGGTTACAATGCTTAGTGGTTCTTACATGCTTACCTGTTCAGCTTTCAAAGAGCCATATTATTTTGTCTTCTCCTTTGTGTTTGCCTGCAGATTCAGCTTAGTCCAATGCGCTTATTATCGTTTTCATCTTTCGATCGTGCAAATGAAAGGAAACAATGATGATATATGATGGAGTGACTGAGACTGAAAAGCTGGTATGAACTCTATCTATTTTGTTTTTGTAAATATGACTAGCTTGTCGACCCAGATTTAGCTTTGTTGTGAGAGAACCATGTTTGCAATGACAACTTAGAGATCATAGTTTCTGATGCCATGCTTATTTAGCTGAGAGATTATAATGGTTTGTCTTGATTGCCAACATAGATTTTGAGATGACTATGATGTAGTATGATAGGATGGTATTCCCCTTTGAATGTTTCAAGTGGCTTGACTTGGCACATGTTCATGCATGTAGTTGAAACAAAATCAACATTGCCTCTATGATGTTCATGTTCATGGTGATTTATATCCTGTTCATGCTTGCCTTTAATGTTAGTCAAACTCATTGCATCTTGATGACTGTTGTCGCTCTCTAGTTGGTCACTTCCGAGTCTTTTGCTAGCCTTCACTTGTACTAAGCGGGAATGCTGCTTGTGCATTCACTTCCATAAACCCAAAAGTTTTTCCATGAGAGTCCACCATACCTACCTATTTGCGGTATCTACCTGCCGTTCCAAGTAAATTTGCATGTGCCATTCCCTAAACCTTCAAGAAATAATCTGTTTTGCATGCCCGAACCGCTCATGTGGTGACAGAGGGCTATTGGTATCTTCCATGCTAGGAGTGTTATCCTCGACATGTGTTTATTCACAGTCCTTCACGAGAAAGGGGCTGGTATTTGGGATGCCCGGTTCCACGCTTAAATCGAAAACATAACTGTAAAACAAGACTCCCCCCGGATTGATGTTAGTATGGACGGTACCCGAGGATTCGGCTAGCCGTGGAGTGTGATTGATTGGTGATGGGGGAGTTAAAACTTTACTTTTCTGTTTGGGAACCGCCTATAGCATGAGTAGCATGGAAGATATTGAGAACTCTTGGTCATTGCATTGACAATGAAAGCATGCCACCCAAAATTATTATCTCTGTTTTCAAAGCTTGAGCTCTGGCACCTCTGCAAATCAATGCTTCCCTCTGCGAAGGGCCTGTCTATTTATTTTCCTGTCGAGTCATCCTCCTCTTATATAAGCACCAATTATAGAGCACCTATGTCATTTTTATGCTTTGCTTTTGATTGATATTGAGTATGACTATGACTGGATCTTCGTTGCTATGAATTACAATGTTTGGTCAGCCCTTGATCTTTGAAAGTGCTCTGCATTTATGTTTTGCGGTCTCAGAAAGAGCTAGCGAGATACCACCTATTCATATTGCTTCATGCTTGTTTTGATTGAAGTGTTGGTATTTGAAACTCATTATTATCTCCTCATTAGCTGATTATGCCATTGATGTTAGTTTACCGTGAGACCTTTGTGTCGTTTGCTTATGTGGTTAACTTGTGATCTTGTTGAAATTTTGGTTATGAGTTAGACATAGTTGCAACAACAAGATCAAACAGAGTTTGTCAAAGTTTTTCTGTCTCTCTCAGTTTGTCAACTGAGTTGCTTGAGGACAAACAAGGTTTTAAGCTTGGGGGAGTTGATACGTCTCCAACGTATCTACTTTTCCAAACTCTTTTGCCCTTGTTTTGGACTATAATTTGGATGATTTGAATGGAACTAACCTGGACTGACGCTGTTTTCAGCAGAATTGCCTTGGTGTTATTTTTGTGCATAAATCAAAGTTCTCCAAACGTCCTGAAAATTTACGGGGAGCAGTTTTGCAATAACAAATTAGAGGCCGTCTAACTTGTTTTTGCAGGGTATGCATGTGATGTGATATGGCCAATGACATGATGTGATATGTTTGATGTATGAGATTATCATGTTGTAATAGTTAATATCGACTTGCATGTCGATGCTACGGCAACCGGCAGGAGCCATAGGGTTGTCTTTAATTATTGTATGACCTGTGTGTCACTCATTAAGCGCTATGTAATGCTTTACTTTATCGCTAAACGGTAGCAATAGTAGTACAAGCATGGTTGGCACGACAAGCTCAAAGGAAGCGCAATGATGGAGATCATGATGATGCAAATCATGGTGTGGCGCCGGTGACGATGGAGATCATGTCGGTGCTTTGGAGATGGAGATCAAAAGCACAAGATCATGGTCATATCATGTCACTTATGATTTGCCTACGATGTTAATCCTTTTATGCACCTTGTTTTGCTTAGGACGACGGTAGCATTATAAGGTGATCCCTCACTAAATTTCAAGATAAAATTGTGTTCTCCCTGAGTGTGAATCGTTGCGAAAGTTTGTCGTTTTGGGACACCACGTGATGATCGGGTGTGATAGAATCTGCGTTCACATGCAACAGGTGCAAGACAGCTTTGCACACGCGGAACACTCGGGTTAAACTTGACGGGCCTAGCATGTAAAAACATGGCCTCCGAACACAAGAGACCGAAAGGTCGAACATGAGTCATATAGTTGATATGATCGACATAAAGATGTTCACCATTGAAACCAGCTCATGTCACGTGATGATCGGACTTGGGCTGGTCGATTTAGATCATGTGTCACTCGAATGACTTGAGGGATGTAAATTTGGGTGAGAGTTTTTAGTAATATGATTAACTAAACTCATTATCTTGAACAATAGTCTAAGTAATCTTTGCAAATTTATGTTGTAGATCAATGGCTCACGCAGTAGCACCCCTGAATGTTAACGTGTTCCTAGAGAAAGCTAAGCTGAAAGATGATGGGATCAACTTTGTTGTCTCAGGATTGTCCTCACGGTTTCCAAAACGGGCTATGACCTTGATGCACCGCTAGGTGATGCACCCCCCTTCCCGGCGGCTGAAGATGTTATGAACGTCTTGCAGTCGTGTCTGGATGACTAGTCAATAGTTCAGTGTGTCGTCTTGTATGGCTTAGAACCTGGACTTCAAAGACGTTTTGAATGTCATGGAGCATATGAGATGTTCCAGGAATTGAAGTTTATGTTTGAGAAGAATGCCCGGATCGAGTGGTGAGACCTCTGATAAGTTCTATGCTTGCAAGATGGAGGAGGACGGGTATGTCAGTGAGCTTGTACTCAGAATGTCTCGGTATGCCAACCGTCTGGCTGAGTTGGGAATTGTTCTCCCGCCAAAGGCAATCACTAACAGAGTCCTTCAATCACTGTCACCTAGCTACAAAAGCTTCATGTTGAACTACAACATGTAAGGGATGAATAAATCAGTCGTCGAGCTATTTGCGATGCTGAAAGTTGCTGAGTCAGAAATCCAGAAGGAACATCAAGTGTTGATGGTCAATAAGACCACCAGTTTCAAGAAAATGGCAAGGGCAAGAAAGGTAACTTCAAGAAGAGTGGCAAAGTTGTTGCCCCTCCCGTGAAGAAACCCAAGGCTAGGCCCAAGCCAGAAACTAAGTGATATCATTGCAAGGGGACTGGTCACTGGAAGCGACACTGCCCCAAGTATCTGGCCGACAAGAAGTCGGCCAACACCAAACAAGGTATATTTGATATACATGTTATTGATGTGTACCTCACCAACTTTGTTGTAGTGCCTGGATATTTGATACCACTTCAGTTGCTCACATTTGCAACTCAAAATAGGAACTGCAAAATAGATGAAGGTTGACGAAGGATGAAGTGACGATGCGCGTGGGAAATGGTTCCAAGGTTGATGTGATCACCGTCGGCACCCTCTAACTTCGGTTACCATCGGGATTAGTGATGAACCTGAATAATTGTTATTTTGTGCCTGCGCTAAGCATGAACATTATATTTGGATCTTGTTTATTGCGAGACGGTTACTTATTTAAATTAGAGAATAATGGTTGTTCTATTTATATGAGTAATATCTTTTATGGTCATGCACCCAACGTGAGGGGTTTATTCCTATTGAATCTCGATAGTAATGACTAACCTGTTCATAACATTGATGACAAAAGATGTAGAGTTGATAATACCACTTTCTTGTGACAATGCCGCTTGGGTCATATTGGTGTAAAGCGCATGAAGAAACTCCATGGTTATGTACTTTTGGAGTCACTTGCTTTCGAATCACTTGACACATCTGAACCATGCCTCATGGACAAGATGACCAAAACTCTGTTCTCCGGAACAATAGAGCGAGCAAGTGACTTATTGGAAATCATACATATTGATGTATGCGGTCCGAGGAGCCATGAGGAGCGTGATGTATATCGTTATTTTCTCACCTTCGCCGATGACTTGAGTAGATATGGTTATATTTACTTAATGAAACACAAGTCTGAAACGTTTGAAAAGTTCAAGCAATTTCAGAGTGAAGTGGAGAATCATCATAACAGGAAGATCGAATTCGTACGATCTGATCGAGAAGGAGAATATCTGAGTTACGACTTTGGCACTCACTTAAGACAATGTGGAAGTGTTTCACAGTTGACTCTGCGTGAAAGACCACAGCGCAATGGTGTGTCCGACGTCGTGCTCGTGCTTTATTGGATATGGTATGTTCTATGATGTCTCTCCCGATTTGTCGTCATCATTTTGGGGCTATGCATTAGAGACAGCTGCATTCACTTTAAATAGGGCACCATCAAAATCCCTTGAGACGACACCATATGAACTGTAGTTTGGTAAGAAATCAAAGTTGTCATTTCTTAAAGTTTGGGGATGTGATGCTTATGTCAAAAAGCTACAGCCTGAAAAGATGGAGCCCAAAGCGGAGAAATATGTCTTCATAGGATACCCAAAAGATACTGTTGGGTACACCTTCTATCTCAGATCCAAAGGCAAAGTGTTTGTTGCTAAAAACGGAACATTTCTTGAGAAAGAGTTTCTCTCAAAAGAATTGAGTGGGAGGAAGATAGAACTTGATGAGATTGTTGAACCTTTACTTCAACTAGAGAGTAGCGCAGTGCAGAAAAATGTTTATGTGGAGCATACACCAGTTGAAGAGGAAGGCAATGATAATGATCATGAAGCTTAGGATCAAGTTGCTATTGAACCTCGTAAGTTGACAAGGGCACGCACCGATCCTGAGTGGTACGGTAACCCTGTATTAACGGTCATGTTGTTGGACAACGATGAACCTACGAGCTATGGAGAAGCGATGGTTTGCTCGGATTCCAACAAAAGGTTAGAGGCCATGAAATACGAGATAGGATCCATGTATGAAAATAAAGTGTGGACTTTGGAAGAATTACCTGAAGGGCGAAAGGCCATTCAGAATAAATGGATCTTTAAGAAGAAGACGGACGCCGGCGGTAATATCACCGTCTATAAAGCTCAACTTGTGGCAAAGGGTTTTTCACAAGTTCAAGGAGTTGACTACGATGAGACTTTCTAACCCGTAGCGATGCTTAAGTCCGTCAGAATCATGTTAGCAATAGCTGTATTTTTCGATTATGAAATTTGGCACACTGATGTCAAAATTGTGTTCCTTAACGGTTTCCTTAAGGAAGAGTTGTATATGATGCAACTGTAAGTTTTTGTCGATCTAGAGAATGCTAATAAAGTGTGCAAACTACAGCGATCCATTTATGGATTGGCACAAGCATCTCGGAGTTGGAATCGGCGTTTTGATGAGGTTATCAAGGCATTTGGGTTTATACAAGTTTATGGAGAAGCTTGTATTTATAAGAAAGTGAGTGGGAGCTCTATAGCGTTTCTAATATTATATGTGGATGACATATTGCTGATTGGAAACAATACAGAATTTTTGGGAGGCGTAAAGGATTACTTGAACAAGAATTTTTGGAAGAGTTGCTTACATATTAGGCATCAAGATCTATAGAGATAGATCGAGGCGCTTAATAGGACTTTCACAGAGCACATACCTTGACAAAGTTTTTAAAAAGTTTAAAATGGAATGGTCCAAGAAAGGGTTATTGCCTGTGTTGCAAGGTGTGAAGTTGAGTAAGACTCAATGCCGAGTGACTACAGAAGATAGAGGGTCGTCCCCTATGCCTCAACCATAGGCTCTATCATGTATGCAATGATGTGCACAAGACCTGATGTCAGCCTTGCCATAAGTATGGCGGGAAGGTTTCAAAGTGATCCTAGAATGGAACACTGTACAGCGGAAACGAATATTCTCAAGTACGTGAAAAGGACTAAGGAAATGTTTCTCGTGTATGGAGGTGATCAACAACTCGTCGTAAAGGGTACATCGATGCAAGCTTTGACACTGATCCTGATGATCTAAGTCGCAAACTGGATACATATATATTCTCAATGGGGGTGTGGTAAGTTGGTGCAGTTCCAAGCAAAACGTGGTAGCGCATTCTACATGTCAAGCGGAGTACATAGTCGCCTCGGAGGTGGCTAAAGAAGGTGTTTGGATGAAGGAGTTCATGGCAGATCATCATAATTTAATTGGATCCAAGGGAGGGGCGGCTCTTCTTGCAATGATAAGGAAGAGGATTGGACCGGTCTGTGGAAACTGAGGATACCTTCAAAAGTGCGAGTCTTCTTATGGCGGCTGGCACGCCATTCTTTGCCCACGACGGATGTTTTGAATAGAACAAGTATGGCTACACGGGACGCCTGCCCTTTATGCGGGGCTGTGGATTCTTGGTGTCATGCCTTGATTTCATGCTCAATGGCGCGTTGTACATGGGCGCTCTCTGAACCTGCACTAGTCTATCGGATTGCGGAAAATGTGGGGCCTAGTGCTAAGCATTGGTTGTTCCAACTCCATGGGAGTTGTGATCATGCTATGTTCACAAACATGGTAGTGAATCTTTGGGCGATATGGCATGCACGGCGGAAAGCGATCCATGAGGGCGTTTCTCAAGCACCTATGCAAACTTCATCCTTTGTGCAATTTTACATTTCTGAGTTGGATCAGATCGCTAAACCTATTCAGAGCATCAGACCGGCCCCTTCTCACATTGCCACCCAGCAATGGCTTGCTCCGCCGGAAGGTGTGGTCAAGATTAATGTGGATGGTGCAGTAGCAAGAAACAGACATGGCGGAGCAGTGGTTGTTGTTTGTCGTGATCACTCGGGAATGTGCCTTGGGGTGTCTGCAGTCGTCTACGGGGGAGTTGTGCCAAGCGCATTGGATCCAATGACCCTGTTATGTGACAATACTTGTGCAATTGCTCTAGCCAAAGAACCAAGGTTTCACAACACGACCAGACACATAAAGCGACGCTTCAATTCCATCCGCGATTACATCAAGGAGGAGGACATAAATATTTGGAAAGTGCACATGGATCTGAATGTTGCAGACCCGTTGACTAAGCCTCTTCCATGATCGAAACATGATCGACACCAGAACTGTATAAGTGTTAGATTCATTACAATGTAAATCACATTGTGATGTGAGCTAGATTATTGACTCTAGTGCAAGTGGTAGACTGTTGTAAGTACTCCCTAGAGGCAATAATAAAATTAATTATTATTATATTTCCTTGTTCAAGATAATCGTTTGTTATCCATGCTAGAATTGTATCGATTTGAAACTCGAATATATGTGTCGATACATAGACAACACATTGTCCCTAGTAAGCCTCTGATGGACTAGCTCGTTGATCAAAGATGGTCAAGGTTTCCTCACCATAGACATGAGTTTTAATTTGATAACGGGATCACATCATTAGGAGAATGATGTGTTGGACAAGACCTAAATTATAAACGTAGCATATGATCGTGTCAGTTTACTGCTATTGTTTTCTGCATGTCAAGTATATGTTTCTATGACCATGAGATCATGCAACTCCTCGACATCGGAGGAATGCCTTGTGTCTATCAACGTCACAACGTAACTGGGTGACTATAAAGGTGCTCTACAGGTATCTCTAAGGGTGTCTGTTGGGTTGGCGTGAATCGAGACTGGGATTTGTCACACTGTATGACGGAGAGGTGTCATTGGGCCCACTCGGTAATACAACATCACAATGAGCTTGCAAGCATGTGACTAAGGAGTTGGTCACGACATCTTGTATTACGGAACGAATAAAGAGACTTTCCGGCAACGAGATTGAGCTAGGTATGGAGATACCGACGATCGAATCTTGGGCAAGTGACATACCGATGGACAAAGTGAACAACATACGGGATTGATTGAATCCTTGACATTGAGGTTCAACCAATGAAAGATCATCATAGAATATGTAGGAACCAACATGGGCATCCAGTTCCTGCTTATGGTTATTGACCGGAGAGTGTATCGGCCATGTCTGCATAGTTCTCGAATCCGCGGGGTCTACACAATTAAGCTTCGGTGACGATATAAGCATAATTGAGTCATAGTGTTGGTCATCGAAGGTTGTTTGGAGTCCCAGATGAGAGCCCGGACATGATGAGGAACTCTGGAATAGTCCAGAGGTGAAGATTGATATATGGGATGAAGGTCATCGGAGTCCGGAAGAGTTCCGAGGTGTACCGAGGGAACCACGGAGTGTCGAAAGGGGTTTCGGGAGGCCCCGACAATTTGTTGGGGGCCTCATGGGCCAAGGAGAGGGGGCACCGCAGCCCACCAGGGGTTTAGGCGCAGCTCTCTCCCGATCCACTTCGGTCGAAGGGGGTGGGCCTCCTTGGGGCGCTGCCAGCCCAACTTGGGTTGCAATGTTGGGGAACGTAGTAATTTCAAAACAAATCCTATGTCACACAAGGATCTATCTATGGAGAAACCAGCAATGAGCAAAGGGGTAGAGCATCTTCATACCTTTGAAGATCGCTAAGCGGAAGCGTTGCTCGAACGCAGTTGATGGAGTCATACTCGCAGCGATTCAGATCGCGGTGGATTCCGATGTATGCGCCGAACAACGGCGCCTCCGTGTTCAACACACATGCAGCCCGATAACGTCTCCAACGCCTTGATCCAGCAAGGAGGAAGGAGAGGTTGAGGGAGAGCACCGACAGCACGACGGCGTGGTGACGATGGTGCTACGTGGTACTCCGACAGGGCTTCGCCAAGCACTACGGAGGAGGAGGAGTAGGGCTGCGCCGAGAGAGAGAGACAAATTGTGTTGTGAGCAGCCCCAAAACCCTCTACTATATATAGGAGGTGAGGGAGGAGGGTTCCCACCCCTAGGGTTTCCACCCTAGGGGTGCGACATCCCTAGATGGGCAAGGGGGCGGCGGCCAAGGGTGTAGGAGGTGGCGCCCTAGGGTGGCTTGCCACCCAAGGCAAGCCCACCACACCTAGGGTTAGCCCGCCCTCCCTCTCTTGCGCCTTGGGCTGATGGTGGTGGCGCACCAGCCCACTTAGGGCTGGTTTCCATCCACTTTTGTCCCATGTACCCCTTCGGGGATGGTGGCCCTTCCCGGTGGACCCCCGGAACCCTTCCGGTGGTCCCAGTACATTACCAGTGATTCCATAAACACTTCCGGCGACCAAATCCTCACTTCCTATATATGAATCTTTACCTCCGGACCATTCCGGAGCTCCTCGTGACGGTCGGGAACTCATACGGGACTCCAGAAAACCTTCGGTAACCACGTGTACTATTCCCATATAACCCCAGCATCATTTAACCTTAAGTGTGTAGACCCTACGGGTTCGGGAACCATGCAGACATGACCGAGACATCTCTCCGGCCAATAACCAACAGCGGGGTCTGTATATCCATGTTGGTTCCTGCATGTTCCACAATGATCTCATCGGATGAACCACGATGTCGGGGATTCAATCAATCCCGTATGCAATTCCATTTGTCTACCGGTATGATACTTGCCCGAGATTCGATCATCGGTATCCCTATACCTCGTTCAATCTCGTTACCAGCAAGTCTCTTTACTTGTTCCATAACACATCATCCCGTGGCCAACTCCTTAGTCACATTGAGCTCATTATGATGATGGATTACCGAGTGGGCCCAGAGATACCTCTCCGTCACACGGAGTGACAAATCCCAGTCTCGATTCTACAACCCAACAGACACTTTCGGAGATACCTGCAGTGCACCTTTATAATCACCCAGTTACGTTGTGACATTTGATACAACCAAAGCACTCCTACGATATCCGGGAGTTGCACAATCTCATGGTCTAAGGAAATGATACTTGACATTAGAAAAGCTTTAGCAGACGAACAACACGATCTAGTGTTATGCTTAGGATTGGGTCTTGTCCATCACATCATTCCCCAATGATGTGATCCCGTTATCAATGACATCCAGTGTTCATGATCAGGAAACCATGATCATCTATTGATCAACGAGCTAGCCAACTAGAGGCTCACTAGGGATACATTGTGATCTATATATTCACATATGTATTACGGTTTTCGGTTAATACAATTATAGCATGAATAACAGACAATTATCATGAACTAGGAAATACAATAATAATCACTTTATTATTGCCTCTATGGCACATTTCCAACAGGCAAGGCACCCAAGTGGGGGGGGCACCCTAATCCTTGCCGCCTCCCCCCTCCCTTGGTCGCAAGCCCCTAGGGGGTAACCCTAAGGCACCCTCCCCTCTCCATTCCTCCTATATAGATAGAGGTAGAGAGGGGGCAGCCACACGACAATCTTGCCGCGGCACTGCCCCTCCTCTCGCTCGCGGTTTCTCTCCTCCATAACCCCATGACGAAGCCCTGTCGAGCTGTCACCACCAACACCTCACCACGTCGTCGTGCTGTCAGAGGACTCGGGCTGCTACTTCACCATGCTCGCTAGATCGAGGAGGTAAAGGCGTCACCAAGCCATACGTGTGTTGAACGCAGAGGTGCCGTCCGTTCGGCACTTGATCGGTAGATCGTGAGACGGTTCGTGATTGGATTGCGAAGATGTACCACTACATCAGTCGCATTCTTGAACGCTTTCGTTTAGCAATCTACAAAGGTATGTAGATGCACTCTCCCGCCTCGTAGATGTTGATCTCCATAGATTGATCTTGGTGAGTGTAGGAAAAAAAATTGTTTCCCATGCAACGTTCTCCAACACTGCTCTCTCTCATTTCCTTCTTGCCCCTTCGCACCCTCCTTCAATGGCGATCCCACCGCCGTGCCGCTCCCTCACCCCCATCATCGCTAGCAGCATCCTAATCCAAGAGCGGTCGATAGCCGACTTTGCCAACAGCGTACATCCGCGTGTTTTCCCCCTCCTACATGAGGTCGTGTCCTCGCCCCAATAATGTGTTGGTTGCTCCATCTCCAACTCCCTATCCCGACCTGGTGGTCCTGGGTTCGATAGCGTCGCCGGCGAGGGTCCCATCGGTTGCAGCGATGTTCGGAACCCAAGTGACCGGGGGTATTTTACCCTCATTCGGGGTTTTCTCAGGGGAGCGAGACATCGGCATGGACGACGACACCCTCTACATCTACCTTCCGCGTCACCAAGCGTACCGGTGCATCGGCGACGACCCTAGGAATGGTCGGACCATCCTTTTCGGCTGACCCCTCGTTCTCGCCGGGATTTTCTCCTCGGCCGACCAACCCTCCAACAACACCCGCTCCGGTAAGTTCCCTTCTTTCCCTTTTGCTCGTAAATGTACAATAGAATTTGCGCTCAGTGAGTAATAGGCATGGATTGGATTGGAGTCAATTCGATTCGTTTCGATCTGATTCTAATTGAATTAATTCGAATCGATTCGAAACGAATCGATTGATATTGACCGATAGTGTAGGTGGGGACAACCTCAGGTGTGGATGCAATATTGATAAGTGGTAGTTTCCACCTGGGAAACTGCCGCTGATTAGACACAGTTGCCAATGATTATAACACACTTGCCATTCATTATAACACTGATCATTGGCAATGCTTTGTTATTAACACAAGTCGTCTTAGTTGACAAGATCGTGAAGATGGAGTGGGACCTATTTGATGAAGGATCACAAGTCGTGGCTAGCACCGAGGACCTGATCCCGATGAATCCGCGGCTCAAAAGGGTGAACCTTCCTAGCACGGTTACTACCATGAGCCAATGTCACATCCTTGGATTAAGCTAGAGTGATCATTATTATTAAGCTACAGTGATCATTATAATTAAGCTATAGTAATGGTCAAGATTAAGCTAAATGCTTTTACTAGATAGTGCCTGATCAATCTCTGAATAATATCTCATTTCAAATTCCCTTTTGAAATTCAAAATTCAAATTATAAGTGAATTAAATATTTTGCCAAACATGAAAACTAAAATCATGTCTGGGTTTCAAATATTCTTGAGGTAATTATAAAATATAAAACCACATTTTATCAAGTATTTTATTTCCTCAAAATAATTATAACAAAGGCCAAATCCATTATTAGATCCTCTTTTTAATTATGAAAAATTTCAAACAGTTTCAACTAGCTGCCAAACTTTTTGTGGGAGTGCCTGAAGATGCAATAGGAATATTGGACCAGATCCATAATTTACAAAAGCCATTTTGTTACTAAAATAAATAAAAACAGAAACAAATAAAAAGAAAAAGCTAAAAGAAAAGAATTAAAAAGGGAAAAAGGACAAGGGGCACTGTAAGTCCATAGTTCTGGCCCAGCCCACCTAGCCCCCCATCGTCCTCCTCTGTTCACCAAAGGGGACGTTGGCGCGGCTATGGCCGCCAGCAGCCACAGTCGTCGCCGTGGCGTGCATCCCATGGTTCCAAGGCCGTCGTTGCCATGGCCGACGTTATCCGCACGCTCTCCGGCATCCCCGTCCCCTAGGTATGCGCCAGAAGCACTGCGCGTGATAATGATCCAATATTCCTATATTCCTAAAAATTTAAGAATGGACGGACGTAGCAACACGCACCATTAGCAATCTAGTTGTTGTATTAAGTCTAATATGCATGCTAATAGATTGATGATGAATGATTGCTAAAGTGGTGTATTCTTATGAGATGGCACTCCCTAACAAAGATTTATTGCACTTGGCCCTCCTCATACTATATTCCTAGCCCTGCCACTGATCCTAACCATGTACGAGGAAACAGAATCTCCAATGAATCCGGCATCTTGGGGTACACGTCAAGTCTTTGGAAGACTTTCGTCTTTGCATCATGGGCCGCTCGACATGGCCTACTCCCAAGCCGACATAGTAGTCCTCAGTTCGACCCTCTAGCCAGGACACCATCAGTAGCCCTTGAACCGGTCTTCAAGTATGCACCTTGCTGTATCCGAGTTGCTCCACCATCTATTACCAAATTCTACTCTCCACCATCTATTACCAAATTCTACTCTGCACATAGCAATGCTGTGTCACGCTCTGCGAAGTCTTTCTTTGTTGTCAGCTGCCCTTCAACTTGTGGTGGCATCCAACCTCGGACCAAAGGCGAAGCTCTCATCGGTAGGGTAACCTGATGTACATGCATAATGCCTGATGTCCAAAAAAGGAAAACATTTTGCAATAAAGAGTTTTACAAAGCTGTTCTAGCATCAGCGAGAAGATTTCTGGTCTGGGTTTACCATACATGTTCTCTTCTCCTTTCTCTTCGTTGTTGATCATACCCAACATCAATGAATCAAACTTCTTCTCCACAAGCAACTCAAACACAGGAAAAGGAATAATAAGAAAACAACGGCGAGGAGGAGACAAACATAACAAGGAAAAACAAAACTGTCAAAGTCTGTCTGTCTGCAACCAAGAGAATAGCTACAAGTTGCTCATTGCTGCTGCTGCCTATAACTACATACCATACCAGATCATACCAGACCATCAACCAACAACCGAATCCACTATTTCTATCATAGATCTGCCAACATCTTCGGTTAAATTGATCATACTCGACGACATTCATTATACTAAACTAGACTTCTTTTTAAACCCACGCAGGAGAGACACGCAACCAACCCAACCCAACCAACCCCTAGAATCATCATCCACTAGCTAGCCTAGGCTGAACCTCCGCCGTACCAAACTAAACAATCTACATCGTTCACTCCCGGATCGAGTTGATGTCGATGCCGCAGGAGCGCGACTCCATCTGCCGCATCATGCCCGCCCACCCGCCCATCATCGCATCCGACGGCAGCTCCTCCTCTCCGCGGGGCATCGGCATCAGCGGCGAAGGGGCCTCTTCCTCCGCCTCGCCTCCCACTCCACCTCCACCCCTGCCCCCATTAGCATCGCCGGTCTGCTCTTCCTCCCCGGTAGCAGCCTCCTGTCCAGCCTTGCCCTTCCTGCTCTTCTTCGACCCCGCGTACATGAAGCTCCCCACAATCACCTGCACCAACACACATAATCACCTGATCATTCATTTCTGGAACTCAACAGACCAAGGATGAATTAATGAAATACTGATGTTTCAGTAAACAAAACAAAGAAAGAGTGATCACCTGAACTGTCCCGGCTGCTGTCAGGACTCCACCAACGCTTCCTCCAATAACCCTGTGATCAGCGCCACACAGCGCTATGCATAGCCCTCCATTCCGAGTGCGTGAAACACCGTCATCTATAACAAGGTATGATCCAGAGAGGCACAGGATTTCGAATCGGCCCTGTCAAAGATAATAGGGGATACGTGATAATTGGTTAGAGAGTGAAGTGTTAATCGTCTTTCGTGGCCAATGCCACAGGTTATAAGTGAATAATTTCTTTACAAAATAAAACAAATCATAATAATATCCATAGTCATGAGTGATGGGTCTACAAACTGCAGGCGTAAAGAAATACCGCCTGTCCTAGGTTGGTAACAACATATCATGACTTCATTTGAAAAGAATTGGCAGAAGCAGTCAAGTTACTTGTACCAAGACAACAGAGCAGCAACGTACACATCAAAGATGCAGCTCCTAAATACAGTATGAAATAACCGGAAGGAGAGCATTAAGATGACAAGTAATAGAGTGAAAAACTGGCATTGCTGCCATTAACCGGAAGGAGAGCACTAAAATGACAGCATACACATCAAAGACTGCCAGTAACAAAGCATAATGGGCCATGCCACATATAAGGATAATAGGTTCACAGGCACTCCCAGGACCCAACCCAGATGCCTTAAGGCTTTTATCTTCCAGATTTCACAGGATGAATCTATGACATGACAAATAAAAACAAAGGCTGGTTCTTTGATGTAGGGTGTTGAATAGATGCTATTCTGCTCATGTTCCAAAAATGAGAAGACATCTCGTATCCAATTTTACAAACAGATAGATATAAGGCTTCTAGGAGAAGTCAGGATGTAATTGCAGTTCTTTTTGTAGCTTATTACTGGTTCCATTCTACCACAGCATATCACCATATATGGTTAGATTTTATACCTGATGCGCTCTGATAAAAACATTCCAGTTCTAATGTTCATTGTGAAACCAAATTCTGTAAGTAACTGGTAAAAGTATGCAGGTAACAAAACAGATAACTCGGAATATTTTTTAGCACAGCCTCTGTTAAACAAGAATAGAATATAAGACACATAGATATCAGTCTCTGGGCCAGTGGTACCAACAACCATGAGAACATATATACCTCATATTTAACTACGCTGCCGGAGCCCGCATCCTGATGAAGGGTTGCTGTGGAGACAGCCCCTGATGCTGACATGATGCAGACCGCCCTTGGGCCCTGTTGTGAGAAGGACATTATCCTCGCTGCGACATCCTGCACAAATAGGCACAGACACACTATAACTGTAAGTCATGCAACAGAATGTGCATAATGCATAGAAAACTACATTATTCAAAAATAATATTCTAGTACATTTAAGTCAGCATGTACCATGTGGAACCAGATTCAAGGGTTACTAGCCTAGCAAACAATAACCATATATGATGGTTGAGTTTCAATAGTTCCTGACATGAGACCAGGCCAGTCAGCTCCCGCTTCAACGGTAATATAAGAAGGGAATTGTTGATCATTTGTTTAAGCAACAACACCCTGTGGCATATGGTTTGGTAGCACAACATATCCTAAGTTCCTAACCGCATCCAATCGAATAAAAAGGCAAGGATCTTATCTATAGGAAGTGAAACATGGAGACAGGAACAGTTTGGAAAACAGAGCAAGAGATCATATTAGTTTCCTTTCAGTTAAATGTCGTCAGCATCAGTTCAACATCAGCACGGCTCTCGTAATACTACAACTGAATATCAACTCCCTCAAGCTTACTTGGGTGACACCCGAAAGCTGCACTTAACATGTGCCGGTATCAAGAGCAAGCTTTGCTGTGCAGAACAAGAAGGGGGAAAGCATCACCCATCCTAAAGCATATACTTCCTCCGTTCCTAAATATAAGACCTTTTAGAGATGACACTATGAACTACATACAGATGTACATAGACATATTTTAGAGTGTAGATTCATTCATTTTGCTCCGTATATGGTCTCCTAGTGGAATCTCTAAGAGGTCTTATATTTAGGAACGGAGGGAGTAGAATGTAAAACATAATTGGATGTATGTGTTATTGTCACATGGCATACATCTGCCGTGTTAGCAGAAAGAAGGCATCCTTATCAGAAAGATTTCCATCTATTTTCGGTTTATTTTAGGCCGGAAACGGTGGAAACTTTAGAAATCTCCATATATTTCGATCCACAAGTCCGAATCTAGCGAGTTTTGCTGGAAAGGCGATGCTGTTTTCTGCAAAAGTGCAGAGCAGCTAACCACATAAAGAAGCAACTGCATTGGGCTTAAAGCAGCAATTAATCAAATTCTCTTGGAAACTTTAGAAATATCCATTTCTTTCGATCCACAAGTCCAAATCTAGCGGGTTTTGCTAGAAAGGCGGTGTTTTTTTTTTTTGCAAAAGTGCAGAGCATCTAACCACATAAAGAAGAAATTATAATATTAAAGCAGCAATCAATCAAATCCTGTTGGCAAGCACACCGGTATGTATGTATGTATATATGTATGTGTGGGGGATAAGGACCTCTCCTGATGGGATGATGATGACATGGGGAGTGAACCCGGTGCCGACGGTGCCGAGGAAAGATTTCCCTGCGAAAGAACCTTGAGTCAATCCGGAAGCCAGGTGAAGCAAGCTCTGTTTAATTACCGGGGGAGGCAAATGCTCTGTTTTGTTTTCCTTCCCATGTGGGTGGGGGGTTGATTAATTACCGAGGGAGGCGAGCTGCTGCATCTTGCCGGAGCCGGGGGGTCGGCCGCGGCGCTTCTCGGAGGAGGGTCCACCCCCGGAGCCGGGGGTGACGGGGACGATGGCGGTGCAGGGAGACGGCGCCGTGGGGATGAGCCCGGAGCCGTCGGGCTTGTACTTGCGGGGGCGGCCGCGCTTCTTCCTGCCGAGGTCGTCCTGCGAGGCGGTGGCGGTGGCGGGGGCGTGGGGAATGTGGGGGTCGGGGCCCATGGGGAAGGAGAAGACGTCGAGCGGGTGTTGGTGGTAGGCGTCAGGCGGCGGAGGGGGAGGGGGAGGGGGAGGGGAGGGGAAGGCGGCGGTGGATGGGGATGGGGAGGGGCGGTGGTGGACGTAGTAGGGGGAGGCGGCGCCCGAGGAGGCCGCCAGGGAGGAGGAGTCGGTGGAGTCCATTCATCCGACTGCGGGCGAAGGAGGAGGAGAAACCCTAGCTGGCTAGAATCGCCGGCGCGGCATGGATGGATTCCGGCGAGACGGGTGTGGGTGAGGAGGCCCAACTCCAAGTCTCCAAGATGGGGACGCTTTGCTTTGCTAAAACCCTAGACAAGATGAGTAGGGTTGGTTTTGCTTCCTTCCTTGTCTCTAACCAACACACACACACACACACAAGTGTTACCTCTTCAAAAAGAAGGTGTCATTTTTACCCCAATTTTATGTTTGGATCCTTTGGGTATAGTTTAACGAGATCTGATCCTGGTTTGAATTTTTTTTAGATCTGACCATTTTCCTACCGTTGTGGTGGCTGACGGTACTAGTGTTGTGCACACCTTGTCGTCAAGGTCGCTGGCGATAGGTTGAATGGCAGCAACCGTCAGCTAACGGCCCAAGGCTGATGTGGCGTCTGGGTCTACCGCCAAGACCTCCGACGGTAGGGTGGTTGGTAGTCCCTGCTTGCACAAGGTAGGTTCTATAACCTGGAATTGCTTCCGAAATACGGTAGAGTTACATACCCTACCACCAAGATCCTTGGCGGTAGGGTGGCTGGTGGTGCATGCCTGCGTAAAGTAGGTTCTATAACCTTAAATCGCTTTAAAAATATGGTAGGGTGTGCTTAAAGTCAATTTTTTGCACAAAACTTATATGTTTCGGTTCATAATTTTTTTCCACATCAATAGTATGGTCCTAAAACCAAAAAACATGCATATCTCACACATTATAACATACATCACACATTATAATATGCAGACCCCCAGTTGTTAGAGCATATTTCTCCATGTGTGGGTTTGGTAATTGATGACATCCCTATGGACTAATGGTTGCTTTGAGTTTTACTTCAAGGATTTGTCTATGGGCATTTCTTGAAGTCCATTTTTTGGTTTCAAGGAGTTTATGTGATCACCAAGGTGGCATTCAAGGATTTATCCAAAGATTGTGGTCATGTGGGAGTTTGGCTTATTGCAAGCATGTCTTGAAAAAGAAGATTGTGGAAACATACATGGTTACCTTCAAGATTGTGGAAACATACATGGTTAGCTTCAACACATCATCTTTATGAAGAGAGAAGATAAGTTACAAGGTTGATGAAGACTAAGGCAAAGAGTGACTCAAGTTGATCAACACACATAGCGTAGAAGATGTACCAAGTGGGATCAAGTGATCTCATGGTATGATAAGTATTGTCCATTACTCTTTGTGTACTGGCCCATGATCTTTGTGAGTGTTCCTTGTGGGGTTAGGTATGTTTACATGGGCATGCATCAAAAGGAAGATCTCATACAACCCATGGAGGATGACATCAAGTGGTGATCGTCATCACGGTTGAGGTGTGCAAGCTCAAGTGAAGCATCACGAAGAGATCACATGCTTGAAGCTTGCCATCCGCTATGGTGATAATGGACATGTGAAGATGTGTCCAGACTTGGAGAACAGTTCATTTTCTTCATTTCGCACTGCTGAGTCAGATGAAAAACCAGAAGACACTACAACTGGTCCAAGAAAGAAGCATGTCTCCAAGGATGATCACGCCTCTACATCGTCAAAGAAGTGAATTTTTTCAAGCGTGTTAGTCCTCGGTTTTGTCCCTTTTCATCACTTGATGACAAAGGGGGAGAAATATGAGAGTTAGCCTTCAAGCGGGATACTTTATGTGGCTTATAAACTTTATTAAGTTACAAACTCCTGGCTCTTCTGAAGTTTTTTATGTAATGAGTCGTAACTTAAGCCCGAAGGTGTTCTGACTCTTTTGGATGGTTTTCCTCGCATGCTTATTCCTCGAAGTTCATTAATGCAGGCATGCTGAAATTCGTCAGACACCATTTTTCATCATGCATATCTAATTCCTCATACTATATGTCAAATGCATGCATGAATTGCAAGATACAGGGGGGTCTCCATGATATAAATCATCAATGTGCATCTGCTGCTCAAAGCAAATTCCTCAAAATATGCACATCTTCACGGGGAGTTTCTCTGTATCTTGAGTTCAAATTCCTCAAACTTAGTACTTACATTCCATATTATTATCCCCGTTGAAAACTTAACCTAATTGTCATCAACCACCAAAAAGGGGGAGATTGTAAGTGCATCTAGTGCCCCTTTGTGATTTTGGTGGTTTGAAGACTTATAGGTTAAGGGACTAATACATTTGTGAGTGTACACAGGCTCTATAAGTCGCTGAGGAGTTTGAGTTATCCGATGAATATCGACCCCCAAAAATGAATGTCTTTGGGTGAAGACTTTGGTCCTTCCTTGAAGACTTTAATCGCGAAGAAATTGCAAAGAAATCGATATTCCTCATGAAGATATTGAAGATGAGGAATTCGGTGTGTCCTGAAGAAAACAGACTGAACACTTTGAATCATGAAGATGTACTCTTTCTGTTTCATTTTCTTTACTCTTGAGTCATAGGAATACCGTACTGTTAAAGGGGGTCAAGGTAAAACTACGGAATGAATTTCCTCATGATGCTCGACCCAAGCCTAAATCTACCAAAGCCTCAAAGTGAGGAATATGAGAGACATGAGGACTTTCACAGTTGAAAGTTCCGACCGTCGCCACGCCACGCGCCACCTCATTGATCTTATCCACCCAACGGTCACATTATTTAAGGACATTTGTGTCAAATCATGTCGGGATGCTCCCAAGCTATAAATAGCCCCCCCCCCCAACCACTAGCTAGTTGGCTACTCCGAGAAAAACTCACACTTGTCATTTAGAGCAACCCAAATTCCTTAGAGTTGTTGAGTAAAAATCATCACGTGAGGAAATACCCCAAACACCCAAACCCCAAACCAAAACCAAGTGATTGAGCATCACTAAAGAATGTGTTCCTGTGTGGAACTGAAGCCTGTTACCTTTGAGGACTGTGCATCTTCCAGACGGTTAGACGTCATGGTCTAGAGCATCCAGCAGACAATTGTGGATCGCCGCGTGACCAAGTTTGTGAGGGTTTGGAAGTCTACCCTGAAAACTTACCACGAGTGTTGGGCGATGACTGTGTGTCCTTAGCTCAAGGAAAATACGGTAGGGACTGTGTGTCCTTTGGTTTCAATACCAAGCCGCTCCAAACCAGACGTACAACTGTCACAATAGTTGGAACTGGGTCATCAACAATTGTCTTCATCGAGCTACGGGTTCTATTTCTTCAACTCTTTCATTTCCTCAAATTGTATGTTGAATACTTTCATCTGTGCCGTTTGAAGAATTTGTCTGAAGACTTTCTCTGAATTTCCTCAACCTCAAATTCTTCACTTGAGTTAATTTTCTATCTACTCTATACTTCTGAACTGTGCAAACCGAATCTTATAAACTTCATCGTGTATTCTGTTGTAGTCGTTTTTTCACTGTGATCCTGCGCTATTTCCGCTGCACTTAATTCAACATTGAGGACTTTCCTCACAAGGAATTTCCTCAGCTATGAAATTCGAAAAATCGCCTATTCACCCCCTCTAGTCAATATAACGCACATTCAATTGGTATGGGAGCAAGGTACTCCCTTGTTCTGTGCGATTTTGGTTTAACCACCTGCAGTTTTAGTTACATCGACCGCATGTATGATCAAGGTTACTGCATGATGTCCTACCTTTGAAGGAAAGGACTTTCCCTACTGGAAGACCAAGATGCAGATGCATCTTCAGGCTATTGACATATGATCTCTCGTATGTTGTGGAAAATGATATTCCCTCCATTGCCGCTAGTGTCTCTTCCGCTGATGTGAAGAAGTTCAAGCAACTTGACTCACAAGCGAAGAATATCATATGTGGCCATCTGAGCAAAGGTCGGTATGCCAGAGTGGGTGCTTTGGGCACAGCTAAGCTTATCTGGGATAGGCTGTCCAAAGTCAATGAGGGAGTCTCAACGCAACGTGACTCTCGTGTTGATGTTCTTCACAATCTCTTCAATCGCTTCAAGAGGCTTGACAATGAAAGCTGCCAAGACACCTTTGATCGCCTCACTGACATCTCAAATGAACTGCAAGCACTGGGAGCTAGAGACATCACTGACCATGAAGTTGTGAAGAAACTATTAAGATCTCTTGACCCATCATTTGACACACTGGTTCTGATGATTCAAGAACGAAGAGACTACAAAATGCTTGATCCTGCTGATATACTCGAGAGACTCAATACTCATGAATTCCAACAAGAATAGATATGAGTAAATCAAAATCTTCATCTGATGATTACAAGAAAAGAACCTGCCACAAATGCAAGAAATCTGGTCACTACATTGCTGACTGTCCTCGCTGGGTGAAGGAATCAAAGAAGAAGAAATACAAGGATGAAAGTTCTGATGACTTGAAGAAAAATAAGAAGTCTTCAAAGTCCTCATCCTCAAAGTCCTCATCGCATAAAAAGACCAGCTTCAAAAAGGCTCGGGCACTCATTGGCAAGGAAATGGAATATGAAGAAGAATATGAGGAATGTAATGAAGAGGAAGGTTCTGAAGAGGATTCAGATTCTGGTGTGGCAAGTCTTGCACTGGCTACCACCTTTGTCAGCAAGTCAATCTTCAACCTTGAAAAAAATGACAACGCTATCTACACTGATGAAAATGTTGATGACTTTGCTCCAACCTATTGCTTCATGGCAAAAGGTTCAAAGGTACCAAACCATACTTCCTCCTCTGATTCTAGTGACTGTGAACCTGATGATTATCAAAAACCCAGTTATATAAACTTGCCAACATTGCCACTAAGCAACAAAATGCCATTGAAAAGCTCCAAAAACTGCTAGATAGAAGCGATGATCTGTTGAATGATGAAATGAATCATACTCAAGTCCTCACTGAAGATGTGAAAAGTCTTCATTCTAGGTTTGATAGTCTTCAAGATCGTTATGGCACACTTTTAGCTGATCATGAGAAACTTTTCTATGAATTTCTTGAAAGTAAGCTTGATCTTGAGAAGTTGAAAATGTCTCATGATGATCTTCGAATGGAAAATGATTCATTGCTTGCTCAACAGATCAGTACCGCTCGGGTTGAATTCATTCCACCATGTTTGAAATGCATCGAGCGTGAAACTGCGAATTCCTCACCAGAATCATCAAATGCTTCTATTGCTACAAATTCTTCAAATGTCCCTGTGGTATCAAATTCTTCACTTGAAGAAACCACAAATGCTACTGACGAAAACACAGGCCTGAAGGAATTGTATGCGGCATGCATACACAAAAGTCTCAAAGGGCATCAAACCCTTTGCGATGTGCTCAAAAAGCAGATTCTGAACAGGAACCCGAGGAAAGAAGGAATTGCCTTCGAGAGGAAAATGAATGCTGATGGATCATACTGGAAACCTGAGCAGTACCCCAAGCCCTCATGGGTTGCTGCTAAAGGTCCTCCCGTCGATCCATCCACTCTAACAGGCTTTGCATGTGAATTATCCTATTCCTCAGATGAGTCATTTGACTCCAACTATAAATTGTTCAAAAATCAATCTGGTGAAGTATTTGCTTGATATGTTGGAACTAACTGCTGGAATGGACCACCCCTGAGGAAAATCTGGGTCCCCAAAAGTTGCTTGGAAAATCTTCAGGTGAATGTCCTCATGACACCACTTGTGAAGAAACAGAAACCCAGATCAATTTCCTGAGGTGGACGAAAGTCTTCACGAGGATCAAAATCCCCAAATGGTCAATAATACTATGCTCATACTCGTGTTGATGCTTTTGATATGGAAGGAACTTACAGGGAACATGAATATGAGTGTTAGTCCTCAAATCATTATGTTCGCAAGTCCTCAAAGAATTTCTCTGCCTATTCACTTGAGTACTGCAACCCCCTTACTATGAAAAGAAGTGCATTGGTTTCAATGCCTCCATTCTCATATGGTGCTCGCGGGATGATGAACTCTTTGCCATCCCTGCATATGTGGGTGGTGAAGAAATTGAACTAATCACTTCTGTATGTGATGTCTACGCACGCTTCTATTCTTGTAGACTATGTTAGGCCTCCAAGCCACTACAACAGGACATAGCTTTAGTAACACCGTGTTATGTTACTACACGCCCAAAAACGTGTTACTACGCTATGTAGTAACACATTTTGGAATATGTTCCATTAGACCGTGTTACTAACAGGTGTGCACTGTCACACATAATAGTTGTTACCACATTTTAAATATTGTGTTACTGTTATGTTGTAGTAACATGCATATTATGTGTTACTCGACAGTACGCTAACATATTATTGTAGCCATAGTAACACCTATAGTAACATACCTACCTAGACATAGAATATTGATGGTAACATATTTTTGTAACTATAGTAACACAATTCGTAACACATTTTTTAGCTTCGAAACTAAACTAGTAACATAATATCCAAATATTATAACACTATAAGTTATAGTTGTCAATGCCCTAGTAACACAGTTTGTAACTCTAGTAACTCCATCAGTAACACTACTATATTAGCATCGCAACATAATTAATATATTTATTTTTTATTAAACACAAAATTGGGTACATATTTTATTGAATAAAAAATTATTCAATAAAATTACCACACTTGCTCAAATAATTAATTGTTTTATTATGATTCTTGTCATTATTAAAATGATAGAGAAACTGAAGCACAACACATACACAAATTGAAAATTTCAAGATATTTATTACAAATATACAAAAGTTTAGGATTGTACCGATCATAGCGTAATTACATTGCATTAAAATTAATGTAAGTATCTTCACATCATTCAGTAGTATTCCTAACATTTCAAATGGTTAAGAAACACTCATTTGGAAAATATTACATTTTTACATCCATAGACATAAACCATACTTGTTGCTTCTATCTTCAATGGACTAAATGCTTCTTGAATTCATCATGAGCATGAGGATAGGATCCAACCGGAGGAGTTCTGCCATTACTTCATCTTTATGTTCTGAAAAGAACAAAGGAAAGAAACAACCACCTTCACCGTTGCAACCGAAATATTGTATAAGTAAATCAAGAAATGGAAAAACATAACTTTTACCATTGGAAATAGTAGCTCATGTACTCCCGCATGAACAGTAAATATAGTAAAAAAAACAAAAAAATCTGAAATTTGTGGGCATGAAACATTGATGTTTTTTCTATATGTGTGCAAAATTTCATGGTGAAATCATATTTGTGGAGGTGTGGGAAAAAAACAAAATCAATGATTCAGAAATAGTGTTTTTGGAAGCATTTTGGAGAATCAATTTGTTTTTTTTTTGTCTACGCCTCCAGGAATGTGATTCCGTTATGAATTTTTGCATGCATGTAGTAAAAACATCAATGATTCTTGTCACAAATTTTAGATTTTTTTAGTTGTTTTACTATTTTTTTGGATTTTATAACTGTTCATCCGAGAGCATATAAGCTCGAGCTCACAATAGCACTTTTGGAGAACTGCAGATAAAAGACATACCCATGCTGCTGGGGCGTGAGTCATACAGTATGGTCGTATTTACCAGAACCATCTCGAAATAGTTCGATATTTATCAAAACCAAACCATGGATCAACACATGATTATGTGTTACTTTCTCTACAATCTGTAACACACTCCAACTAACATATATTAATATGTTACTATAGCAACATCTGTGTATCACATTACGTGCAACACATAATTACGTGTTACTTAGACGATATTGTCGTAACACATTTTCGAGCTTATATTGTATGTGTTACAGCCTGTCTTTGCAACACAAATCATGTGTTACTGGATTTTCGATTGTAACATATTTTACTATGTGTTACATGATTGTGTTACCAAAGCTCTGTTCTCTTGTAGTGAAGCGCAGAGGTTTGTAGGACAGCAACAATTTTCCTCAAGTGGATGACCTAAGGTTTATCGAACTCAGGAAAGTAGAGGTTGAAGATGGTCTCTCTCAAGCAACCTTGCAATTAAGAAACAAGAAGTCTCTTGTGTCCCCAACACACCTAATACAATGGTAAATTGTATAGGTGCACTAGTTCAACGAAGAGATGGTAAAATATGGGTGATAGGTGTGGCAAAGCAAGGTAATACAAATCTGTAAAAAAAATTACAGCAAGGTAGCAAGTGACAAAAGTGAGCATAAACAGTGTAACGATGGTGATAAACAAGGCGTAGGCTTCATACTTTCACTAGTGGCAACTCCCAACAACGTTAACATAGTCTAATTACATGATATTTCCACTAAAACATGCAATGGAGACGTACTCGGAGGTCATTCCTTTGTGATCAAGAGAGGACGAGAATTATGTAGGGCTACAAAAGCATACCTCAGAGTTCGTAGTTCTCATCTATGGATTTCACAATGTCACCGCGGCCATCCAAAGAGAGTACCACAATCACAACAACATATCTCAAAGATAGTCAAAAACAAGCACCAAGAGACTCTTGATCTTCAATCAATTCAGAAAAGAGGAAATCACTCATGAAAATATTCTTCTAATCCATGTCCAATAGACCGCTATCACCATGGTCTCGGAGATTATACTAGATAAGATCAAGTGAGTACATCAATCCAATACATAGAAGAAGGGGAAACATCATGGGATCACCCTAGATTAAAATAGCCTACACAATCAAGATCACATCATGGGAGAGAGAATTAACCACATAGCTACTGTAGAAGACCTCAACCCCGAGGAGGAACTACTCCCGCTTCATGGAGGGAGGAAGCAACGTCGATGGAGATGAATCTGGGGGCACTTCCCCGTCCCGACAGGGTGCCGACACAGAAATTCTGGTCCCCCGAGACTTGTTGGCGATGGCGGCGGAGATCGGAATTGCTTCTGGAAAAAGGGTTCTGGAATCAGGGTTTCTTCCACGGGGGTAAAAATAGGAGCCAAGGTAGGGCACCAGAGGGGCAGGCCGCGCCACCAGGGCACCTGGGGGCCTGGTGACCTCCCTCTGGCCCTCCTTCGGCCGTCTGGAGTCTTCCGGAACACTGATTTTTTATATATTTTTGTGGAATTTTTCGGGCACTGTAAATATGGGTATAAACCTGCAATTCATAGACATCAGCAGACAGAAACTGGCATTGGGTGCACTGAGTTGGTACGTTAGTCCAAATATGTTGAAAAAGGTATGAAAGTGTACAAAACACATAGCAATATCACCCAAAACTTGCATGGAGCAAGCAGAAATTATAGATACGTTTGGGGCGTATCAACATCCCCAAGCTTAATTCCTGCTCGTCCTCGAGTAGGTAAATGATAACAATCATAATTTCCATGGTGACATGCTAACACACATATAAGAACTTCAAAGTAAAGCAAGTAAGATATGCAATTCAAGTCAATACAATAACAAGCAAGAGTCTATATCTAGTATTGAAACTAGCAAAGTAAGAACATAAAGGTGCAAGAGCTCTCGTTGTCCGTGACTCGAATGTCTCCAAATGGTGTTTGCGTGCAAGAAGTGGGAGATGGGTTTAGAGCATAAAAATAACATATAGTTTAATTGAGAACTCAATCTACTAAAACTTCACACTTGGTCTCCTTCAAAATCTTATTTTGACTCATTCCGAGACCACTAGTCAGGCACAAGTCAAAATGATCCTCTCCCTTTCGACTTTGAGCACTCAAGCAATGGATGAGCGCGAGCAAGATATGTTGGCACTTAGGATGGCAAAGAGAATAATGATGGGGAAGGAAGACAAAAAGGGTGTGAAAGGCTCACATCAATGAGGACAATCATAGGCGAGAGAAAGCCAAATGATAGATATGATGTGAGGAGTAGGGATTGGCATGCAACAGATGCACATATGAGCTAAGGTAAGCTCTCCAATGGAACTAGTGGGGTGCATCCAACTTGTTTGCTCATGAAGACCTAGAGCTCATTTGAGGAGGCTCATTGATAATCCACAAGTATAGGGGATCAATTGTAGACTTTCTCGAAAAGTAAGAGTGTCAAACCCAACGAGGAGCTAAAGGTAGGACAAATATTCCCTCAAGTTCTATCGACCACCGATACAACTCTACGCACACTTTACGTTCGCTTTACCTAGAACAAGTATGAAACTAGAAGTACTTTGTAGGAGTGATAGGATAGGCTTGCAAGAAAGTAAAGAACACGTAAATAAAACTAGGGGCTGGTTAGATAAAGAAACAACTACGAGTGTCTAACGAGTGTGGAAAAGTGGTGGTAGGAGTTGCGGAATTGTCCCTAAGCAATTGACTACGTTACTAGATCGATAGCAAGTATCATGTGGGAGAGGCCTCTGCTAGCATGTCATCCACAACTACTAACGTTCATTAAGGTAAAACCCAACCATAGCAATAAGATATATTGGTCCCCCTTCAATCCCATATGCATCAATTTCTATGCTAGGTTTGAAGCTTCTGTCACTCTAGCCTGCCAATACATAGTCCTATCAACATACAGCTAACCCTATGGTGTGATCCACGCGCGCGATCATATGACGGGAACCAAAGGACAGCAACATAACCACAAGCAAATTAAACCAATCATAGCAATTCATCAATCACCGATAGGACAACGATAATCTACTCAAACATCATTGGATTATAATATGTAGCATAAAGCACCATGTTCAAGTAGAGGGTACAGCGGGTTGCGGGAGAGTGAACCGCTGAATATAGATGGGGGAAGATGATGGAGATGTCGGTGAAGATGACGGAGGTGTTGGTGTAGATCGTCGTCACACGATGATGTCCCGGGCGGCGTTCTGGCGCCGCCGGGAGAGAGGGGGAGAGAGCCCCCTCCTTCTTCTTCTTCCTTGACCTCCTCCCTAGATGGGAGAAGGGTTTCCCCTGTGGTCCATGGTCTCCATGGCGGCGGAGGGGCGAGAGCCCCTCCGAGATTGGATCTCTCTCTCTGTGTCCTTCTGTTTTGCGCTCCCAGATTCTGTGTTTCACCGTTTCTTAAATTCCTGGAGATCCGTAACTCTGATTGGGCTGAAATTTTAACACAATTTTATTCCGGATATTATCTTTCTTGCGGCGAAAGAAGGGCTCCAACCGCCTTAAGGAGTGGCCACAAGCCTGTCTGCCGCGGTCCCACCCCCTGGCCGCGGCGACAGGGCTTGTGGGCACTCCGTGCATCGCCTCGCGTTGATTCTTCTTCCCAAAAATCATAAATATTCCACAAAAATCCCCGTAAGTTTTTATTACGTTTGGACTTCGTTTGGTATGGATATTCTGCGAAACAAAAAACATGCAACAAACAGGAACTCGCACTGGGCACTAGATCAATATGTTAGTCCCAAAAAATAGTATAAAAAGTTGCCACAAGTATATGAAAGTTGTAGAATATTGGCATGAAACAATCAAAAATTATAGATACAATGGAGACGTATCAGCATCCCCAAGCTTAATTCCTGCTCGTCCTCGAGTAGGTAAATGATAAAAAAGATAATTTTTGATGTGGAATGCTACCTAGCATAATCTTGATCATATAATTTAATCATGGCATGAATACTAAAACACGAGTGATTCGAAGCAATAGTCTATCATTTGACATAAAGACAATAATATTTCAAGCGTACTAACAAAGCAATCATGTCTTCTCAAAATATCATGGACAAAGAAAGTTATCCCTACAAAATCATATAGTCTGACTATGCTCCATCTTCACCACACAACGTATTTAAATCATGCACAACCCCGGTTTTAGCCAAGAAATTGTTTCATACTTTAGTGTTCTCAAACCTTTTTAACTTTCACGCAATACATGAGCGTGAGCCATGGACATAGCACTATAAGTGGAATAGAATATGGTGGTCGTGGAGAAGAGAAAAAAGGAGGAGATAGTCTCACATCAACTAGGCGTATCAACGGGCTATGGAGATGCCCATCAATAGATATCAATGTGAGTGAATAGGGATTGCCACACAACGGATGCCCTAGAGCTTATAAGTGTATGAAAGCTCACAAAAGAAACTAGTGGGTGTGCACCCAACTTGCTTGCTCACGAAGACCTAGGGCAATTTTGAGGAAGCCCATCATTGGAATATACAAGACAAGTTATATAATGAAAATTTCCCACTAGTATATGGAAGTGACAACATAGGAGACTCTCTGTCAGGAAGATCATAGTGCTATTTGAAGCACAAGTGTGGAAAGAGGATAGTAGCAATTGTCCCTTCTCTCTTTTCTCTCATTTTTTGTGGGCTCTTTGTCCTCTTTTTATTTTTTATTTTTTTATTATTTTTTTAATTTTGGTGGGCATCTTTGGCCTCTTTTTTGTAAATGGGCTTCGCTGCTCTATTAATAATGATCGTCACACTTACAACTCAATACTTAGAGCAATGATGACTCTATATGAAATGCCTTCGGTAGTGTACCGTGACAATGATCTAGCATAGAAATGACATCAAAAAACGGACAAACCATGGAAACATCATGCTAGCTATCTTACGATCATGCAATGGCAATATGGAAGTGGTGGCACATGTCATGAGACGGAACAGTGGTAGTTGCATGGCAATATATCTCGTAGTGGCTATGAAAATGCCATAATAGGTAGGTATGGTGGCTGTTTTGAGGGAGGCTATATGGTGGGTGTAATGCACCGGCGAAAGTTGCACGGTACAAGGGAGGCTAGCAATGGTGGAAGGGTGAGAGTGCGTATAATCCATGGACTCAACATTTGTCATAAAGAACTCACATACTTATTGCAAAAGTGTATTAGTCATCAAAACAAGGTACTACACGCATGCTCCTAGGGGAAAGGTTGGTAGGAGTTAACCATCACGCGGTCCCGACCTCCACACAAAGGATGACAATCAATAAATAAATCATGCTCCGACTTCATCACATAACATTTCACCATACGTGGATGCTACGGGAATCACAAACCTTAACACAAGTATTTCTACGAATACACAATTACTCACTAGCATGACTCTAATATCACATATTCATGTCGGGAAACTATTGCAAGGAATCAAACATATCATATTCAGTGATCTACAAGTTTTATGTAGGATTTTATGACTAACCATGTGAATGACCAACTCCTGTTAACTCTCTAAATAGGTATAAGTGAAGCATGAGAGTTTAATTCTTTCTACAAAAGATATGCCCCGCTCTAACAAATATAAGTGAAGCAAAAGAGCATTCTACAAATGGCGGCTTTCTATGTGTAGGGAAACAGGCAATCCAAAGTTCAAAAGATATAAGTGAAGCACAAGAAGCATTCTATAAAGCCAACCAAGGACTATCTCATACCAGCATGGTGCATAAAAGAAAAAGGAAAAATAAACACAAAAGACGCTCCAAGCATTTGCACATATCATGTGATGAATTAAAATATAGCTCCGAGTAAAATTACCGATAGATTGTAGACGAAAGAGGGGATGCTTTCAGGGGCATCCCCAAGTTTAGACGCTTGAGTCTTCCTTGAATATTACCTTGGGGTGCCTCGGGCATCCCCAATCTTAGGCTCTTGCCTCTCCTTATTCCTTCATCCATCGTGCTCTCACCCAAAACTTGAAAACTTCAATCACACAAAACTCAACAAAATTTCGTGAGATCCGTTAGTATAATAAAATAAATCACCACTTCAAGTACTGTTGTGAAATCATTCTAAATTCATATTAGCATTATATCTACTATAATACAACTTCATCATGGTTCATACCCCCGATACTACCCATAGATTCATCAAAATAGGAGAACAATGCATAGAAAACAGAATCTGTCAAAACAGAACAGACTGTAGCAATCTGTATATTCCGTATACTTTTGATATCTCAAAAAATCTGAAAAATTACAAACGTCTGGAAAATTTGCATATCAATCATCATGAAAAAGAATCAACTCAAAATCTCTTCCAGAATAAAAATGAAAATTAATTTCGTGAGCAGAAAGTTTCTGTCTTTTCTCAGCGTGATCAAACAACTATCAGCCAAACTAATCGTAAAGGCTTTACTTGGCACATTATTTTTAAAAACACAAAGAAATTGTACAAGGGGATAATTATTTTTGTGAGAAACTTCCATGAAAAATTATACATTGTTTCCATGAGCATGAACACAAGTGTTCAAGGTCGACCCTCACTTCCGCAATGCATCATCTTTCAACCGCTTCTCTTTTTGAAAAAGTTTTAAGTTCCCCGCTATATTTTTTTGTTTTTAAACTAAATAAAAGCACTCAACAGAAAAATATGACTCTCTAAAACTTCCGGGTTGTCTCCAGACAGCGCTTTCTTTAAAGCCATTAAGCTAGGCATAAAGTGCTCAAGTAATGGATCCACCCGGATCCCAAGGTATCTCAAAGCCAATTTTAATTAGCAATGATTTGAAATTTAGTAGTGAGAACAAGGTAACATATATCAAGAAATGATGAAGTCTAACTCTCTTCCTATGCATTGGCATGTCATAAAAGAACAATTCATGCACACCAAGTAATGGCCAATACATAGCATAAGTAGTTTCTTGCAATTTTATCGTATTGGAAACATAGAGAGGTGGAGATGTAGTTCCTCTCTCATAATAATTGCAAGTAGGAGCAGCAAGCACATGCATATTATATTCATCAAAATCATCATGTGTAACATAAGGAACTATAGCTAGCTCATCTTCATAAGCATCATTCATATTGGTATCATGGCCACAAGCATAGCAAGCATCAAGTTCATCAAAAAGGGATATTTCAAACGAATCCAAGGGATCATAGCATTCATCCTTCGGTAAGAACGAAGGGAAATTAAACAATGTATGAGTTGAAGAGTTACTCTCATTAGAAGGTTTCATCATTTTCTTCTTCCATCTAATGAGCTCATAGTTTCATCATTTTCTTCTTCCATAGTTTCCTGCAAAATAATAGTCTCTTCTTGGGCAGCATAGGATTTCTCCTTAAATCGTTCAATATGGGCATTATATTCATCATTAGTATAACAATAACGAAGCATAGCCAAATTTTCAGATCGGTAAGGAGCATCATCATTATCATCACACCTTTTAAACAGAGCCTCAATTTCATAAGCACCCATAAAAGCAACAAACTCTTCTATTTGATCCACATCATAGTAATCATATATACCATTAGCATAAGAAGCCAAGGTTCTATGATCATTAAATTCACAAGAAAAGGGAAGGTGTGGAGCCTTCATCCTAGAGCAACAAGTAACACCATATCTCTTGCATAGTTCCCAAGCATACCATTTCAACAAATGGATTTGATCCCATAAAAGTTTCCCTTTTTGAGTCAAGCGATAATCCCTACAGTATTCACGTAGATCCAACGGGTATCCCATTATATAATTGAATGGGGCTTTCTCAGGATTATTAAAGAAGTGCATAATATTTTCCACATAACGAGCCTCGAGGGTTTTAGGAGGTTCCCCATCTCCATGAGTAGCAAGTACACCTATTTTTTGGTATTTCATGTTCCATATCTGTTGGGGATATTACCTATTGATAACCCGCCCTAGTTGGGCCGGGTCACCAAATCAGGCAATTCATCTAAGCGTGGTTCGGGCCTTGGCCTGAACAGACCAAAGGTTGTATGGCGGTTTACAACTTCCGGAAGGTTTCCAAGCTTTGGAAGATGGCGACTTAGAGATCGTAAGGGTCACGGTTTGTAGAAAGGAAAGTACCCTTGTGAACCCTAGGGACTTGACCTGTATATAAAGGCGAGTCCCAGGGAAGAAGAGGGCAGGTTAGAAATCATCGAGTGCTAGGTCTAGCGAGTTACGCCCCCCTTGTAACCGAAACTCCATCAATACAACTCAAAGCAGGACGTAGGCCTTTACCTCCTCACGAGGGGCCGAACCTGGGTAAATCGCCGTCTCACTCCCGTTCAACCCCTTTGAGTCGTCACCAAAGTGCAATGGCTCCAATACTAAGTCCTTTCACGAGGACATCTGCCGTGACAAAACCACGACAATATCCATAATTAAAGATAGAGAACAACTTAGAACATCAAATAAATCTACTTAGTGATAAAGCAGACAAGCACACATGAGGATATTCACCCCACGCTATTGTTCCCTGGCAACGGCGCCAGAAAAAGGTCTTGATAACCCACAAGTATAGGGGATCAATTGTAGCCTTTCTCGATAAGTAATAGTGTCGAACCCAACGAGGAGCTAAAGGTAGGACAAATATTCCCTTAAGTTCTATCGACCACCGATAAAACTCTACGCACACTTTACGTTCGCTTTACCTAGAACAAGTATGAAACTAGAAGTACTTTGTAGGAGTGATAGGATAGGCTTGCAAGAAAGTAAAGAACACGTAAATAAAACTAGGGGCTGGTTAGATAAAGAAACAACTACGAGTGTCTAACGAGTGTGGAAAAGTGGTGGTAGGAGTTGCGGAATTGTCCCTAAGCAATTTACTATGTTACTAGATCGATAGCAAGTATCATGTGGGAGAGGTCTCTGCTAGCATGTCATCCCTTACTTGGAATTCTATGCACTTATGATTGGAGCTATTAGCAAGGGTCCGCAAGTACTAACGTTCATTAAGGTAAAACCCAACCATAGCAATAAGATATACTGGCCCCCCTTCAATCCCATATGCATCAATTTCTATGCTAGGTTTGAAGCTTCTGTCACACAAGCCTGCCAATACATAGTCCTATCAACATACAACTAACCCTATGGTGTGATCCACACGCGCGATCATATGATGGGCACCAAAGGACAGCAACATAACCACAAGCAAATTAAACCAATCATAGCAATTCATCAATCACCGATAGGACAACGATAATCTACTCAAACATCATAGGATAGCAACGCATCATTGGATAATAATATGTAGCATAAAGCACCATGTTCAAGTAGAGGGTACAACGGGTTGCGGGAGAGTGAACCGCTGAATATAAATGGGGGAAGATGATTGAGATGTTGGTGAAGATGACGGAGTGTTGGTGTAGATCGCCGTCACATGATGATGTCCCGGGCGGCGTTCCAGCGCCGCCGGGAGAGAGGGGGAGAGAGCCCCCCTCCTTCTTATTCTTCCTTGACCTCCTCCCTATATGGGAGAAGGGTTTCCCCTCTGGTCCATGGTCTCCATGGCGGCGGAGGGGCGAGAGCCCCTCCGAGATTGGATCTCTCTCTCCGTGTCCTTCTGTTTCTGCGCTCCCAGATTCTGCGTTTCACCGTTTCTTAAATTCCCGGAGATCCGTAACTCCGATTGGGCCGAAATTTTAACACAATTTTCTTCCAGATATTATCTTTCTTGCAGCGAAAGAAGGGCTCCAACCGCCTTAAGAAGTGGCCACAAGCCTGCCTGCGGCGGTCCCACCCCCTGGCCACAAACCATACAAAGCAATCATGTCTTCTCAAAATATCATGGCCAAAGAAAGTTATCCCTACAAAATCATATAGTCTGACTATGCTCCATCTTCCCCACACAACGTATTTAAATCATGCACAACCCCGGTTTTAGCCAAGCAATTGTTTCATACTTTAGTGTTCTCAAACCTTTTCAACTTTCACGCAATACATGAGCATGAGCCATGGACATAGCACTATAAGTGGAATAGAATATGGTGGTCGTGGAGAAGACAAAAAAGGAGGAGATAGTCTCACATCAACTAGGCGTATCAACGGGCTATGGAGATGCCCATCAATAGATATCAATGTGACTGAGTAGGGATTGCCACGCAACGGATGCCCTAGAGCTTATAAGTGTATGAAAGCTCACAAAAGAAACTAGTGGGTGTGCACCCAACTTGCTTGCTCACGAAGACCTAGGGCAATTTTGAGGAAGCCCATCGCTGTCCAAGTTATATAATGAAAATTTCCCACTAGTATATGGAAGTGACAACATAGGAGACTCTCTGTCAGGAAGATCATAGTGCTATTTGAAGCGCAAGTGTGGAAAGAGGATAGTAGCAATTGTCCCTTCTCTCTTTTCTCTCATTCTTTTGTGGGCTCTTTGGCCTCTTTTTATTTTTTATTTTTATATATATTTTTTAATTTTGGTGGGCATCTTTGGCCTCTTTTTTGTAAATGGGCTTCGCTAGCCTCTTTAATTTCCTCACATGTGACAATGCTCTATTAATAATGATCATCACACTTACAACTCAATACTTAGAGCAATGATGACTCTATATGAAATGCCTTCGGTAGTGTACGGTGACAATGATCTAGCATAGCAATGACATCAAAAAAGGGACAAGCCGTGGAAACATCATGCTAGCTATCTTACGATCATGCAATGGCAATATGGAAGTGGTGGCACATGTCATGAGACGGAACAGTGGTAGTTGCATGGCCATATATCTCGTAATGGCTATGAAAATGCCATAATAGGTAGGTATGGTGGCTGTTTTGAGGGAGGCTATATGGTGGGTGTAATGCACCGGCGAAAGTTGCACGGTACAAGGGAGGCTAGCAATGGTGGAAGGGTGAGAGTGCGTATAATCCATGGACTCAACATTAGTCATAAAGAACTCACATACTTATTGCAAAAGTGTATTAGTCATCGAAACAAGGTACTACACGCATGCTCCTAGGGGAAAGGTTGGTAGGAGTTAACCATCGCGCGATCCCGACCTCCACACAAAGGATGACAATCAATAAATAAATCATGCTCCGACTTCATCACATAACGGTTCACCATACGTGGATGCTACGGGAATCACAAACCTTAACACAAGTATTTCTACGAATACACAATTACTCCCCCAAACAAAGAAGGCTAGGGTACAACTTATAATGAACAACAAGCATAACTAAAACAAACTAAAGAGTAAAGAGCGGGATGCTCCAAGCATAGCACATAACATATGAAGTGATAAAAATATAGCATGGAGAAGGACGAACTGATGATTGTTGATGGAGAAGGGGATGCATGGGGGCATCCCCAAGCTTAGACACTTGAGTATCCTTGGATATTTCTTGGGGCGCATGGGAGCATCCCCAAGCTTCAGCACTTGACACTCGTGGATCTTCTTTCATCATCTTCCATCGCATACTTGAAAACTGCCTTCATACGAAACTCATCATGAGCTGATTAGAGTGGTTAGTACCCATAATAAAATATTTTTTCTCCACTGGAAATAAATATTTTCATGAAGAGATACTGTTTCTAAAGATTGTCACAAAAATGTCAAGAAAAATCCATCTTAAGATTTGCAAAATGATGAAAACGCAAAACGTGGCAGAATCTGTGAAAAACAGACTAGCAGGTAGTAAATATTTTTTTCAGGGCACTTCTGCAACTCAAATCAAAAAACTCATAACATACGCCAGAAAGCCAATTGTATAGAGAATAATGTCAAACAAATTCAAATCAAAAATATGATCTGGTGAGTTTTTGTGAATTGTTTCATCAAGCAGAAAGAATCTGTTTCTGGACAACATGTCACAACTTTTGAACTTTCTTGCAATCGGAGGCTAAAAATTGGCACAAAGCTTAAAAATACAGACAAAATGATGTTGCTACAGTAGTAACACACATCAAGACTACTAAAAACTGAAAGTAAAAACTCAAAGTAAAGATAACATGGGTTGTCTCCCTAGAGCTCTTTCTTTATAGCCATAAAGACAGGCTTAAGATTTTAATGATGCTCTCGTAGGAATAAGAGTTGTAGAACAAAAGAGAGCATCAAGAAGCAAATACCAAACACATTTAAGTCTAACATGCTTCCTATGCATAGGAATATTTCAATAGAATAATTCATTGAAGCACAAAGCAATAAGCATAGGAAGGCAAACCAAGTGCACCTTCAAAACCTTCAACATAAACAAAGGGAACTTGATATTATTGAAATATCTATAATCATATGTTCCCTTCTCATAATAATATTCAGTGGGATCATGAATAAACTCAACAATATAAGTATCACATAAAGCATTGTTACCATGATCCACAGGCAAAAAGGTACTCTTACTCTCCACATAAGCATAATCTTTGGGGAGCCCATGGTTAGGACATTTTAGCATTAAAGTTTTCAGTCTCCCCCAAGCTTGAGCTATGCTCTCTGTGTCATGAGGATAGAAATTATAAACATAATTCCTATTCTCATGGACTTCATGAAGAGGATAAAACTTGGAGTAAAAGAGAGACTGGATCTCTTCCCAATCCCGTAGGTGAGAATCATCTAGTAGCCTATAACATTCCAATGCTTTTCCTTTCAGTGACAAGGCAATAATTTCCTCATGACTCCATCTCTTGTCAAACCTGAAATCTTAAACAATTCACAAAGTTCTGTAAGTTTCAACAAATGAATACTAGGATTGACTGTTCCATCTCCTGCATAACAATCGTTCCTAATTATTTCAATTATCCCAAGTGATATTTTAAATGGGATACATTCAATAGGTGGAGGAGACTTCTCTACCACGGGTGTGCTAAGGCGACCTTCCCCAAGCAGTGAACTACGAGTGCAGTTTTCCATAAGTCTAACTAGTGAAAATAAAAACAAGAAACGAAAATATTTAATTGCAAGATCTAAAGATATACCTTCAAGCACTCACCTCCCCGGCAACGGCGCCAAAAATAGCTTGATGTCTACGCACGCTTCTATTCTTGTAGACTATGTTGGGCCTCCAAGCGCAGAGGTTTGTAGGAAAGTAGCAATTTCCCTCAAGTGGATGACCTAAGGTTTATCGAACTCAGGGAAGTAGAGGTTTAAGATGGTCTCTCTCAAGCAACCCTACAATTAAGAAACAAGAAGTCTCTTGTGTCCCCAACACACCTAATACAATGGTAAATTGTATAGGTGCACTAGTTCAGCAAAGAGATGGTAAAATATGGGTGGTAGGTGTGGCAAAGCAAGGTAATATAAATCTGTAATAAAATTACAGCAAGGTAGCAAGTGAAAAAAGTGAGCATAAACGGTGTAACAATGGTGAGAAACAAGGCCTAGGCTTCATACTTTCACTAGTGGCAACTCCCAACAACATTAACATAGTCTAATCACATGATATTTCCACTAAAACATGCAATGGAGACGTACTCGGAGGTCATTCCTTTGTGATCAAGAGAGGACGAGAATTATGTAGGGCTACAAAAGCACACCTCAGTGTTTGTAGTTCTCTTCTATGGATTTACCATTGTCACCGCGGCCATCCAAACAGAGTACCACAATCACCACAACATATCTCAAGGATAGTCAAAGACAAGCACCAAGAGACTTTCAATCTTCAATCAATTCACAAAAGAGGAAATAACTCATGAAAATATTCTTCTAATCCATGTCCAATAGACCGCTGTCACCATGGTCTCGGATATTATACTAGATAAGATCAAGTGCGTACATCAATCCAATACATAGAAGAAGGGGAAACATCATGGGATCACCCTAGATTAATATAGCCTATGATCACATTCAAGATCACATCATGGGAGAGAGAATTAACCACATAGCTGCTGTAGAAGACCTCATCCCCGAGGAGGAACTACTCCCGCTTCAAGTAGGGAGGAAGCAACGTCGATGGAGATGAATCCGGGGGCACTTCCCTGTCCCGGCATGGTGCCGACACAGGAATTCTGGTCCCCCGAGACTTGTTGGCGATGGCGACGGAGATCGGAATTGCTTCTCGAGAAAAGGGTTCTAGAATCAGGGTTTCCTCCACGGGGGTAAAAATAGGAGCCAAGGTAGGGCACCGGAGGGGGTGTGCCCCACCCAGGTAGCATCCCTGTGCGGCCAGGGGGCAGGCCGCGCCACCAGGGCACCTGGGGCCTGGTGACCTCCCTCTGGCCCTCCTTCGGCCGTCTGGAGTCTTCCGGAACACTGATGATTTTTTATATTTTTGTGGAATTTTTCGGGCACTGTAAATATGGGTATAAACCTGCAATTCATAGACATCAGCAGACAGAAACTGGCATTGGGTGCACTGAGTTTGTAGGTTAGTCCAAATATGTTGAAAAGGTATGAAAGTGTACAAAACACATAGCAATATCACCCAAAACTTGCATCGAGCAAGCATAAATTATACATACGTTTGGGACGTATCAGCACGTCAGGTCTCGAGATGAAAGTCATCATGTGAAGAATTTGCTGGAGACCTGAGGAAAATGCTTGATTGGACGCAAGCTAAACTTGATAAAATGGTAACATTTCACAATCCTCAAATTTACTGTTTATGATGAAATTTCTATCTAATGAAATTGATATCATATTCTTCAAGTCTGAAGCATATGAGATGGTAAGCTATACTAATTCATCTACAGGATGACAAACCCAAGAATACAGAGTGGGTTCTTGACAGTGGTTGCACAAACCACATAACTGGTGATAAAAGCTTGTTGATGAATATGCCACTGACTCCATCACCACTGAAGCAAATCACTTATGTTGATAAAGGTAAAAGCAATGTATTGGGACTTGGCAAAGTGGCTATCTCAAAGGAGAAACACATGGACAAACTCATGCTTGTCGAATCCGTTGGTTTTAACCTCATGTCAGTCTCAATGCTTTGTGAGCTTGATATGGTTGTTATCTTTGGAAAATACAGATGCATAGTCATCATGGCATCTGACAAATCCAAAGTCTTCGAAGGCTTTAGGAGAGGAGATTTGTACATTGTTGTTTTTTCCGCAGGTCCTCAACCAGCCACATGCTTGTTAGAAAAAACCTGAGAAGGCTGGCTATGGCATCGACGTCTGGGTCATGCAGGCATGAGGAATTTACACACGTTGGCGAAGAAGGAGCATGTCATTGGCATCGAATCAGTCAAATTCCTCAAGGACCATCTCGGCGGTGCTTGTGAGTCTGGAAAAATAACCAGATACAAACACCCCTCGAAGACTATCATGACTACTACTCGCCCATTTGATTTGCTTCAAATGGATCTGTCTGGACCTACTCATTATGCTACTCTAACCAATGGAGCATCCTTATATGGCTTTGTCATCGTTGATGACTATTCTCACTTTACTTGGGTACGCATCATTCTGTATAAAACTGAAGTGCATGAAGTCTTCAAACAATTTTTCTCAAGGGCCTCGACGAACTTCGGCGTCAAGATCAAACACAGGAGTGATAATGGGACAGAATTCAAAAACACTGGTCTTGATGATTATCTTGATGAACTTGGTATTACTCATGAATTATCTGCTCCTTATACTCCTCAACAGAATGGTGTCGTTGAACGCAAGGACATGACTCTGGTTGAAATGGCACGAATAATGCTTGAAGAATATCAAACTCCTCGTCGTTTATGGCTTGAAGCAATCAACACTGCTTGCCACATCATCAACAGGGTATATCTTCACAAATTCCTCAAGAAAACCTCATATGAGCTCCTCACTGAAAAGAAACCCAATGTAAGTTATTTCAAAGTCTTCGGTGCAAAATGCTGGTTTAGAGATCCTCACCATAGCTCAAAGTTTGCACCTAAAGCACATGAGGGTTTTATGCTTGGTTACGGAAAGGACTCGCGCACCTACAGAATCTTCAACACCTATCACAACAAGGTTGTTGAAACTGTAGATGTGCGGTTCGATGAAACTGATGGCTCGCAAAGAGGGAAACTGCCTCCTGTGCCAGATAAATTACCACGAGAGGAAGCCATCAAGCTCAAGGCAACTGAGGATATCATTCCTACTGAGGAACAACCCCTTGTTGAAGAAGTCGTCCCCAACATTGAGGAAATTCAAACTGGTGCACCTGAGGAAAATGCTACAAATCAAATTCCCCAGCCCAACCAAAGTCATCAACCAGCTCATCCGAGGATCGAGAATGAAGTGGAACTTGACAAAATCCTTGTAGGGGAACGTTGCATGGGAAACAAAAAATTTCCTACGCACACGAAGACCTATCATGGTGATGTCCATCTACGAGAGGTGATTAGATGTACGTACCCTTGTACATCGCTAAGGGGGAACCGTTAATAAACGCGGTTGATGTAGTGGTACAACTTTGTGCTTCAAATCACCATCGTCCCACGATCCGTTCCGATCTAGCGCCAAACGAACGACACCTCCGCGTTCACCACACGTACAGCTCGATGATTATCTCGGCCTTCTTGATCCAATAAGATGACGGAGAAGTAGATGAGTTCTCCAGCAGCGTGATGGCGCTCCGGTGGTGTTGATGATCTACTCCTGCAGGGCTCCGTCCGAGCTCCGCAGAAATCCGATCTAGAGGCAAAACTATGTGGAATAGGCTTGAGTTGCACGTGGCAAAGTTGTGTCTCAAAAATCCCTAAACCACCAATATATATAGGAGGAGGGGAGGGGCTAGCCTTGGGGCATAAGGGCCCCAAGGGTGCGCCGGCCGAAGGTGGAGGAGGACTCCTCCTCCAATTCGGTTTGGGAAGGAGGAGTCCTCCTCTTCCTTCCCACCTCCCTCTTTCCTTTTTTTCTTTCTTTTGGTATTTTTACTTGTGGCACCATATCCCTCTTGGGCTGACTCCACCAGCCCACTAAGGACTTGGTGCGCCACCCTAAGGCCATGGGCTCACTCCCGGGTTGGTGGGCCCCTCCCAGTAAACACCCGGAACCCATTCATCACTCCTGGTACACTGCTGGAAATGCCCGAAACTTTCCGGTGACCAAATGAAACCATCCTATATATCAATCTTCATTTCTGGACCATTCCGGAAACCCTCGTGACATCTGTGATCTCATCCGGGACTCCGAACAACATTTGGTAACCATACATATAACTCAACTATACTAAAACATCATCGAACCTTAAGTGTGCAGACCCTGCGAGTTCGAGAACTATGCAGACATGACCCGAGACACCCCTCGGTCAATATCCAATAGCGGGACCTGGATGCCCATATTGGATCCTACATATTCTCCGAAGATCTTATCGGTTGAACCTCAGCGTCAAGGATTCATATAATGTCGTAAGTCATTCCCTTTGTCCTTCGGTATGTTACTTGCCCAAGATTCGATCGTCGGTATCCGCATACCTATTTCAATCTCGTCACCAGCAAGTCTCTACTCGTTCCGTAATACAAGATCACGTGACTTACACTTAGTCACATTGCTTGCAAGGCTTATTTGTGATGTTGTATTACCGAGTGGGCCCCAAGATACCTCTCCGTCACACAGAGTGACAAATCCCAGTCTTGATCCATACTAACTCAACGCACACCTTCGAAGATACCTGTAGAGCACCTTTATAGTCACCCAGTTATGTTGCGACGTTTGATACACACAAGGTATTCCTCCGGTGCCAGAGAGTTATATGATCTCATGGTCATCGGAATAAATACTTGACACGCAGAAAACAATAGCAACAAAATGACATGATCACATGCTATGTTCCTAGTTTGGGTCTAGTCCATCACATGATTCTCCTAATGATGTGATCCAGTTATCAAGTGACAACACGTGCATATAGTCAGAAAACCTTGACTATCCTTGATCAGCTGGCTAGCCAATTAGAGGCTTGCTAGGGACATTGTTTTGTCTATGTATCCACACATGTATGTATATTTTCATTTAATACAATTATAGCATGGATAATAAATGATTATCTTGAAACAGGAAATATAATAATAACTATTTTATCATTGCCTTTAGGGTATATTTCAAAGAATCCTCAATGACATCAATGCGCCAGGTCCTCTCACTCGCTCAAAAGCTTCACATTTAGTTAACTTTTGTGGGCATTCCTCGTTTTTGTCTATCACAGAACCCTCAAAAGTTGATGAAGCCTTCTTGGAACCTGAGTGGATTCCAGCCATGCAAGATGAACTTCTTCAGTTCAAGCTAAATGACGTGTGGGAACTTGTCAAACGACCAGATCCTCGCAAGCACAATATCATCGGCACCAAGCGGATCTACCGTAACAAGCAAGATGAGGATGGTAAGGTAGTGAGCAATAAGGCATGGCTTGTAGCCCAAGGCTACACAGGTTGAAGGAATTGACGTCGATGAAACTTTTGCACCTGTTGCTGGACTTGAAGCTATTCGAATATTACTTGCTTATGCTAATCATCATAATATTACTCTATATCAAATGGATGTGAAAAGTGTATTCCTCGATGGTAAGCTTGAGGAAGAAGTATATGTTGCTCAGCCCCCAGGTTTTGAAGATCCGAAGCATCGAGACAAAGTCTTCAGACTCAAAAAGGCACTCTATGGCCTCAAGCAAGCCCCTCGGGCGTGGTATGATACATTGAAGGAATTTCTCATGAAGAAAGGCTTCAAACTTGGTTCACTTGATCCTACTCTTTTCACAAAATCCTATGACAATGAACTATTTGTGTGCCAAATATATGTTGATGACATTATTTTTGGTTGTACTAACAAACATTACAGTGATGAATTTTTCTACATGATGAGTGAAGAATATCAAATGTCTATGATGGGGGAGCTGAACTTATTCTTAGGTCTGCAAATTCATCAACAATGCAATGGCATCTTCATATCTCAGGAGAAATACCTCAAGGATGTTCTGAGGAAATTCAACATGCATGAATGCAAAGGCGTCAAGACTCCTATGCCTACCAACGGCCACCTCTACACTGACAAAAATGGTAAAGATTTCGATCAACAGGTATATCATTCTATGATTGGCTCTTTATTGTACTTATGTGCATCTAGGCCAGATATTATGCTTAGTGTTTGCATGTGTGCTCGTTTTCAAGGAAAACCGAAGGAATCACACCATAAGGCTATGAAACACATTCTTTGATACTTAGCTCACACACCAACACTAGGATTATGGTACCCCAAGGGCTCAAATCTTCACCTCGTTGGATATTCTGATTCTGATTATGCTGGTGCCATGTGGATCGCAAGTCAACATCAAGCACATGCCATTTCCTCGGAAGATAATTAGTCTGCTGGTCCTCAAAAAAGCAGAACTGTGTATCACTCTCCACTGTCGTAGCTGAGTACATTGCTGCTGGATCTTGCTGCGCTCAACTGCCATGGATGAAGCAAACCCTGAGAGACTACGACATCAACATGAAAAATGTGCCCCTTTAGTGCGACAATGAGAGTGCAATCAAGATCGCCTACAACCCAGTACAACATGCGAAGACCAAGCACATCCAGATTCATCATCATTTTCTTCATGATCATGTCCTCAAGGGCAATATCATCATCGACCATGTGAAGACTGATGATCAACTAGCAGATATTTTCACAAAGCCCTTGGATGAGAGAAGGTTTTGCAAGTTGCGGTCTGAGCTAAATATCCTAGAATCTTCAAATGTTTTGTAAACTTGCACACATCCTAACACTTATGCAAAATTGATGACTTAGATGTGCAACACACAAAGTAACGATTTTCCTCAACCAATGAATAAAATCACTCTAAGTGTGAAGAAATCAATGAAGAATTTGGTTCTCGGGACTCTACGACAATTGTACGCGGCGCCTGAAATCATCATTTTTATACGGTGGATCACGCCACCACCCAACTTTGAAATTCTCCAAGCTGGATTTTCTTTGAAGTTGAAATTCTTCAATCTGAGACTTTGTCACAAAATCCTCAAATTTTCAAAATCTTCAAATTCTTTAACTTTTTTGATGATTTTCATTTGAATATATATATATATATATATATATATATATATATATGTATGTATATATATAATGAGCTTTCAATGTCCTCAACAACATTCACTTATAGCTCAGTCTTCAATTTGTATTTCATCTAAGTGAATGTGATCGGACTCGACTCCTCTCTATGCTAAGCTCAATCGAGTCTATTCTCAATTCTTCATATGCTTCTGTTTGACACTTGTTTAAAATCCTCACACGGTCCTTGTCAACTGAGGACTTTGTAACGAAATCCTCAAAATTCAACAAAACAATTACCGTTGTAACAGTAACCGCACCCACTACTCACGTTCGGATAACCACGATCTCCACCGCTTCAATCGTGGGCACCACGTGTCAAGCGGAGACTAAGGGGCAAGGGCAGTTCGGTTTGAAAGTTTCGGCCCGAACAGTTTTTCACCTGAGCTATAAATACCCCCTTACCCCTTCAGTCAAAACTCTTCTTTCCCTCTCGTCTTCTACGCTCGAGCTCGAACCCTAGCGTCGCCGCTAACATCTTCGCCACCGGTGAAGAAGAGCTTCACTGCCTCGCCTTCACCGTCGCCGGACTCATGCCGACAGCGGAATATCCTCCTCCTCCATCGTCGTAGTTGTTTTCAGTCGCCAAGTTAGGGCACTGAATATCTGAACCGAAGAACTTCTTCTTTTTACTGCCTTAGTTCATCGTATTCTTCGCACAGGGTAAATAAAATCTTATTTTACTACCCCTGTTGATCTTTTATTTCACGTTAGATTCATGAATTCAGTTTTTCCTCAGAAATTTCATCAGCTGTGCACACTCATGCCTAGAACACTTGATGAATTTGTAAGTGCATCTAGTGCCCTTAGTGATTTTGGTGGTTTGAAGACTTATAGGTTAAGAGACTAATATGTTTGTGAATGTACACATGCTCTATAAGTCGCTGAGGAGTTTGAGTTATACGATGAACATCGACCCCTAAAAATGTATGTATTTGGCTCAAGACTTTGGTCTTACCTTGAAGACTTTGATCGTGAAGAAATTGCGATGAAATTGATATTCCTCATGAAGATATTGAAGATAAGGAATTCGGTGTGTCCTGAAGAAAACAGTCTGAAGACTTTGAAGCGTGAAGATATACTCTTTCTGTTTCACTTTCTTCACTATTGAGTAATAGGAACACCGTATTGTTAAAGGGGGTCGAGGTAATACTACAGAATGAATTTCCTCATGATGCTCAACCCAAGCCTAAATCTACCAGAGCCTCAAAGTGAGGAATATGAGATACATGAGGACTTCCAGAGTTGAAAGTTCGGACCATTGTCGCGCCACGCGTCACCTCACTGATCTTATCCACCCAACAGTCACATTATTTAAGGGCATTTATGTCAAATCATGTCGGGATGCTCCCAGGCTATAAATAGTCGCCCCCACAACCACTAGCTGGTTGGCTGCTCCGAGAGAAACTAACACTTGTCATATAGAGCAACCCAAATTACTCATAGTCTTCAAGAGAAAATCGTCAAGTGAGAAAATACCCCAAACACCAAACCCCAAACCAAAAATCAAGTGATTGAGCATCACTAAAGAATTTGTTCCTATGTGGAACTGAAGTCTTTTACCTTTGATGACTTTGCATCCTCTAGACGGTTAGGCGTCATGGTCTAGAGCATCCAGCAGTCAATTGTGGATCGCCGTGTGACTGAGTTTGTGAGGGTTTGGAAGTCTTCCCTGAAGACTTACCACGACTGTTGGGCGAGGATTGTGTGTCCTTTGCTCAAGGAAAATACGGTAGGGACCGTGTGTCATTTGGTTTCAATACCAAGCCCCTCCAAACTAGACGTACAACTGTCACAACAGTTGGAACTGGGTCATCAACAACTATCTTCATCGTGATACGGGTTCTATTTCTTCAACTCTTTCATTTCCTCAAATTGTATGTTGAAGACTTTGGTATCCACCGTTGAAGAATTTGTTTGAATACTTTCTCTGAATTTCGTCAACCTAAAATTCTTCACTTAAGATAATCTTCACCTTCTTACTCTGTACTTGCGAGCTGTGCAAACCGAATCTCATAAGCTTCAACAAGTAATCTACTATTGAAGTTTTTGCACACCTGATCATGTACTACTTCCGCTGCAGTTAATTCATCATTGAGGACTTTCCTCACAAGGAATTTCCTCAGCGATGAAATTCGAAAAATCACCTATTCACCCCCTCTAGTCTATATAACGCACTTTCAATTGGTATCAGAGCAAGGTACTTCCTTCTTCTGTGTGATTTTGGTTTAGCCACCTGGATTTTTAGTTATGTGGACCGCACGTATGATCAAGGTTACTGAAGGATGTCCTACCTTCGAAGGAAAGGACTTTCCCTACCGGAAGACCAAGATGCAGATGCATCTTCAAGCTATTGAAAATGATCTCTGGTATATTGTGGAACATGGTATTCCCTCCAGTACTGCTACTATCTCTGCCGCTGATGTGAAGAAATTCAAGCAACTTGACTCACAAGCAAAGAATATCATTTGTGGCCATCTGAGCAAAGGTCAGTATGGCAGAGTGAGTGCTTTGGGCACATCTAAGCTTATCTAGATAGGCTGTCCAAAGTCAATGAAGGAATCTCAACTCAGTGTGGCTCTCGTGTTGATGTTCTTCGCAATCTCTTCAATCGCTTCAAGAGGATTGACAATGAAAGCTTCCAAGATACCTTTGATCGCCTCACTGACATCTCAAATGAACTGCAAGCACTGGAGCTCGAGACATCACTCACCATGAAGTTGTGAAGAAACTGCTAAGATCTCTTGATCCATCATTTGATACACTGGTTTTGATGATGCAAGAAAGAGGAGACTATAAGATGCTTGATCCTCCTGATATACTTGAAAGACTCAATACTCATGAATTCCAGCAGGAAGAAAAGAGAGATATGTTTGGACCAAGCTACTCCAGACCTCGTGCGATGAAGGCTAAAGCAATTTCCTCATCTGAAGAAGAAGACTCAGATTGCAGCATTGATGACCCTAAAGAACGTGGACAGGAGCTTGCAATGCTCGTGAGGAAATTCCAGAAGTTTACAAAGCGTGGCCAGTTTGGTAAATCTTCAAGAAGAGATATGAGGAAATCAGAATCTTCATCTGAGGACTACAAGAAAAGAATCTGTCACAAATGTAAGAAATCTGGTCACTACATAGCTGACTGTCCTCGCTGGGTGAAAGAATCAAAGAAGAAGAAATACAAGGATGAAAGTTCTGATGACTCGAAGAAAAAGAAGAAATCTTCAAAATCCTCATCCTCAAAGTCCTCATCGCACAAGAAGACCAGTTTCAGAAAGGCTAGGGCACTCATTGGCAAAAAAAATGGACCCAGAGGAAGAATCTGAGGCAAGTCTTGCACTGGCTACCACATTTGTCAACAAGTCAATCTTTAACCTTGAAGAAAATGACAACGGTATCTACACTGATGAATATGCTGATGACTTCGCTCCACCCTATTGCTTCATGGTAAAAGGTTCAAAGGTACAGAATGATACTTCGTGCTCTGCTCAAGTGACTGTGAACCTGATGATTATAAAAAATCCAGTTACAATAAACTTGCCAACATTGCAACTAAACAACAAAGTGCCATTGAAAAGCTTCAAAAACTGCTAGACAGAAGCGATGATTTTTTGAATGATGAAATGAATCATATTCAAGTCCTTACTGAAGATGTGAAAAGTCTTAAGTCTAGATTTGATAGTCTTCAAGATCGTTATGGCACACTCTTGGGTGATCATGATTTTTTTTACTATGAATTTCTTCAAAGTAAACTTAATCTTAAGAAGTTGAAGATGTCTCATGATGATCTTTGAATGGGAAATGATTCATTGCTTTCTCAACAGATCAGTGCCACTCAGGTTGAATTTATTCCACCATGTTTGAAATGCATTAAACGTGAAACTGCTAATTTATTTACCAGAATCATTAAATGCTTCTATCGCTACAAATTCTTCAACTGCTCGTGTGGTATCAAATTCTTCACTTGAGGAAACCACAAATGATATTGACGAAAATACAGGGCTGAAGGAATTGTATGTGACAGACATATACAAAAGCCTCAAAGGGCATCAAACCCTTCACGATGTTCTCAAAAAGCATATTCTGAGCAGGAACCCAAGGAAATAAGGAATATCCTTCGAGAGGAAATTGAATGTTGATGGATCGTACTGGAAACCTGAGCAGTACCCCAAAACCTCATGGGTTCCTGCTAAAGGTCCTCCCGTCGATCCATCCACTCTAACAGGCTTTGCATGTGAATTATTCTATTCCTCAGATGAGTCATTTGACTCCAACTGTAAACTGTTCAAAAATCAATCTGGTGAAGTATTTGCTCGATATGTTGGAACTAACTGCAGGAATGGACCACCCCTAAGGAAAATCTGGGTCCCCAAAATTTGCTTGGAAAATCTCACGTGTATGTCCTCATGACACCACATGTGAAGTACCAGAAACCCAGATCAATTTCCTCGGGAGGATCAAAGTCTTCACGAGGATCAAAATCCTCAAATGGTCAATACTATGCTCATACCCGTGCTGATGCTTCTGATATGCAGGGAAATTACAGGAGACATGAATATGATCATTATTCCTCAAATCATTATATTCATAAGTCCTCAAAGAATTTCTCTGCCTATTCATTTGAGTACTCTATCCCCCTACTGTGAAACGAAGTGCATTAGCTTCAATGCCCCCTTTCTCATATGGTGCTTGCAGGATGATGAACTCTTTTCCACCCCTTTAGATGTGCGTGGTGAAAAAATTGAACTAATCACTTCTGCAGGTCAGGTCTCCAAATGAAAGTCATCATCTGAAGAATTTGCTGGAGGCCTAAGGAAAATGCTTGATTGGACGCAAGCTAAAATTGATGAAATGATAACATTTCACACGTCCTCGAATTTACTGTTTATGATGAAATTCCTATCTCATGAAATTGAAATCATATTCTTCAAGTGTGAAGCATATGAGATGGTAAGCTGTACTAATTCATCTGCAGGATGACAAACCCAAGAATACAGAGTGGGTTCTTGACATTGGTTGCACAAACCACATGACTGGTGTAAAAGCTTGTTGATGAATATGCCACTAACTCCATCACCACTGAAGCTAATCACTTATGCTGATAAAGGTAAAAGCAAGGTATTAGGACTTGGCAAAGTGGCTATTTCTAAGGACAGCCACATGGACAAAGTCATGCTTGTCGAATCCATTGGGCTTAACCTCATGTCAGTCTCAATGCTTTGTGATCTTCATATGGTTGTTATCTTTGGAAAATACAGATGGGTAGTCATCATGAAATCTGACAAATCCAAAGTCTTCGAAGGCTTTAGGAGAGGAGATTTGTATATTGTTGATTTTTCCATAGGTCCTCAACCAGCCACATGCTTACTAGCAAAAACCTGAGAAGGCTGGCTATGACATTGACATCTGGGTCATGCAGGCATGAGGAATTTGCACACACTAGCGAAGAAGAAGCATGTCATTGGCATCGAATGAGTCAAATTCCTCAAGGACCACCTCTGGTGTGCTTGTGAGTCTGAAAAAATGACCAGATCCAAACACCCCTCGAAGACTATCATGACTACTACTCGCCCGTTTGAATTGCTTCACATGGATCTGTTTGGACCTACTTATTATACCACTCTAACCAATGCAACATCTTTATATGGCTTTGTCATCATTGATGACTATTCTCGATACACTTGGGTACATATCATTCTGTATAAAACTGAAGTGCAGGAAGTCTTCAAATGATTTTCCTCAAGGGCCTTGACGAACTTCGGCGTCAAGATCAAACACATCAGGAGTGACAATGGGACAGAATTCAAAAACACTAGTCTTGATGATTATCTTAATTAACTTGGTATTACTCACGAATTATCTGCTCCCTATACTCCTCAACAGAATGGCATCGTTGAACGCAAGAACATGACTCTGGTTGAAATGGCATGGACTATGCTTGAATAATATCAGACTCCTCGTCGCTTATGGCCTAAATCAATCAACACTGCTTGCCACATCATAAATCGGGTATATCTTCACAAATTCCTCAAGAAAACCTCATATGAACTCCTCACTGACAAGAAACCCAATGTATGTTTTTTCAAAGTCTTCGGTGCAAGATGCTGGATTAGAGATCCTCACCCTAGCTCAAAGTTTGTACCTAAAGCACATGAGGGTTTTATGCTTGGTTACGGAAAGGACTCACACACCTACAGAGTCTTCAACACCTATCACAACAATGTTGTTGAAACTGTAGATGTGTGGTTAGATGAAACTAATGGCTCGCAAAGAGAGTAATTACCTCCTGTGCCAGATAAATTACCCCCTGAGGAACAAATCAAGCTCAAAGCCATTGAGGATATCATTCCTACTAAGGAAATTGCTGAAGAAATCGTCTCCAACACTGATTAAATTCACACAGGTGCACCTGAGGAAATTGCTCCAGAACAAATTCCTTAGCCCAACCAAGTCTTCAACTAGCTCATCCAAGGATTGCAAATGAAGTGGAACTTGACAAAATCCTCGATGACATCAATGCGCCAGGTCCTCTCACTCGCTCAAAAGCTTCACATTTAGTTAACTTTTGAGGGCATTCCTCTTTTGTGTCTATCACAGAAACCTCAAAAGTTGTTGAAGCTTCATGGAACCTGAGTGGATTCAAGCCATGCAAGATGAACCTCTTCATTTCAAGCTAAATGACGTGTGGGAACTCGTCAAACGACCAGATCCTCACAACCACAATATCATTGGCACCAAGTGGATTTACCGAAACAAGCAAGATGAGGATGCTCAAGTGGTTGGGAACAAGGCACGGCTTGTAGCCCAAGGCTACACACAGGTTGAAGGAATTGATTTCGATGAAAATTTTGCACCTGTTGCTAGACTTGAAGCTATTCGAATACTACTTGTTTATGCTAATCATTATAATATTACTCTATATCAAATGGATGTCAAAAGTGCATTCCTCAATGGTAAGCTTGAGGAAGAAGTATGTGTTGCTCAGCCCCCCAGGTTTTGAAGATCCGAAGCATCCTGACAAAGTCTTCAGACTCAAAACGGCACTCTATGGCCTCAAGCAAGCCCCTCGGGTGTGGTATGACACATTGAAGGAATTCCTTGCTACTTCTCAAACAACAGCGCCATAAATTGACACGTTGACGGAGACTTGCTTGCGTTGGTTTTTCTCTTGAAGAGGAAAGGGTGATGCAGCACAGGAGCAGTAAGTATTTCCCTCAGTTTGAGAACCAAGGTATCAATCCAGTAGGAGAATCTCGTCAAGTCAACACAAACGAGCTTGCACCCAACGCTATAAAGGGGTTGTCAATCCCTTCAAGATTGATTGCAAAGTGAGATCTGAAGGCGGAAAGTGCAACGAAGTAAAAGAGTAAGACTGAAAATATGGTGTGAAGTAGACCCGGGGGCCATAGTGTTCACTAGGGGCTTCTCCCAAACTAGCAAATATTACGGTGGGTGAAAAAATTATTGTCGAGCAATTGATAGAACCGCGCAAAGTCATGACGATATCTAAGGCAATGATCATACATATAGGCATCACGTCCGAGATAAGTAGACCGATACTTTCTGCATCTACTACTATTACTCCACACATCGACCGCTATCCAGCATGCATCTAGTGTATTGAGTTCATGACGAACAAAGTAACGCCTTAAGCAAGATGACATGACGTAGAGGGATAAACTCAAACCAATGATGAAAACCCCATCTTTTTACCCTTGATGGCAACAACATGATGCGTGCCTCGCTACCCCTTCTGTCACTGGGTGAGGTCACCGCACGGTATGAACCCAAAACCAAGCACTTCTCCCATTGCAAGAATCATAGATCAAGCTGTCCAAACAAAACCCACAACTCGAAGAGAATTACAAGGATATGAAATCATGCATATAAGAGATCAGAAGAAACTCAAATAAGATTCATAGATAATCTGATCATAAATCCACAATTCATTGGATCTCGACAAACACACCGCAAAAGATGGTTACATCAGATAGATCTACATGAAGATCATGGAGAACTATGTATTGAAGATCCAAGAGAGAGAAGAAGCCATCTAGCTACTAGCTATGGACCCGTAGGTCTATGGTGAACTACTCACGCATCATCAGAGAGGTCATGTTGTTGATGAAGAAGCCATTTGTATCCGAATCCCCGCTCCGGCAGGGCACCAGAACGTGCCCCAGATGGGATCTTGCGGAGACAGAAGCTTGCGGCGGTGGAAAAGTACTTTCGTTGATCTCCTGATTTTTTTGGAATTTTTGGGAATATATAGGCAAAAGACCTAGGGCAGATGTGGCCCAGGGAGGCACGGGCCCCCTGGCCGCGGCTAGGGGGCTTGTGGGGTCCCTGGTGGCCCCCTGCCTTGGTTCTCAAGTCTCCCGATCGTCTTCTGTTTCGGAAAAAATCTTTTTGCAAGTTTCTTTCCATTTGGACTCCGTTTAAAATCCTCCTCGGAAAAGGGTCAAAAACACGGAAAAAATAGGAACTGGCACTTGGCACTGAGTTAATAAGTTAGTCCCAAAAAAGATATAAAAAGATAATAGCATGAAACCATTAAAAATTATAGATACGTTGGAGACGTATCAAGCATCCCCAAGCTGAACTCCTGCTCGTCCTCGAGTAGGGAAGTGATAAAGACTGAATTTTTGATGTGGAATGCTACCTAGCATAGTTGTCCTTTGTAACTTCTTTCGTGTGACATGAATGTTCATATCCATTAGATTCAAAACAATAGTTTGCTATTGACATGAAAACAATAATACTTCAAGCAAACTAGCAAGGTAATCATGAACTTTCGAAATAACAAGGCCAAAGGAGGTTATCCCTACAAAATCATATAGTCTGGCTATGCTCCATCATCCTCGCACAACTAATTTAAATCATGCACAACCCTGGTATTGGCCAAGTAATTGTTTTCGCACTCTTACTTTCTCAAACTTTTTATAACTATCACGCAATACATGAGCGTGAGCCATGGATATAACACTATAGGTGGAATAGTGTGTGGTGGTGGTTGTGAGACAAAAAGGGAGGAGATGGTCACATTGACTCGGCCTATCAAAGGGCTATGGAGATGCCCATTTAATAGATATCAATGTGAATGAGTAGGGATTGCCATACAAAGGATGCACTCGAGCTATAAGTATGTGATAGCTCAAAAGGAGAACTAGTGGGTGTGCATCCAACTTGCTTGCTCATGAAGACCTAGGGCAATTTCGAGGAAGCCCATCATTGGAATATACAAGCCAAGTTATATAATAAAGATTCCCACTAGTATATGGTGGTGACAAAGCAAGAAGCTCTCAATCATGAAGAACATGGTGCTATTATGAAGCACAAATGTGGAAAAAGATAGTAGCATTGTCCCTTCTCTCTTTTTCTCTTTTTTTATTTGGGCTCTTGGGCCTCTCTTTTTTTCTTTTTTTTATTTGGGCTCTTTGGACTCTTTTTTTATTTCCTCACATGGGACAATGCTCTAATAATGATGATCATCACATTTTTATTTACTCACAGCTCAAAGCTCAGAACGATGATGACTCTATAGGAAATGCCTCCGGCAGTATACCGGGATGTGCAACGATCTAGCTTGGCATATGACGTTGAAACATCTCGCTAGCTTTCTTACGATCATGCAATGGAAATATGAGAGTGACGACACAAGTCATGTGACGGAACGGTGGGAGTTGCATGGCAATATATCTCGGAATGGCTATGAAAATGCCATAGTAGGTAGGTATGGTGGCTGTTTTGCAGAAGGCATATGGTGGGTTTGTGCACCGGTGAAAATTGCGCGGCACTAGAGAGGCTAGCAATGGTGGAAGGTGAAAGTGCATCTATACCATGGACTCACATTAGTCATGAAGAACTCACATACTTGTTGCAAAAGTTTTTATTAGTAATCGAAACAAAGTGCTAAACGCATACTCCTAGGGGAAGGGTTGGTAGGTGTTAACCATCGCGTGATCCCGACCGCAACACAAAAGATGACAATCAATAGATCAATTATGCTCCGACTTCCTAACATAGCGGTTCATCATATGTGAATGCTACGGGAATCACTAACTTCAACATAAGTATTTCTAGATTCACAACACCTTACTAACATAACTCTTAATATTACCAAATCCACGTCTCAAAACTAATTGAGAGGAATCAAAACTTCTCTTTCTACTCATTGACATCAAGATGGAGGTTTTTATATCATCCTTGGGTACCTATCACCTTTGGGACTACTTTCATAGCACAAGCCAACTACCAAGTCACGCACCGCCGTGCTCTAAAAGATCTAAGTGAAGCACATAGAGCAAAATTATCTAGCTCAAATGATATAAGTGAAGCACGATGAGCATTCTAGCAAAATCACGATGAGTGCATGTCTCTCTCAAAAGGTGTGCAGCAAGGATGATTGTGACACACACAAAAAAAGAAAAGACTCCTACGATACAAGACGCTCCAAGGAAAACACATATCATGTGGTGAATAAAAATATAGCTCCAAGTAATGTTATCGATGGATTGAAGACGAAAGAGGGGATGCCTTCCCAGGGCATCCCCAAGCTTAGGCTTTTTGGTGACCTTGAATTTGGCTTGGGATGCCTTGGGCATCCCAAAGCTTGAGCTCTTTCCACTCTTTATCCCTTTGTCCATGAGAACATCACCCAAAACTTGAAAACTTCACAACACAAAACTCAAACAGAAACTCGTGATATCATTAGCACAAGAAAACAAAGTACCACTTCTTTAGGTACTGTAGCAATCTTGATTTCTATTTATATTGGTGTTAGGCTACTGTATTCTCACTTTTCCATGGCTAGTACCCCCCGATACTATCCATAGTTTCATCAAAACAAGCAACCAACTCAACAAAAACAGAATCTATCAAAAACAGACCAGTCTGTAGTAATTTGTATACTTCGTATACTTCTGGTACCTCAAAAATTCTGAAAAATTACGACTGCTTGAAAAATTACGACTGCTTGAAATTTTTTGGGATTATCATCAACTAAAGTCATGACTTCTCCAAACCCACTTTCAATATTATTGCAAGTATCATAATCATCGTGAGGCTTAAAAAAAATTCAAGATCATAAGAAAAATCATCGCCCCAATCATGATTATTGCAACAAGTAATGGACATAGCGAAACTAGCATCCCCAAGCTTAGGGTTTTACATATTTTTAGCATGATTGTCATTAATAGAATTTATAATGAAATCACTGCAATCATGCTTTTCATTCAAGGAGCCCTCGTGAATAATTTCATAAATTTCTTCATCACGATTTTCAGATTCACGCATCTCAAGCAAAACTCCATAGAGAAAGTCAAGTGCACTCAACTCACTAGCAATTGGTTCTACATAAGTGGATCTCTTAAAGAAATTAGCAAGTGGATGAGGATCCATATCACTAGATTTTCAGCAAGCGAAGATGCAAGCATATTGAAGGCACATAGCACACAAGCAAAGGAAAGCACTACTGAAATTCAGAAATTTGCCGTCTGCCACGGCAGACGGCAAAGGAGGAACCACGGACGACAAAGGATTTGCTGTCGGCCAGCAGACGACAAACTAGACGGTAAAAAAATCCGGTGAAGAGGTTATTTGCCGTCTGCTTTTGTAAAGCGGACGGCAAAGAATCTTTGCCATGAGGGGGCAGACGGCAAATTAACTGGGATGACATATACTTCAACAGCCCCGTTAAGTGTTAACGGCAGGCCTCCTCTCTTTGCCGTCTGCCATCCCACCCTTTGCCATGTGGGGGCAGACGACAAAGAGGGGAGAGAGAGGGGGCTGATTCACCCCTTTGTTGTCTGCCCACCCCCCTTTGCCATGTGGGGGCAGACGGCAAAGAGGGGAGAGAGAGGGGGCAGATTCCCCCCTTTGCCGTCTGCCTACACCCCTTCGCCATGTGGGGGCAGACGACAAAGAGGGGAGAGAGAGGGGGCAGATTCCCCCCTTTGCCGTCTGCCATCCCCCCTTTGCCATGTGGGGGTAGACGACAAAGGGGGGAACCAGCCCCTTTTTAATTTATTTTTTATTATATCCAGCATTTTTAACAATAATCAGGATATATATATATATATTTGATATAAATAAATTTCTTTCCGTACTCATAACCATATTAAAATAACTCTCATCCATAGTGCATACATATTATGCAAGTTGCATCCGTACAAAACCATATATTACACTAGTTTCATCCACATGCATACAAAGTTTCATATATATCCATATACTACAATAGTTTCAATACAAGCCATGGTACAAGAAATCATAGGTCATTCCAGAGCAAACTATACGTCGTTTCGGAGCTAACTTGGGTAAAATAGGTCATTCCAGAGCAAACTATGCTTATTAAGCCATTTTGGATCTAGCTAGGCTAATTATAGGCCATTTAATACCTAAGTTAGGGGGAATAGGTCATCTTGCAGCTACGTAAGTCTTATTATGTCATTTAGGAGAGAACTTAGCTAACTATAGGTCATTTTTTCTTAAATAGGTCATTTTGGAGCTAACTAAGCTAATTATGTCATTTCGTGATATAATTAGCCAATTTAGCCTTTCTTGGATGAGTCTAAGCTACGTAGAAGAAGAGAAAGAGAAGAAGAAGTAAAAGAAGGAGGAGGAGGAGGAGGAGGAGAAGGAGAAGGAAGAGGAGAAGAAGAAGAAAAGAAGAAGAAGAAGGAGAAGGAGGAAGAAGGAGAAGGAGGAGCTCCTTCTCCTTCTTCTCCTCCTCCTTCTCCTTCTTCTTATCCTCCTCCTTCTCCTTCTTCTTCTTCTCCTCTTCTTCTTCTTCCTTCCTTTCATTTGTCCTCTTTTCTCTCCTCTTGTCCCCTTCATTGGGCTAAATTGGCTAAGAATTCCTTTTTGGAGCTAATTATGTCATTTCGAGGATAATTAGCTAAGTATAGGTCATGTTTTATTAAATAGACCATTTAGGAGCTAACTAAGCTAATTATGTCATCTAGGTGGAACCCTAGCTAACTATACGTCGTTTCGGAGCTAACTTGGGTAAAATAGGTCATTCCGGAGCAAACTATGCTTATTAAGCCATTTTTGATCTAGCTAAGCTAATTATAGGTCATTTAATACCTAAGTTAGGGGGAATAGGTCATCTTGCAGCTACGTAAGCCTTATTATGTCATTTAGGAGAGAACTTAGCTAACTGTAGGTCATTTTTTATTAAATAGGTCATTTTGGAGCTAACTAAGCTAATTATGTCATTTCATAGGATAATTAGCCAATTTAGCCTTTCTTGGATGAGTCTAAGCTACGTAGAAGAAGAGAAAGAGAAGAAGAAGTAAAAGAAGGAGGAGGAGGAGGAGGAGGAGAAGGAGAAGGAAGAGGAGAAGAAGAAGAAAAGAAGAAGGAGAAGGAGAAGGAGGAAGAAGGAGGAAGAAGAAGGAGAAGGAGGAGCTCCTTCTCCTTCTTCTCCTCCTTATTCTCCTTCTTCTTATCCTCCTCCTTCTCCTTCTTCTTCTTCTCCTCTTCTTCTTCTTCCTTCCTTTCATTTGTCCTCTTTTCTCTCCTCTTGTCCCCTTCATTGGGCTAAATTGGCTAAGAATTCCTTTTTGGAGCTAATTATGTCATTTCGAGGATAATTAGCTAAGTATAGGTCATGTTTTATTAAATAGACCATTTAGGAGCTAACTAAGCTAATTATGTCATCTAGGTGGAACCCTAGCTAACTATATGTCGTTGCGGAGCTAACTTGGGTAAAATAGGTCATTCCGGAGCAAACTATGCTTATTAAGCCATTTTGGATCTAGCTAGGCTAATTATAGGCCATTTAATACCTAAGTTTAGGGGAATAGGTCATATTGCAGCTACGTAAGCCTTATTATGTCATTTAGGAGAGAACTTATCTAACTGTAGGTCATTTTTTATTAAATAGGTCATTTTGGAGCTAACTAAGCTAATTATGTCATTTCGTAGGATAATTAGCCAATTTAGCCTTTCTTGGATGAGTCTAACCTACGTAGACGAAGAGAAAGAGAAGAAGAAGTAAAAGAAGGAGGAGGAGGAGGAGGAGGAGGAGAAGGAGAAGGAAGAGGAGAAGAAGAAAAAAAGAAGAAGGAGAAGGAGAAGGAGGAAGAAGGAGGAAGAAGAAGGAGAAGGAGGAGCTCCTTCTCCTTCTTCTCCTCCTTCTTATCCTCCTCCTTCTCCTTCTTCTTCTTCTCTTCTTGTTCTTCTTCCTTCCTTTCATTTTTCCTCTTTCTTCTCCTCTTGTCCCCTTCGTCGGGCTAAATTGGCTAAGAATGCCTTTTTGGAGCTAATTATGTCATTTCGAGGATAATTAGCTAAGTATAGGTCATGTTTTATTAAATAGACCATTTAGGAGCTAACTAAGCTAATTATGTCATCTAGGTGGAACCCTAGCTAGCTATAGGTCGTTTCGAAGCTAACTTGGGTAAAATAGGTCATTCCGGAGCAAACTATGCTTATTAAGCCATTTTGGATCTAGCTAGGCTAATTATAGGCCATTTAATACCTAAGTTAGGGAGAATAGGTCATCTTGCAGCTACGTAAGCCTTATTATGTCATTTAGGAGAGAACTTAGCTAACCGTAGGTCATTTTTTATTAAATAGGTCATTTTGGAGCTAACTAAACTAATTGTGTCATTTCGTAGGATAATTAGCCAATTTAGCCTTTCTTGGATGAGTCTAAGCTACGTAGACGAAGAGAAAGAGAAGAAGAAGTAAAAAAAGAGGAGGAGGAGGAGAAGGAGAAGGAAGAGGAGAAGAAGAAGAAAAGAAGAAGGAGAAGGAGAAGGAGGAAGAAGGAGGAAGAAGAAGGAGAAGGAGGAGCTCCTTCTCCTTCTTCTCCTTCTTCTTATCCTCCTCCTTCTCCTTCTTCTTCTTCTCTTCTTCTTCTTCTTCCTTCCTTCCATTTTTCCTCTTTCTTCTCCTCTTGTCCCCTTCGTCGGGCTAAATTGGCTAAGAATGCCTTTTTGGAGCTAATTATGTCATTTCGAGAATAATTAGCTAAGTATAGGTCATGTTTTATTAAATAGACCATTTAGGAGCTAACTAAGCTAATTATGTCGTCTAGGTGGAACCCTAGCTAACTATAGTTTGTTTCGGAGCTAACTCGGGTAAAATAGGTCATTCCAGAGCAAACTATGCTTATTAAGCCATTTTGGATCTAGCTAGGCTAATTATAGGCCATTTAATACCTAAGTTAGGAGGAATAGGTCATCTTGCAGCTACGTAAGCCTTATTATGTCATTTAGGAGAGAACTTAGCTAACTGTAGGTCATGTTTTATTAAATAGGTCATTTTGGAGCTAACTAAGCTAATTATGTCATTTCGTAGGATAATTAGCCAATTTAGCCTTTCTTGGATGAGTCTAAGCTACGTATAAGAAGAGTAAGAGAAGAAGAAGTAAAAGAAGGAGGAGGAGGAGGAGGAGGAGGAGAAGGAGAAGGAAGAGGAGAAGAAGAAGAAAAGAAGAAGAAGAAGGAGAAGGAGGAAGAAGGAGAAGGAGGAGCTCCTTCTCCTTCTTCTCCTCCTCCTTCTCCTTCTTCTTATCCTCCTCCTTCTCCTTCTTCTTCTTCTCCTCTTCTTCTTCTTCCTTCCTTTCATTTGTCCTCTTTTCTCTCCTCTTGTCCCCTTCATTGGGCTAAATTGGCTAAGAATTCCTTTTTGGAGCTAATTATGTCATTTCGAGGATAATTAGCTAAGTATAGGTCATGTTTTATTAAATAGACCATTTAGGAGCTAACTAAGCTAATTATGTCATCTAGGTGGAACCCTAGCTAACTATACGTCGTTTCGGAGCTAACTTGGGTAAAATAGGTCATTCCGGAGCAAACTATGCTTATTAAGCCATTTTGGATCTAGCTAAGCTAATTATAGGTCATTTAATACCTAAGTTAGGGGGAATAGGTCATCTTGCAGCTACGTAAGCCTTATTATGTCATTTAGGAGAGAACTTAGCTAACTGTAGGTCATTTTTTATTAAATAGGTCATTTTGGAGCTAACTAAGCTAATTATGTCATTTCGTAGGATAATTAGCCAATTTAGCCTTTCTTGGATGAGTCTAAGCTACGTAGAAGAAGAGAAAGAGAAGAAGAAGTAAAAGAAGGAGGAGGATTAGGAGGAGAAGGAGAAGGAAGAGTAGAAGAAGAAGAAAAGAAGAAGGAGAAGGAGAAGGAGGAAGAAGGAGGAAGAAGAAGGAGAAGGAGGAGCTCCTTCTCCTTCTTCTCCTCCTTATTCTCCTTCTTCTTATCCTCCTCCCTATGCTTCTTCTTCTTCTCCTCTTCTTCTTCTTCCTTCCTTTCATTTTTCCTCTTTCTTCTCCTCTTGTCCCCTTCTTTGGGTTAAATTGGCTTAGAATGCCTTTTTGGAGCTAATTATGTCATTTCGAGGATAATTAGCTAAGTATAGGTCATGTTTTATTAAATAGACCATTTAGGAACTAACTAAGCTAATTATGTCATCTAGGTGGAACCCTAGCTAACTATATGTCGTTGCGGAGCTAACTTGGGTAAAATAGGTCATTCCGGAGCAAACTATGCTTATTAAGCCATTTTGGATCTAGCTAGGCTAATTATAGGCCATTTAATACCTAAGTTTGGGGGAATAGGTCATCTTGCAGCTACGTAAGCCTTATTATGTCATTTAGGAGAGAACTTAGCTAACTATAGGTCATTTTTTATTAAATATGATATTTTTGAGCTAACTAAGCTAATTATGTCATTTCGTAGGATAATTAGCCAATTTAGCCTTTCTTGGAGCTAACTAAGCTAATTATGTCATTTAGATGCAAGTCTAGCTATTTTTTATTAAAACACTAGAAATAACATACCATTATCGTCATCACAGCGGTGAAGCACGGTGGCTCTGGCTTGTTTCACCTGGAGAAGGCTGCCTTGGAGAAGGGTCGCGCGATGCGTTTCGGGAGATATTCTGCACCAAACATCGTTTGCAATGTGTAGTTAGCATGAGGACACTCTTAAGATCACTGCACTGAAATGAAACTCACCGTCCCCGTCACGTTAATGACTGGCATCGATGGAGGGACTTGGCCGTTCTTCTCGCACATAGACTGTACATTTGGTTTCGACAAGTCAAACTTTTTATTTATTAATGAAATGGACATTCAAATGCAAGATTTGAAATAACATGAAGAAGAAACTTACCACGAAGAGCTCGTATATGGCCCTGTTAGACGCATCATTCCGTGCCCTCTCCGCCTCCACCAATGCAGTCGTCCTCTCCTCCAGCTCCCTAATTTCCTTATCCTTCCCCGCCATAGCCGCCTGCATTGCCTCTCTCTCTTTCTGAATAGCAGCCCGCAACACAACTCATTGTTAGCAATGTAATCATATTGGTTCCAACGCACAACATAATGTGGAAAGATAGTTGAGTCCATTAAACTAACCTCGATGGCGAGCTCGACTGGCCATGGACGACGTGTTATCTCCGGACAAGAGTTCGTTTGGCATGCCTTTATCTGCCGGAGAGTGCTAGGACAACGTATAAGGCCGTCTCCAATAGCGATCGACCCATGGGGCCTCCCGTTGCCAGCTATCATCACCAGCTCTGGATCAATAGGCCCCTCGCTCGGGTTAAAGTCCTCCCCTTTCCTCGCCTTCCTGTGATCTCTGTACTTCACGAGCTTGTGGTGCGAGATGATGTTGGTGAAGTTTTCTGGATGCTCGAGGTCAGACTCAGAGAATGCCTTGACCTTCTTGTACGAGGCAGTATGGGCCATCGCATACAAGTCATACATCTGTGGCGCCTCCGTCTTATTGTGACGCGCCTAAAAGAGAGAGAGAGAGAGGAAAATTTTATTAGTAAAGGACTCAAGATAGCATTAAGAATGAATTGCATGAGGCATGAAGCAAACCACATACCCAGTTCTCGCCAAATTGGATTAAGTTTACGCTCCCTTGATGGTGTGGCACGCCAACCATTTTGCCACGCCTCTCCTTGGCGTTGTTGTGGCTGGCCTCCCACGTTTCGGAGCACCACTGATCCACCAAGGCCTCCCAACAATCCATCTTATCCACACACCATCTCGGGGGCACCTAAGTTAGTAAAGAGAAATTTGAGCGCGTAAGAACCAAATCAAGGAAACTAACTACAAAGCCTTAATAATATGTAATTACCTTCATGTAATGCTCCTTCTCCATCTTAGCATCACGACACTTCGCCTTGTCAATCCTAATACGCCGCGTGGCATAGTAGTCTCTTACAGCCTGCACCGGAGCCTCGTGCCGAAAGTTTTGAAGTAGGCGGCGACATTCGGTTTCGATAACCTTTGCCACGTCCTCCTCGTATCCCTCCTCACACCTGTAGTAGGTCTGCAAACGAGACAACACCGATTAGTACAATAAATAGCTATGGTTGATTTATAATTGTGTGAAGGAGAAATTACCTAGAACTTTCGGATCACCATGTCCGCCCTCGTGTCGCACAAAACACCGTCGATCTGCACCTCCGGCGGGGCCGGGGCACCCAAGTAGTGCTCCCAGGTCATTCCTACCTCTCGCTCCAGACCAGGCAACGTAACAAACCCTGGGAAGTTTTTACGGCAAAGAACACCAAGGACGCTGTTGGGCTTGCGGACACCCTTGGCAACAATCCAACCCCTACAGTATGACAAATTAAAGCCAAATCATTAGATATTTGAGAAAACGCGAAGGCAAAAGGTTAAATAAGAGTAAATTAACTTACTTGTTCCCATTTGGCCTAATCGACCACCTCTGCTCGGGGGTCGCTGGCACGAGCGGGAGCCCCGAACTACCACGCTGGTAGACGGTAGCCCCCTCACCCAGCTCCTCGTCGCTACCAGCATCCCACTGGGTCTCTTGGGACGTACCCTCATCCCTGCTTTGCTCCAGAGTCGCCTGGAAGGAAGCCTCTGGGACACGAGTCTCGTGGGTCGAAGGCTCGTCGACCTGAGGCTCGTCAACCCGAGGCTCGTGAACCGGAGACCGTGTAGCCTCCACCTCAGACGAATGCACCCTAGAAGTCCTGTGCTCAGGTGAATCAGCTTGGGGTGGTGGCGGAGACCGTGTAGCCGCCACCTGAGAAGGCGTGGCAGCCACGGCCCTACCTCTCCAGCGGCCACGTGTACCTTTAGTACAACATAAATACCACCATGAGTAATAAAATGTATATAAATACCAATATACATACAACATGAGTACAACATAAATACCAACATGAATACAATGTGTACCTTTAGTGCCTCTCGGCTTCGCGGGGGGTCGACCTCCTCTCACGGGGGGCGCTCCTTGCATAGTAGAGAGCAACACTCTCCGAAGAGGCAAGGCAGGAATGGAAGTACCCATCCCATCACCCGCCGACGAAGAAGGAGCCGCGGAGTGCTTTCAACCCTTTCCCACCATCTTTCAACACCTGTCATGACAAAGAGTAAATGAAATTAGTACAACATAAATACCAACAGGAGTAATAAAATGTATATAATTTAAGTGTATCATCATCATAAATACCAACATGACTAATAAAAATTGAATACCTAACATGAACTCAAAATTTATATATAGTATAATAATTGAATACCTGACATGAACTAATAACAATCGTGCTCGTCTATATATGCTTCGGGGTCAATAAATGCATCATGATCATCACTATCATCAATAAATGCATCATCATCATCACTATCACGAAGAACATGTGGAAGGCCACCATTATGTAATCGGTCAAGAAGTGACAGGTCATCCGCAGCAGTAACCTCTTCTTCTTCCAGCTCTTCCTGTTCGGGCTCAGGGGTTAAGACGGATTCACTGTCGCTGTCTACTTCAATGTTCTGGGGTGAAGTAGAGCGGTTCTTGAAATGTTTCTTGGACATACGTGTTTCTTGGAAGAATTCTCCTTCATATGTGTCTGGGTTAATGTGAGGTTTGTAATCCTCTTCATTGAGGGTAGGTGGTCTAAAATGTGGTGGCACTTCATAAATGACATCCCAACCTTTGAGATTTGGATCAGTTTGGCAGGCCCACGGTAGATAGAAAACTTGCATCGCCTGTTGAGCCGTAATATAGACATCGGGAACATCTAAGTGGGTGTTTTGGTTGATTTCGACTAGTCCTATATGTTCATGAGTCCTTCTAGTCTCCCTCGGCTCAAACCAATAACATTTGAAGACTACGACGGTCGGTGGGTTTTTACCATAGAATAGAAGTTCATAAATTGCTTCAACTCTTCCATAATACTCGGTGTCTCCTTCGCCGATAGCAGAGACAGAACAATTTGTAGACTTTAGGTCGGGCATAGATAGCTCTTTGCCAAAGGTACGAAAGTGATACCCGTTGATGTTGTATTTGTCAAATGAACGGACCTTATAGTCAAAACCATTAGCGACTTGTCTCAACTCGGCGTCCATAGACTCTGCATCAGCCTACAAGTTTAATACGAAAGAATGGGTGCATTAGCCGCAAATTAGACCAAGAAATCAAATGGGCCCTTAATGGTAATTAATTACCCTTTGTTTGAACCAAGAGATGAAACCGGGATAGTCGCCTCCATGCTTTGCGAGAAGCTCATACTCTTCGACGGAATCCTTTTCGATGACCGCTCCATCCGAGAATTCGGCGACGTATCGACTATATCAAATATACGGGAATAAGAGTAGTTCAAAGCAATTAGAAGTTGCGGAACAATAAATTACCGAGAACTTACTCGATGTACGGCCGCACTTCTCTTAGGTTGGTGAATATATACAATGAAATGGTCCGCCATTCTTCGACATCCAACGATTTCCCTTTCGAAGCACCGGATGGTGCGAGCTTACCTTTGAATAGGCTGAGGTTGGATCAAACTTTTTTTCGATCGCCATCATTGTACCGAGGATTCGGGTTATGCAAATGATGATTTTTGGCTTCGTAGTGTGTTGTCACAAAGTTTGCCGCCTCCTCAGTAACGAATGCCTCGGCCATCGATGCTTCAATTCTACGTTTATTTTTACACTTAGCTCGAAGCGTCTTCTACATCCTCTCAGTTGAGTAGAACCATCGATTTTGAACGGGCCCCCCCATTCTTGCCTCGGTCGGGAGATGCAAAATCAAATGTTGCATTGGATTAAAGAAGCCCGGTGGAAAGATCTTTTCTAATTTGCAGATCAACTCCGGCGCCAACTCTTCCATTTCATCTAGCACGCCGGGCGATAGTTCTTTCGCACAAAGAGAACGGAAGAAATAGCTCAGCTCTGCTAGTACTAGCCATTCATCCTCAGGGATAAAGCCACGCAACATCACCGACATTACCCGCTCAATCCATATGTGCCAATCATGACTCTTGAGCCCAAATATTTTCAATTTCTCAAGACTTGCTCCCCTCTTTAGATTCGCAGCATACCCATCGGGGAACATCAACCGCATTTTCACCCACAATAGCATTTCCCTCATAGCTGGCCTTTCAAGATTGAACCATGCCTTTGGCTTCGCTATGCTTTGCTTTCCTTTCCGTTGTCGCAAGTTTTGCAACGGTCTATCACATAGAGCCTCCAGGTCGATTCTAGCCTTAGGATTATCTTTTGACTTCCCCTCTATGCCGAACAATGTACCAAAAATGGCCTCCGCAATATTCTTTTCAGTGTGCATCAGGTCAATGTTGTGTGGGCAAAGGAGGTCTTTGAAGTAAGGCAGATCCCATAAGCATGACTTGTGAGTCCAGGCGTGTTCCGTATTATACCCTTTGAAGTATCCTGGACGCAAAGGATCAGGCTCGAGAGCGTTTAACTGATCAAGGGTTTGTTGGCCTGTCAACGCAGCTGGTGCAGTGTTTTTGACAACTCTACCTTTGATGAAATTCTTCTTGTCTTTTCTGAACTGATGGTCAGGATCCAGGAATTGTCTATGCATGTCGAAGCAAGAATACTTGCGACCAGCCTGCAGCCAACGGAACTGAAGAGCTGCCTTACATGTGGTGCACGGGAACCTTCCATGCACACACCAGCCAGCGAATAGCGCAAACGCCGGATAATCATGCGTCGAGTACATGTACCACACATGCATTTTGAAATTTGTTTTGGTAGCCGCGTCGTAGGTCTTGATCCCATTATCCCAGGCTTCTTGCAACTCATCCTTAAGCGGCTGCATGTACACATTCATATTCTTCCCCGGATAGTTGGGCCCTGGAATTATCAACGTCAGGAAAATATTCTTTCTTTTCATAATTTCTCCGGGTGGCAAATTTAGTGGAATGACAAATACAGGCCAACAATTGTATTGTGTTGCCGTCATACCATACACATTGAACCCATCCATGCTGATGGCAACTCTAGGTTGCATTGGATCTTCTGATTTATCCTTATGTTATGCATCGAAGTGCCTCCACGCAAAACCATCTGAAGTGTGTACCAGCATCTTGTTCCCATCCGCATCTAGTTCGGTTCTTTTGCCCAATTTGTGCCATGTCATCTGTCTCACCGTCCCTTCGACAATGAAAAGACGTTGAAGTCTTGGTACGATTGGCAGATACCGAAGAACACTAAAGGGGATTTTGGTCTGATTCTTCTCACCCATGTCGTTGTCTACCACAATATACCTGGAAGAATTGCAAATGGGGCAATAGTTCAGGGCCGCATACTCAAGCCTAAATAAGGCACATCCATTCTCACAGGCATGTATCTTCTCACAGGGCATCTTAAGTACACGCAGGATTTTCTTTGACTGGTACAGGTTTGCAGGCAGTACATGGCCTTTGGGTAGAAAGCGTCCAAATATCGTCATCATCGCGTCGTAGCATTCTCTGCCTAGGTTGAATTGAGCCTTCAGAGCCATTACTTGTGCGATGGCATCCAGCTGACAAAGCTCAGTCTTCTCGTGGAGAGGACGTTTTGAAAACTCCAACATTTCATAGAAGGCCTTTGTAGATTCCTCTATCTCATCGTCCGAATCCCGAGCATCATCAAAGTCTTGCACCATGTCTTCAATCCCGGTACCATGCTCGTCGGTGCGACGACGAATCACCTCAGCTCTGGCACGTTGGTCAGACTCACCATGAAAAGTCCACACCGTATAATTAGGCGTAAAACCCCACTTCTGCAGGTGTTTACCCATTTCAAACTCTGTCTGCTTTTTCCAGTTGTCGCAGTTGGGACAGGGGCACCATGTTTTTTGCTGGCCATTTGCAAATGCGGCTCTCACAAACCCCTGGTTTTTGTTAACCATTCATGGGTCATGTCTTTCTGACTAGGGTGACCAGTGTACATCCAAGCACGATCACTCATGTTGCCTAGCTACCTATGGGGGCACAAGAAATAAATATATAATTCATCATCTATAGTCATACGCTAATCAAGTTTGTCAATTTTATTACGTCCATGCAACCTACACGCTAATAGGTAAAGATAGGTCCTAATCCCACCCGAGTATGTGTAGACTGGGTTCGTTTTCCCATGCTCTGCTCCAGATGCGACGCAGAATTTCGGCAGCACCTCCCCGTTGTTCTCCTGATACACGTCTCGGCAATAAGCAGAGAGGACGTGTACCCGGAGAACAACAGGGGAGGCACTGACGAAATTTCGCATCGGATCCGGAGCACAGCATACGAGAAAACAAACCCAATCTACACACACTCGGGCTGTCCATGGATAATGTTGGACAATTCGAAAAGATGGCGGTTATAAATATGCAAAGAAATGCATATTTATAGATGTCGCCCTTTCGAACGGGAGACGCATACTCATGATTGAAGAAACCTATAGCTAGCAAGTTTCATCGACACGAAGACCGGGACAGAGCAAATTAAGGGGGTAGGAGGAGAAGTCATTTGTGCTCACCAACAAACGCAAGGGCGGAGCTCGTCCGTCGAACAACTGCACATTGGAATTCACACGATCAACACAAATATGATGTTTTTATAATTAACATAATCGGAAAATATGTGACCTAACTCATAATTTACAAAACTATGACCTCGTGGGCCTCTGGAAGGCCGAAAAGCACCTTCTCGTTCAAAAGAAGGTAGAAGAGGTGTCGGGGGTCGGGGCTTAGTGGCGTTGGGAGTCAGTGCCATTGAGGGTCGGTGGTGTCGGGTGTCGGTGGCATCGGGGGTCGGGGGGTTAGTGGCGTCGGTTGTGGGGGTCAGTGGCGTCGGGGGTCCAGGGTCAGGGACGTCCGGTGTCAGTGGCGTCGGGGGTCGGGGGTTGGTGGCGTCGAGCGTCGGGGGTCGGGAGTCGTGGGCCGAGGGTCTGGGTCGGGGTCGGTGGCGTCGGGAGTCGAGGGTTAGTGGCGTCGGGGGTCAGTGGCGTCGGGGGTCGATGGTCGGGGGTCAGTGGCGTCGGGCGTCACGGGTCGGGGGTCGAGGGTCAGTTTCGGGGTGCCGGGGTTCCCTTTTCCTCTTCTTTCTTCTTCTCCTCTCTCCTCTTTTTCTTCTTCTACTTCTTTTCTTCTTCTTCTTCTTCTTCTTCTTCTTCTTCTTCTTCTTCTTCTTCTTTTTTCTCCTCCTACTCCCCCTCCTCTTTTTCTCCTCCTATTCTTTTTCTTCTTCTTCTTCTTCTTCTTCTTCTTCTTCTTCTTCTTCTTCTTCTTCTTCTTCTTCTTTCTCCTCCTCTTCCTCCTCCTCCTCCTCCTCCTCCTCCTCTTCTTCTTCTTCTTCTTCTTCTTCTTCTTCTTCTTCTTCTTCTTCTTTTTTCTCCTCCTCCTCCTCCTCCTCCTCTTCTTCTTCTTCTTCTTCTTCTTCTTCTTCTCCTTCTTCTTTTCGTTCTTCTTCTAATTATTTTCTTCTTTTCCTTTTTTCCTTTTCATTTTTTTCCTTTTACTTTTCCTCTTTTTTCTTCTAACCTAACTAAATAACCTAATTAGCCTAATAATCTAACCAAATAAACTAACTAAATTACCCTATATATAATAAAAAACTAACCTAATAAACTAACTAAAGTAATTAACCTTTTTAAAAAGAAAAAGAAGAAGAACTCAACTCACCGCGGTGGACGACGGCAGGGGGCGGCGGCGGCGGCGGTGGACGAGGGCAGGGGGGCAGGGGGCGCGCGGCAGGCGACCGGCGGGCGGGAGGGGAGGTGGCTGGCGGGCGGGGAGGAGGGGTGCCGCGACCGGGTGGGCAGGCGGCCGGCGGGCGGGGAGGAGGAGTGCCGCGGGCTGGAGGGCAGGCGGCCGGCGGGGGGGAGGAGGGGTGCCGCGGGCGGGAGGGGAGGCGGCCGGCGGGCGGGGGACGAGCGGCTGAGAGTAACAGTCGGAGCGGAGGAGACTGCCGGAGCGGATGAGAGTGAGAGGGAGAGGGAGACGGCCATTAGGGGGGGCTCGCTTTGCCGTCCGCCCCCCGACGGCAAAGAGAAGGAGGGAAGACGGCAAAGGGAGCGCCCGTTATGGGGTTCGAGGGGGTGTACGGTGGCACCCCCTTTGTCGTCTGCCACCCCTTTGTCGTCCGCCTGTGGTTCCTTTGCCGTCCGCTGGCCGACGACATAGGGAAGGCTGACGGCAAAGAATTTTTTGCCTTAGGTGTTCTCTTTGTCGTCTGCTTTGCGCCAGCTGATGGCAAAGAAGCTCTTTGCCATGTGTCAGCAGACGGCAAAGGAAAGGCAGACGACAAATTTGTGAATTCCAGTAGTGAAGGCAAACGAAAAAGGCAAATATTTTTGTAAATTTTTGTTTTTCAGAAGTGGGGGAGAGGAAAACGAGAGGCAAAAAAAGTAAGTGCAAGAGATGAGTATGTGACACATACTTGGACGAGTTCTTGACTTGATCCTCCCCGGCAACGGCGCGAGAAATCCTTCTGCTACTTCTCAAACAACAACGCCAAAAATTGACACGTTGACGGAGACTTGCTTGCGTTGGTTTTTCCCTTGAAGAGGAAAGGGTGATGCAACACAGGAGCAGTAAGTATTTCCCTCAGTTTGAGAACCAAGGTATCAATCCAGTAGGAGAATATCGTCAAGTCCAGAGTACCTGCGCAAACACAAACGAGCTTGCACCCAACGCTATAAAGGGGTTGTCACTCCCTTCAAGATTGATTGCAAAGTGAGATCTGAAGGCGGAAAGTGCAACGAAGTAAAAGAGTAAGGCTGAAAATATGGTGTGAAGTCGACCCGGGGGCCATAGTGTTCACTAGGGGCTTCTCTCAAAATAGCAAATATTACGGTGGGTGAACAAATTATTGTCGAGCAATTGATAAAACCGCGCAAAGTCATGACGATATCTAAGGCAATGATCATACATATAGGCATCACGTCCGAGACAAGTAGACCGATACTTTCTGCATCTACTACTATTACTCCACACATCGACCGCTATCCAGCATGCATCTAGTGCATTGAGTTCATGACGAACAGAGTAACACCTTAAGTAAGGTGACATGATGTAGAGGGATAAACTCAAACCAATGATGAAAACCCCATCTTTTTACCCTTGATGGCAACAACACGATGCATGCCTCGCTACCCCTTCTGTCACTGGGTGAGGTCACTGCACAGTATGAACCCAAAACCAAGCACTTCTCCCATTGCAAGAATCATAGATCAAGCTGGCCAAACAAAACCCACAACTCAAAGAGGATTACAAGGATATGAAATCATGCATATAAGAGATCAGAAGAAACTCAAATAAGATTCATAGATAATCTGATCATAAATCCACAATTCATCGGATCTCGGCAAACACACCGCAAAAGAAGATGACATCGGATAGATCTCCATAAAGATCATGGAGAACTTTGTATTGAAGATCAAAGAGAGAGAAGAAGCCATCTAGCTACTAGCTATGGACTCGTATGTCTATGGTGAACTACTCACGCATCATCGGAGAGGTCATGGTGTTGATGAAGAAACCCTCTGTATCCGAATCCCCCCTCCGGCAGGGCACCAGAGCGTGCCCTAGATGGGATCTTGCGGAGACAGAAGCTTGCGGCGGCGGAAAAGTACTTTCGATGATCTCCTGATTTTTTCTAGAATTATTGGGAATATATAGGCGAAAGACCTAGGGCAGAGGTGGCCCAGGGAGCCCACAAGCCTGGGAGGCGCGGGCCCCCCTGGCCGCGGCTAGGGGGCTTGTGGGGTCCCTGGTGGCCCCCTGCCTTGGTTCTCAAGTCCCCCGATCGTCTTCTGTTTCGGAAAAAATCTTTTGGAAGTTTCGTTCTGTTTGGACTCCGTTTAAAATCCTCCTCTCAAAAGGGTCAAAAACACGGAATAAACAGGAACTGGCACTTGGCACTGAGTTAATAAGTTAGTCCCAAAAAAATATATATAAGGTATACAAAACATCCAAAGTTTGACAAGATAATAGCATGAAATCATCAAAAATTATAGATACGTTGGAGACGTATCATTCCTCATGAAGAAAGGCTTCAAACCTGGTTCACGTGATCCTACTCTTCTCACAAAATCCTATGACAATGAACTATTTGTGTGCCAAATATATGTCGACGACATTATCTTTGGTTGTACTAACAAATGTTACAGTGATGAATTTGCTTACATGATGAGTGAAAAATATCAGATGTCTATGATGGGGGAGCTGAAATTCTTCTTAGGTCTTCAAATTCATCAACAATGCAATGGCCTCTTCATATCTTAGGAGAAATACATCAAGGACGTTCTGAGGAAATGCAACACGCATGAATGCAAAGGCGTCAAGATTCCTCTGCCTACCAACGGCCACCTCTACACTAACGAAAATGGTAAATATTTCGATCAGCAGGTATATCACTCGATTATTGGCTCTTTATTGTATCTATGTGCATCTAGGCCAGATATAATGCTTAGTGTTTGCATGTGTGCTCGTTTTCAAGAAAAACCGAAGGAATCACACCATATGGTTGTGAAACATATTCTTTGATACTTAGCTCACACACCAACACTAGGATTATGGTACCCCAAGGGGTCAAATATTCACCTTATTGGATATACTAATTCTGATTATGTTGGTGACCGTGTGGATCACAAGTCAACATCAGGCACATGCCATTTCCTTGGAAGATCATTAGTCTGATGGTCCTCAAAGAAGCAGAACTGTGTTTCTCTCTCCACTGCCGAAGCTGAGTACATTGCCGCTGGATCATGCTGTGCTCAACTGCTATGGATGAAGCAAACCCTCCGAGACTACGACATCAACATGAAGAATGAGCCCCTCTACTGCGACAATGAGAGTGCAATCAAGATCTCCTACAACCGAGTACAACACTCGAAGACTAAGCACATCCAGATTTGTCATCATTTTCTTCGTGACCATGTCCTCAAGGGCAATATCATCGTCCATGTGAAGACTGACGATCAACTAGCAGATATCTTCACAAAGCCCTTGGATGAGAGAAGGTTTTGCAAGTTGCGGTGTGAGCTAAATATCCTAGAGTCCTCAAATGTTTTGTTAAAACATGCACACATCCTAACACTTATGCAAAATTGATGACTTAGATGTGAAACACACGAAGAAACGATTTTCTTCAATCAATGAAGAACATCACTCTTAGTGTGAAGAAATTAATGAAGAATTTGGTTCTCAGGGCCCTACGACAATTGTACGCGGCGCCTGAAATCATCATTCTTACATGTTGGGTCACGTCACCACCCAACTTTGAAATTCTTCAAACTGGTTTTTCTTCAAAGTTGAAATTCATCAATCTGACACTGTGTCACAAAATCCTCAAATTTTCAAAATCTTCAAAATGTTTGATGATTTTCATTTGAGCATTATATATATATATATATATATATATATATATATAATGAGCTTTCAAAGTCCTCAACAGCATTCACTTATAGCTCAGTCCTCAATTTGATATTTCATCTAAGTGAATATGATCGGACCCGAATCCCCTCTATTCTAAGCTCAACCCAGTCTATTCTAAATTTTTCATATGCGTTCTATTTGACACTTGTTCAAAATCCTCACTGAGGCCTTGTCAGCTGAGGACTTTGCAACAAAATCCTCAAAAATCAAAATTTGTTTTCATAACGTTACACGGTTGTCACGATCGAATAACCACGAACTCCACCGCTTAAGTCGTGGGCACCACGTGTCATGCGGAGACGAAGGGGCAAGGGAAGTTCGGTCCAAAATTTTTGGCCCGAACAGTTTTTCACCTGAGCTATAAATAGGCCCTTACCCCCCCCCCCCCCCCCCCCGCTTCAGTCAAAACTCTTCCGTCCTCTCGTCTTCTCTTCTCGAGCTCAACCCTAGCGCCACCGCTAGCATCCTCGTCGTCGGAGAGGAAAAGCTTCGCTGCCTCGCCCTCGCCGTCGCCGGACTCATGATGACCGCAGAAAATCTTCCTCCGCCGCTGCCATAGCTAATTTCAGTTGACAAGTTAGGGCGCTGAAGATCTGCACCAAGGAACTTCTCCGTTTTTACTGCTTCAGTTCTTCGTGTTCTTCGCACAGGGTAAATTAAATCATTTTTACTGCGTGTGTTGATCTTTTAATTCTCTTTAGATTCGTGGAATCTATTTTTCCTCAGAAAGTGTGTCAGCCATGCACACTCATGCGTCAAACACTTGATGAATTTCACTAAGCCACTAAAATTCTTCATAAGATTCCTCAATTGTGTAAATTCTCAAATCTGCACAACTGTGGAACCCAAGATCAGAATGCTTAGTCAAATTCCTCAACTCACTTGTCAAATTCCTCAACTTTTAAATTTTTCAATTTGTTCAAATCTGAGAATGCATATGACCTCTCCAAATTCTTCGCACCTAAGCGTCACAGGTACAAAAATGTCAGCTGATGAATCTCTAGGTTCTCATCAACTTAACTCACTTGCAGCATTTCTGGAAGAAACTTTACTTGTGTCTTCAAAATCATCAACAGTTCACATTCCTCAACAAAATCCTCAGTTGAAGAAAATGGAGGAAGACCGGAAACAGAAAGGTGGAAAAAAGCTGGAACAGAATATAGCATTTGAAATTCCGGAAGAAATATATGCTGAGTACTGTAACCCTGATGAGGAAATACATGGTAAAGAGACCATGGCGAAGCAAAAAAAATAAGGCTTCAAAAGATTGAGCGCGGGTAGGCTAAAGAATAGAAGGAGTACATATATGTGACTCCAAAATAGGCAAAGAAGTTCGCCCTCAAGCCACCCCGCAAAAGGCCGCCACAGGGTGATCAACAAGCAGCTCATCCCTCAAGTGTAGCCACTATTGAGGATTATCCTGATGAGAAAGACAAATACTTTTCTAAGTTGCAGAAAAAGGCAAAAGCAGTTTTGACGAAATTCAATGAAGAATCTGTCGTTGCAGCCACTGCTGCAACTTCTTCAGCTCCTGAGGCCTCTGCTATAGCAGTTCCTCAAAAGAAGACTCTGCTGAAGAAATCCAAAGCTTCAACTACTGTGCCAAAAGAGCAATTGCCTCAGAAAGTTGCAACGGCTGCAAAATCCTCAATAGCACCATAGTCTTCACCCCCATGACAGAAGCAACTCACTAAGTTTCAACAATTGCCTCTCAAGTTTTTGATGTAATCAGTTGTAACTTAAGTCCGATGGTGTTCTAACTCTTTTGGATGGTTTTCCTCACATGCCTATTCCTCAGAGTTCATTAATGCAGGCATGTTGAAATTCGTCACACACCATTTTTCATCATGCATATCTAATTCCTCATACTATATGTCAAATGCATGCATGAATTGCAAGATACAAGGGGAGATCTCCATGATATAAATCATCAATGTGCATCTGCTGCTCAAAGAAAATTTCTCAAAATATGCACAACTTTAGGAGGAGTTTCTCTCTATCTTGAGTTCAAATTCCTCAAACTCAGTACTTACATTCCATATTATTATCCCCATTGAAAACTTAACCTAATTGTCACCAACCACCAACAAGGGGGAGATTGTAAGTGCATCTAGTGCACCTTTATGATTTTGGTGGTTTGAAGACTTATAGGTTAAGGGACTAATATGCTTGTGAGTGTACACATGCTCTATAAGTCGTTGAGGAGTTTGAGTTATCTGATGAATATCGACCCCTAAAAATGAATGTCTTCGGGTGAAGACTTTGGTCCTTCCTTGAAGACTTTGATCTCGAAGAAATTGCGAAGAAATAGATATTCCTCGTGAAGATATTGAAGATGAGGAATTCGGTGTGTCCTGAAGAAAACAGTCTGAAGACTTTGAATCGTGAAGATGTACTCTTTCTGTTTCATTTTCTTTACTCTTGACTCATAGGAACACCGTACTGTTAAAGGGGGTCGAAGTAAAACTACGGAATGAATTTCCTCATGATGCTCAACCCAAGCCTAAATCTACCAAAGCCTCAAAGTGAGGAATATTAGAGACATGAGGACTTTCACAGTTGAAAGTTCCGACCGTTGCCATGCCACACTCCACCTCACACATCTTATCCACCCAACGGTCACATTATTTAACGGCATTTATGTCAAATCATGTCGGGATGCTCCCAGGCTATAAATAGCCGCCCCCACAACCACTAGTTGGTTGGCTGCTCCGAGAGAAACTCACACTTGTCATTTAGAGCAAACCAAATTCCTCACAGTCCTCGAGTGAAAATCATCAAGTGAGGAAATACCCCAAACACCCAAACCCCAAACCAAAACCAAGTGATTCAGCATCACTGAAGAAGTTGTTCTTGTGTGGAACTGAAGCCTATTACCTTTGAGGACTGTGCATCCTCCAGACGGTTAGGCGTCATGGTCTAGAGCATCCAGCAGTCAATTGTGGATCGCCGGGTTACCAAGTTTGTGAGGGTTTGGAAGTCTGCCCTAAAGACTTACCATGAGTGTTGGGTGAGGACTGTGTGTCCTTAGCTCATGGAGAATACGGTAGGGACTGTGTGTCCTTTGGTTTTAATACCAAGCCGCTTAAAACTAGATGTACAACTGTCACAACAGTTGGAACTGGGTCATCAACAACTGTCTTCATCGAGCTACGGGTTCTATTTCTTCAACTCTTTCCTTTCCTAAAATTGTATGTTGAAGACTTTCATCTGTGCTGTTTGAAGAATTTGTCTAAAGAGTTTCTCTGAATTTCCTCAACCTCAAATTCTTCACTTGAGTTAATCTTCACCTGTGTACTCTATACTTGCGAACTGTGCAAACCGAATCTCGTAAACTTCATCGTGTATTCTGTTGTAGTCGTTTTTGCACTCTGATCCTGCACTATTTCCGCTGCACTTAATTCATCATTGAGGACTTTCCTCACAAGGAATTTCCTCAGCGATGAAATGCTAAAAATCGCCTATTCACCCCCCTCTAGTCGATATAACGTACTTTCAATATGCATCTTCTATGATGCTTTTGATGTTGGAGTTTTTGTCGGTTCTTCATTGGTAGAGGTTTCACATCTCTATATCATTGGCATTTTTATACCGCCACTTCTTAATATAGCTCTTGTCGTCTTCTATCCAATAAGCTTGAGTTTGCTCAATTTAGAGCTCGTGTACGAAAGTTATGGCGGTTCAGGTTTTATTGTATCCTTTTGTTTGCTTCGGTTTCTTTGTTGCTCTCTCGTGGTAGTACGCTCTCGGAAAGCGTTAGTATCGCCTATTAGTGGTAGTACCGCTCTAAGAAAGCGGTAGTACTGCCTATAGGTTGTAGTACCCATGTCCAGTTTCACCGGTACTACCACTGCTTCTGTGCGGTCTTGACTTTCCGTGTCGGACTAGGCGGTTTTGGCACGGTAGTACGAAGCGGTAGTACCGCCTACAACCGATAGTACCGATGATTACTACCACTCCACTTCCGCTTATAAGCGATAGTACAGCTAGGGAGAGCTATAGTACCACTCCGGCGGCACTACCGCCTCGTGGCTCCTCGCCACTACCCTGAGTACCGCTTGTCTACGGGCTGAGGGGGTAATGGTTGGATTTTTCCCCACCTATAAAAGGGGGTTTCTTCCCCAATGGATCTTATCTCTTGAGCTCTTGTTCTCCCCCCATTGTTGACCTTCTTTGAGCTTGCTATCTCTCAATCGCTCACGTGATTCTTGCTAGTTCTTGAGGGAAAAGAAAGAGGAGATCTAGATCTACATTTCCACCAATCACTTTCTCCTCTATGTGAGGGGAACCCTTTGGATCCAGATCTTGGAGTTCTTTGTGAGCTCCTTGTTCCTTCTCTCATATTCCTCCATAGATTTGTTGTGGTGGGGGGATTTGGGGGTTAGGGACTTGACCAATTCGTGTGTTCTTACCATTGCATTAGTTGCATCGGTTTGAGTTCTCCACACTGATACGTGGAAGTAAAGTTTGAGAAGCTTATTACTCTTGGGTGTTTGGACACCTTAGAGCTTGTGCCTCTTGGGTGCATTGGCGCCCTAGACGGTTGGTGGTGCTTCGGAGCTCAATCATTGTGATGGAAAGCTTCGGGCAAGCGTTGGGGTCTCGAATTAGGTTGTGGAGATTGCCTCGAGCAAAGTGTACGAGTACGGTGACCGTCCACGAGAGTTGCCAATTATACGGGTTCGGTGACTTCCCTCAAGGCTCCCTTAATGGAATCACATCATTTTTCCTTGTGCGAGGGTGTGAGGAGATTACGACGACCCTAGTGGTTTCTTGGGAAGCATTGTGCCTCCACACCGCTTCAAATGGAGATTAGCATCCGCTAGGGTGTGAACTTCAGGATACATCACCGTCTCCGCGTCCCTCGGTTATCTCTTATCCGAGTTCTTTACTTATGCACTTTACTTTGTGATAGCCATATTGTTTCTTGTTATATATCTTGTTATCACGTAGTTGTTTATCTTACTTAGAATAAGTTGATGGTGCACATAGGTGAGCCTAGTTGTTTCAGTTTTTGTGCTTGACAAATTAAACGCTAGTTTTATTCCGCATTTGTTCAAACCTAAACCGTTATTATTCTAAAGCGCCTATTCACACACCCCTCTAGGCGACATCCACGTCATTTCACTAGTTGCACTGCATCTTAGTCCTTTAGGAAGTCAATATACATCCATAGGGCAGTGTCCCCTGAGCAGTCTGGAAGCACGACCACTGTGAGAAGATACCACAGTGGATGTTCAGGAGCCAAGGCAGCGCTACACTGGATGTTAGGTTACCCTTAACAGGGGGGCAGTCACCGATGAGGGAGATAACCCTCTCATGTTAGTTCTTCCTCTTCACTCACCCAGTGAGCATGGCCTTCGATCTTTAGGGTCATGATCATCCCCCAATCCTCGAGGGTCATCGTCATCTCACCACATGGGAGATGGAAATTGTGTGCTTTCGGGCCGCCACCGGTCCACCAAAGGTGTGAGGGCTGAGTGGACGAGCGTGAGTGGCAAACGCTTAAACTACAACACGAAACCCAACAGGCAGGCTCTCCTGAAATGCAGCATGTAGCACTCGTCGTACTACATCTCAATGGCCTTGGTGTGACCCCTCATCCGCAGTGGCCGGAGCATCTGTCAAAATGTAGACGCAAATAATTAGTAACTTATTTTCATCAATTCAAAAGCTTTGGTTCAATATTTGGATCATAATAATTACCACTCCATTCTTTATGAAACGGGCACGGTGGCCCTTGTCGAACGCAGGGTCAACACATGGAGTACTAAGTGCCAATGTTTTCCGCAAGAGAGGGGTGTGAATAGGCGCTTTAAAATAGCATAAGCATAATTCAACAAACATTTGTAAAAAATCATTCATTCATTTGTAGACATGATTCATAAGCATAATTCATTCATTCATTTTGCATAAACATAATTCATTCACTCATTCATTCATTTTGCGTAATTCATTCATTCATTCATTTTGCATAATTCATTCGTTCATATTATTTTTTAACATGATTCATTCATTTATTCAACATTTGTAAAAAAGGAGCTTAATCAAAATTCCTCCAATATCCACTGTATGCATATGATTCATTCATAGCACCAACATGCATCATATCAAAACAAACATAGGAGTTAATTCCTCCAACATGCATCATATCACCATTTTTTCAAACAAAAATCATGAACTAGGGTTCATCTTCACACTACATACAATCATTCCAACTAGTGACTAGAGTTAATATTCAACCCTATAGAACATCTAGAATCAACCTAAAACAAACCTAGAATTAAAAAATGTAGTTCAAAAATGAGGTTGTCGAAAGCTATTTGACTAAAACTAATTGAAGGGATTGGAGGAGCTTACTTTTCTCTTTTCAGAGCCATCTCGATCCAAAAAAACAGCCTAGAATCGAAAGAGATCGGAGGAGGGGGTGGAGATGAGAGAGGGACCAACATAGATCTCCCTCTGTTCTTGCGGCGGGGCCCCGAGCTTACAACTACCTAGACCCTACTATTAGGGTCCCTGTCGGTAGGCTTTCACCGCTTACCGCAAGGTCATGCAACGGTAGGGTCAAACGGAGGTCACAGGAGCCGTTAGTTGCTGCTGACGTGGATTAGTCGTCTACTGCCGAAGTCGTCGGTGATAGGGTGTCTAATCCTATCCCCGGGGTCCCTGGCGGTAGGAAAAAGGGTCAATTCTCAAAGAAAATAATGAACCGGGGCCAGATCTCGCTAAACTAACTACAAAGGGTCAAAACATGAAGGCATGCCTGCTACACTATGCAGGGATGATCGGGAGGGGTGCTTATCTTGGGACGGATCTCAGTTCTTTCGCATGCACCCTCCTTGGTGTTCACGGCTAGTTGGTTCCCCGGTTGTTGTGGTGAAAGGAGTAGGTGTCCGAGCGTATTGAAGGAGTGTTGGTTTTGCCGCTAGAGGGTATATCAGTGTGTTAGAACCACATTTGCCTAAGGTTTTGACATTTGGGGAAATAAAATTGTGTTCCCAAGTGTGCCTTTGAATTTTCCTTGAATCCAACCCCTCAGTACAAGTGTACCACAAAAATACTCCCTCCGTCCCTTAATATATGATGTTTTTGTAGTTTAACCTGAATTGAACTGCAACAACGCCTTATATTAAGGAACATGTGTAATATATGTTATGTTAGTTACTTCCTCCTTTCCGGTTTATAGGGCTTAAATCTGAAATCTCATCAACCAAGGTGAACTGTAAGTGGATGACACTAGTTCTAAGTAGCCAATGAAATATTTCTCACATATTCAATTTTCAAGGCAATAAATGCATCATCCTTCCTTTCACTGGACTTGCATAGTGCATGTAGAAAAAGATGCATACATAGCCACTAATTTTCTTTCCCTTATGTCTATGAATTAAATAAGGTGTGAGACTCAAATCACTTTAACTCAATTAGACTCAAAATAAGCCTAGTATAATGAAAATCTGAATTTTTTAAGATGAGCCCTATAAACTGAAAAAGAGGGAGTATTATACAAGCGATGCCAGCAAATGAACCCTTCAATATAAAGCAAGCATGCTCTATAAACTATAAATGCGCCCGGAATTAGTTACCGATTCTGGCCAAAAATGAAATGCATTCCTTGTAGTTTACTCATAGAAAGAAAGATGAAACAATTATTTGCAAAGAACGAGCTCTCTTTTCCAACAACACGCAAGAGAGTTGTATGCCAATATAGCTGAGAAGTCAACATGTCTTCCATGAACACCAGAATGCTCTCTTGATTTACAACATCTTGACTTGGAACATAACAATCAAGTAGCATGTTCTTTTTTCATAGTTTGTGGAAAAAAAATACTACACCAAATAATACTTCCTCTGTCCCAAAATAAGTGACGCAAATTTTATACTAAGTTAGTACAAATTTTGTACTAAAACAGCAACACTTATTTTGAGACGGAGGGAGTATATGTGGACAAGTCCTCAGTCACAGTTGACATTAGTCAGCTTTACATATAACAACATAACCTGCAATATGGACATCGAATGCAAATCGAACTTTCATCTTAAATTATGAAAGAACCATCTTATTTCCCAAGTAAAGAGTACACTTTGTTTTTACAAGAATGCTAACAACAAATGTACTACAGCTCGAACCTTTACACATCATATACAATGGATGTGCTGTCGAGCCCTAACAGGAATCATGTATTGGTTACTGGGGGGGGGGGGGGAATCAGTGCGACGCTAGTCACGCTACCACTAACCAGCACAGACTATTTCTGGCAAGCTACAACTGATGGCAAGATCAAAACTGGTGGCGCAAACCAGCCATTTTCAGAAGTTGATCGGCCATAAATAAGCACATGAAAGAATCGAAAAGGGGAAAAAATAACTAGCCTGAAGAAGAATTTGTACATGCTATAAATTAGGGCCTTTAAAAGCAGAAGAAATGTTCTGGGAATATCCCACTAAGTCACTACGTCTTCTGACTGTTCTATGGGGAACCCTTTTGCTGTCCTTCCACGTGTTGTCTATTTCGCTATTTTGTCGCAGAAGCTTTATCAAATCTAGCCTAACCTGGGATTTCTCCCGCTGGTTGCTGATGCACTTATTATCCTCCACAATTTCCGGTTCATCACCGGATGCTGGAGGAGTGTGAGGTCCTGCTTCGGCACTTGATCTGAGACGTGGGGAAAACAGGTCATATGAAAGAACGGGCAATAAATAAGCACAGGATAAGCACGAGCAATTAGATCAACACTACCAGTGCCTTGCATGTTAATTGGGTATTTTGAGGGATCATTTCCAGTAATGATCATAAAAACAAATCATCATATTGGCAGTCTTAATTCCACTAATCAATGACTCCTAACGTCTTTGGTTCATGCTATCCTAGCATATAAAGTTATCAATGCGTTACTCCAACTCCAAGCAAGCACATCATGCAGTACAAACATCTAGACCAAGCTAACAGCTCCATGGACATGGTCAAAATGAGTATACATACCTATCCTCCTCCCTGGCTGACCGGGGAAGCGATATAAACCCTTCGCCATTATTAGGACTGCAAGCAGGACAATAGAATGTTTTTGGAGGGGGGCCACACAAGTTGATGCAATCAAAATGATACCACTCATCACACTGATCGCACGCTATCATGGCCCTGTTATCATATGGCTTGCGGCAAATGCAATAAAGAATGCTCCGATCTCTGAGTAACTGCAATGGAACTAGGCTGGTGAGAAAATAACTAACAAACAGCTCAATGAATAATTAATGAGATCTAGAATTCAGTATGTACCTTCAGTTCCTTCTCAACATGTACAGATAGATTCTCCCCTTGAACAATAAGTCCATACACAAGATCAAGTGGAAGCTCGCCACAATCAAACGCAGCCTGCATCACAGCATGCATGGTCTTAAGGTTTGCAGGGTTTCATTCCTATCTTGCAGAGTAAATAGCAAAAGAAACAGGCATCTCACCTTTCCTGCTTCCGCTAGCCACTGCTGACTGGTTTCCTTTATTTCACAGATCTGCGACTTGAAGAAATCTTCACCAGATATCTCTAAATTTGAACCCTAATAGAATCAGTGCATTAAAGAATAGATCAGGCCGAGTCAATTTAAAATAAGATTGCCATTGAAGAAAAATTAAAGATATAGAACTACATGATGCACTGCAACGAGGCTCATATAAACGAAGAGCATAACTGGCAACAATATCATGGACACAGTCATCTAAGGACTAAGAATACTATGTTCCATTAGCAGAATCAGAATGGCCTAAGTTAAATGGTTCATCACATCACATCAGGCAAGGGGGGCAATATTGAACTCCACAACACAGCTGTAATAGACCTCTTTTAAAACTGTCATGCTATCCGTGTCTCAGTTTCCCACATTGGTATCCTAACTTCCTAAGTCACTATGATTACCGAAGCGCCTATATTTGGGAAGAAAAAATATAGTTTGAATTAACTATATTACCTCTTTATAAAGGCGCATCACGTGTTGGATCGATGTCTTTTTTCCACCATACAAGATTTTATGAATTCGTTTCTTCCATATATATCTGCTCAATACCAACTCAATGTTACGGTTGATTTGCTGATCATATAAGCCGGCAGCTGATGTTGCCTACAAAAATGACCAAAAAGGTAAACAGCAATGCCATACTTGTTTATTTCTTCTAACCATCCATCATCGAAAGTGTCAAGAACATCTAACGTTCAAAAAAAATGTTAAAAATAAGGGACAAGATTACCAAGGATCACCTTTAGAGCAATCAGAAGAGGTTTGCACATCACACTAAGATCATTTCCGTTGCAAGAATCCGCGTCATGCAAAATTTGCACCAAATAGGACTTGAAGTCACAACCCTTCTTGATAATTTCTTCCAACAAATCCAACTCCTCAATTCTATTAAAGATCAGGTGAACCTTAGTAAGACCAAATGAGGAAGCTAAGTTTAAACTAAATAGTTATTTTTAAAATTACCCTGTGTAGAAACCCTTTGCAGAACTGAGGAGTTCACTAAGTGCACAAAGAGCAGGACGGCTCCCTTTAGAGATCTGTAACATTTGCATCGGTATCAGAATATAACATCAATCATCGACTTATTCAGATTTATGAAACTGATAATTACCTTCTCTTGTATTCCTTTCTCTAATGGATCCCCACTTTCTAAGCAGAAGCAAAATGGACAAATATATTCAGTAATTGTTCGTGTAGAAGCAAGCAGTGGTTCCACACAAGAGCTGTGGTACCTGCATAATAGATCATTCGATCAACAGACTGAGAGAAAATGCACAGAAAAATAAAACATGACAGACAGTATCAAGAAGGAATAGTTTGACCGAACTAGCTAGTTCCCTTCATTCAATACTCGCCGGAAAAAAAAATCCATTTGTAATGCATTTACTTGAGCAGAAAAATAGCGTGTTCTTGCGTTGGATTCAGAGAATCCCATCTCATGTACACTACTGATCCATGTGCATACAAACAAGCATAGCATTCTATAAGCATGATACACAGAAGCATAATATTATTTGATTGACACCTCAGAGTTTGGATGAACATGAAAAGCCAATCCAAGCACATGTAATTTACCAGTCTTGACATATTACACATCTGGAGGCTACATCATCTCCCACGTCACATGAACAGATGATACAGAACCCTTTCCTCTTACAATCCTCATCATATAACATATTAGCATTGTCCAATGATCCTCTGATCTGAAAACAGGATGTGAAAAGCTCAAAGCGTATGCAAATAAATAAATAAAATAAAACAACAAACCGTGCTCATTTCAAACAGAAACCAACCTTTAGAAGCATGGAGAGCACAGAACCATTATCACTCACATCAGGAGAAAGAGTACAGCGGCACTGATTGAACCACCCATCAATCTTTTTAATATCAAGAACAACCCTATCCATTTCACAACAATCAAGTGCAACAGACCGGCCACTGTCCTGTAAAGGTTCACATATCATGAATGTTAGCAGAAGATATTCAACACAACAGAATACAATCACTACTCAATATGTTCATGAAAATGCAAGGAAGAGCGGTGAAGCAAGTTAAAAGCTCGGTATGGTGCATATCTCGTGAACCTAAATCTTAGCAAGAATTACACAAATAAACATGAAGACAAGAAATACCATACTGCAAAATTATTTACAATGTTACAAAATTAACAGAAACAAAATAAATAAGAAATTCAGCACCTAGATATTGATAATATGAATGACTTACTCTAAGCCTTAGCAGTTCAGTCCAAGGTTGGAGATCACGCGATGTAAAGAAGGCATTACATTGCTCTGTCCATGACCTGAGAGAAAGGAAGAATTGTTGAATGATAAAATGATGGGCCTCAAATGCAACTTGATGGCTTGCACTATTACTTGAGTGCAGTAAAGTAAAGTAAAATGACTGGGAGCAGACAACGCAGCTTTCAAAAAAAGTGCACGAGGCAGAAAAAGGAGATAGTCCGGTACAGTGGTACTCTAGTAATAATCTGTTAAATCATTTCAAAGATATCTGCGCTAGTATATTCCAGCTTCAATATGGAAGCAAGATCTGGTTATTCATATCTACCAAATTGCTTCCTAGCTAGTGCAGCTGCACAATCTGGAGCGATCAAGTGCACCGTCCATCCACCCTCTGACGTGTTTTCGGCGTGATGCGCCAAGGAGAGTACGTAGTCCATAACAAGTGGTGGTTATCAACATTAATCACAGGTTGTGGGGCATACGATAATCAATGCATTCACACGAGGTTGGGGCAAATCTATGTGTCTTTGTGCATTAAATTTTGTCTCGCAAAATTTCAAAAAGTTATATCTTTTTGAAATTGCGATCTGTTTTCACCGTTAGGTGCGTTGCAACGACCTCTTAGAAACTACTCCCTCCGTCCCACAATATAAGACCTTTTTGCAAGCTATACTAGTTAATAAAACGTCTTATATTATGGGACCGAGGGAGTAGGTCCCATTTGCATATATTCTATGATTTTTTTTCCAAAATCAACTTTGGTATTATATGAGGCAACTTTTAGTGCTACAGTTGACAACTGCCTATTATGTACCTTACCATAACTGCCAATTAGTCTGATGCTCTCCTAAGTTGGCTACTATAGTTATCCTACCATCACGGCCAAATTGCTTATCATTGTCCCAAGTCGCCTTCTGTGACCAACAAGCATCCTAACACTATCCTAAGTTGTCCTGTGATATTTTCCGGTACTGTATGCAAATTAGAAACCATGAGAGGGAGAACCATGGCTTAGCCCGGTGGTGAGCAGGTGCTGACACCTGCCCACCCGCCCGAGTTCGAGTGACCCTACTTGCATTCTCGGTGTGTACTCAATTTCCGCCTTATTGAAACGCCATGGGCTTACTAAACCATGATCTGATTTTTTTTCAGAAACCATGATAAGCAACTTTGATAGCACAACCATGGTTCCTAATTTGTCTACATCACTACGAAGTTGCCTACGGGTGATGCTCAATTGCCTACAATACAATGTTAGTTGCTTATCATGCATCCTAAGTTGCCCACCAAGGGACCTAAGTTACCTACGATGTCAGAGTATTTGTGGGGCAACTTGGAACAATGTTAGAATACTCGTCAATCATGGTAGACAATTTAGAGATGATGTTATGCACCTTGGCAAACATGGTAGTCAACTTAAGGGGGCATTGGGTTGATAGGCAGTTATGGTAGGCAGCTTTAAAGGTGATATTACACAACTTGATAGTCATGATAGCCAACTTATAAGAGCTTGGGTGGATATGAAGTCATAGTATGCAACCCACCCAGAAAGTTGCTTCCTGTAGCACCGAAGTTTCCCCAAGTAGCACCAAAATTGTTCATGAGAAAAAAAAAACACATGGGATCTAGTTTTCAAGAACTTTTCACAAGAAACCCAACGGTAAAAACAGATCTTAATTCGGTTCAAAAGTTGTAGCTTTTTAAAAAAGGTAAAAACATTCCCTTTTACATGGTTGTCACAAGAAACACAGAGGTAAAAACAGATCTTGATTCGGTTCAGAAGTTGTAGCATTTTTAAAAACAGTAAAAACATTCCCTTTTACATGGGGTTTCCTAATCGCACGGATGTGACCAAGGGTGGGGGACCAGGTGATTCCATATCTGGAAACCACGTGAGGGCGAGCAGTACAGGAGCCTGGTGTTTTCCTTTTTGGAGGGTCTGCTCATCCACACTATCCCCATGAACAACACTGAGATGCTTACATGTGACTTACTTATGTTTCTTTATAGCATCCTCAAGCTTGGCAGTCATCATAGAATAAGGAACAGCAATTCCCTGTGACAAGAAAATATATAATTCAGATGAAACCCAAGAACAGCTGAAGTGAATGGAAGTGTGAAAAGTACGTCGGTTCAGAGAACTTGCCTGATGTTCTGCTAAAACATTTTCAACATTTTCCAGTCTACATCTTACAGAGTTTTCAGAACCAGGAAGCAAAACAAGTGCTTTCCTTAGCCAAGATAAACCGCTCATCAACAATGTGACTAAAGGGCAGCTTGACAAGGATGCAGGAAGGTGGACAGCTTCTTCAACTGCTCGATCCACATCCTGAAAGGTTAAATTTACATGATTCTAGCAACTTCAGCTACACAATAAAGACATATGTAGTGGAACGGTAAACTATCTGGTTAGACGGTAACAAACAAGTTTCACTCTTCAGCTAAATAATATGATTCAGTTTGGATCAGCAAGGACATGCATATCAAAAGATAACTAACTACTGTGATCTACTGGTATACACATGTCCCTCGTGAGTCATGATAAGTTGGATGTCACACACTACGTGCATGGGCTATATCAAGGATTCTTTATTTATTTTGGAAATGGTGTGCTGTGCACCATGGTGAGCTGGGTACTATGGTCATAAGGGTGGGGACCAGTGGCCTTAAGATGGACCATGATGGCCTCTACTATTTCCTGCACACCCCTACCTCACAGACATGCTCCCTCATATAATGCAAGTGAATTTCAATGATTTCAAGAATTTGAGATTTGGCAAGTTTGAGGGGTACAGTGTTTGGATCTAGAAGACTGAGAAAGACAGAGGTGAATGAGGAAAAGTGCATGTGGTGAGACCTGCAATGGAGATACAATCGTCCTGCTACAAGAAAATGGATGGACCCTTTTTTGGTGCTGAAGCTATTTAACTGTTCCTGTATTACTGTTCCATAGTATTCCGAAAACAAATAGCACACAATGATACTTGATAGTACTATAAGCATAATTATCTTCATTCATTAATGGAACCAAACATGCAGGTGAAAAATATGAGCTCAGAAATTGGATTTAGGAGGGTCACTAAAACAATAAAAGCAAATATCTAAGATAGAGGACATACTAAACAGCCCTGCTTTCTATACATGAACCAGTCAAAATGACAGATGCAGCAAGTAACAGTCATGACAGTGAACATGTTACCTCTAACAAGGGAATCCTGGAGCAGAAAGACAGTGCTGTCAACATCCATCCAAGTGTCACCAAAGAATCTTTCATTTCATTAAGAACCTTTAACTCAAAACCAAGAGATGATCCACTTTCTATTTCTGCACTGATTTTATTTTGCAGCTCCTCCAAATTTCTTTCAAGTGGGTCAACTGTAGAGCCGATCACATTCAAATGCAGCAGGGTTCTTAAATTGCTCAAGAGACTTTGTGCATTCTGTTCCCATTCTTCAATATTACTGAGAACAGAATTAAGTGCAGACGTGTCGAGGCTGACTTTCATACTTGCAGGCTGACAGATTAAATCCTGTCATATGAAGAACCAAGGTTATCAAATCATTATAAATAAGTATGCTTTCTGAAAATAATTATCATCAAAGCCATATTGAACAAACCTTCAAGTCATCAACTTTAAGACAAACTCCAAATCCAAGTTTATCACATCTAGGTATCAGCAGATAGGCCTGGCATTTGTCCATCCATAATCTAGCAGCAGTAATCTCTGCTTTCATAGCTTGTTCAGATGGAAGTATAGCTTTTATGTCCTCTGACCACCTGAAATAGGATAGTCAGTATAAAGAATAGTCTGTAGCATAAGAACATAGATCTCTATGATGACTAGTACCGGATATGGTCTTCAAACTCAGAGAGAGAAGCTGACTCCTCAAGCATATGTCGGGCCTTCTCTTCCCAAGAAGTAGCAATTTTTAGCACCTCCAACAGATCAACGAATGGTTGCTCCTCTTGAATACTTAATCTGGCAGACAAGTAATAGTGAGGCAGAGCAAAAGAATTATCCTATACAATATAAGAAACTGGTGAATGGTTTACACTTACATGGAGGCTTGTATCAGAATTTCGTTAACAAACTCCAGGGACATTTGTGTTGCAAGAGCCTGTTACATACTTGAATGTTAATGTAACCAATCTACTTAAGCATTAAGAAAAATAATATCTAAGCTCTGACTTGAACAAGGGATGTCTTATAACACTTGTTTAGAATCAGATAGCACAATGAAAGTTCATGCTTACTGTGACAGGAATATAAAGATGTTATCGGAGGATCTGACCAAGTTCCAGAGACAGATTCATGACAAAGTTGGCAGTTGCCAACTTTCACAAACAATGTTAAAAATAAGAAGAAATTAACGGGATTCAAGTTTCAACTCAGGTAAAAAGATATATGTTGGGTTCAATTCTAACATTTCATCATGAAGTTTTAATCAAAGTCTATTTTTCAGTTCATATAATGAAAAACAAACTAGCGTCCGCTCATTTTATCAGCAAGAGCTACATTGATCCAAATTTTGTAGGGGTCAATTGGTTTAATAGCGCGATAAGTAGGTTTCTGCCAAAGTGAAACTAGGAAACAAATTCACATTACATGAGTTCTTTCTCTCAGTTACAAGTTTAGAAAAATACCTCAGATGCTTGCTTCCTGCAAAAGGACCTCCTTAATTCTTCTTCAACTAATGGCAGTTCACCGACTGAGTAGAACAGTATCTCTTGTGAGTTAGATAATAAAGCATTTCAGATACAACAATCGCCATGGATAGAAGTATTTAAAACGTACCTTTTACTCTCAGTGATTTGCCGTCCTTTAGAATGGCTGTCAACTCCTCAACAATGTTGTGGTAGTCATTCCTTTCAAAAAGTTTTGTGAGTATGCTATTAACATGATTCGCCCAGGAGCAAGCACCTGAATAACGTTGCTTAAGAAGGTTCAGCTCTGGAATGCTGAACTTGGTACCATCCAACGGAAGAAGGAAACTCTCCAGTTCCTGGGGTATTTACAACAAAAGAGTAACACATCTGCATTCCTTCAATTTTGAATAGTTGAGAAAAGGAATAGAAGAATAGGATGATTGCTAACCTTTAGACCAGGCGAGTCTTGAAGATATGATTGACACTGCATTCTCAATGATTCAGCTTCTTTCCACAGTTTTGAAACAAGATCAACTTCTGGAACTAGAGCTCGAAGTTGTACCATCTATCAAGGTTTAGACATTATCAAATTCCTGACAATTCAGAATAATGCAGAAACATATGAACAGGACATGAATCAGAATTATATTTGCAGGAGAAGCTCACAGCCAAAAAATTTGGACACACCTCTAATTTCAGAGTATTCAGGCAATCTATGTCGATGACGCCCAGTTTATTCTCTTCAAGTAAATCGCGTGCTTTCTTCAACCAAGACTACAGCACAAGTGAAATGCAAACATACCAGAAGTTAAGAAACTCAATATGTTGAGAAACGAATGCATGGGAAAAGAAAATACCACTAGCATATCGAACTATCAAATTAACGCATTTCACTAATAAAGCACATACCTTTGCAGAAGAAATCTCACAAGACAATATTGATGTTTCAGTTAGCTCGAGGGGGAATTCAGAAGCCCGAGAGTACAGTGCTTCCAAGTGGTCAACCTAAGAAAACATGACAATGAGAAAACATTGTCGCCACAATCAATGAAACGGTAGGTGGGAGAATTTAAGGATGCAATGTGGATCTATTTTGTGTCCCGCAAAAAATAATTCATGATTACCGTTGAGCAGGATGATAATGCAATGTTTATTTCACTAATCAGCATTTTTCCTTTCTCTGCATAGTCCTGCAACAGGGGAAAATCATAACAACGGAGTAAATTATGGGGACTTACGATAAGAATTATACTATAGTACCTGATTTTACATACCTGCAGTTGTGCAAGACTGGGCTCACAGGATGCTTCACATCTCACAGCAATTAATTCTTCGACATCCACATACTTTACTTTATCTGAACACTTGTCTTTGCAAAGCAAAAATTCATCGATTTTGGAAAGGCAATTTCTAACACTCAGACCCCATTTTTTAGCCCCGGTTAATTTTAGTGCCATGTTTCGGACCTAACAAATCGATAGCATCACAGTAAATACAAGTCACTCAATTGTTGTAAGAATTCTACACAAACCATAGCATGTTCAGTAGAAAAAGACATACAGAGTCCATGCCATGGTCACCCCACAGAAATTGTTCAGCAGATTCCAAGGCAGTGGAATATGCAGTATCCAAGAATGGCATATGGAGAATATGATCAGATTTTGAAAGCCAGTCCTTAGCAAGTTGTGCATATGATATATGCTGATCTTTGCCCTGCAGACAGGTCAATAAGGACCCATCAGAAGTAAGAAAAGAAACGAAACAAACATAAACGAGGTGGTCTTCCATAGCACAAAATTCCTTATTCACTGTATCAGATGTCATGGGATCATGAGAAGAGGAACCACCGAGAGATTGACAATACTATCGTAAAAAGCAAGCAAATAACTCCATGCACACTCTTGTTTAATGGACAACTAGATGCAAATATTCAAAACAGAGAACTCAAATGACAGGCTGGTGCATTGCAGTCCATATCAAACCTTTTTAGATGGCGTGGGGATGTCATTAAGCAACAAGGGGCTCTGCTTAACATTCTCCCCTGAGAGGCTAGTCTTGACCTCGGAAGCTAAATCACCCAACTCTGCAAGGGTGTGGCGGTAAAGTAAGCGACGCTTCTCTGGACTGCATTCACAAAGGTGCTTCCAGTGCTGGGAAAGAAAGGAATTGTTTTTAACAAACTTGTTAAATCTTTTTTTATGAAAGCGCTATTCAGTGCCACTGCATAAGATGAACATTCTCATCAAAAGATCTTTTGCTGCCGTAGAGCAGCTAAAATATGATGTTCATACCCATGTTTGGCAATAAACGGAACAAGACATAAAGGTGACATGGAGTTAACAACTGACTAAGCAAAATAATGCCATAACAAAGACAAACCTCAAGGCAGACATGAGAAGTCCTACAGCTACAGGAAACTGCTGAAAGATACAGGTACTGTTGGCATATAATGCACTTAGGATCCTGCATGGTGAAATTTGGAAATGGTTATAACACATTATACAGAGAGAAAATTACCATGACAGGGGATGAAAGTATATTAATAGAAATACCTCTTCACTTCCAATAAAGTTTGGGTTACTCCTTGGCTGCATTGGACTGGATTTGATAATCCCATTAATCCATAGCTCCTCTCGACATTTTTTCTCTTTAACAAATATCCTCTCAACTTCTCCTTTTAAGTAGGAAAGTGATTTATTGTCTACACCATTCTGCAAATAAAAGGATTAGGGAATGCAACTATTTGCAAGCACTGTGTACAGATTATAGTTTTACTACAATATACCATCATGTAGCAAAATATGACAATCCCATTCAACACATTTTTAGGGAGAATTGTAGGGGAGCTTGTAAAGTACTCCCTCCATTCAGAAATATAAGATGTTTTAGATATTTCGATATGGACTACATGCGGACTGAAATGAGTGAACAAACACACTAAAACACATATATATACATCCTATTCAGAAAAAAGTTAAAACTGATGGATAAGTCATGTGGGGCTGCAGCACATGGTCCTTGTATGGGGCTGCAGCACATGGTCCTTGTGTGGGGCTGCAGCACATTGTGTCCTTGTGGCTGTTAGGATAGCATCCTTGACCACCAAGGACTGGCAGTTAGGATAGCATCTTAGACTAGCATCTTAGATTAACATCTTAGCATATGCTTGGCTGGCTAACGGCCTATAAATATGTATCCCCAACCCCTCAGGTTGGCATGGCATTGTGTGAGAAATAAACCAACGAAAATTGCCTCAACTCTCCCAGTGTCATCCACAACTATCAATGCTCAGGCTGAAACGACTAACAAGTGGTATCAGAGCCTCGTTGTCTTGTACCCTGAGCATTTCCTGCTCACCTCTCTCACCGGGAGCTGAGCAGCCCAACCGGTAGCAGCAGTTGCTCCGACTGCCCCTGGTTACCTCCCTCCCTCCGGACTGGCGAGCAGCAGCTCGTCAGAAGCAGCTTCTTCTTCCCGCAACAACCCCCTTGCAGCGAGTCATGTCTGCAGGTCGCTCTCAGCACACGGCTACCTCGAGCACACGGCGCCAACAGGAGGCCGAGCACGCCGTGGCAGAGGAGCATGAGCGAGCGGCTAAAGCAGCCAGGGCGGAGGTAGAAGCAGCAGCAGCACGTGAGGCTACGGCGATGCCAAGGCACTCCTTGGCGGCTCCGACAGCTCTAACGGCTCCGCGTCTGCGGACAACGTCGCCGATGCAGAACGCGCTAATGTGGCGCGAGAGCGGCCGAGCACGCCCGTGCACATTGCGATGGCGCTCTAGGTGGAACTGCGCACGACGGCGGCGGCTGCGACGACCAGGACCGCGGCCTCTACGAGGTCCGGACTATGGTCAGGGATGTTGGTCCCGGTGTTGGGTGGCCTACCCTCACCAAAACCGACTACGTCGAGTGGGCCACGATCATGAAGATCAGGCTCCAGGTGCGGCACATGTGGGAGGCGGTCCAGGACAGCAACGTTGACCACCATGAGGATCGACAGGCGTTGGACGCCCTCATCGCCGCAGTCCCGCCCGAGATGCAGTTCTCGCTTTCCAACAAGCAGACTGCCAAGGAGGCTTGGGACGCCATCGCCGCGGCACGCATCGGCAACGACCGTGCTCGCTGTTAGGAAAGCAACTTATCATTATTGAAGGCCCAAGGGGCATATATATATTACACATGACTTAAGGTGCAAGGAAAGTAAACATAGACTAATAAGGACTCCTAGACTAATACTAATAGACTAATAAGGACTCCTAGACTAATACTAATACTTCCTAACACCCCCCCTCAAATGCAAAGCGTATGCAATAGCATTGCATTTGAAGAAGTGTAATACTAAAAAACAATGATAATCCAAATCCGCGTCTTGAGAGTGTCGTCATAGCATGAAGAGTCTTCAAAACTTGTCGAGTCGCCGAAGGAGAGAACGAAGAGATGGCACATCAGAGGTAGACACCGTATCATTTGAAGATACAAGATAAGTATCAAGAGAAGATGGGTTGTCAAAAGAAGATGACACATCAGAGGAAGACACCGAAGAGATGGCACATCAGAGGAAGACACCGCATCACTTGAAGATACAACATAAGTAACAAGAGAAGATGGGTTGTCAAAAGAAGATGGCACATCAAGAGAATAAAGCATTGTGCAGAAAATCATAGTCCACGACAACCGTCGACGAAAGAAGCTCGGCGGATAAGGCATCGTCGAGCGGCACAACCAGACGGTTGTGGGGATGGCTCGGGCTCTCCTCAAGCAGAGAGGAATGCCGACTGTTTTCTGGGGAGAGGCGGTACTGACAGCCGTCTACAACCTCAACCGCTCGCCTACTAAAGCACTCGACGGCAGGACGTCGTACGAGGCCTGGCATGGGCGGAAGCCGACGGTCTCCCACTTGCGGGTCTTTGGTTGCCTCGCGTTCGCCAAGGAGCTCGGCCATATCGGCAAGCTCGACGACAGGAGCACTCATGTAGTTTTCACCGGCTACACAAAGGGCTCGAAGGCCTACCGCATCCTCGACCCAAAGACACAACGTGTGCGCATGGCGCGAGACGTCGTGTTCAACGAAGGGCGAGGGTGGGCATGGGATAAGGAGGTGGACGACGGCTCGACTCCGACGTATGACGATTTCATTGTCGAGTACGTCCACTTCAAGGAAGTAGGGGAGCAAGCAACTCCTCTTCGCTGAGCACATCTACCTCGGTTCCCAAAACTCCATCGACCCCGAGGTTTGCTAAGCCGGCGGCACCGCAACCAGCGACGCCACGTACTCCAACACCGGCAGTCACCCCTCCGGGCTCGTCTTCATCAGCACCAGCTCACGCCGAGCACAGCCAGGTGGAGTTCGCTTCCCTGCTCTCTCACGACGAGGAGCGCATCGACGCGTATCATGGCGGCGAACCGCTGCGGTATCATACGATGGAAAACCTACTCGACGACCAGTCGGTGCCGGGACTAGTGCCACGCGACCTGGAGGCACAGCTACAACTCGCGTGTGAGGACGACCTTTGCAGAGGCCGAGAGAGACGCGGCATGGCGCACCGTGATGCAGTTGGAGATGGATACGGTCAAGCAGAACCGCACCTGGCAGCTCGCTGACCTCCCTCATGGTCACCGTGCGATCACCCTTAAGTGGGTGTTCAAGTTGAAGAGGGATGAAGTCGGCGCCATCGTCGGTTGTTGGCCCGAGGCTTCTTGCAGCAGGAAGGAGTCGACTTCGACAACGCTTTCGCTCCCGTGGCACGGATGGAGTCCGTGCGACTTCTCCTTGCGCTAGCTGCCCAGGAGGGCTGGCATGTCCATCACATGGATGTCAAGTCGGCGTTCCTCAACGGCGACTTGAAGGAGGAAGTCTACGTGCACAGGCCGCCGGGATTTGCGATCCCCGACCAGGAGGGCAAGGTAATCCACCTGCGTAAGGCTCTCTATGGCCTACGGTAGGAACCTAGGGCGTGGAACGCCAAGCTGGACTCCACACTGAAGATGGGCTTCGAGCAAAGCCCGCATGAGGCGGCCGTCTACCGACGGGGCAGTGTAGGAAATGCCCTACTGGTGGGCGTCTATGTTGACGACTTGGTGATCACCGGTATCAAGGATGCAAAGGCGACAGCGTTCAAGGAAGAAATGAAGGCCACCTTCTAGATGAGTGATCTAGGGCTCCTCTCCTTCTATCTAGGGATCGAGGTGCACCAGGATCACTCCGGGATCGCGCTTCGACAGTCCGCCGACGCCAAGCACATCGTTGAGCTAGCTGGGCTCACCGACTGCCACCCAACCCTCACTCCGATGGAAGAGAGGCTGAAACTGAGCCGCGACAGCACGACGGAGGAAGTGGACGCTACGCAGTATCGGCGCCTTGTGGGGAGCCTTCGCTACCTCGCCCACACACGGCCGGACTTGGCATTCTCCGTCGGCTACGTTAGTCGACTCATAGCGGCCAACGACGGAGCACCAGCAGGCAGTGAAGAGGATCATCCGCTACGTGGCGGGGACCCTCGACCACGGCCTCCACTACCCTAGGTGTCCGGGGGCGGCACACTTCGTCGGGTATAGCGACAGCGACCACGCCAGAGACATCGACACTAGCAAGAGCACGAGCAGGATCCTCTTCTTCCTCGGCAAGTGTCTCGTGAGTTGGCAGTCGGTCAAGCAGCAAGTGGTGCCCCTGTCCAGCTGCAAGGCCGAGTACATAGCGGCCTCCACCGCCTGCACTTAGGCGCTCTGGCTCGCTTGACTGCTTGGCGATCTCCTCGTCCGAGACACCAAAATGGTGCAGCTCATGGTGGACAACACGTCCGCCCTGGCTCTGGCAAAGAACCCCGTTTTCCACGAACGGAGCAAGCACATCCGACTGAGGTACCACTTCATCCGAACCTGTTTGGATGAAGGGGGCATCAAGGCGAGCTACATCAACATCACGGACCAGCTCGCAGACCTGCTCACCAAGCCCCTTGGGAGGATCAAGTTCCTCGAACTCTGCTCCAGGATCGGGATGATTCAACCCTCCCACAAGACGACCCACAAGACTTAGGGGGAGAATGATGGATAAGTCTCTGTACTAAGGTCTTTGTGGGGCTGCAGCACATGGTCCTTGTGTCCTTGTGGCTGTTATGATAGCATCCTTGACCAACAAGGACTGGCAGTTAGGATAGCATCTTAGACTAGCATCTTAGCAACATCTTAGACTAACATCTTAGCATATGCTTGGCTAGCTAGCAGCCTATAAATATGTATCCTCAACCCCTCAGGTTGGCATGGCATTGTATGAGAAATAAACCAACGAAAATTGCCTCAACTCTCCCAGTGTCATCCACAACTATCAATGCTAAGGATGTAACGACTAACAAAAACATCTTACAATAGTGAACAGAGATATATATAATATGTTATTAATAAGAAAAAAAGGTGTGACAATAGATCTAATGCAAAACCTGATGGCTCAACAATGTCAAAATTACAATGGGGGTCTAAATTAAGAAAAATCCACAATGAAGTATTGCCAATTTATTCACATAGGGTGGCGATGTTTCAGCATGATGGTGCTCGGGACAAGAACCAGATCCTTTAAGTTCTTCATTGCTTAACAGGTTAAAGTGTAAGAGTAGTGTGTCAATGGTCCATTCGAAGGTTCGCACCATCACATGGTTACTATTAATTATGTATTTGATAGTATGTATGCTGCAGCAAAAGAAAGACAAAATCCTGTATCTCTCTTTGCTAAAGTAGTTCATCGTCCCTATAGCAGTTTTGCTTTACATAATAGCCACATTGAAGCAAAAATTACCCAAAAGGTTACTTTTGGGGGCAAACATAAACAAGGCAACAATATTGCATTTTAAATAAATGCATGTGAAATTATTAATATTTACTACAATTAATATAGGACAACTATCCGACCTGCGATGTTGTATGGCGCGGAGTGTTGGCCAACCAAGAGACGACATATCCAACAGTTGGGTGTAGCAGAGATGCGCATGTTGAGATGGATATGTGGCCACACAAGGAAGGATCGGGTACGGAATGACGATATACGAGAGAGACTTGGGGTAGCACCGATTGAAGAGAAGTTGGTCCAGCATCGTCTCAGATGGTTTGGACATATTCAACGGAGGCCATCGGAGGCGCCGGTGCATAGCGGACGGATAAAGCGTGCTGAGAATGTTAAGAGGGGTCGTGGTAGACCAAACTTGACATGGGAGGAGTCCGTTAAGAGAGACCTGAAGGTTTGGAATATCGACAAAGACTTAGCCATGGACAGGGGTGCGTGGAAGTTAGCTATCCACGTTCCAGAGCCATGACTTGGTTTCGAGATCTTATGGGTTTCAACTCTAGCCTACCCCAACTTGTTTGGGACTGAAAGGCTTGGTTGTTGTTGCTGCTGTTGTAATATGGATCGGAGGGAGTATCACTTACGACAACAAAATACTGAACTCTCTTTTCAAAGCTAACTATTAGACATACAAAAAACTGATGATGAAATTCAATAGGCAAACCAGTATAACAGCAGATAAATTTACAAACAAGGAGGTTTACTGACTCAACAAGAAGAGCTAAGCTAGCATAACAATGACTCAAAACTAATACAGAAGATAAACAGCAAAAAACTAATATGTATTCTCTAACCTTTGCGAACACATACAAAAGCTCTTCATGGGACAAAACAGGTGCCTTACGGTACATACGATACAGTTCAGCTCCAATTCCACCATGAGGCAGCCAATCAGCAGGAGCAAAATTAACAGCCTCGGCACAATTTAAACCTGAATAGAATGGCGTGTCTCAAATTTGTAATAACATCATAGCTGAAAGAAAAATGACTATGGGGTATGGCATGTATTACCTAAATTGAAACCACCATGGTAAGATCTGGGAAAAGTAATCACGAAGTTGCCAGGCTCCTAGAGAAAGATAGCAATAAACAAGTTTAATCTACTAGATGTACCACAGATCTGAGAAATTATAATTTGCATTGAAATTCCATAGGTAGCAGATGGGATAAAAGTAATATGTGTGAGTACTTATGTAATTACATGACAAGTAACATGCACAATAACCAGGCTAAATGGCATAACAGGAACACAAATATCACAAAATAATGTCATCGCCGTAAAGAACATCAGTACATATGGTAGAATCCTTGCCTGTTTACAAAAGAAGTCTGTACTAACCTGCATCACACTGTAAACAGGAACACCATTTGCTCGTAAAACTGACGGATTCAGCATGGTGACGAGGTGAAATAGTAAGTCAGGTTGTGCATCAAATAGATCAGGTAAGGCCTTGCGCATAACCTGTAGGAGTTTATAATATCAAACACTCAAGTTACAAATAAAAAACTCAAATGTTACCTAACCAGAATAGCAATACCTGAACAGAAATTGTCGCTAAGGAGCATTTTGCTTTGTTTTCTTCAAATAAATATATAACAAAAAGACAGTAACTATGTCTATACGCTTATGTTAATATTTCAACACATAAGCTGATCTATAGGTTATAAAATGCACCACCATTGTTTGATGCATGTCTGATATGAAAGATAAACAAACTACAGAATCAAGTAACGAAAATGAATGTTTTCAATAAGAACATAGTACTAACAAAGTATATGGTTATAAATGGTGTGTTTGCATAAATCAAATCCTAGAAACCGCTCAATCTTTTGAGTAACAAATACAGAAAGATCTATTGTAATTCCGATGTAGCTCAAAGTACAAAAACAGTTGCTACAGGTAGTAATAAGAGAATAACTTTACTTCCCGGTCCCCACTAAGAAGAAAAAGTGTTTATGGAGGTGCAAATAAAAGAAGCCAATGTGTTAATACAAGTGCAATCAGTATTTGCATACTACTCCCTCTGTTAACTAATATAAGACGTTTTAGATCACTAAAGTAATGATCTAAAACGTCTTATATTAGTTTACAGAGGTAGTACTCAATATCACATTTGCATGAACTGGAGAAACTAATATAATATTATTTTGTTTAGAAAAGCATAACATACCCGCTCAAAAGCATTAGCTTCAGCTCCAGGTACCCCATACCAACATTTTGGCTCGCCCCTGAAACACAGGTCAGATAACCTCAATTTACTTCAAGATGAACAACTCTAGGCCCAAATTTAACACAAAAAAATCCAGAACGTAACAAAATTGTAGCATCCCTCACATAACAACAAGAGAAAATTCTCAAGCCACTAATCAAGAATCAATAGAACAGAAGTAAGAAAAACAATGTGGGATGCACAACCTGTGATAGCAAAGATAAAAAAGGTAACATGTCCAACATGCTATTCAGGCAGGATTTGCTTACCAATGTAGATAATTAATTGAATAAAAACAATGGTCCTCAACATGCCAACAAAATGATGAAAACAGCATCCCCATGTAGAGCCACGGGACCATTACACCAGGAATTTTATCCTGTACGGTCCGGAGAACTGAACCTGGCAGGTTCGGAAAATTATTCAGATTCCACGGGCTTGAGCAATACTTTTGCCATATCTCCGGATCCACTGATGGCGGCACCGGATCACCAAGGCGAGGAAACCCACTTCCATATTTTGAAGTGTCCATGTCACTCCCATACATGACCTCCAGCTCCCCTGCCTTGCCCTCCACAATCTCCCAGAACAGCTTCTCGACCTGAACACGGCTAGGAGGCCTTTGCCCAAACCACTTCCTTCTCACCTTCTCATCAAATCGCTGTAAAGCATCGAGCTGACAGGTCTTCCTCCTTTCGACAAACCCAAAACAGTCACTGTCAGAGTTCATGCAGTCCGAGCAGTACCAGTTCCCCGGAGGCACACTCTCGAGCGGAGGTGATAAACAGTACATATGCCACCCTTTATCACAGCGGTCGCATAGCAGCATGGCGTCCCCATGCAACCCGCTCTCACACTGCTCGCAGACCTGATCGTCTTGGCTGACCTCTGCATCGAGCTTTCTCTTCTTCGGCTTCCGAGGTCCAGCAGACCCTGCATTCTTCCCGGGACTGCCGTTGCTGCTGTTACCATGGCGCTGCTGATTAGAAGCCAGTCCGGCGGCCTTTTGATTTCTCCTCTTCCGGCTGCTAGCGCCGGAAACCTCCTCCGCATCATCGATTTCTCCTCCTCCAGAGACAGGTTGGTTCTTCCCTTCATCCTGGGAACCAGAAACCGACGGCTGATTGTCCAGCTCATCCTTGTTCCTGTCGCCATCTTGCGAGGACGCGACGGATCTGTTGTTGGTGAACTTCTCGTAGTCGTAGAGATGCTCGTGGTAGAGCTGCGCGAGCACGTGCTTGGCGCACTCGGGCACGTGCCGGGGCGGCGCCTTGTCGTCGACGAGCCGGACAACGTCGTCCCACCGCTTGGCCTCGCAGGTGCCGTCGTAGCCGCCGAAGCGCTTGACGGCGTGGAAGAGGCGGCAGAGGTCGAGCGGGCGGCCGTCGGAGAGGGCGGGCGGCTTGGGGGGCGCGGTCCTCTTGCGGCCCCGGCGCGGCGGGCCGGCGTCGGCCTTGGCCCTGAGGAAGCGGGTGTAGTCGAGGAGGAAGGTGTCGCGGTCGGCGGGGGCGGGGCGGGCGAGGAGGCGGTGGATGGGCTGCCGCTTGGTGGGGAAGGAGAGGGCGGCGGCGTCGAGCGCCCTGGGCGGCGACCAGGACGGCGGCGGCACGATGCGGCAGACGCCGTAGGGCTCGGCGACGGGGCGGATGCGCGCGACGTAGGCCAGCGGGTCCGCGAACTCCTCCTCCGTCGGGCGGAAGACGGGGGCCTCCGGGACGGCGTCGTATCCATCCGAGACGGGGACGGGGACGGCGGAGGGGGAGGTGGTGGCGGCGGGGAGGGGGCGGCCCTTCCCCATCGGCGGCGAGGAGCGGTCTAGGGTTTCGGCGAGCGATGGGGAATTTTTGCGGTGCGGGGTGGGATGTTTTTTTCTTCTTCGGTGCTCTCCTCTGCTGCTGGGCCTTGATCCAAGCGGCCTGTTGAAGGAATTGACAAGAAAGAAGGCCACTCCTCCTATCCTCTCAACTTTGGCCCAGCTCCAAATTTGGTTTAAGACTTTGGGAAAACATTCTTCTTCCCTCCCTCGAAAAACAATCCTTGAAACTGTTCACCCAATTTTTTTGTTTGCTATCAGCTGATTTTTAAAATGTTTTTGTTTGTGTTGCATCCAAGGAAGCGGGTCTTGCAGATGTATAAGGCGCATGTTCGGCCATGTGGCCTCCCCCGCCGGCATTGTTGGGTCCATATGAGTTGAGCGTCAAAGGGTTAGGGATATTTGGGGTATCCGACATGATAAATGCTTGGATGGTACAAGGAGAAGAGAGATGCTAGATGTAGCTGAGACTCGTCGTAGGTGTTATCCACATCCGTATTTAGAGGTTTCAACCAAGGCACCAAAAGTAAAACAATGTTAACATATCATGGTTTGGAGTTGAACCAGTTAAAGGTTTTTAGATCAAGTTGGACTCCAAATATTTCTCCTTTTTTACAGCAAAAAAGTGGAGTTGATTGGTGTACATCACTTAGGTCCTCATACAAACTCCCTCTCACGCAATCCCTACCATGGGAAGAGAAGCCCCATCATGGTAAAATAAACTAGCGGCGCAAAAAATGTGGCCAGCGGTAAAGGTCGTGCTCATCCTTCATAATTGGGCAGCCGGGTGAACTTCCTAGAATTCGACCAATAGAAAATACGAGAGCACAACTACACGAGGATTTAGCCACCGACACTGAGGTCTCATTAATGAGCATGAACATGAACCAGATTAAGATGATCTGTCCGTGCATACACTAGTAGAAAACAGGCTTTAGGTTTGGATTATTAGTCTTGATTCGTGAGAAATGCTTTTACTCCCGGTTTATGAGTAACCTCTAGTCCTGGTTGGTGTTACCAACCGGGACTAAAGAGGTGGTGGCAGGGTTTTGTCAGTCTGGGGCCCCTGCAAGGGCCATTAGTCCCGGTTGGTAATACAAACTAGGACTAGATATAGGTCTTTAGTCTCAGTTTGTATCACCAACCGAGATTAAAAGTATCCCTATATATATTGTTTCGTCCAGCCCGAGTCCAAGCTCTTTGTTTTCCCCTTTCTCTCGTTTGTTGCCTTGCTCGAGTTCATCCTCCATCTTTCCACAGATTTGTCAAGATTTGAGGCACCCCATCCAATCCAAGTGTTCACAAAGGTTAGCAACTTTGTCCTTTCATCTCTCATTGCTAAATGCAAGGTCTTTCTTTAGTTGATTGAGATCAATCCACTGCACAGGAACATACATATTCTTCTTCGTTTTGATGATATCTACAAAGATAAGAAACTGGTCTTTATTCCAAAACAGATCACCTCCAGGGAATTGTTCCCTATTGCTATTGTAGGGATTGACCTTGCGACGCAACTGAAACTCACCAAGTGGCATGGTGTTCCAGTCAACTGTGTTTCTGGGCTTCTGAGCAATCTTTTTGAAATTTCGCTTGGGTGCTTTAGAACCTTCAGGAACATCTGAGGAGGGACGCTTGGAGCTGGCACCCCGAGGAGGGTTAGAACGCCTGGAACCACCACCTATGAGACGCAAAAATCAAACACAACACGAAGGACAGAAAATGTCAAGGCAAAGTTCAAGAATGACCGGAAAATCCAAAAAACAAATATAAGGTAATGCGTGTGCAACAGTAGGAGCGGTAGTACCGCCACTGGAGCGGTAGTAAAATTTTACTACCGCTCGGGGAGCAGTAGTGTTGGGGAACGTCGCATGGGAAACAAAAAATTTCCTACGCGCACGAAGACCTATCATGGTGATGTCCATCTACGAGAGGGGATTTCCTATCTACGTACCCTTGTAGATCGCACAGCAAAAGCGTTAATAAACGCGGTTGATGTAGTGGAACATCCTCACGTCCCTCGATCCGCCCCGCAAACCGTCCCACGAACCGTCCCGCGATCCGTCCGACGATCTAGTGCCGAACGGACGGCACATCTGCGTTCAGCACACGTACAGCTCGACAATGATCTCGGTCTTCTTGATCCAGCAAGAGAGACGGAGAGGTAGATGAGTTCTCCGGCAGCGTGACGGCGCTCCGGAGGTTGGTTGTGATCTAATCTCAGCAGGGCTCCGCCCGAGCTCCGCAGAAACGCGATCTAGAGGTAAAACTGTGGAGGTATGTGGTCGGGCTGCCGTGGCAAAAGTCGTCTCAAATCAGCATAAAACAACGTCGAACCTTAAGTGTGCAGACCCTACGGGTTCGACAACTATGTAGACATGACCCGAGTGACTCCTCGATCAATATCCAATAGCGGGACCTGGATGCCCATATTGGATCCCACATATTCTACGAAGATCTTATCGTTTGAACCTCAGTGTCAGGGATTCATATAATCCCGTATGTCATTCCCTTTGTCCTTCGGTATGTTACTTGCCCGAGATTCGATCGTCAATATTCGCATACCAATTTCAATCTCGTTTACCGACAAGTCTCTTTACTCGTTCCGTAATACAAGATCCCGCAACTTACACTAAGTTACATTGCTTGCAAGGCTTGTGTGTGATGTTGTATTACCGAGTGCGCCCCAAGATACCTCTCCGTCATACAGAGTGACAAATCCCAGTCTCGATCCATACTAACTCAACAAACACCTTCGGAGATACCTGTAGAGCATCTTTATAGTCACCCGGTTACGTTGCGACGTTTGATACACATAAAGCATTCCTCCGGTGTCAGTGAGTTATATGATCTCATGGTCATAGGAACAAATACTTGACACGCAGAAAACAGTAGCAACAAAATGACACGATCTACATGCTACCTCTATTAGTTTGGGTCTAGTCCATTACGTGATTCTCCTAATGACGTGATCCAGTTATCAAGCAACAACACCTTGTAGATAGTCAGAAGACCCTGACTATCTTTGATCAACTGGCTAGCCAACTAGAGGCTTGCTAGGGACGGTGTTTTGTCTATGTATCCACACATGTATATGAGTCTTCATTCAATACAATTATAGCATGGATAATAAACGATTATCTTGATACAGGAATTATAATAATAACTATATTTATTATTGCCTCTATAACATAATTCCAATAGTCTCTCACTTGCACTAGAGTCAATAATCTAGCCCTCACATCACCATGCGAATTACATTGTAATAAATCTAACACCCACACAGTTCTGGTGTTGATCATGCTTTGCCCGTGGAAGAGGTTTAGTCAGCGGGTCTGCTACATTCAGATCCGTGTGCAATTTGCATATATTTACGTCCTCCCCTTCGACGTAGTCGCGGATGAGGTTGAAGCGTCATTTGATGTGTCTGGTCTTCTTATGAAACCGTGGTTCCTTTGCTAAGGGAATGGCACCCGTGTTGTCACAGAACAAGGTTATTGGATTCAGTGCGCTTGGCACCACTCCAAGATCCGTCATGAACTGCTTCATCCAGACACCCTCCTTAGCCGCCTCCGAGGCAGCCATGTACTCCGCTTCACATGTAGAATCAGCTACGACGCTTTGCTTGGAACTGAACCAGCTTACCGCACCCCCATTAAGAATAAATACGTATCCGGTCTGCGACTTAGAGTCGTTTGGATCTGTGTCAAAGCTTGCATCGACGTAACCCTTTACGGCGAGCTCTTCGTCACCTCCTTACTCGAGAAATATCTCCTTAGTCCTTTTCAGGTACTTCAGGATATTCTTGACCGCCGTCAAGTGATCCACTCATGGATTACTCTGGAACCTGCCTGCCATACTTATGGCCAGGCTAACGTCCGGTCTAGTGCACAGCATTGCATACATGATAGATCCTATGGCTGAAGCATAGGGGACGGTGCTCATATGCTCTCTATCTTTATCAGTTGCTGGGCACTGAGTCTTACTCAATCTCCTACCTTGTAAAACTGGCAAGAACCCTTTCTTGGACTGTTCCATTTTGAACCTCTTCAAAACTTTATCGAGGTATGTGCTTTGTGAAAGTCCTATCAGGCGTTTCGATCTATCCCTGTAGATCTTAATGCCTAGAATGTAAGCAGCTTCTTCTAGGTCTTTCATAGAGGAACTTTTATTCAAGTAATCCTTTATGCTCTCCAAAAACTCTACGTTGTTTCCAATCAGTAATATGTCATCCACATATAATATTAGAAACGCCACAGAGCTCCCACTCACTTTCTTGTAAATACAAGATTCTCCAACCACTTGTATAAACCCAAATGCTTTGATCACCTCATCAAAGCGTTTATTCCAACTCCGAGATGCTTGCACCAGTCCATATATGGATCGCTAGAGCTTGCATACCTTGTTAGCATTTTTAGGATCGACAAAACCTTCGGGTTGCATCATATACAACTCTTCCTTAAGGAAACCGTTAAGGAACGCCGTTTTGACATCCATCTGCCAGATTTCATAATCGAAAAATGCAGCTATTGCTAACATGATTCTGACGGACTTAAGCATCGCTACGGGTGAGAATGTCTCATCGTAGTAAACTCCTTGAACTTGTGAAAAACCCTTTGCCACAAGTCGAGCTTTATAAACGGTCACATTGCCGTCAGCATCCGTCTTCTTCTTAAAGATCCATTTGTTCTGAATAGCCTTGCGGCCCTCAGGTAGTACTTCCAAAGTCCACACCTTGTTTTCATACATGGATCCTATCTCGGACTTCATGGCCTCCAGCCATTTGTTGGAATCTGGGCCCACCATTGCTTCTTCATAATTTGCAGGTTCATTGTTGTCTAACAACATGATTGACAAAACGGGATTACCGTACCACTCTGGAGCAGCACGTGGTCTCGTCGACCTGCGCGGTTCGATAGGAACTTGAACCGGAGTTTCATGATCATCATCATTAACTTCCTCCTCAACCGGCGTCGCAACGACAAGGGTTTCCCCTTGCCCTGCGCCACCACCCAGAGGGATGAGAGGTTCGACAACCTCATCAAGTTCTATCTTCCTCCCACTCAATTCTCTCGAGAGAAACTCCTTCTCGAGAAAAGCTCCATTTTTAGCAACAAACACTTTGCCCTCGGATTTGAGATAGAAGGTGTACCCAACTGTCTCTTTTGGGTAACCTATGAAGATGCACTTTTCCGCTTTGGGTTCCAGCTTTTCAGGCTGAAGCTTTTTGACATAAGCATCACATCCCCAAACTTTAAGAAATGACAACTTTGGCCTTTTGCCATACCACAGTTCGTATGGTGTCGTCTCAACGGATTTTGATGATGCCCTATTTAAAGTGAATGCAGTTGTGTCTAATGCATAACCCCAAAACGTTAACGACAAATCGGTAAGAGACATCATAGATCGCACCATCTCTAATAAAGTACGATTACGACGTTCGGACACACCATTACGCTGTGGTGTTCCAGGCGGTGTCAACTGTGAAACAATTCCACATTGTCTTAAGTGAGCACCAAACTCGAAACTCAGATATTCACCCCCACGATCAGACCGTAGGAACTTGATCTTCTTGTTACGATGATTTTCAACTTCACTCTGAAATTTCTTGAACTTTTCAAATGTTTCAGACTTGTGCTTCATTAAGTAGACATAACCATATCTACTCAAATCGTCAGTGAAGGTGAGAAAATAACGATATCCGTCGCGTGCCTCCACGCTCATCGGACCACACACATTGGTATGTATGATTTCCAACAAGTCACTAGCACGCTCCATTGTTCCGGAGAACGGAGTTTTGGTCATCTTGCCCATGAGGCATGGTTCGCACGTGTCAAGTGAATCAAAGTCAAGTGACTCCAAAAGTCCATCGGTATGGAGTTTCTTCATGCGCTTTACACCAATATGACCTAAGCGGCAGTGCCACAAAAACATGACACTATCATTGTTAACTCTAACTCTTTTGGTCTCAATGTTATGTATATGTGTATTATCACTATCAAGATTCAATATGAACAATCCTCTCACATTGGGTGCATGACCATAAAAGATGTTACTCACAGAAATAGAACAACCATTATTCTCTGACTTAAAAGAGTAACCATCCGCGTCATTGTAAGCCGTCTATTGGGTCGCTAGTGAGTCGCCCGTGTCGTTATAGACCAACGGTGGAGGCGCTCCGATCCGTCAGGGGAGGCACTAGAGGAATGCTGGGCGGCGCGATGGGCGGCCGGAGCAACACCGGGTGGCGCGGCAGATGCACGTGAGCAGATGGGCGGCCGGTGGAGCAGGTGGCACGGATGGGCGGCCGGTGGCTCAGGTCGGGGAGGCGTAGGGGATGCAGGCGCGATGGGTTGAGGCTGACCCGACCAGAGCGCGGCGCAGCAAGGCGAGGCGGCGAGGCACTGGGACTCGGAATCGGGGTTGAGTTCGAGACGACTAGGAGAGGCGCTGGTGGAGGTGAAGCAAGATAGGCCTGACGGGGCCGCTGCTGTGGGGGCGAGCCACGGCGGCGGAGGCGCGGATGCTGCGGGGTGGATCTGCGTCCAGCTCCAGCTCCAATCCGCGGCGGCCGGGTCGGCCGAGCCGGCGGCGTGGCGAACCATGGTGGTGGTGACAAGCGGCGGTAGATAGGGGCGAACTGTTGGGGAACGTCGCATGGGAAACAAAAATTTTCCTACGCGCACGAAGACCTATCATGGTGATGTCCATCTACGAGAGGGGATGAGTGATCTACGTACCCTTGTAGATCGTACAGCAGAAGCGTTAGAGAACGCGGTTGATGTAGTGGAACGTCCTCACGTCCCTCGATCCGCCCCGCGAACAATCCCGCGATCAGTCCCACGATCTAGTACCGAACGGACGGCACCTCCGCGTTCAGCACACGTACAGCTCGACGATGATCTCGGCCTTCTTGATCCAGCAAGAGAGACGGAGAGGTAGAAGAGTTCTCCGGCAGCGTGACGGCGCTCCGGAGGTTGGTGATGATCTTGTCTCAGCAGGGCTCCGGCCGAGCTCCGCAGAAACGCGATCTAGAGGAAAAACTATGGAGATATGTGGTCGGGCAGCCGTGAGAAAGTCGTCTCAAATCAGCCCTAATTGCTCCATATATATAGGAGGAGGGAGGGGGGGCCTTGCCTTGGGGTCCAAGGACCCCCAAGGAGTCGGCCGAGCCAGGGGGGGAGGACTCCCCCCCAAACCGAGTTGGACTTGGTTTGGTGGGAGGAGTCCCCCTCCCTTCCCACTTCCTTCCTTTTTTTTCTTTTTCCTCTTGATTTTCTTCTCTTGGCGCATTGGGCACTTGTGGGCTGTCCCACCAGCCCACTAAGGGCTGGTGTTACTCCCCAAATGCCTATGGGCTTCCCCGGGGTGGGTTGCCCCCCCCGGTGAACTCCCGGAACCCATTCGTCATTCCCGGTACATTCCCGGAAACTCCGAAAACCTTCCGGTAATCAAATGAGGTCATCCTATATATCAATCTTCGTTTCCGGACCATTACGGAAACCCTCGTGACGTCCGTGATCTCATCCGGGACTCCGAACAACATTCGGTAACCAACCATATAACTCAAATACGCATAAAACAACGTCGAACCTTAAGTGTGCAGACCCTGCGGGTTCGAGAACTATGTAGACATGACCCGAGAGACTCCTCGGTCAATATCCAATAGCGGGACCTGGATGCCCATATTGGATCCTACATATTCTACGAAGATCTTATCGTTTGAACCTCAGTGCCAAGGATTCGTATAATCCCGTATGTCATTCCCTTTGTCCTTCGGTATATTACTTGCCCGAGATTCGATCGTCAGTATCCGCATACCTATTTCAATCTCGTTTACCGGCAAGTCTCTTTACTCGTTCCGTAATACAAGATCCCGCAACTTACACTAAGTTACATTGCTTGCAAGGCTTTGTGTGTGATGTTGCATTACCGAGTGGGCCCCGAGATACCTCTCCGTCACACGGAGTGACAAATCCCAGTCTTGATCCATACTAACTCAACTAACACCTTCGGAGATACCTGTAGAGCATCTTTATAGTCACCCAGTTACGTTGCGACGTTTGATACACACAAAGCATTCCTCCGGTGTCAGTGAGTTATATGATCTCATGGTCATAGGAACAAATACTTGACACGCAGAAAACAGTAGCAACAAAATGACACGATCAACATGCTACGTCTATTAGTTTGGGTCTAGTCCATCACGTGATTCTCCCAATGACGTGATCCAGTTATCAAGCAACAACACCTTGTTCATAATCAGAAGACACTGACTATCATTGATCGACTGGCTAGCCAACTAGAGGCATGCTAGGGACGGTGTTTTGTCTATGTATCCACACATGTAAATGAGTCTTCATTCAATACAATTATAGCATGGATAATAAACTATTATCTTGATACAGGAATTATAATAATAACTATATATTTATTATTGCCTCTAGGGCATAATTCCAACAGTCTCCCACTTGCACTAGAGTCAATAATCTAGCCCTCACATCACCATGTGAATTACATTGTAATAAATCTAACACCCATACAGTTCTGGTGTCGATCATGTTTTGGCCGTGGAAGAGGTTTAGTCAGCGGGTCTGCTACATTCAGACCCGTGTGCACTTTGCATATATTTACGTCCTCCTCCTCGACGTAGTCGCGGATGAGGTTGAAGCGTCGTTTGATGTGTCTGGTTTTCTTGTGAAACCTTGGCTCCTTTGCTAAGACGATGGCACCAGTGTTGTCACAGAACAAGGTTATTGGATCCAGTGCACTTGGCACCACTCCAAGATCCGTCATGAACTGCTTCATCCAGACACCCTCCTTAGCCGCCTCCGAGGCAGCCATGTACTCTGCTTCACATGTAGAATCTGCTACGATGCTTTGCTTGGAACTGCACCAGCTTACTGCACCCCCATTAAGAATAAATACGTATCCGGTTTGCGACTTAGAGTCGTCCGGATCTGTGTCAAAGCTTGCATCGACGTAACCTTTTACGGCGAGCTCTTCGTCACCTCCATACACGAGAAACATCTCCTTAGTCCTTTTCAGGTACTTCAGGATATTCTTGACCGCTGTCCAGTGATCCACTCCTGGATTACTCTGGAACCTACCTGCCATACTTATGGCCAGGCTAACATCCGGTCTAGTGCACAACATCGCATACATGATAGAACCTATGGCTGAAGCATAGGGGACGGAGCGCATATGCTCTCTATCTTCATCAGTTGCTGGGCACTGAGTCTTACTCAATCTCATACCTTGTAGAACCCTTTCTTGGACTGTTCCATTTTGAACCTCTTCAAAACTTTATCAATGTATGTGCTTTGTGAAAGTCCTATCAGGCATTTTGATCTATCCCTATAGATCTTAATGCCTAGTATGTAAGCAGCTTCTCCTAGGTCCTTCATAGAGAAACTTTTATTCAAGTAACCTTTTATGCTCTCCAAAAGCTCTATGTTGTTTCCAATCAGTAATATGTCATCCACATATAATATTAGAAACGCCACACAGCTCCCACTCACTTTCTTGTAAATACAAGATTCTCCAACCACTTGTATAAACCCAAATGCTTTGATCACCTCATCAAAGCGTTTGTTCCAACTCCGAGATGCTTGCACCAGTCCATAAATGGATCGATGGAGCTTGCATACCTTGTTAGCATTTTTAGGATCGACAAAACCTTCGGGTTGCATCATATACAACTCTTCCTTAAGGAAACCGTTAAGGAACGCCGTTTTGACATCCATCTGCCAGATTTCATAATCAAAAATGCAGCTATCGCTAACATGATTCTGACGGACTTAAGCATCTCTACGGGAGAGAAAGTCTCATCGTAGTCAATTCCTGGAACTTGTGAAAAACCCTTTGCCACAAGTCGAGCTTTATAAACGGTCACATTACCGTCAGCGTCCGTTTTCTTCTTAAAGATCCATTTGTTCTGAATAGCCTTGCGGCCCTCAGGTAGTATCTCCAAAGTCCACAGTTTGTTCTCATACATGGATCCTATCTCGGATTTCATGGCTTCTAGCCATTTGTTGGAATCTGGGCCCACCATCACTTCTTCATAATTTGCAGGTTCATTGTTGTCTAACAACATGATTGATAAGACGGGATTACCGTACCACTCTGGAGCAGCGCGTGATCTCGTTGACCTGCGTGGTTCAACAGAAACTTGAACTGGAGTTTCATGATCATCATCATTAACTTCCTCCTCAACCGGCGTCGCAATGACAGAGGTTTCCCCTTGCCCTGCGCCACCATCCAGAGGGATGAGAGGTTCGACAACCTCGTCAAGTTCTATCTTCCTCCCACTCAATTCTCTCGAGAGAAACTCCTTCTCGAGAAAAGTTCCGTTCTTAGCAACAAACACTTTGCCCTCGGATTTGAGATAGAAGGTGTACCCAACTGTCTCTTTTGGGTAACCTATGAAGACACATTTTTCCGCTTTGGGTTCCAGCTTTTCAGGCTGAAGCTTTTTGACATAAGCATCACATCCCCAAACTTTAAGAAACGACAACTTTGGCCTTTTGCCATACCACAGTTCGTATGGTGTCGTCTCAACGGATTTTGATGGTGCCCTATTTAAAGTGAATGCAGCTGTTTCTAATGCATAATCCCAAAATGATAACGGCAAATCAGTAAGAGACATCATAGATCGCACCATCTCTAACAAAGTATGATTACGACGTTCGGACACACCATTACGCTGTGGTGTTCCAGGCGGTGTTAACTGCGAAACAATTCCACATTGTCTTAAGTGAGCACCAAACTCGAAACTCAGATATTCACCCCCACGATCAGACCGTAGGAACTTGATCTTCTTGTTACGATGATTTTCCACTTCACTCTGAAATTGCTTGAACTTTTCAAATGTTTCAGACTTGTGCTTCATCAAGTAGACATAACCATATCTACTTAAATCGTCAGTGAAGGTGAGGAAATAACGATATCCGCCGCGTGCCTCTACGCTCATTGGACCACACACATCGGTATGTATGATTTCCAACAAGTCACTTGCACGCTCCATTGTTCCAGAGAACGGAGTCTTAGTCATCTTGCCCATGAGGCATGGTTCGCACGTGTCAAGTGAATCGAAGTCAAGTGACTCCAAAAGTCCATCAGCATGGAGTTTCTTCATGCGCTTTACACCAATATGACCTAAACGGCAGTGCCACAAAAATATGGCGCTATCATTGTTTACTCTAACACTTTTGGTCTCAATGTTATGTATATGCGTATCGCTATCAAGATTCAATATGAACAATCCTCTCACATTCGGTGCATGACCATAAAAGATGTTACTCATAGAAATAGAACAACCATTATTCTCAGACTTAAAAGAGTAACCGTCTCGCAATAAACAAGATCCAGAGATAATGTTCATGCTCAACGCAGGCACTAAGTAACAATGATTTAAGTTCATCACTAATCCCGATGGTAGCTGAAGTGACACTGTGCCGACGGCGATTGCATCAACCTTGGAACCATTTCCTACGCGCATCGTCACTTCGTCTTTCGCCAGCCTTCGCCTATTCCGCAGTTCCTGTTTTGAGTTGCAAATATGAGCAACAGAACCAGTATCAAATACCCAGGCACTACTACGAGAGCTAGTTAAGTACTCCCTCCGGTCCTTTTTACTCCGCATATTAGATTTGGGTCAAGTCAAACTTTACAAAGTTTGACCAAATATATATTGAAAGATATCAACATCTACAATACCAAATATACGTATCATGAAACTACCTTTCGTAATGAATCTAACAATATTAATTTAACATTATGAATGTTGATACATGTTTCTATAAATTTGGTCAAAGTAGATATACTTTGACTTTGGACAAAGCTAATGTGCAGACTAAAAAGGACCGGAGGGAGTACACATCAATAACATGTATATCAAATATACCTGATTTTTCTTTGCCCGCCTTCTTATCTGCCAGATACTTGGGGCAATTGCGCTTCCAGTGACCCATACCCTTGCAATAGAAGCACTCTGTTTCAGGCTTAGGTCCAGCCTTGGGTTTCTTCGGCGGATTAGCAACAGGCTTGCCGCTCTTCTTCGAATTGCCCTTCTTGCCTTCGCCGTTTCTCTTGAAACTAGTGGTCTTGCTCACCATCAACACTTGATGCTCTTTACGGAGTTCAGACTCTGCGACTTTCAGCATCGCAAACAACTCGCCGGGAGACTTGTTCATCCCTTGCATGTTGTAGTTCAACACAAAGCCTTTATAGCTTGGCGGCAGTGATTGAAGGATTCTGTCAGTGATAGCCTCTTGCGGGAGTTCAATCCCCAGCTCAGCTAGACGGTTTGAGTACCCAGACATTTTGAGCACATGTTCACTGACAGACGAGTTTTCCTCCATCTTGAAAGCATAGAATTTATCGGAGGTCTCATACCACTCGATCCGGGCGTTCTTCTGAAAGATAAACTTCAACTCCTGGAACATCTCAAATGCTCCATGATGCTCAAAGCGACGTTGAAGTCCCGGTTCTAAGCCATACAAGACTGCACATTGAACTATTGAGTAGTCCTCCTTACGTGCTAACCAAGCGTTCTTAACGTCCTGATCAGCCGTAGTGGGTGGTTCATCTCCTAGCGCAGCATTAAGGACATAATCCTTCTTCCCAGCTTGTAAGATTAGCTTAAGATTACGAGCCGAGTCTACAAAGTTGCTTCCATCATCTTTCAACTTAGCTTTCTCTAGGAACGTATTAAAATTCAGGATGACACTCGCGTGAGCCATGATCTACAACACAAATATATTCAAAGTGGACTTAGACTATGTTCAAGATAATTAGAGTTTAACTTAATCAAATTATATGCTAAACTCCCACTCAAAAAGTACATCTCTCTAGTCATTTGAGTGGTTCATGATCCACTTACACTATCCCAAGTCCGATCATCACGTGAGTTGAGTATAGTTTTAGTGGTAAGCATCCCTATGCTAATCATATCAACTATATGATTCATGATCGACCTTTCGGTCTCATGTGTTCCGAGGCCATGTCTGTGTTGGGGAACGTCGCATGGGAAACAAAAAATTTCCTACGCGCACGAAGACCTATCATGGTGATGTCCATCTACGAGAGGGGATGAGTGATCTACGTACCCTTGTAGATCGTACAGCAGAAGCGTTAGTGAACGCGGTTGATGTAGTGGAACGTCCTCACGTCCCTCGATCCGCCCCGCGAACAATCCTGCGATCAGTCCCACGATCTAGTACCGAACGGACGGCACCTCCGTGTTCAGCACACGTACAGCTCGACGATGATCTCGGCCTTCTTGATCCAGCAAGAGAGACGGAGAGGTAGAAGAGTTCTCCGGCAGCGTGACGGCGCTCCGGAGGTTGGTGATGACCTTGTCTCAGCAGGGCTCCGCCCGAGCTCTGCAGAAACGCGATCTAGAGGAAAAACCGTGGAGGTATGTGGTCGGGCTGCCGTGGAAAAGTCGTCTCAAATCAGCCCTAAAACCTCCGTATATATAGGTGGGAGGGAGGGGAGGAGGCAGCCTCAAAACCTAAAGGTTTGGCCGAAATTGGAGGTGGAGGAGTCCTACTCCAATCCTACTTGGAGTAGGATTCCACCTTCCCACTTGGAAACTCTTTCCACCTTGTGTTTTTTCCTTCTCAAACCTTATGGGCCTTAGTGGGAACTTATTCCAGCCCACTAGGGGCTGGTTTATCTCTTCCCATAGCCCATGAGACCCCTTGGGGCGTGACACCCCTCCCGATGGTCCCCGGCACCCCTCCCGGCACTCCCGGTACACTACCGATGAGCCCGAAACCTTTCCGGTAATGCACGAAAACCTTCCGGTAACCAAATGAGGTCATCCTATATATCAATCTTCGTTTCCGGACCATTCCGGAAACCCTCGTGACGTCCGTGATCTCATCCGGGACTCCGAACAACATTCGGTAACCAACCATATAACTCAAATACGCATAAAACAACGTCGAACCTTAAGTGTGCAGACCCTGCGGGTTCGAGAACTATGTAGACATGACCCGAGAGACTCCTCGGTCAATATCCAATAGCGGGACCTGGATGCCCATATTGGATCCTACATATTCTACGAAGATCTTATCGTTTGAACCTCAGTGCCAAGGATTCATATAATCCCGTATGTCATTCCCTTTGTCCTTCGGTATGTCACTTGCCCGAGATTCGATCGTCAGTATCCGTATACCTATTTCAATCTCGTTTACTGGCAAGTCTCTTTACTCGTTCCGTAATACAAGATCCCGCAACTTACACTAAGTTACATTGCTTGCAAGGCTTGTGTGTGATGTTGTATTACCGAGTGGGCCCCGAGATACCTCTCCGTTCACACGGAGTGACAAATCCCAGTCTTGATCCATACTAACTCAACTAACACCTTCGGAGATACCTGTAGAGCATCTTTATAGTCACCCAGTTACGTTGCGACGTTTGATACACACAAAGCATTCCTCCGGTGTCAGTGAGTTATATGATCTCATGGTCATAGGAATAAATACTTGACACGCAGAAAACAGTAGCAACAAAATGACACGATCAACATGCTACGTCTATTAGTTTGGGTCTAGTCCATCACATGATTCTCCTAATGATGTGATCCCGTTATCAAGTGACAACACTTGCCTATGGCCAGGAAACCTTGACCATCTTTGATCAACGAGCTAGTCAACTAGAGGCTTACTAGGGACAGTGTTTTGTCTATGTATCCACACAAGTATTGTGTTTCCAATCAATACAATTATAGCATGGATAATAAACGATTATCATGAACTAAGAAATATAATAATAACTAATTTATTATTGCCTCTAGGGCATATTTCCAACAGTCTCCCACTTGCACTAGAGTCAATAATCTAGTTCACATCACCATGTGATTCCAACGAATCCAACACCCATATAGTTATGGGGTCTGATCATGTCTTGCTTGTGAGAGAGGTTTTAGTCAACGGTTCTGAAACTTTCAGATCCGTGCGTTCTTTACAAATCTTTATGTCATCTTATAGATGCTGCTACTACGTGCTATTCAGAAATGCTCCAAATATCCACTCTACTATATGAATCTGTTTCACTACTCATAGTTATTCAGATTAGTGTCAAAGCTTGCATCGACGTTACCCTTTACGACGAACTCTTTAACCACCTCCATAATCGAGAAAAATTCCTTAGTCCATTTGTTACTAAGGATAAATTTTGACCGCTGCTAGTGATTCAAACATGGATCACTCTCTGTACCTCTCAACATACTTTGAGTCAAGGCACACTTCAGGTGCGGTACACAGCATGGCATACTTTAGATTCTACGGCTAAGGCATAGAAGACGACCTTCATCTATTCTCTTTATTCTGCCGTGGTCGGGTTTTGAGTCTTACTCAAATTCACACCTCACAACGCAACCAAGAACTCCTTCTTTGCTGGTCTATTTTGAACTCTTTCAAAAACTTGTCAAGGCATGCATCTTGTTGAAACTTCTATTAAGCGCTTTCGATCTATCTCCATAGATCTTTGATGCTCAACCTTCAAGTAGCGTAATCCAGGTACTCCTTTGAAAACTTCTTTCAAACAACCTTGTATGCTTTACAGAAATTCTACATTACTTCTGATCCACAATATGTCAACCACATATACCTATCAGAAATTCTATAGTGCTCCCACTCACTTCTTTGGAAATACAAGTTTCTCATAAACCTTGTACACACCCAAAATCTTTGATCATCTCATCAAAGTGCTTATTCCAACTCCGAGATGCTTGCACCAGTCCATTGAAGGATCACTGGAGCTTGCATACTTGCTAGTATCTTTAGGATCGACAAAACCTTCTGGTTGTATCACATACAATGTTTGCTCAAGGAAACCGTCGAGGAAACAATGTTTTGACATCCTACGTGAAATATTTCATAAATAATGCAGCAACTACTAACATAATTCTAACAGACCTTTAGCATCGCTACGAGTGAGAAAGACTCATCATAGTCAACTGTTTGATCTTGTCGAAAACATCTTTGCGACAAGTCGAGCTTTTCTTAATAGTGACTTATCACCATCATCGTCTGTCTTCTTTTAAAGATCCATTTTACCCAATAGTCCCATGACCATCAAGTAGTTCTACCAAAGTCTACACTTTGTTTTCACACATGGATCCTCTCTCGGATTTTATGGCTTCCAGCCATTTGTCGGAATCTGGGCCCGCCATCGCTTTCTCCATAACTCGTAGGTTCACTGTTGCTCAACAACATGACCTCCAAGACAGGGTTACCGTACTACTCTGCAGCAGTACGCGACCTTGTCGACCTACGAGGTTTGTAGTAACTTGATTCGAAGCTTAATGATCACCATCATCAGCTTCCACTTCAATTGGTGTAGGCGCCACAGGAACAACTTCCTACGCCCTGCTACACACTGGTTGAAGTGATGGTTCAATAACCTCATCAAGTTCTACTACCCTCCCACTCAATTCTTTCGAGAGAAACCTTTTCTCGAGAAAGGATCCGTTTCTAGAAACAAACACTTTGCTTTCGGATCTGAGATAGGAGATGTACCCAACTGTTTTGGATATCCTATGAAGATGCATTTATCCGCTTTGGGTTCGAGCTTATCAGACAGAAACTTTTTCACATAAGTGTCGAAGCCCCAAACTTTCAAGAAACGACAGTTTAGATTTCTCTAAACCTCAGTCTATACTGTGTCATCTCAACGGAAATACGCGGTGCCCTATTTAAAGTGAATGCGGTTTGTCTTTAATGCATAACCCATAAACGATAGTGGTAATTCGATAAGAGACATCACAGCATGCACCATACTAAATATTGCGTGGCTATGACGTTCAGACACATCATCACACTATGATGTTCCAGGTGGCATGAACTGTGAAACAATTTCCACATTGTCTTAACTGTGTACCAACAACTCGTAACTCAGATATTCATTTCTATGATCACATCGTAGACAGTTCATCTTCTTGTTACGACGAACTTCACTCTGAAACAGAATTGAACTTTTCAATATTTCAGATTTGTGATTCATTAAGTAAATACTTCTGTATCTACTCAAGTCGTCAGTGAAGTAAGAACATAATGATATCCACTGCGTGCCTCAGCACTCACTGGACTGCATACATCAAAATGTATCACTTTCCAACAAGTTACTATCTTGTTTCATCTCAATGAAAACAAGGCCTTGCTCATGTGGTATGATTTGCATGTCACTAGTGATTCGAAATCAGGTGAGTACAAAGATCCATCAGCATGGAGCCTCTTCATGCAATTTATACTAACATGACTCAAGCGGCAGTGCCAAAAGTAAGTGGTACTATCATTATTAACTCGTATCTTTTGGCACCAATGTGTAACACTACAATCGAGATTCAATAAACCATTGAAGGTGATTATTCAAGCAAATAGAGTAACCATTATTCTCTTTGAATGAATAATCGTATTGCAATAAACACGATCCAATCATGTTCATGCTTAACGCAAACACCAAATAACAATTATTTAGGTTCAACACCAATCCCGATGGTAGAGGGAGCGTGTGACGTTTGATTATATCAACCTTGGAAACACTTCCAACACATATCGTCACCTCGCCTTTAGCTAGTCTCCGTTTATGCTGTAGCTTTCATTTCGCGTTACTAATCACTTAGCAACCGAACCGGTATCCAATACCCTCGTGCTACTAGGAGTACTAGTAAAGTACACATCAACATTATGTATATCACATATATACTTCTCTCGACTTTTGCCAGCCTTCTTATCCACCAAGTATCTAGAGTTGCTCCGCCTCAGTGACTGTTCCCCTTATTACAGAAGCACTTAGTCTCGGGTTTGGGTTTAATCTTGGGTCTCTTCATTAGTGCAGCAACTGTTTTGCCATTTCACGAAGTATCCCTTCTAGCCCTTGCCTTTCTTGAAACTTAGTGGTTTTACTAACCATCAACTATTGATGCTCCTTCTTGATTTCTACTTTCGCAGTGTCAAACATCGCAAATCACTCAAAAGATCATAGTATCTATCCTTGATATGTTATAGTTCATCACGAAGCTCTCATAGCTTGGTGGCAGTGACTTTGGAGAACCATCACTATCTCATCTGGAAGATTAACTCCCACTTGATTCAAGCGATTGTCGTACTCAGACAATCTGAGCACACGCTCAACGATTGAGCTTTTCTCCTTTACTTTGTGGACAAAGAATCTTGTTTGGAGGTCTCGAACCTCTTAACAAGGGCACAATCATGAAATCACAATTTCATCTCTTCGGAACATCACTTATGTTCCGTGACGTTCTACAACGTTTTCGGCGCCTTGCTTCTAAGCCATCAAGTATCTTGCACTGAACTATCGTGTAGTCATCAGTAACGTGTATGTCGGATGTTCATAGCATCCACAGACGACGCTCGAGGTGCAGCGCACCGAGTGGTGCATTAAGGACATAAGCCTTCTGCGTAGCAACGAGGACAATCCTCGGTTTTACAGACTCAGTCTGCAAAGGTTGCTACTATCAATTTTCAACTAAATTTTCTCTAGGAACATATAAAAACAGTAGAGCTATAGCGCAAGCTACATCGTAATTCGCAAAGACCATTAGACTATGTTCATGACAATTAGTTCAATTAATCATATTACTTAAGAACTCCCACTCAAAAAGTACATCTCTCTAGTCATTTGAGTGGTACATGATCCAAATCCGCTATCTCAAGTCCGATCATCACGTGAGTCGAGAATAGTTTCAGTGGTAAGCATCCCTATGCTAATCATATCAACTATACGATTCATGCTCGACCTTTCGGTCTCATGTGTTCCGAGGCCATGTCTGCACATGCTAGGCTCGTCAAGCTTAACCCGAGTGTTCCGCGTGTGCAACTGTTTTGCACCCGTTGTATGTGAACGTTGAGTCTATCACACCCGATCATCACGTGGTGTCTCGAAACGAAGAACTGTCGCAACGGTGCACAGTCGGGGAGAACACAATTTCGTCTTGAAATTTTAGTGAGAGATCACCTCATAATGCTACCGTCGTTCTAAGCAAAATAAGGTGCATAAAAGGATTAACATCACATGCAATTCATAAGTGACATGATATGGCCATCATCACGTGCTTCTTGATCTCCATCACCAAAGCACCGGCACGATCTTCTTGTCACCGGCGCCACACCATGATCATCCATCAACGTGTTGCCATCGGGGTTGTCGTGCTACTTATGCTATTACTACTAAAGCTACATCCTAGCAAAATAGTAAACGCATCTGCAAGCACATATGTTAGTATAAAGACAACCCTATGGCTCCTGCCGGTTGCCGTACCATCGACGTGCAAGTCGATATTTCTATTACAACATGATCATCTCATACATCCAATATATCACATCACATCATTGGCCATATCACATCACAATCATACCCTGCAAAAACAAGTTAGACGTCCTCTAATTTTGTTGTTGCATGTTTTACGTGGTGACCAAGGGTATCTAGTAGGATCGCATCTTACTTACGCAAACACCACAACGGAGATATATGAATTGCTATTTAACCTCATCCAAGGACCTCCTCGGTCAAATCCGATTCAACTAAAGTTGGAGAAACCGTCACTTGCCAGTCATCTTTGAGCAACGGGGTTACTCGTAGCGATGAAACCAGTCTCTCGTAAGCGTACGAGTAATGTCGGTCCAAGCCGCTTCAATCCAACAATACCGCGGAATCAAGAAAAGACTAAGGAGGGCAGCAAAACGCACATCACCGCCCACAAAAACTTTTGTGTTCTACTCGAGAAGACATCTACGCATGAACCTAGCTCTGATACCACTGTTGGGGAACGTCGCATGGGAAACAAAAATTTTCCTACGCGCACGAAGACCTATCATGGTGATGTCCATCTACGAGAGGGGATGAGTGATCTACGTACCCTTGTAGATCGTACAGCAGAAGCGTTAGTGAACGCGGTTGATGTAGTGGAACGTCCTCACGTCCCTCGATCCGCCCCGCGAACAATCCTGCGATCAGTCCCACGATCTAGTACCGAACGGACGGCACCTCCGTGTTCAGCACACGTACAGCTCGACGATGATCTCGGCCTTCTTGATCCAGCAAGAGAGACGGAGAGGTAGAAGAGTTCTCCGGCAGCGTGACGGCGCTCCGGAGGTTGGTGATGACCTTGTCTCAGCAGGGCTCCGCCCGAGCTCTGCAGAAACGCGATCTAGAGGAAAAACCGTGGAGGTATGTGGTCGGGCTGCCGTGGAAAAGTCGTCTCAAATCAGCCCTAAAACCTCCGCATATATAGGTGGGAGGGAGGGGAGGAGGCAGCCTCAAAACCTAAAGGTTTGGCCGAAATTGGAGGTGGAGGAGTCCTACTCCAATCCTACTTGGAGTAGGATTCCACCTTCCCACTTGGAAACTCTTTCCACCTTGTGTTTTTTCCTTCTCAAACCTTATGGGCCTTAGTGGGAACTTATTCCAGCCCACTAGGGGCTGGTTTATCTCTTCCCATAGCCCATGAGACCCCTTGGGGCGTGACACCCCTCCCGATGGTCCCCGGCACCCCTCCCGGCACTCCCGGTACACTACCGATGAGCCCGAAACCTTTCCGGTAATGCACGAAAACCTTCCGGTAACCAAATGAGGTCATCCTATATATCAATCTTCGTTTCCGGACCATTCCGGAAACCCTCGTGACGTCCGTGATCTCATCCGGGACTCCGAACAACATTCGGTAACCAACCATATAACTCAAATACGCATAAAACAACGTCGAACCTTAAGTGTGCAGACCCTGCGGGTTCGAGAACTATGTAGACATGACCCGAGAGACTCCTCGGTCAATATCCAATAGCGGGACCTGGATGCCCATATTGGATCCTACATATTCTACGAAGATCTTATCGTTTGAACCTCAGTGCCAAGGATTCATATAATCCCGTATGTCATTCCCTTTGTCCTTCGGTATGTCACTTGCCCGAGATTCGATCGTCAGTATCCGTATACCTATTTCAATCTCGTTTACTGGCAAGTCTCTTTACTCGTTCCGTAATACAAGATCCCGCAACTTACACTAAGTTACATTGCTTGCAAGGCTTGTGTGTGATGTTGTATTACCGAGTGGGCCCCGAGATACCTCTCCGTTCACACGGAGTGACAAATCCCAGTCTTGATCCATACTAACTCAACTAACACCTTCGGAGATACCTGTAGAGCATCTTTATAGTCACCCAGTTACGTTGCGACGTTTGATACACACAAAGCATTCCTCCGGTGTCAGTGAGTTATATGATCTCATGGTCATAGGAATAAATACTTGACACGCAGAAAACAGTAGCAACAAAATGACACGATCAACATGCTACGTCTATTAGTTTGGGTCTAGTCCATCACATGATTCTCCTAATGATGTGATCCCGTTATCAAGTGACAACACTTGCCTATGGCCAGGAAACCTTGACCATCTTTGATCAACGAGCTAGTCAACTAGAGGCTTACTAGGGACAGTGTTTTGTCTATGTATCCACACAAGTATTGTGTTTCCAATCAATACAATTATAGCATGGATAATAAACGATTATCATGAACTAAGAAATATAATAATAACTAATTTATTATTGCCTCTAGGGCATATTTCCAACAGTCTGCACATGCTAGGCTCGTCAAGCTTAACCCGAGTGTTCCGCGTGCGCAACTGTTTTGCACCCGTTGTATGTGAACGTTGAGTCTATCACACCCGATCATCACGTGGTGTCTCGAAACGACGAACTGTAGCAACGGTGCACAGTCGGGGAGAACACAATTTCGTCTTGAAATTTTAGTGAGAGATCACCTCATAATGCTACCGTCGTTCTAAGCAAAATAAGGTGCATAAAAGGATTAACATCACATGCAATTCATAAGTGACATGATATGGCCATCATCATGTGCTTCTTGATCTCCATCACCAAAGCACCGACACGATCTTCTTGTCACCGGCGCCACACCATGACCATCCATCAACGTGTTGCCATCGGGGTCGTCGTGTTACTCATGCTATTACTACTAAAGCTACATCCTAGCAAAATAGTAAACGCATCTGAAAGCACAAACGTTAGTATAAAGACAACCCTATGGCTCCTGCCGGTTGCCGTACCATCGACGTGCAAGTCGATATTTCTATTACAACATGATCATCTCATACATCCAATATATCACATCACATCATTGGCCATATCACATCACAATCATACCCTGCAAAAACAAGTTAGACGTCCTCTAATTTTGTTGTTGCATGTTTTACGTGGTGTGCCAAGGGTATCTAGTAGGATCGCATCTTACTTACGCAAACACCACAACGGAGATATATGAGTTGCTATTTAACCTCATCCAAGGACCTCCTCGGTCAAATCCGATTCAACTAAAGTTGGAGAAACCGTCACTTGCCAGTCATCTTTGAGCAAAGGGGGTTACTCGTAACGATGAAACCAGTCTCTCGTAAGCGTACGAGTAATGTCGGTCCAAGCCGCTTCAATCCAACAATACCGCAGAATCAAGAAAAGACTAAGGAGGGCAGCAAAACGCACATCACCGCCCACAAAAACTTTTGTGTTCTACTCGAGAAGACATCTACGCATGAACCTAGCTCATGATGCCACTGTTGGGGAACGTCGCATGGGAAACAAAAATTTTCCTACGCGCACGAAGACCTATCATGGTGATGTCCATCTACGAGAGGGGATGAGTGATCTACGTACCCTTGTAGATCGTACAGCAGAAGCGTTAGAGAACGCGGTTGATGTAGTGGAACGTCCTCACGTCCCTCGATCCACCCCGCGAACAATCCCGCGATCAGTCCCACGATCTAGTACCGAACGGACGGCACCTCCGCGTTCAGCACACGTACAGCTCGACGATGATCTCGGCCTTCTTGATCCAGCAAGAGAGACGGAGAGGTAGAAGAGTTCTCCGGCAGCGTGACGGCGCTCCGGAGGTTGGTGATGATCTTGTCTCAGCAGGGCTCCGCCCGAGCTCCGCAGAAACGCGATCTAGATGAAAAACTATGGAGATATGTGGTCGGGCAGCCATGAGAAAGTCGTCTCAAATCAGCTCTAATTGCTCCATATATATAGGAGGAGGGAGGGGGGGGGCCTTGCCTTGGGGTCCAAGGACCCCCAAGGAGTCGGCCGAGCCAAGGGGGGGGAGGACTCCCCCCCCAAACCGAGTTGGACTTGGTTTGGTGGGAGGAGTCCCCCTCCCTTCCCACTTCCTTCCTTTTTTTTCTTTTTCCTCTTGATTTTCTTCTCTTGGCGCATTGGGCACTTGTGGGCTGTCCCACCAGTCCACTAAGGGCTGGTGTTACTCCCCCAAATGCCTATGGGCTTCCCCGGGGTGGGTTGCCCCCCCCCCCCCCCCGGTGAACTCCCGGAACCCATTCGTCATTCCCGGTACATTCCCGGAAACTCCGAAAACCTTCCGGTAATCAAATGAGGTCATCCTATATATCAATCTTCGTTTCCGGACCATTCCGGAAACCCTCGTGATGTCCGTGATCTCGTCCGGGACTCTGAACAACATTCGGTAACCAACCATATAACTCAAATACGCATAAAACAACGTCGAACCTTAAGTGTGCAGACCCTGCGGGTTCGAGAACTATGTAGACATGACCCGAGAGACTCCTCGGTCAATATCCAATAGCGGGACCTGGATGCCCATATTGGATCCTACATATTCTACGAAGATCTTATCGTTTGAACCTCAGTGCCAAGGATTCGTATAATCCCGTATGTCATTCCCTTTGTCCTTCAGTATATTACTTGCCCGAGATTCGATCGTTAGTATCCGCATACCTATTTCAATCTCGTTTACCGGCAAGTCTCTTTACTCGTTCAGTAATACAAGATCCCGCAACTTACACTAAGTTACATTGCTTGCAAGGCTTTGTGTGTGATGTTGCATTACCGAGTGGGCCCCGAGATACCTCTCCGTCACACGGAGTGACAAATCCCAGTCTTGATCCATACTAACTCAACTAACACCTTTGGAGATACCTGTAGAGCATCTTTATAGTCACCCAGTTACGTTGCGACGTTTGATACACACAAAGCATTCCTCCGGTGTCAGTGAGTTATATGATCTCATGGTCATAGGAACAAATACTTGACACGCAGAAAACAGTAGCAACAAAATGACACGATCAACATGCTACGTCTATTAGTTTGGGTCTAGTCCATCACGTGATTCTCCCAATGACGTGATCCAGTTATCAAGCAACAACACCTTGTTCATAATCAGAAGACACTGACTATCATTGATCGACTGGCTAGCCAACTAGAGGCATGCTAGGGACGGTGTTTTGTCTATGTATCCACACATGTAAATGAGTCTTCATTCAATACAATTATAGCATGGATAATAAACTATTATCTTGATACAGGAATTATAATAATAACTATATATTTATTATTGCCTCTAGGGCATAATTCCAACACGAACCTAGGATTGAATTTTAAGGGGGGGGCAAAGATGTGTTAAACGAGAAAAAACGTATTTGTTTAGTGGGGGCAAATCACTATTTAGCTTGGCATATTACAAAGGCACAAAAATTTGAGTGGGGGCAGCTGCCCCCATTGCTTATATGCTGGATCCGCCCATGCCGGCGGAGCCAGAGTCCACGGTGGTGACTTTGCAGCGGCGACTGCGGAGGCGCGCTGGAGGCGAGGTTGAGCCGACACGTAGAGGCAGGAGAGGTGGCGAGGCCGGCTCAGATTCGGCCACTGCGTCGGGCGAGACCGCTAGTAGTTAATTTTCTTAGGTCTTGACGTGATGATGTAGTAGTCAGAAAAAAGATAGTGGGCATCAATCAACAAAATTTAACCACGACCATCATTAACGAGGATGGAAGAAAAGATAAGTGACAACATGATGGGCCACCGTGTTAAGTACAAAAATAGAGGATGCTCATATGTCGGGATATTGAGCCATACTTATTTGGCTATAACGTAATATTTTTGTCTCCCGTTGCAACGCTCGTGCTTACATGTAACCATCTTTTGATTTTGCATTTTAAAAAAGATTTATCTCTCAAACCGTTATCTCAATTAATGATCCGTTTTGACCACTGACTTTATCGCAACGAGATCTTCAAAACTAGATCCCATGTCGACATGTTTCGATAACTTTTGTTTTCGTCGGTACTTGCCAGATTATTATCACTTACTTGTCACATTATTTGTCGCATAGTTCTCACATTAAATCAATTTGGTTATCGGGTTTATGAATGTCGATATACCCCACTAGAAAACTTGATTCATTGTACTTGTGCTGGTTCATGAATTTGCTTTCTTATTGTTAGTGCTTTAATAACCATTTTTTAGCTCCACATAATACTGCAATACTTAAAAAGTATAAAATTATTGTTCCGGTAACTATGTATAAATTTTGTGACAACGATACACTCGTAAGATGACAACTATTATGACATAAATATGGCAACTAGGAACGACGAAAAAAGTCCTCGAAACATGTCAACATGGAATCTTATTTTGAAGGTCTCATCGAGACAAACCTAACGGTGAAGATGAATCTTCAATCAAATTATTAATCTATGAGATAAATTATTTTTAAAATTTAAAAAACATTTAATACGATGATGTAATCATGAGGTAGAAGATTCTTGCAAGTGCATGAACCGCCGCATGGGAGAGCTGTTATGCGGTGCTTCTCCTTAGATTTTCCCTTTTCTGATATTGTGTGTGTTGTGTATAACAGGTCGTTATGTTTGTTCCAAGCACAAACAGTGCACAAAATTGCAAATGAAATTGTTAATCATAGAAAATCAATTAATTATAATAATAAAAATACAAAGACCGACTTTTATTAAATTTATAGCCCGTTGCAACGCACGGGCATTTGTACTAGTGTATACTAAAATAGACTTGTACATATACTATAGATTTATTGTTCATTGTTTTTTTATATAACTTACCACTCATGTCAAGTGGTACATATACTATAGATTAATAAGTAGAAGCATGTCATTTTATTATTATTATTCTATGTAATGCATAGGGATTCGGCAATGAACTTTTTTATGAACACTATTTCAAAATAGAAACAAATAAACACATTATCCTTGCAAAATGTGGCTTATAATGCAAGTGCTTAGTAAGGAGGCATAATTCATGTGATCAAAATATTGTGTACTTATTTTTACAACATTGTTCTGTGTCTTATTATTTTGTGTAATAGCAAAGTATAGTCTTTTCTATGTATAGTCGCATGTAGGCACAAAGAAAAAATCCCACCAGATCAACTCTACAATTGTTGTGTTTATCAAACAACTAGCCGATGGGCTGCCGCTTGGTGGGGAAGGAGAGGGCGGCAACGTCGAGTGCCCTGAGTGGCGACCAGGACGGCGGTGGGACGATGCGGCAGACGTTGTATGGCTCGACGATGGGGCGGATGCGCGCGACGTACGCCAGCGGGCCCGTGAACTCCTCCTCCGTCAAGCTAAACACGACCGCCCCAGGGACAGGGGCGTATCCTCAGGTATGAAGGCGCAACCGATGACGGTAGTGGTTGTGGACGAGAGGGGACGACCCTTCCCCATCGGCGGCGGGTCAGAGATATGATTTTCGAGGGATGAGGAATTGCGGGGCGGGTGGGGTGGGGTGTGTGTTCGTTTTTTTTGGAACGGTCCACGCACAAGTTGGGATACAGCAAGAGGGCCTCATGTGCTGGGCCTTCTAGTATATCTTGAAGGGCATGTTTAAGAAATTGAGAAGAAAGAAGGCCACTCCTATCCTCATGCATCATGTATGTACAACCGTAAGACTTGCAAACAAGCAAGCAACATGCCGACCCAACAAAAATAGTCTTGTCTCAACACCATACTTGTCTTGCCAAAGATGTGACAAATCCTACATGACACTTGTCTTTTTTCGCGATTCATCGATCTTTTCATTCATGTGGCAGCACCAATTTGGCTCCATAGTCATGGCCTATGCAGAAAGGGAATATGTACATGAGAGCCAGTCCTAATACGTAATGTTCTGCTTAGCAAATTGCTAATAAAATAGGTGCAATTATAGATCAGATTAGTTTCTTAATTTTCATGTCAATTTAACATGTATCACCAAGGGATTTAACGTCATGTGTAGCGACTAGAAGCACATTTGATAATCGGGCTGGAAAAAGAATACCAGGTTAATTAATTAGGCGGAGAAGACGGCTTGATTTGATTTGATGTCTGCAGCTAGCTATCATGCATCTCTTTTTCCTGGCCAGCTTTTTGTCGCTGATGTGTTTCTTGTTCCTTGTTTTCATCTTCTGAATCGGATGCAATTAATTGTTGCTGCTTCTTGTTCCTCCTCTACGGTTTAAATTAATGAGATGGAATAAATAGGATAGGATGGAACAAAAATGAAACGAACAAATACAATACTGTCTGGGCCATGCTATTAATTTTACCTCCAGATTCGATCATGTATTGGGGCAGTGCATCCCTCACCCCGATGGCGCCCTCATCTGCCACCTGCGGCACTTGCTCAATGCATGTAATTATCCTCCCGATCGCGCGGCATGCCTACACCCTCCTTCTCCATTTCTATCACTATGTTATGCAACATGCAGCATGTGCTCACTGTCCAGTATATCTCACGTTCATTATTTGGATTCCACCCTTCTCCCTCCAGGCACTTCCATGTTTCTTTTAACCATGTTAGCGGCCTCAGCGCAACATCTGTAGCTGCAGAATGTCTCCTCTTGAACTCAACTTTGGCGTCTGAGAGTGAGAGGTCATTATCCAACTCGTAAGGTGTGGGGAGCCAGGGGATATTATCATCTATATCACCAATTACGTACTCACTGACTTCCAATCCCGCACCTGATGATACATTCAGCTTTCTACCATTCAGACGAACACCCTCCACGCGGGACTCGACGACGACATAAGCGTCGTGAAAAAATCTTGATTTGTTCATGGTACCTTGCGGCCGCAATGAAATGCCCGTAAACCTCATATCTGCATCAACCACGACATGCAATAGCATGCCATCATTTTCCTCATTCTCATGGTTTTTTGATCCAAATTTGATGTGGGTTGTATGTACAACCCCGCAGTGGTTTGGGAGGCCATGGATCTTGTCAAACTTGCGCCTGATCTTCTCCACTTGAGCGGAGCCAGACAAACTGATATGGTGCATTGCTCGCTCTTCCAAAGCCTTAACAAACTTCCGAGTTAACAGCGAAACCAATGACCCATCCACACCAAATGAGGATCCTACAATCTCCGGCGTCTCACCAGAGTTCAACATTCTCAGGGCGATGGCTACTGCATCATGGAGAGACAACACCCTCTCATCAACGAAGGTGTGACGGTTTACCATCATATGTTCGGAAAGGGGCACCTTCACCAAGCTGCAAATGTAACTAAAGGTACTTCTTCTCATTTTGTACAAAGACTCAAATCCTTGTGTTCCTACCATAGAAGATGATAAAGTTTCTGCATGAAAGAAAAGTACAAAACTGGTTATACATAATCTCAAGCCAAGGACTAACATATTACTCTAGATTTGTTTAACTTGAGGCAATTGATCTAGCAGAAACTTTATCATCTTGTACCTTTCAATATGGAAGAGCGGCTAATATTTGAATCAATCTTGAAGTTGTCTCCTCCTGTGTACAACACATACCATTTCCTTTTGTTCATACCATCATATTCATAGGCATATGCCTTAACATGCTCCATGTGGCTGAATTTGTCCCACTCGAGACTAGATTGGCCTGCAGCCACCGAACAGAGCAGCCATAGCCTGCAGAATAACTGAAAATGCCTTGGCTCTATATCTCGCATGTATTCCGGGAGTTCTTCCATGTTGTAATCCTCAAGGACCAACATCTCGAGTGCAGGGATACTCTCCACCACATTCAACTTTGGGCAATCGGTGATGGTAAGCTTCTCGAGATTTGGGAAATTGGTGATCCTCTCCAAGTCGGGGCTTCCAAGCAATGTAAGATCAACAATAAAAGGAAAGTTCTCAAGATGGCTCAGGTGTTTGATATCTTGTATGATTAATTTTCTCAAAGACCTTGCACTGGAGGCAAGCCCAGGAGGAACACGCCCGAGTCTGCAATTACAGAGCAAGAGCTCGTCCAAACGAGGCATAGCTTCCACCTTCTCCTCCCACTCCCATTCCTCCCATTCAACCATTCCTATTAAGGATAAATTGTTTAACCTTGGAAATGGTGTTGCCGCTGCCTGGAAGAATCCACTCCCAACACGCTTGATGCATGGAGCATTGCAGACCTCAAGCAATTGCAGATAGGGGAGCTGACACAACCCATTGGGAAGTTGTGTGCAGCATGCCAGGTCAGAAAAATATAGTGTCTTCAAGTTGTTGAGGGGCACTGTCAATGTGGACATCATCCAGCTCGGGAGTTGCTGGCCAAAATACCCTTCGATATGAAGACCTTCTACACTAGGGGGAGGGCAGAGCACATCGAACACCTTCTCAATTCGTTGCTGCTCCTGTACGGATATGCCTTCATACTCTTTACAAAACCAATAATCTCCCAATTTGCTGGTGCAGTGCAAGAATAGGTCGATGAGATGTATTTTCTCACCAAGCCTAGCATTAGCAGCAAACGAAGCAGCAGATACACTCTCCATTTGAATTACTTTAAGAGTCCTGAGTTGGGAAAGTGGACCCAACTCGTCCAAACTGCACCAATCACCGTCCATGTGGGCTCGAAAGCCATCTAGTCTCCTCATACTTGTCAGGCTGCAGAAACCTCTAGGTATCATATCTATGCTTGGAATACTAAGTAACCTCAGCTGGCCAAGGTTTACAATGCTATCAGGAAGTTTCACCAATTGTGTGCATCCACAAAGGTTAATGAACTGCAATAATTTCATATTGCCAATGTTCTCTGGAAGTACAGCTATATCACTATTTATCAATGCCAGATACCTTAGGTGCTTGAGTTGATGCAACGATTCAACCAATGTGGCCACATCCACAGATTCTATATGTAAAACCCGCAGACAAGAAAAGGTATCCAATGAATCACCATGCTTCATCTTGATCTGGATAGTTGAGATCAACGTTCTCACATGTTGCTTGTGTATAGATTTCCAATAAATTTCACCTGGCTGTAGTCCGTTGGCTTCTATAGACAACCGAAGAAACTTTTGTGAATTGAGTTCAGCAAGAATATTGATGTCTCCATTGTGAGCTATAAGTGCTTCATCTTCAGTCATATATTGAGCAAATGAGCGAACAATATCATGCATGCTACAATAAGATTGATCAAAATGAGATTTATCTGGCTCTATTAGGTTCCTAGATATCAGCTCATTGTAGTAATATCTTCCAGATTCTTCTAAATCATCCAAGCTTCCATGAATACATCCTTCACTAATCCACATGGCAACTACTTCACTCACATGAAATTTTTTCCGTTTAGGAAGAAGAGAGTAGTATAGAAAGCACTGCCTCAAATAAGAAGGCATGTCTTCATAGCTCAAGTATACTGCATAATTGAGCTCTCGAGGCATTTTAGCCATTGACCACTTAGAATCATCCAACACCTTCTCCCAGTAATGACGCGTCCCTCCTCTTTCACGCAACAATCCTCCCATTAATTTAATGGAAAGTGGTAAACCACCAATTTTTTGTATAATTTTCAATCCAATATCCGTCAGCATATTGATGTGTTTTTCATCTATATCACTTGAGAGTACCTGGAAACATGTAATTGAATAGACCGATACAATTAATTGACTATGTACCAAGCTCCTCTAAGGCGCTCAAATATACCTCTTAAGAGACAAGAGGACTATTGGATGTAGTCTTCTATTTATCGAGCTAGGTTTGACCATATAACATTCAAAGTACAGAAAGTGCTTGTCAAAAAGGAAATGTTATAATTGTATTTACTTATCATGCTCCTATATATGCTCCAAAGATTTGCACAATGACTTCCACATATGACGTACACACGAGTTCACGTCTGCGGCACTGGGGAACACTTCGCAAGTACCGGCGTACAGCGCCATCTGACGGCACCGTACTCGCCACAGCAGAACGGCGTCGTCGAGAGGCGCAAACAGACGGTGGTGGGCATGGCCAGGAGCATGATGAAGGCGAAGGGCATGCCAGATTACTTCTGGGGGGAGGCGGTGACTACAGCAGTCTACCTCCTGAACCGGGCGTTCACTCGCAGCGTCCGTGGGGTGACTCCCTACGAGGCGTGGCACGGCAAGAAGCCCGAGGTGAGCCACCTGCGCGTATTTGGATGTGTCGCCCATGTCAAGACCGCACGCCCAAACCTCAAGAAGCTGGAAGACAGGAGCACGCCCATGGTCTTCATAGGATATGAGCCTGGCTCCAAGGCATACAGAGTCTACGACCCGGCAAGCCGCCGGGTGCACGTCTCTCGGGACATAGTGTTCGACGAGAACGCCAGCTGGGATTGGGGGAACGAGGCGGTGAACATAGGCGGGACGTTCACAGTGGATTTCATCTCACTAGGGAGCACGGAAGAAGCACCGGCGCCGACGAGATCATCGTCGGCGCCACGATCACCGCCGACACCGCAAGACCCAGCAGCCGAAGCACTTGATCCAGTCGCGGCAACACCCATTCCCACACCCACGGCGACTGACCCAGAACAGGGGATTGGAGCGATGCCCACACCTGCAGGCTGGCGAGACGTGCAGTACGCCACGCCACCGCCATATGATCCGGATCTGTACGACGACGTCGACGACCCTGATGCGGTTCACCGCTTCCGCCGGATGGAGGACATACTCAAGACTGGAGCCAACGCTGGGAGGACAGAACAGCTGCTCCTCTTGCCCGAGGGGGAACCAGCTACGTTCGCAGAGGCCGAGCACCATGCGGCATGGAGGGCAGCAATGAAAGAGGAGATGGAGTGCATCGAGTCCAACCAGACCTGGTCTCTCTGTGATCTGCCCGCAGGTCACCGCCCGATTGGGCTCAAATGGGTCTTCAAGGAGAAGAGGAACACAGCCGGCGAGGTGATCAAGCACAAGGTGCGCCTCGTCGCAAAAAGGCTTCGTGCAACGCGCTGGCATCTTGACTCCGTGCGGGTCTTCCTCGCCGTGGCTGCATAGGAGAGCTGGGAGGTGCATCATCTAGATGTCAAGTCTGCCTTCCTCAACGACGAACTTGAGGAGGAGGTGTAGCGTGGTGCAACCGCCCGTTTTCGAGGTCGCCGGCGAAGCACACAAGGTACTCCGACTGCACAAAGCCCTCTATGGACTGCGTCAAGCACCTCGCGCATGGTACGCAAAGCTAGACCGCAGTCTTCACGCGCTCGGGTTCGAGAAGTGTCCGTCGGAGCATGCAGTCTACACACGCACGGGAGACGGAGGGCGCCTTCTCGTCGGCGTGTATGTAGATGATCTGATCGTCACCGGAGCATCCACAACGGCGATTGAGGATTTCAAGGGGGAGATGATGTCGCTATTCCAGATGAGCAACCTGGGCTTGCTGTCCAACTACCTTGGGATCGAGGTGGAGCTGAAGCCGGGACGGATCGTCATCACGCAATCCTCGTACGCCGGAAAGCTTCTTGAAAAGGCAGGCATGGATGATTGCCACCCAGTCGCCACACCGATGCAGCCGCGCCTCAAGCTCAGCAAGGAGGGCTCCGGCGATCCCGTGGACGCCACGCACTTCAGAAGCGTGGTCGGGAGCCTCCGCTACCTCACCCACACGCGGCCGGACATCACTTACGCCGTAGGCTACATCAGCAGGTTCATGGAGGCACCGAGAAGCGAGCACTGGGCGGCGGTGAGACAGCTCCTGAGATACATCGCCGGCACACAGCAACTGGGATGCTGCTACGCCCGACGAGCCCGGGGCGCAGAACTCGTCGGGTACAGCGACTCGGACCTGGGAGGCAGCCCGGTGTCTTGGCAGTCCGCCAAGCAGAAGATCGTCGCGCTTTCGTCCTGTGAGGCGGAGTACGTCGCCGCGGCGGGAGCAGCGTGCCAGGGAATCTGGCTCAGGCGGCTGGTGGGGGAGCTACTCGGGCGTGTCGACGGCGCTATCAAGCTCTGTGTCGACAACAAATCGGCGATCGCGCTAAGTAAGAACCCTGTTTTCCATGACAGGAGCAAACACATTGAGCTCCGCTACCATTTCATCCGCCAGTGCGTCGATGACGGAAGCATCGACATCCAGGATGTGCGAACTGGTGATCAACTCGCTGACGTTCTCACGAAGCCGCTCAGACGGATTCAGTTCCAGGAGACGCGTGATCGTGTGGGGGTCATCAGCTGCAAGCCAGCCTAGCTTAGGGGGAGTTTGTTGCACAATAAGCTAGACTAGCTAGCCCGTTAGTTGGTTAGGATTTGCTTCTCAGTCGGTTTCTGTTAGCTAGTTAATAGGTCAAGTTCAGTTAGCAATTAGCCAGTAGCTAAAACCCCGCCAGACGTGAACTGTGCGATCGGCGGGGGAGTAGTTGGCGTCGTGGATCGAGTGCTCGACCGTGGGATGGCGCGATTCTGTAGGAGCGTCGGGATCACGGCACCGTTTCCGTTTTCCAGTTAATAAGAAGAAGATCGAAAAGTAACAGACAGTTAGAGCTGCACAAAACACTCCTCTCTCTCTCTCGTCATTGACACACGAGCTAAGCTCTTCGTGAGGCGACAGGTTTGACCATATACCATTCAAAGTACAGAAAGTGCTCGTAAAAAAGGAGATGTTATAATTGTATTTACTTATCATGCTCCTATGTTCCAAAGATATACACAATGATTTCCACATATGACGTACACACTATATACCAAGAAATTATTTCCTTTCCTTTATAAAATGGAATGTATTGCCTGAAACACATACTTTTACACTACTCTCTCTCATCGCTGTTACAAAAAAACTAAACTCTAAGTATAACAAAAACTGCAAAATTCATGATACTACACGAACACCGCAGCCAAAAATCCGAGTGCGATTTTGTACGCAAAACCACTGCAACTTTTAGTCTAGTTATTTTTATACAATTTTGCTTGTATTGGTAGGGTTTGACAGAGACTATTGCTTTCCCATCTTAAATAACATTTTGATTTTTTTTATATCGCGTGGTAGTGGAGGAGCAGCTGATCACTTAAATCTTCATCCCGGGTTTGACAAAACAATTAAAAAATAGCAACAATCGAACCACTACATGTATGTACGCGGTACGCCCCACATTTCTTCAATGGTAAAAACTACATATCAATTATTTATGCGGATTTTCTACCAATTACTCAAGTTCGGTAAAATAAAATCCTAGTGTTCCAGTATGTCATATCTTCAACCGGTTTGGCTGGCAGGCTAAAAGGATAGGTGGCTAGTCATCGTCTTATTTATTTCCGTCGCTGGTTGGAGCGCATTGGGCGCTTTGTATCTATCTATTATTTGTTATTTGCGGATTGATGTACTTTTGGTGGACTCGTTTACTTTATTTTAATAAAAGGCTGCATGCATCTTTCAATGCAGAGGCCGGGACGATGCCTCCATTTTTTTTAAAAAAGGCAACAAGCTGTGGAAAACCATTTGGCACCGTGATATATTTCTTTGTTTAACACCATGCTTTGATGACATTATCATTTACTTATTTATTTGCAAAATGGCAAGGTTAATATCAGAGCTATAAAATCATTGACATGGCTTGCATTCCAACAGGTATTAGTGCATGGAAACCATTGAATAACGAAAATATACTATTTATTCATTTGATTAAGATATGTACTAACCTGCTTCTTGAGCAATAACCAAGCGTCGTCAGGTGGTAATGTGTTGACATGGTGGTAGGGCCATGTGGCTATCATGCCCAGCGCAACACCTTCATCTCTGGTGGTGATTAGGACTTGGCTGCCTGAAGCAGCAGCATTGAAGGGAACTTTGAGCACACCCTCCCATACTCCATGGTTCCACACGTCATCCATTACCAGTAAGGTCTTGTGGCCAATCAAGGCATCCTTGAGGGTTTGATCAAGTGTGGCCTTCGTATTTCCAGCCCGCCGGTGGTCTCCTCCGGCTTCAATAACCGCTCTTCTCAAGAGCTCAACCTCACTGAAGTTTTTGTCGATGCTCAACCATATCTTTTTGCTGAACTCACCTTGGATGGCCTTATCATTGAAGACCTTCTGAGCGAGCGTGGTCTTGCCAACCCCGCCGACACCTATGATGGCAAGCACCATGATGTTGTTGTTGACTTTGTTTCCTGCCTGCATGATCTGAGCCACCAGTGATTTTGTGTCTTCTTCGATCTTCTCTCCAACCACGCCGAACCGGTCGGGATCCCCCGACATCTCCCGGCTAGGATTACGACGATGGGACATGTGCATATTACTGCTATGCTCCTCATTGGGCCCAAGATTGATGAAGCCGAAAGCAACACTCTGCTCCTTGATGGTGTCAAGCCTCTGGTTGAGCGCCTTGATGCGGGTGCCGATCTCATGAGCATCAGAGGGATTCTGCATGCACAGGAGCAGGGGATTGAAACACCCTCTGAAATTCTGCATGCAGAAGAGAAGGGGGTCTAAACACCCTACGTTTACATGTGATGTTCCACTCTCCACGACCTTGAGCTGGCAAAGGTCGAGGATGTCAGCAGCTTCATACATTGCACGCTTCAGCTGCCCCACCCACTCTTGGACGCTCTTGTCGGTGATGTTGCGCCTATCGGCATCTGCGAGGAAGTTCTTGAGGTCGTGAAGCTTGTTCCCCATCTTGTCTATCTCGTCAGAGGCATCAATGTGCATTTCCAGCTCCTGTGCATCCACCTGCGTGAGCAAGTCTGCCAAGTAGGATGCAAATGCATCCAGCACCATTGCCATTGCACTTGATGGCTTTTGCTGTGATAATAATTAAAGGTAAGGTGAAAGTTAAGTAGATTTGAGACCCAAGTAGGAAAACGAGCAAGAAGCTTAGCTAGGTGTAACTAGCTAGACGAGACAAATTGAACTTACTAACCTTCAAGATGGACGGATGTCCTCCCCTTTCAGCTCCAGAGATCAAATGTTGGCTTCACGAATTGTGTTTGTGTATGAATGAAATGGGAACTAGCTACCTAAATGATCGATGTTTAACAAAAGGGAAGCTTCCGCTGTATTATAACATATCGCCATCACATATCATTCACAATAACATGGGTTGCGTATCTTTTCATTGATTGGCATGATTCGTTCAGGTCAACTAGCTCTAGGCCTCTAATTTTGTAGGTTCGTTGCAGGCACGACGTGTATCTGTCAAAAGGTAGCTATGACCCACGTATTATTTTCCACGATGGGCCTAATTAACTAACCAAATACATAACGTGGTCTAGCTGTCCGGTTGTTGATGTGCATAATTGCAATTTTGAACGAATTAATAGTTTGTTAATGCCATCGGTACTTAAGATTTGGATCTGAGTTTAATATTAGGAAAAAGTCTGAAAAAAACCTTGAATTCGTATCCCAAGTCTTAATCAAACCCTGAATTGAGAATCCCTGAAATCGTTACCTTGTCTTTCTTAATCCCGGTTTATCCCAGCCCATTAGTGCTAACAGCTGGTTTGGGGCGTTGGGATTGCTGGCGTTGCTAGGATTAGAAGGTAACTGCACAAATTATGGACAGACTGTGGGCCTCTTCGGGTATTCAGGTACTGTTAGTTGCAGCGGTGAAAACAACAAAGCTTCATAACCCCCACTACGAACCTGCTCCCTCCCCTGTTTCTTTACCTGAACGCCTCCCCTCGTACCGCCAATGGTGATTGGCGGTGATTGATCGCAGAGGAAGCAAGACAACCACGGCGGCCGGAAAAATCTTCGGTAATCCCCTTCCTTCTTGTATTCGTCTTCTTGTCCTCACTTTTTTCACCAAAGATTGTCTTTGGTTAGGGTTTCTAGGCGTGGAAAAAATCTGGTTATTAGCGCGTTATTAGGGTGTTTACTTTATGCAGAAAAAATAGATTATTTTGTACATCTAGTTCGTAATAATTGTATCAGTCGTTGGTTTGATCAAAAAATCTGTGGCAATGCAGTTTTGTGTTGTCATCATGGATCCTTGGGACAAACTGAATGTGCGGTTTCATTTTGGCGGACAGTTTGTTCGCATTGGGCCTATTTTAGACTATGTTGGTGGAGATGAGGCAATTTCAGAGATTGAAAGGGATAAATTGTCTTTGCCAGAGATAAAAAGCTTTCTTGGTGATCACATACCAGTGAAAGAAAGCATGAAGATTCACTTCCTGATGCCTGGTAAAGAACTAGTGGATGGCTTATTATTTTTGTGTAATGATGCTGGTTGTATGAAGATGTCTGGATACATAACTGGTGGAGGAGTGGCTGAGGTCTATGTGGAGTATTTTGGGGAGCAAGATGATGAAAGTGCAAGTGACAGTGGTAGTGATTTTGAGAATGAGATGGGTAACGAGTCAGAAAGAGAGACTGATGTAGAACCAGATGCAATCATAACCGCAGAGGATGATGTGCACATAATTAGTGTGGATCCATCATCATTTACTGTAACAGAAAATGTGGCTGTACCAACCGAGAGTGGTCTTATTACCCAGGTGATTAGCAGCCCTACAGAGCACAATTTCTATAGGAAACAGAGGACTGGAAGTTCACAAGTTCGGGTACGGAGTTCTCAGTTTCAGACACAAAGTTCCCAGGTTCATATATATAGCTCTCATGTCGTTAATCCAGGAACACATAGTGGTAATGCAGCAGTTCAACAAACACATGAACATGAGGGTGATGACAATGGCTCTGTAGTTTCAGACAGTGAGGAGGATGATAGTGATTATGTGGCAGGAAGTGATGACAGTGGACTAGAAGAGGAATATGTGGAACTAAGGGAACAAGCTAAGGCTTTTAAGAAGAGAATTAGAGATTCAAAGAGATGGGCTCAGAGAAATCCATCTGGTGTTGTTCCAATAGATCTAGTGGCAAATGTCGAAGAAGTGGTAGGAGAAGACCACTTTGACTCAGATGATGAAGATTACTCATATGACGAGGACAGTGATCACGAAGGAGTGTTTGTTAGGAGAAAGACTAAGTTCCCAAGGTATAACCCTAAGGTAGACATTCCATTATTCTGCTTAGGAATGGTTTTCAGGAGTAAGGAGCAGATGAGAAAGGCACTAATAAAATATGGACTTCTGACATTTAGAAATATAAACTTCATGAAGTCAGAAGAAGGAAGGATCAGGGCTAAGTGTGGATGGCCTGGATGTCCCTGGACTATATATGGTGCTTATAGTAGTAGGTGTTCTCGATTTCAGGTGATCACATATGAAGATCAACATGAGTGTGCACCTAACAGAGACAATCACCTTGTCACAGCAAAAGTTATTGCTAGGAGATATGAGCACATCTTAAGAGCCAATCCCACATGGAAAATTGATAGCATTAAAGCCACTGTTCTGAAAGATTTCTTTGCTGATGTTTCAACATCAAAGTGCAAGGCTGCTAAAAAGATAGTGTCAGAGAAGCTACTTGCTGGACTGAAAGATGAGTACACCAAGGTGTTTGATTACCAGCTTGAACTACTTAGGAGCAATCCCGGGAGCACAATCCTTGTTGGCTTGAACCCTGAGTACATGGATCAAAATATTTTCCAAAGCTTCTATGTATGCTTCAGTGCTATGAAAAGGGGTTTTAAAGCTTGTAGAAGAGTTATTGGGCTTGATGGATGCTTTTTCAAAGGAGCATGTCAAGGTGAGCTTCTATGTGCTATTGGTAGAGATGCTAATAATCAAATGTATCCGGTAGCTTGGGCAGTAGTGGAGAAAGAAACTAGTGAATCTTGGGCGTGGTTTGTTGGCCTTTTGATAAAGGACTTGGATATTAATGACCAAGGTGAAGGATGGGTGTTCATATCAGATCAACAAAAGGTATGTTCTTCATATGGGTGTTCATTTTGGCATTTTGTTAATTATTTACTTATTAGTGATACCTTGTTAATTACTAGGTTGGTTAGGTTCACCCGCCTTGCCGTCGCGTGTCCTATCTACATTTGTCTTATGTACCTATTGTAATTAATATTTTGCAACTTCTATGTAGGGCCTTATCAGTGCAATGCAAGACTATCTACCGAAGGCACAACATAGAATGTGTGCTAGACACATCTATGTTAGCCTGGCCATAAGTATGGCAGGTAGGTTCCAGAGTAATCCAGGAGTGGATCACTGGACAGCGGTCAAAAATATCCTGAAGTACTTGAAAAGGACTAAGGAGATGTTTCTCGTGTATGGAGGTGACGAAGAGCTCGCCGTAAAAGGTTACGTCGATGCAAGCTTTGACACAGATCCGGACGACTCTAAGTCGCAAACCGGATACGTATTTATTCTTAATCGGGGTGCAGTAAGCTGGTGCAGTTCCAAGCAAAGCGTCGTAGCAGATTCTACATGTGAAGCGGAGTACATGGCTGCCTCGGAGGCGGCTAAGGAGGGTGTCTGGATGAAGCAGTTCATGACGGATCTTGGAGTGGTGCCAAGTGCACTGAATCCAATAACCTTGTTCTGTGACAACACTGGTGCCATTGCCTTAGCAAAGGGACCACGGTTTCACAAGAAGACCAGACACATCAAACGACGCTTCAACCTCATCCGCGACTATGTCGAGGGAGAGGATGTGAATATATGCAAAGTGCACACGGATCTGAATGTAGCAGACCCGCTGACTAAACCTCTTCCACGGCCAAAGCATGATCAACACCAGAACTGTATGGGTGTTAGATTTATTACAATGTAATTCACATGGTGATGTGAGGGCTAGATTATTGACTCTAGTGCAAGTGGGAGACTGTTGGAATTATGCCCTAGAGGCAATAATACATATAGTTATTATTATAATTCATGTATCAAGATAATCGTTTATTATCCATGTTATAATTGTATTGAATGAAGACTCATTTACATGTGTGGATACATAGACAAAACACCGTCCCTAGCAAGCCTCTAGTTGGCTAGCCAGTTGATCAAAGATAGTCAGTGTCTTCTGATTATGAACAAGGTGTTGTTACTTGATAACTGGATCACGTCATTAGGAGAATCACGTGATGAACTAGACCCAAACTAATAGACGTAGCATGTTGATCGTGTCATTTTGTTGCTACTGTTTTCTGCGTGTCAAGTATTTGTTCCTATGACCATGAGATCATATAACTCACTGACACCGGAGGAATGCTTTGTGTGTATCAAACGTCGCAGCGTAACTGGGTGACTATAAAGATGCTCTACAGGTATCTTCGAAGGTGTTAGTTGAGTTAGTATGGATCAAGACTGGGATTTGTCACTCCGTGTGACGGAGAGGTATCTCGGGGCCCACTCGGTAATACAACATCACACACAAGCCTTGCAAGCAATGTAACTTAGTGTAAGTTGCGGGATCTTGTATTACGGAACGAGTAAAGAGACTTGCCGGTAAACGAGATTGAAATAGGTATGCGGATACTGACGATCGAATCTCGGGCAAGTAACATACCGAAGGACAAAGGGAATGACATACGGGATTATACGAATCCTTGGCACTGAGGTTCAAACGATAAGATCTTCGTAGAATATGTAGGATACAATATGGGCATCCAGGTCCCGCTATTGGATATTGACCGAGGAGTCTCTCGGGTCATGTCTACATAGTTCTCGAACCCGCAGGGTCTGCACACTTAAGGTTCGACGTTGTTTTATGCGTATTTGAGTTATATGGTTGGTTACCGAATGTTGTTCGGAGTCCCGGATGAGATCACGGACGTCACGAGGGTTTCCGGAATGGTCCGGAAACGAAGATTGATATATACGATGACCTCATTTGATTACCGGAAGGTTTTCGGAGTTACCGGGAATGTACCGGGAATGACGAATGGGTTCCGGGAGTTCACCGAGGGGGGGCAACCCACCCCGGGGAAGCCCATAGGCATTGGGGGAGACACACCAGCCCTTAGTGGGCTGGTGGGACAGCCCACAAGTGCCCTATGCGCCAAGGAGAAGAAAATCAAGAGAGAAAGAAAAAAAAAGGGAGGAGGTGGGAAGGAAGGGGGACTCCCTCCCACCAAACCTAGTCCAACTCGGTTTGGGGGGGGGGGAGAGTCCTCCCCCTTGGCTCGGCCGACCCCCTTGAGGGTCCTTGGACCCCAAGGCAAGGCCCCCTCCCTCACACCTATATATACGGAGGTTTTAGGGCTGATTTGAGACGACTTTTCCACGGCAGCCCGACCACATACCTCCACGGTTTTTCCTCTAGATCGCGTTTCTGCGGAGCTCGGGCGGAGCCCTGCTGAGACAAGGTCATCACCAACCTCCGGAGCGCCGTCACGCTGCCGGAGAACTCTTCTACCTCTCCGTCTCTCTTGCTGGATCAAGAAGGCCGAGATCATCGTCGAGCTGTACGTGTGCTGAACGCCGAGGTGCCGTCCGTTAGGTACTAGATCGTGGGACTGATCGCGGGATTGTTCGCGGGGCGGATCGAGGGACGTGAGGACGTTCCACTACATCAACCGCGTTCTCTAACACTTCTGCTGTACGGTCTACAAGGGTACGTAGATCACTCATCCCCTCTCGTAGATGGACATCACCATGATAGGTCTTCGTGCGCGTAGGAAAATTTTTGTTTCCCATGCGACGTTCCCCAACAGAGAACATGTTCATATATTTTCACAAATTTACTAACTGTTTATGTGATATCTTATGAGTAACATATCACATAAATAGCACTTCCTGTTGCTTTCTCAAGTTGGACACTGCTTTTCTCTCCAAACTATCACATCTTGCACTGATTGCTTTAATCTCTGCATTCTTCTCCAGAACTAGTTGTCTCAGTGCATCCTCTGTTCCAATTGTCTGCCCTGTTCCATTCATGGTTGCCAGCCATCATCTCCTGCAACTTCAAACCTCCTGATTGCATCCTTGAGATAGAGCAGTAGCTGTACCATTAGAAATAGAAAGAAGGAGAAGGAGGAATTTGTACAGATGATTTGAAGCTTACAATTTCATGGATGCTTCCACGTCTCCAGCACCTTCACCTAACTACGACGCACGCGCGGAAGGGGTGGGGGGGGGGGGGGGGAAGACATCGCGGCGGCCGCCGCCGCCGCCGCCGCCGTCGTCATCGCCGGCCGACGGACCAGTCCTAATATGGTTCCCCTACTGAAGCTCTGTTCTTTCCATCGTTGCAACTTACAGTACGTAAATACCCAAAGAGGCCCACAGTCCGTCCATAATCCGTGCAGTTAACTCCTAATCCTGCCTTAAAAAAAATTCCTAATCCTAGCAACGTCAGCAATCCCAACGCCCCAAACCAGCTGTTAGCACTAATGGACTGGGATAAACCGGGATTAAGAAAGACAAGGTGACGATTTCAGGGATTCTCAATTCAGGGTTTGATTCAGACTTGGGGTACGAATTCAAGGTTTTTTCAGACTTTTTCCTTAATATTAAATAAGTCCATTACCTGGAGACCATGCATGCACGAACTAGGATTATATTTATCCAAAACCATAACTATCAGTCGACCGGTACAAATTTAATATTAAATAAAGATGGCTGTAAGCATCGACTGATGTAGAGGCCCGGGGTTTTAACACCCTTTTAAAAAAGAAAATAGTCCGTACGAATTAAAATTATAATATCGACCATCAATTGTTACAGCTAGGCAGCTTCTGCGGTTTTAGACCCATACACACCCTCTGTGTCAATATCATCAAAATTAAGACGAGAGTTGTAGACCAAATAGAAAGGCAATTAATTCTGGAGAATTAGGCTGCAAACTGTGCTGCCATGCCATGCCCGCACAGTTTGATTTGGGGGGAAATGTGTTTTCTTGTATAGACTGACAATAAAGGCAAAGATTGTAACTACCACAGGTGGAATGGGGAATGGCGACTAACCATGTGTACTTCACCGCCGCCAACATGCAATCAGGGGCCGGCTCTAGGATTTCAAAGGTCCCAGGGCGGACTCCACCAATGGGCCCAATAGAGAGAAAAATCTACACCCTTCATTACAGTATATTGGGCATATCTCACAGGGCTTTCGGCCTTAGATGTTTTTCTATTGATAGAAAAAACCAAACCGACGAGCTGTAAAAGCGTCTAATTAATCGCAATGCCAGGAGATGTCCAGTACATGATCAGTGGAAGTGGGAGGCTATTCAGCATGGATCCGATGCGTACCTTGTTAGCTTCCCATCTTTAAAGGATTTGGACAGGGTGGATGGAATCCAGATGAACGTGCCGTCAGTTAATGCCCAGATGACCGTTACCGCATGGAGATCACAGGAGGTTCCACATAAGATCGAACTTGAGCAGATTTGGCTCCATGTCGACGGTGTTCCCCATACGGTGCGTCATTTTTTGGGCTTATGGGCCGTTGGTACTCTTATGGGTAATACCTTGGATGTGGATCTCTTATGGGTCTGTGCAGCCGCGACGAGATCCACGGGGCGGCGACGCTACGGCCCGACGGGGCGACGCAGCGCCTGCCCGGTGCTCGCTTGGTGGAGGGTGCGCTCTACTTGTGACAGTCTTCGCAGGACCTACGAAGACGCGTGCAACCGACATGACAGATCGGTCGCACGACGTAGATGAGGTGGATTACGGATGGATGGATGACCAATCCGATGGCGTGCGATGTCAGGGACATCGGTCGATGAAGGCGGGGTGGCGGCTTCCAAGTTGAGGCTGGCGACGACGGTCGCGGGTTGGAGCCGACAACCGACCCGAGGCAGGCAACGAGGCCGACGCGGCCGAAACTGGCAGCCGACCCGAGGCAGCCGACGTCGGCCGGAGCCGGGAACTGGCCCGGCACTGCCGGTGCGGGACTGTGCGAGGCGACGATGAAGGCGATTGGTGATGAAGCAGTCCCGGTCGAAGAAGGACGGCAATGGCCGATGCAAGGCGAGAGGTGAGCGGCCATGATTTCAGCTTTCGGTCCTTCATCCATCCTAGGTTTAGACTAGGTTTAGTTCCAACAAACACTCCACCCGACGTTCTTTGTCATGCACTAACCTGCTTATTTGGATTGGATTTTCTTCAACTAGCTAATACAAAACCTAGTGCTCTGTTAGTTATTTTTTTTATAGACCACTGCCTAGCTGGGGTGCCCACGTTCTTTGTCATGCACTATCAGGAAAACTTGTTTCTCACGTTTGTATCGTCCATTAAAATTCCAGAGGAAATCCTCTAACGGTCTCATATTTCCTTCTCGAGTAACGATACTGTTGGAAAACTGGGCCAGGCCCGGTCGCACACGCATAGTTAGGTACTTATTCCTTGACCCTCATAGCCCTATATAAACAGAGGATGGATAATTATTGTAACTGAGACCATCATCAATAAAACTTGATTCCTCTTTACTTTCTTTGTTTATTTTTATTTTTGTATGATTGTCTACGACACTGCTCCGCTCCGCAACCTCGGACCGGACTCGTCGGCAGGAGTTACAGAACACGTTATCAGCACGCTCCACCAACTCTCCATCCACTACGGGAAAATTACGTTTACCGTGTGGTAAGCCATAAGCCTAGTGTTTTATCTAGGCCTGCAACTTGAACATTCCCCTGATGGGATTCTAGTGCACCGGTCGGCCTGTGCCCAGAAGATGTTGGAAAGATTTGGATTTGATAAGGGATATCCTTCTAAGACCCCGATGGTCGGGATATATCTACAGCCGGAAAAGGACCCGTTCAGGCCTAAGGAAGAGGGGGAGGAAACTCTGGGACCAGAGGTTCCTTACCTGAGTGCAGTTGAAGCACTCATGTACCTCACAATTTGTTTGCTAGGTACAGTTCTAAACTTACCAAGAGACATTAGAAAGTTATCAAGGACGTCTTCCATTACCTGCAAGGGACCAAAGATCTTGGCCTATTTTATAAAAGGAATCAAGACATATCTCTTGTAGGCTATGCCGACGCAGGGTACCTGTCGGACCCGCATGATTGCAAATCACAGTGTGGATATGTTTTCCTTGATGGTGGAATTGCGTTTTCCTGGAGATCAACCAAGCAAACACTTGTGTCAACCTCCATGAACCACTCGGAAATCATGGATCTATTTGAATCGTTAAAGGAACGCGTATCGCTTCGGCGAATGATCAGTCACATTCAGCAGACGTGTTGGCTGAACACCGTACAAACACCAACCATTATCTATGAAGATAATGCTGCTTGTGTTGCACAATTTCAGATGGGTTATGTGAAGAGTAACCTCATAAAGCATATTAGTCCCAAGTTATTCTATGTACACGAACTTCAACAAATGAACGAGGTGAGAATCTTGCATACCAAGTCATGTGATAATCTTGCTGATATGTCCACTAAATCATTACCGGGGTCTTCCTTTGAGAGGTGTGTACGTGGAATCAGTATGATGAGACTTAGAGAGATGAAAGGTTCAGGGGACAAACTTCACAAACTCGTCGCTAAAATCTCGGTCCCGATGATTGGGTACTCAACCGAGCGGTTGATTGGATTGTACTCTTTTTCCGTTGTGTGAGTTTTCTAGATGTTTCTCACCTAAGATTTTTAACGAGGCAATTCGTGCAATACAACAACGTATACTATGTGCTCTTTCTCCATATTTTTCCTACTGTGTTTTTTAGAGTTTTGTGACATGGATATATAGATAATTACCCAAGGGGGAGTGTTGGGAAACTGGGCCAGGCTCGGTCGCACGCGCACGGCAGCGAGGCTGGCTTGCGTGCGAGGCATGCAACCAGCTCCTATCATTCCCTAATCTCTCGTTAGGTGGGTACTTATCCCTTAACCCCCATACCCCTATATAAGCACAGAAGAGACAATCATTGTAATAAAGACCATCATTGATAAAGCTTGATTCCTCTCTACTTTCTGTGTTCTTCTACTTTTGTGTGTTTGTCTACGACACTGCTCCGCTCTGCAACCTTGCACGAATACATCTACGAATAGGCTACGAAAGCCTACGCAACCTTCCAACTAAAATCCTCTCGACCCCCTTATTTTTACCAGGGGTGGCCCCCAACCTATAATTCTGGCCCAATTAGTCACCTCCATGTCAGATTTTACGTAAAACACTCACGTAACTTTTCGTAAGTGTAGCCCACTGGTGGGTCTACTGTGTGGGTTCTCAGCGTTTCAAACCATCCCTTCGAGGGTGTTTGGTTGCGCTTTCAGCCAACTTCCGACTTCTAAACCAAAAGCTCCTATTTAGAAGTTTTCGGTTGCAGCTGTGGCTTTCGTCTTTGTCACATTCATAGCCGAAAGCAGTGGCGAAGCCAGAAAAATGAAATGAAAAGGGCCAAAGGTTGCTAAATCTATTTTGGACGGCCAGTCCATTAAAACACATTGGTTTAACAACGAAAAATGCAGTATTTACACTAATATTAGGCGTCCAGGCGTTGCATGTAAACCATGCACACATACTTACGATCCACTCAGTTCCTGCCCCTGCATACATGTGTATCAACAATGAGAAATACACTTTGGTTCTAGGTTGTATATGCGTTTCATATATAATTTTTCTAATAATTAAATAAAACTCTTTATAGTTCGTAGTAGTTCAATAATATACAACGAAAGATCAAATTTATTTCAAAAAAATATATTTTTTGTCCTTTTTGTTGAATTGCTATAATTTTCTTGCATATATGGTGTATATACACCCAGGAACCAAATGTTCCCCTCCATCAGCACTCCGTTACCATCGCCGCTGGCTCTCCTACAAGGCACACGCCCGGTCCTATTGGCCCAAGCTAGTCGTATCGTCATGCTCTCCCCAAAAATCTCGCACGCTCCCGAGGCTCCTCTCGCTTCTCTCGCCGCCTCACATCCCATCTAAACCTCTGTGCTTTCGCTATAGAGCTCGGGATCATTCTACTACGAACTATAAAGAGTTCTACTGCTTTAGCTATAGAGGGACTACAGATACCCTCTTCGTTGTGCATGTTGTGGCTGCAACGGACACAAAGCCTTCTACTACTCGAGCTCGAGTGGTCGGAAAAGGCACTAGTGGTCGGAAAAGCCTTCTACTACTAGTGCCTTTTCCGACCACTCGAGCTCTTTTCTAAAGCCTCTTCCGCCGCCCTTTTTCCACCATGAATCCGGGTCCGCAGCCGGTGCTGCTCGTGTGCAGCCCAAGGTCATCGTCATCCGCTCCCAACAGATTGACCAGTCTGCACCCCCACCCCTCTCGTCGGCGGTCACCCTACCTACCTCTCTCCAGCGTTTTGATTTTCGTTTTGTATTTTTTCTCGCCACAGGCCGAGATGGCCGAATTTCGGTCATTTTCAAAAATTTCGGTTGAAATTTGACTAAAATTTGACCAGCATTTGACTGAAATTTGACCAAAATTTGACAAATTTGACCAAAAATCATTCTTTTCGGCTGATAGATATTTCTCGCCCCAGGCCGAGATGGCCGAAATTCAAATCCCTGCCTCTCTCCGGTCCACATCTCTCCCTCGTCGGATGGCGACTCGTCCCTGTCTCCCAACGCGCGTGCCACCTTTCTTTCGGTGCTCTCGACTGCCGCTAGTTACACGTCGGCTGTGCGGGGAGCGACCGTGCTCCCTCCCACCTGTCTTCCTCGTCCCGCATGGCTTGGTGTAAGACGTCAGCACCTTCTTGTTCGCCCACCTCAACACTACCATGATCAAGCCCCACAACTTTCTCATGCACCTTTTCAAATCCCACCTTCCATGAACGGCGTTCCAGTTTGTTGTGGCGTCGAGAAGATCTGCCCTCCTTGTCTTCACTACCGAGGAAGGCCGGGATCCACTGGACACGGTCCGGTCCGGTCCCGATCCGACCCAACATTTGCACCGGCCGCCGGCGGTCCGGTCCGGACCGTACCGATCTGTACGACGAGCTCCTTTTCCAAGACCGGACCGAAATGGAGCTGGCTCGATCAAGCCTGAGAGGACCGTGTGGATCAATGCCATAACTTTTGCCAGCTCTCGTTTATGTCCACTACAAGAAAAACGCTCAATTATGACCTAAAAATGACGATGGTTTAATTGGTCACTGATCCATGACCAAAATTCTGAAATTAGTCATGGCAAGTCTAAAAGAGTCCAAAGCCCATAACGTTATGACCTTTTGCGTCCATTAGGTCATGATTCTATTGCACAAAATGGTCATTAAGATGTGTAGAATTGTTTATGATCATATTTCAATGCTACCATGACCAAATATAAGACCATAAACATATGTGTGGAGGTGACTGGACGACACCTCATTAATTTTGCCTATGTGTGTCATGTATAGAGAGAAAAAGTTTGTTTTATACGTATATGTATGAAGTAAATTATATTATATAAACACCAATAAATTATAATTATTCATTTTAATATCCTAAATATTTTAGAAAATACAATATAATTACGAAAATGAAATATACGAGCCCATGCTAATCTCATAATGTGTAGACCATATTTAGATAATTATTTTTGAAAGGTGGTATAGGGTACCTTAACTTGGTGTTTGAGACAATAAAATCTTAAACATGACAATAAAAAATATGTGGGTGAATTTTTCAATAATGCCAAATTCTATCGTAATTAAATGCAAAGTGTTTCCAACCACAACACTCAACCAAAAAATATAGCTTTCTTTTGAGGGAAATAATAAATATTGTACAACTCATTTTAGGCAATAAAAAAAGTACAACTAAAGACAACAATATGGGTCCATATTTCCTAAATCCAATATCTATATGGACTAATATCTAAATCCAATATGGGTCCATAAATATTGGGTCATTTAAACATACCACATGAGGTTAATATGTTGAGTGTTTACCCGAAATAAGAGGATAAAAAATATAAAAGAAACAAAAGAAAAAAACATAATTACATAAGCTGGATTCTGATTAGTGCAACCATTTATGCCATGGATCGATGACATGGCACAAATCCTACAGTCGGTTGCTAGGAATCCCACAGCCATCCATCCATTCATCCATATGAAGAAAAGTAAAAAAAAAACTAGCAGACCCACTCCCATCCCCTCGTCGCCTCCTTCCCTTCCAGATCGCCGCTGCCACCTGCCTTCCCATCCCCTCGCCGCACCTGCTGCAGCTCCCCCCCCCCCCCCCCCCCGCGGTCTCCCTCCCGAAGATCGCTCCGGAACCCGCTGTCCTCCTCCACCTATAGCGGGAGCATGCAGGAGCAGCAGCGAGCCAGATCTGGGCCTTGTTGACGAGGTCGGCTTCTCCAAGCACGGGAGCGCACATGGCGGCCATGACGGGCAAAGTAGAGAGAAGCCGGCGCGACGGCTGGGAGACGGTCCGGACTGGATCCCGCCATCACCACAAGTCACCGCCTCGTCCATGCACCAAACTGGCTGGTGAGGTTACCTGCCTTAATGCCATCGCAGCGCCAACACTCCGTAGAAATCAATGTTGCTTGTCCCATATGCCATAGCAATTGAAACTCTACGAAGTATAGGAGTACTCCAGATCGCAGTACTAGTACATTTAACAACGCTCCAGATCGCTTCTCGGTGCTCCTCTTGATTTGGGCTGCCACACGGACAGGGGTGGGGAAGGGAGAGCGGCCTCCCAGCCCATGGCGCTCATGTTGGTCTTGGCGCCCTCCATCTTTGCAGAGCCCCAGCAGCTTCTTGACCTCATCCCTGCATCTTCTTTCATCTCCTACATATAGTTGCTCTCTCCTTCTTCTGCCACCTACGTCCCCACGCGCTTCCTTGGCATACGGCCGGCTAGAGTAGAACGGCTACTGACGGGTAGTGCCACAACGGCCGGCGACCGGCTGCCGGCTCGACGCATAGCCAGCAGCAGCGCGTGTACTGCAGAGATGGCCGTGGAGCAGCAACGCTCCAGATTCTAATCAACGTTTCTTGTCCCACATACAGTACTATGTGTGCTGGAACATTGGTTGATGTGCTTGCTCTGTACACCTTAACTAGAGGGGCCCAAATTTTCTGCAATGATCACCCAACTTCATGCTTTGCTCGTGCTGTGTGGAATGGGCGGGCATTTTAGTTAACGACTGTTGAACATAGTTTCAGTTTCGTCAGTTTTGACAGTAGAAATTTTCTTTAGTTTAATTAGCCGGAAATAAGCTGAGCTGCGACTCGGCTAGTTAGTTAGAATCTCTTGCCACCCTGACATCGTGGGATGGCACAATGCAACGGTCACAACGGCATCACGGGTGATGTGCGGGGAGCGCCGAGATGGTAGCGCTCACGGCCCTGGCGTGCCCTGTTTTCTCGTTTTTCAGTTAGAGTTTGTAATCTCTGAATAAAAGGAATGGAAGCAGAAAAATTGTAAGTTGAATGCGGCACAATCTTTGTCTCTCTCAGCTGATGAGCTCTAGTGTTTGGTCTAACAGGATCGTGGTCCAGCCTAGGGCGCGGTGCTCGATACAAAGGATGCGATGCGGGATACACAGGAGCGGGCGGTTTGCGTCGATCGAGTGTTGGCGCGGGATCCAGCTGAGGTGCTCGAGCAGAGGCACGGGAGGACGATGCCCTTCCCTTTGTGCCCCCACTCCCGGCGTCGCCGGTCACATGTAGCCGCCTCTAAACTCCTGGCCCACACGTTGCTTGGGCTGCTTGGTAAGACCAATTCTCTTTTGTTTGTTCCAGAGGTCCACGTTGTGTTGTAGTGATTCTTTATTTCAATACCATGCTACCATTCCTGCGCATCTACAGGTCAAAACTCAAGAAACCTTTAAACCTATGATTTTTCAATCCCTCTAATGCAGCATGTAGACGTCCCCGTCCCTTCAACAAGAGGAATGAGGCCCTGTTGGAACTACAAGCTACAACCATCAATACAGAGAAAGAGGACTTGCGGCCTTTTATCCCAGGTAACTATCCTAATTCATAGTGTCACTGTATGGATGCTAGCCATTTTCTATCAATCATGAGTTTTGTTTGAACATCTTCTATGTAGAGAGAAAAATAGCACCAAGGATGTCTTTCAGCCTTGCTATGTTATGAAAAGGTTATTTAATCATGGTTGTCTATCAGTCTTGCTATGTTATTTTGTTCTTCACCTTTAACAACTATCTAGGATGTTTCCTGCCTGATAATTAGCTTATGATAAAGATAGTGTGTGTGTGTGTGTATGTGTGTGTATTTCTCAATTCGTCAAACAACTTGCTGATGGTTGAATCTCTACTGCTCCTTTTCCTGCAGTGCCTGATGTTGCAAGAGTAGCTGTTGATGTTGGTCCTAGAGCGAAAGTTCTCACAACAGGTCATCGCCATGTTGAACTATTTTGTGAGTGAACGTCACTCATGACAACATATTTCCATTGTTGTCATCTTCATACTTAGAAAAGAAGATTATTTCAAAACAAATCCTCTTATTTTTTGTTGTAAGCTCATGGATGTGACAATATCTTTGCTGTTACAGAAGGTGGGTGGACTCTCAGAAGGCCATCTGAGGTTTCTGCAGCTGAGGGTGCTAGGCTTCCCATTGATGCAGGCACAACACTATACACATTGAGGTCCATTGGTGCCAAGTTTGCCGGCATCGGGAAGCCATTAAACGCAGCGCTGCTTCTCGTGGCGTAGACCTATACACGGTGCAGCCTGCAAAGCTAGCAACCTTCATGATACCGCCACCTGCGACGCCCACAACATAACTCCGTCTGTCACTGCCCGATGCCAGTCTCCATTGATTTCATTTCAGAAAAAAGTCTCCCTGGATACCCTCACCGCCCTAATCAGAGACCACCGAGGCCGGGAACGACTCTCCATGGAACCAAGTGGTGACTGGTGAGTCGATTTGACATCTTCCTATCCTTATCTATTTTGTGCTCCTTCCGTGGTGTGTGCCCACCTCTTTTTTTGCCTCCTGTATTACCCAACTAGAAGCATGATTCGTGCATATCATTTCTTATTCTGATTGATATTGTTCATGTTCTCCTACTACTACTGATATTTTGTAATATTATAAAGAACATATGTAAGCTTGTTTGTAAATGCTCAAAAGTGTCACTCAATGACAACCAATTATTCATCAGAAAAAACAAACACGGGAAAACAAATAATTTCTTAATGTGATATTCTAACCATATTGGTGAGTTAGTTCATTCATTTACACTTAAATATTTGGCATTAGGGTTTTATGAATTATACAATGTTTGACGCTATGCCCTCCCTTACGCATTGATCAAATTATGTGTTTTGGTATATAAGCTTTTTTATTTGGTTATGTCGTTATCACTCGTATGTTCGTGGTCTTTGTTGGACAATGCTATTAATATAATTGTATTTCTTTTTCATGCATGTGTAGATTTAATTTGCACACTGCACCAAATTTCATATTTAATTTTAATTGTACTGTGCACCCAACAACAACAAATTTTTTATAATACGATACAATTCTATGGGCGCGGCAACGCGCCCGGGTCACTATCTAGTAGTCTAACGGAAGGGAGACCAAAGGGAGCACGTCTCTTGTAGATTCTTTTTTCTTTTCAAAAGCATAGAAGGAAAGACCAATGGGGTAGACATCTCCTGTTTCATCCTATGGCTACAAAAAAATTACATATTAGTTGGACGGTTGGATTTTTTTTACTTTCTAGGTTTAACCTGGAGTCGGTATCATTTTCTTCTTGCAGGCGGCAATGGCAAGAGCATATTGTGCAGAGGAAGAGGATAAGAAGAAACTTGTGGTTCTCATCCAATCTTTGTGGAACTCTCGTTATGTGCGATTGTGCACTTGTTGGGTCCTTTTTCTGTGTACTTGTACTTGCAGAAGTATTCTGTTGTGTACATGTAAAATTATTTTGATGTGCCCTTGTTAGGCGTTGAACCTTAATGCATAGAGTCGTTGGATGATGTATTGTATTTGATGTGATATGCTACTGAAATGAAATATACATTTTATTTGCAATCTTTTATTTTGTTGTATTTATTTTTATTGGGCCTATCTTGAGATATGCGTGCTTCTAGCAATAAAAATGCTTCAACCCAAAGAAATCAGACATTTTTAATAGTAAAATAGGTATTGGTCCAGGCCCATGTAGGCTAGATTGGCGGACAGGGATCTAAAATTTATGATGATTCCATTTGGTCATTAGCAATGCCACGTCAGCATGACCACGTCAGATCCTACGTGGCTCACACAAATGGGTAATGACCAAATCAAAATTTTGGTCAATAGAGACCTACGACCAAAATTTTAGAAAGGTCATGTTTGTTCATTCTTGACGGCCAATTGTTGACGTTGTAAATTTGGTCAAAAAAGGTCAATAAACGACAACAATGACGAATCAATGACCAATATAGGGAGTCATAATTGACCTTATTTCTTGTAGTGGTCCTGTCACTACAAGAAATATGGTTGTTTATGACGGAAAAAATGACTGCGGTTTAATTGGTCATAGATCAATGACTAAAATTCATAATTTGGTCAGGACGAGCGTTGGAATGTTCAAATCCTATAGTATTATGACAATTTGTGTCCATATGGTCATAATTGCATTACCCACAATGGTCATTAACATGTCTAGCACTATTCATTATGTAATTTATACCAGCAATGACCAAATTATAAGGTTATAATCATAGATTTTATGTGACTGGACGATACCTCGAATATTTTCCTACATGTCATTTTTTCCATGTGTCAACCACACTTGCGGGTGGGATCAATCTGTCATTCAAACCGAATAATCTAGCAAATCGATGAACCCATTATAAGATTCGGGTCTCGAAGGCTTTGTTGTGGGACCCATGTGTCATATGGACCTACTTACCGAGCTAATCGGTGGAACCACCACCATGTGAAGTGTGTTGACATGTCAGACCCACTTGGGAGACCCATGGCCCAATAAGAAAATAAGGATGATGAATGACCTCAAAACATGGAAGGGGGCGGTCTAAACGACAAATTTCAAGCTAAGGAGTGAAAAAATGTTTTTAATATGTATGTGTGCAAGACATATTAGATAAAATCCAAACGAATTAGGAAAAAACCAAGATTACTCGCTTCGATGAATAAAACATCAAAATAAAATATGAGTGTCCATGCTAATTTCATAATTTTTAGGACATGTTTAGATTTTAGAAAAAAAATATGTCACTAAGACGTGTTAAGATGATTAAATGATCCCAAGAAATGATTCAAATTAGTTAAACATTATCCAGACATCAGATAAAAGTTCTAAAATTGTTGAACTATAAATTTTATTTTTGTTTCGAAACATGATTTGTGATAAATGTACTTCAAGATTTAATTATATCTAATAAAAATCATTTAATACTTAAATAATAGAAGATGAAATATCGATGAAATATCTTTAATTATTGTTAATGGCATATATATCTTAGTATGTTTTATGATTTTTTAAACAATATCAATGAAATATCTTTTCAAAGGTAGTAAATAATGCACCCTAACTCGGTGTTTGGGAAAATAAAGAATAGATTATATTACAGAACAAGATTTAATACGAAGAAGTATTTGTTAGTTCTAATGTTTATACAGGATAAAATGGTAAACATAACATGCACATTATTACTGTACAGAGCAACATGCGTACCATTATCACTTATCAGCCACACTGAAAAACCGGCTTCTCTTAACAACGTCTCTAACAGGCGCGTGATATTAGGACCGTGCTGGATAAATTGCATTTTTTGCGCACGTCACTTCAGTGAAGGCACAAAAAATATGCGCGCGGCATAAGTGGTTCAGCGCGCGAAGCGAAATGACATCACGTGCCACTTATTTTGTGTGCCCGTTCCTGCGCGCTGCACACACATATATTTTTTGGCCACCAAGCTTTACCTAAAAACAGGGGGGCATGTGTTGATAGTCAAATTTGACCATGGATCATGAATCAAAAGAGATTCAATGATGCTGATCTGCTAAGGCTTGTACTGAGCTGAATGTTGTTTTCCAACTCAAGGTGTCCACACGTCTATGGAGTTGGGGTGCTAAAGTTCGTACAGATTCAGGCTCTAATTTTATTCACATACAGCAGTCATCGGATATGAGATGAAGATAGGTCTACGGTTGATATATTCCTGATTATTTTAGAGTATGGAGAGCAGTTGACCTGGCTGGTTTATACAGTGTTTTGTTAGTATCAAGGAAACCAGGTTTCTTTTGAGATTTTGAACATACAAATAAGGACCTAATAGAGTTGTAATCAGACTAGAAAAAGAGCCCGTGCGTTGCAACGGAAGAGAAAATAACACACGCGTTTGTGTTGCCGCGATGGTTTTAGTGCTCACATAACGAAAACGCGTTTGAATATACAGTCACTCGGAATAAGATGAGAAATATGTTGTTTCTCCCCATGAGGTTTTCGAAAGGTGTGCATGTGTTGTTAACGATGTGTTCTTTCCTCTCAATTTGGTTTTAATTAAATGGATGTTTATTGCAATTTGTATCGTCGCCGGAAAGAGAGAGAAAAAAGGACCGTGCACTACAGATTAAGTTTGCACCAAAAATAATATTTAAGAAGTATTCAACAGCTAAAAATAACATTCTATTTAGAGTCTATACATTTTTTAATCAAATTTCATATATAACATGTTAAAATCGGAGTTACGGTTTAAAAGATATGGATAATTTTGTTTTAGATAAAATGTGGATTGATTAACTGGAAAGGTAGGGCTTTTTTCGTTAAAATACGGAGGTAGGGTTGATTACCTAAAATATCAGGGGTTTTTCGAAAAAATGCAAAAAATGATTCGCTTTCTGACTTAAATCCAGACTGTGGGTTGATTACCTGAAACATCAGGGGGTTTTCTGTAAACTACAAAAAGATTAGTTTTTTGACTTAAATCCGGACAGCGGATTGATTTAAGGAAACATTAGGTTTTTTTTTGTAAAATTGGCCCGACGGACGACGGAGCGGTCGTCCCTTTATCTTTACCTAATAATAAAGAGGCTATCGCTTCTGTAGGAAAACCCACCGCCGTTTTTACAAACAAGCCCCTAAGGTTTTAGTTATTCAATCCGTAGTCCTCATAGAGTTAACCTGAACAGTTACAGCGATCGAAGAGAAAAAAACACCCACGCTCCCACAACCCTAATCGCATCTCCAACCTCCAGCATGTTGCCGGCCTCCGCCACGCTGCCACACGCTGCCGGCCTACGCCCCGCCACCGCGTGCCGCCACCACCTTCCTCGCCGACGCTCCTACCCCTTCCCCAAGTGCGCACATGCCCGTGGCGTTCTACAGGGGCCGTTGCCGCTCCCTCACCCGTGGCTCGTCCAGCAGGCCGGCCCCATCCACGGGCTGGCGTAGGGGCTACCCACGCTCTCCCAAGCCTGTGTGAGCCTCATTCTGCCCTTCAGTCACGGACGACGCCACGCCCTGCAGCTCCACGGATACGTCCTCAACCCTGATCGACTTCTCTGAGCCTGATGAGATCTCGGTGGCCATCATACCTCGCACTACTGATGTGTCACCATTGAGGCCATGGCTCGCGGGGGCTAGGTCGTTGTCGATCTGTTCCTCTAGGTCGATGACCTCCTTCATCCATGGTCAGATGTGCTCATGGCCGTCCACATGAGGATAATGGTCTGGCCGTTCTCCACGATGACTACCACCAAGCGAGGGAGTATTGCGCTGGTCTCCTCTCCTCTGAATTCAAGTCAGACCACCACCACGACCAGACTTGCTTCTGCGTAGGTAAGGAACTTTCTCTACAGATTGCTTCAACACTTTTGTGACCACACTGTAGAGCTTAATAAATTAGTATATGCAAGTTCTGTACTTTGTGGTTGTATCAGCCAGCGTAGTGAATTTGATGTTTCAGACAGTTGCCCATACCACTCAAACTCACTACTTGGATCCTTTTTTTGTTTTTCCCTATGAATCTAGATTTGACCTTGCGCATGTAATTCAGGGTGTAAAAAAGGAAGCAGGCAAGCTTAAGAGATGGTTCAATAACAGCTTTGTTCACAAATATGGCTCATTATTTCCATCTCAGAGGTTGTCATGTTGATTACATCTGGGTGTGCGCAGAGTGCTGACGATGAATTAAAAAATAGGCCCCTCTTTCAATGTGTAAAGATTGGTCGTCTCATAACGGACTGTCAGAGGAAGAAATTCAGCTCCATAACCTGAACGTAATTACCATCTGTTCATATTCACTTCTATGTGTTGGCATGTTCTATAGAAGTTCCACTTTTTTCCTTGTCAGTAAATTATCAGAAATCTAGACTCACGGGAAAATGAGTTGCTTGATTCAGTTCTTTGCCAGATCAACAATAGAATCGTTCTAAGTAGCACATGTCCTTAAGTTTTTAATAATGGTGCAGGTGAGATATACTCCAAGGCATGAAGACAGGTATTGTTAGTAGAACATTCATTGCAATTGTTTTTTAGTTTGATATGTCTCCACAATTATTCGTATTATCCTATGAACCTACTTCTTCCCATTAATAATTTGCGAACTACTGGCAATAATGTTTGTGTGCATTTATCAAATACAGAGGCCCTATGATCTTCTTAACTTATCTGAAAAATGTTATTCGACATTTCAGGCCTTGGATTACTGTCAGCTAGGAGATGAAGTTGAGAGCAAGGAGTTAAAACTTGATTCGCGAGGTTTGCTCTATATTGTACCATACAATTCATATTCTGGTTGTCTTGCTTCTTCCGAAATTACTAAAATTCTAAATTACCTTCGAAGTGGTAGAGAATGGAGAAAACTGTTTGTAAGGAGAATCTATAGAAACATTAAATGCAACTAAATTGCTTCTCTGATTCTGGAGGCTATTAGGGCTTAGCAGATCATGTGTGCTATCGCAACTTTCGAAAATATTATGGAAATCCATGTAACTATGATTCATTAGAGTCTAATTAACATGGCTCATGAAAATTAAAAATTTATTGTGTGATGTAAACTTAGAACTCTTTTGCCATATCGTTTGATTGTCTTCCTCCCCTCTTCAATGTCCCCTCCACCCTGCACGGTATGTTTAGAACTACGAGTATTGGATGGTCGCAAGTCCACAATGTGTATTTTGAATGAAGTCTGCAATACATAGGGGCGGTTGTAATCAGTGCTCGATGGTAGCTTGGGTACGAACTTCTGCTCTAATTACTATGTGCTTGACGCTGATTTTAATTTCTTGGATAAATTATAATTAGGTTGTTTGTGTTTTTTTGGTTTACACTGCCTTCCTAACAAATGAACTTATTGTTCATACTTTGGATATCATGTAAGCTTCTACGATCTTTGAACGAACACTCCATTGCTCATAATACAAATCAATTCTGAATCCTATAAGCTTCTCTAACCTTTGAATGAATTCTTCCCTTTATGTTGAACTAGCTTGTCGGTAAGGTATAAGATGATATTCAAGACTATTGCTGGATGATCAATTCATTTGGCTTAACTTTAAAAAAATGAGAGTATTGCTGATTAAACATTTGATTTATATTGACTTCTAAAAATGGGACCGTATGCACCAGCTGGTGATATTTTTTTAGAAAGGAAGGGTGTATGCATGTTTGGGGTTATTGAAAATGTAACAGAAGTTCTTTAGTATTACCGAGAGCTAAGATATGTAAGTAGATTGTATTTTCGTTTGTTGACGTCATGAGAAAATTTGGAACATCACATTGTAATTATGGAATCATTCAGGCATCATGCTATGGATGAGCCTATTTTTTTAGTGAAAGTATCGTGTGTTATGAGATTGTTAATCTATAGTTACGTCTTATTTCTGATATTAACTATGAATGAAATGCAAGGTTCTTCAACCTGCTATAATATTTTCTTGTTGCAGTGATAACAAGTGATTTACTGCTTTGATATTAAACTAATATAATTATTCTGAACTGACATTGCATCCCCTATACAAAATACACAAGTTGTTGGATTCAAAAACATAGTGTTAGTTAGTGCTATGATTTTGCCTAATTTTTTTCCACTTTGAAATATTTTCCGCTCTACAAAACTATTAATCCATTACTTGGTTTATATGTTATCTAACAGCTTCATCATTTTTCTTTAGCAGTTGCACCAGAATATTGACCAACTAGAGTATATGTACTCCTAATGCTCTCTCTTAAAATACTGAAGTCCTGATAAGTACCACATGCTTTTAAGTTATGCAGTTATGCAGGTCTTATTGTAGACATGCGCTTCTGTGCCGTGAAACTTCTCATCGCCTTCATCATTGCCATAGTCTGTAGGGTGTGCCGAAGGACAAGCTGCCATCAACGACAATGACACGGATGGTGAGCGACCTACAAAGCGATGGTTGGCATGCAAGAGTACTGATTGCTTCCAGCATTAGATTAGAAACAAATGCATACAACGTTGCACTATAAGTTAGAAGATTTCGGTAAATATATATATTAATTTCAGAAAATATGTAAATAGACCAGCTATGTATATGCTCAATTATGAATTATATGTTGTATTGAATTTTCTAAATTTTGGTCAATACGTGAGCGATGGTCAGACTGAAGGGAAGAATTAGTTGATTCATTTAAATATATGCCCGTCCTAACTTGATGAGCAATAAAATTTCGGTTTAAGGTTATACGTGCATTGCATATCATGAACTAACTGGAGGAGCGGAGCTGGATTTGCACGGTGTGCTCTGTTCTTTTGTTCTACCCGGATGATAGTATGTAAAGGAATGAGTAGCTACTTTTCATCAGGAAAAAAGGAACAATATAAATTTTACTTGATTTTCTTTCATGCTGGACTTAACTAACAAACATGTTCCCATTCCACCTTTGCCATGTGACGAGAACCATACAAAACAGATGCTATTGAGTTGTATTGCCAGGTCTGTTTACACACTCTGAATTGAGCAATGCTACATCTACAGGGTATTACGGGGAAGAAAGGTTTACATGGTGATGAGGCATTTTTTATTGGTCAGTTTTGGGGGCACGGACCCACCCCTAAAATTCAGGGGGCGGAGGTTTCGTTAGAAGAGAAGGGAGGTCCGTAACCTTTCATTAAATATCCGTAGGTGTAGGATTATTGCTCTGAATTTTACTTAAGAGTGAACCTCAAAGGTTGTACCTTTCTACAAAGTGCTAGCTTCTACACATGATCTGAATTTCGCGGGGGCACGGGCACCTAAGTGTTGTTATTAGTAGTTTGACTTATATATCAATAAAATATCAGGATGACCTGCATTCTAAAAATTGTAGCATCCTGTGTACCAATATTATATGTTTTTGAATGGTTCTTTTTATTGAGCGGCTGGCCTCCACCATGGTCTCCTTGATCTCACGATCTTCTCCTTCTCCACGCCTGCCCATGTTTCCATGAGGACACAAGGAGACACAGTGATGGCCACTAGTAGCGCCAGATCGAGTGTGCATTCAAGCAATGATGGTGCGCGAAGTTCATCTTTTTATAAACCTCGGGTTCCTCTTTCTTGCACAAGTTACTCCTTAATTGTTGATTTTATTGTAGTATATACATGATACTAATGCAATTTGATGAACCTTAATTGTTTTATGTTGGACTTTATAATTTTGGTCAGTTTTTGTTGTTCACCCGTTGCAACGCACGGGCACTTTTACTAGTTATTATATTAGAGAGAGAGGAGAGATTAGTCTCCTGATCGTTCAAAGGATCGAAGTCCAGATCGCCGTATCTTCTATATCTAAATAGACGCCTCCCACTACCTAATTTTCCTGGCTCCTCGTGAGTCCATGTCATCATCCTCCGCTGGCAACAGAGCTACGCGATGGAACTCTCACTGCCTCCCTGGCCCGAGATTGCCCGTATGCACTAACTTGCTGCCACTAACCTTCAGCTTCGAGGACGCACTAACTTCACTTGGGATTATTGATTTGTCTTCCATCCTGCTGCTTTTATTGCTGGCGCTGTATCTTCCGCCTCCACGATGGAAGCTGAAACGCTCGCACGGCAGCGACTTAATACAGATGAAACAACAGCATTCATACCGTCCATTACCTTGGAAATGCAAGTAGTCGCCGCCTTAGTCTTTAAAAAGACGTCATCAACCACACAAGATTGCTCGCGTCCTCCTACTCTTTGATCCAACCTCCATCCCTAAATTCTCGTAGGTCTCTGCACCTATTTTCAGGCGTTGTTTGTTTTTCTTATTCTGCTCAGTTTGCTCTCTGGGTCGAGTTTTTGACAGGTATAATCTAACGAAGCTAGCTAGAGCGTAATCTCTCAAATTTGACATATGCAGTTTGTTGAAAATGGGAACAGAGAATAGTAGCTCTGCCTACTAGATGAACTGACGGGAAAGAGACCAAGGTGAGGTTAATTTATTTTTGCATGCTGTTGTAGAGTATCTTGGAATTTGATATGTACTTTCCTCAAGTTGTGAAACCCCAGATTAGCAAATCACTTATTCTCTAGAAAACTGACTTTGCCCCTTGCATGTTGTTGAATAATATACTCTGTAAAACTCATATTTTCCCCTTGCATGCTTTTAAAGACACTACTCAGCCGATATTCCAATTGTTAATCTATATATAACATCGCTTGATATAAGATATGTGGCAGTTTTAATATAGAAGTTTATTTTGGCTTGAAGAGACTACGCAGCAGATATTTCAGTTGTTAATCTATAGATAACACCGCTTGATATAATATATGTGGTAGTTTTATTATAGAAGTTTATTTTGGCTTGAAGAGACTACTCAGTAGATATTCCAATAAGTGTGCATTTTATTTAGCCTCATTCCATAAGCAGCAAGTAAAATGCATTTTATTTAGCCTCAGTTGGTAAGCAGCAATCCAACTTACCACTATAAAACACACATCTATATAACATCATCCTATCGCATTTTGAGCTTACTACTTATCTTTTCAACCACGGGTGGACAAACCAGTTCAAATGGACAACCGAGACAACAGGTACTCCTACTGAAATTAGTCTGCTCTATATTTTCATTTCATTTCTTTCCCTTATTGACAACATACACATATCTTTCTTACCCTTATTGACAACATACACATATCTTCTCTAGGATACCACCTAATTCTGCAAACAATAATTTTCCATGTTCTACCGTTGGTTCAATAAGAGAAGCTCAGAAGAAATACATGAGTGCAATTGTAAATATGACGAGCACAAAAGACCCAATATTTATAACTTGCAAACGCGAGTCCAAGCCTCAACACAACACAAACCCATTCTTATCTGTTGGATACATTGTTGAATATGAAAAGAATGGGATGTCATATATCCATGTCACACTAACCGAAGAAGGCAAACCTACAAACAATATCTAACAGATCCTGTAATAATATGGTTCGTGCTACAAACTACTATAGTTGTTACTATTCATGCTTTGACTGATATAGATTTTGATCACATGTTACATATTTGTACCGACAATAAAAATTTCAGACATTGCCTATGTATGAAATCTATCTATCATTTTATTAATTCAAATTATTTTCTTCTTTGAGATTTCCATGTTACTCCGATAATCTGCAACAAATTTCCGCAGCAATGCGCGGGGCATCAACTAGTATATATAGGGTCGAGGCCGGTAGACCGGGATCCCCAACATCGACAAAAAACAAATTTACTTTTCCTATGCACAGTTTTTCTTTCGTTCGTTTTTTTCCATCGCCTACCTCTGTTCTTGCCTGCAAGTTCAGAGATCGCCGCAGCAGTAGGCCAATCCTACATCGCTGCACCCGGAAAACGGGACCTAGACGTCGCTTAAGTTCTGTTTGCCATTGATCCATTGAAGTTTACTGAAGAAATCAAGTTTTCTTGAGATCAGCAAGAAGAAGGCCGTTCTGTTCTTCCTACAGCAAAAGAGAAGACCCGCTAGATTGTTCATCTGTTCAGGAATTGAGTGTGTTGCTGTGCAAACGATTTTGCTGTCAACACTAGTACAAGTACTACTGCCATCTCTCTCACTCTGCTCTTCTCCAAGTACAATAGGGACAGCCAACACATCACCACGCCCAAACATCTGTCATAAACATACAAAGACTCTCCCTTGACAGGCAGGAGGCTTTCGACGGACATGTCCTCCACACGTAAGACGGGAGGTATTGAAGGAATTAGACACCACAAATAAAACATAATGTATTATATTATATTGGTGCATAATTTCAACGAAATCTAAATACACTCTCATCTAAATAAATGATGTTACACATAGTCGTATTTACTCCCAAAAAATAGATAAAATCTAATAAATTTATAAACTGGAAGAGTGAGAGGAGAGTGCTGAAATTAAGACAAAGCTTATATTTGATTTTCTTTACGTTCGGATACAATAGAGATGCTAATATTTGAATCCAACTTGTAGTTATCTCCTCTTGTGTAAAACATATACCATTTTCGTTGGTTGTCTCCATCAGGCGCATATGCCTTGACATTGTCCACATGGCTGAACTTGTCCCACTCAAGACCACACTGTCCCGCGGCTAACGAAGATAGCAACCCTATCCTGCAGAGTAGCTGCAGATGCCTTGGCTTTATACCTCGCATGTATTTTGGGAGTTCTTCCATCACGTAATCCTCCAGTACCAACTTCTCAAGTGCAGGGATACCCTCCAACACCATCAACTTTGGGCAATCGGTGATGGTAAGCTTCTGCAGATTGGGGAGATTGGTGATCCTCTCTAGATCGGGGATTCCATACACAATAAGCTCAGCAACTGAAGGAAAGCTCCCAATGTAGCAGAGGTGCTGGACATGTTGTAGAATTAATTGTTTCAAAGCCCTTGTGTTAGAGGTAAGGCCTGGAGGAACATGCCTCAGTTTGCAATTTACAAGCTGAAGCTTCTCCAAACGGGGCATGGCTTGTACTTTTTCCTCCCATTCCCATACCTCCCATTCCACCATTCCTACTAAGTTCATCTTGTTTAAAGTCGGAAATGGAGATGCTGCATCCTTCAAGAATCCAGCCCCAATCCGCTTGATGCATGGAGCACGATTAACCTGAAGTAATTGCAGGTAGGGGAGCTGACACAACCCGTTGGGAAGTTGTGTGCAACAAGCTAGGTCAGAGAAAAATAGAATCGTCAAGGTGTTGAGGTTCACCGGTACCATTGATGTAGACATCATCCAACTCGGGAGTTGCCAGCCAAAATACCCTTTGATATTAATAATCTCTACACTGGGCGGAGGGCACAACTCATTGAACACATTCTCGATTCGCCGTTGTTCTTCCTCAGAGACACCTTGGTTCTCTTTGATCAACCCGTCATCTCCTAGTCTGCTGGTGCACCACAAGAATAGTTCAATAAGATGCATCTTCTCACCAAGCCTTGCATTAGCAGCAAATGAGGCAGCAGATATATTTTCCAGTTTATTTAAGAAGAGATTTTTGAGTTGGTAAAGAGGCCCCAACTCGTCCAAACTGCAGCAATCATCATCCATGTGGCCTGGAAACCCAATTAGTTTCCTTATGCCTGTCAGACCACAAAACCCTCTAGGTATCATGTGTATGATGTCGGGAATATAAAGAAATTGCAGCTGGCTAAGCATCACGATGCTAGCAGGAAGATTCACCAATTTTGTGCATCCACGAAGGTCAAGGAATTGTAATAGTTTCATCTTGCCAATGTTCCTAGGAAGTACTGAAATATCAGTATCTAATAGTGCCAGATACCTCAGGTGCTTGAGTTGATGCAACGATTCAACCAATGCAGCCACATCTGCAGCTTGTATATATAGGACCCGCAGACTTGAAAAGGTAACCAATGAATCACCAGGATTCATCTTGATCTGAATAGTTGAGATTAATGTTCTCACTGACTGTTGTGCTTGCAGAGATGTCCAATCAAGATCACGTGATTGTGATCGGTTAGTTTCTATGGACAACCGAAGAAACTTTTGTGAACTAAGTTTTGTAAGAATATCATTGTCTCCGTCTTGAGCTACGAGTGCTTCATGTTTACTCATATACTGAGCAAATGAGCGAACAACATCATGCATGCTGCAAACCCATATGTGGGGATATGATTTATCTAGCTCTATAATGTTCCTATATATCAACTCCTTATAGTAGTTTTTTCCCAATTCTTCTAAATCACTAGAGTTTCCATTGATAAATCCTTCGCTCATCCACATTGCAATGACTTCATCCATGCGAAAAACTTTACTTTTAGGAAGGAGTGAGTAGTATAGAAAGCACTGCTTCAAATAAGGCGGCATATATTCATAGCTTAAGTATACTGTGTGGTTGAGCTCTTGGGGCATTTTAGTTATTGACCATTTAGAATCATCCAAAACCTTCTGCCAGTCACGACGGAGCCCCCCTCTTTCACGCAAGAGTCCTCCCATTACTTTAACAGCAAGTGGTAAACAACCACATTTTTGTATAATTTTCAATCCAATATCCATTAACGTATTGATGTGCCCTTCATCTATCTCACTTGAGAGTACCTGTGAACATACAGTACAATGTATTATTGATGGTATATACTCAAAGACAAAGTAAATGTCGAAAGGAAATGTTATTAAATGTGTTTACTTTTCTTGCTCCTACATACCAAGGATTTGTGCATTGGCTTGCACATATAGCATACATACTTTATACCTAGAAAACAGTTCTTCTTTCCTTTTATTCTTACAAAATGGAGCGTATTGCTAAAAACATACTTTTGGACTACTTTGCCATTGTTGTTATACAAAACTATATTCCAAATTTAGGAGATCATGTCAACTTATGTTATCTCTTAATCCCTATAATGCGTAATACTAAGGCAAACATTAATGAATAAATTTCTGTGCAATTTTTCTAGCAAAATTAGAACCAACTTCTAGTCTAGTTACTTTTTTTTTGTGTTATATATAATTTTGAGGTATTGGCAAGGGTTCACCAAATTTGTTATTTTTCCTATCTTAAAATAATTTTTCATTTATATCATGTCCTACAACACTCTTGAGTAGCTGATCACTTAGAGCATCTACAGCCGGTTGCCTCAACCCCACCCTCACCCTAGCTACCCCCATACAGATGCCTCAGTGACGGTAAAAAAAGCCGACCCAGATGGGCACCCCAAACGGGCCTTAAACGCCCGGAATTACCAACACACCTTATAACCAGCCCAAATGTAGGGCGGATATGGGTGTGCTCGGGCGCACCTAGCGCGTCCATCACGTTGACCCAGACAAGCCTACCCCATCGCAAATTGTACTAAATCCACTCCTTGACCTATCTAGTATATTTGCTCTCTCCTCTATTCTTCCTCCTCCGCGACGGACGCCTCACGGCTCCACCACCACCCTTGCTCCACATCTGTTCCCAGCCTCTATGCCACCAGCAAAGGCACAACAGCCCTTCTCCCATTCTATCCACTGTAGACGTCACCATCGACCCAGACGCCACCGCGGTACATCCGGAAACTCTCGGGCTACGCCTTGCGCTCTATGTATTTGACACATTATCTTAAATGTTTTTTATTGATTTATTTGTAGGGAAAATGATAAATTCTGATGCTTCGTCGAAGGGTGAGTATGGAGTGATGGAGCTTGATCAAATGTTTCAAGATGAGTTATTTGATTCTCGGATTCGGATAAAGAAGTGGACATAATCATGCTCATAAGCATGCAAAAGGAAATGGACTTGCAGGGATCAATTGGGATAAAATCCTTGGAGCACGGCTACCGTACAAGGACTAATTTGCTCTGGACCCAACTTCCCCCGATGATCCATGATTTCTTCATCATTTTCGCATGAGAAAACCGTTGGTTTTGTGCATTGTGAAGGGAATGAAGGCACATGATGACTACTTAAAGCTCACAAGGAATTGCTGCGTCCAACTTTCTTTCTATACTCCGTGATCTCATATGTGGATCCATAACGACACCCAAAGAGCTAATGTTTGAGTTGTGGGTAACTTTTAACATGCTCCCTCTTACCCCTTTTGTTTGAAATATGCCCTAGAGGCAATAATAAATTGGTTATTATGATATTTACTTATTCATGATAATCGTTTATTATCCATGCTATAATTGTATTGATTGAAAACTCAAATACATGTGTGGATACATAGACAAAACACTGTCCCTAGTAAGCCTCTAGTTGGCTAGCTCGTTGATCAAAGATGGTTAAGGTTCCTTAGCCATAGACAAGTATTGTTACTTGATAACGGGATCACAACATTAGGAGAATGATGTGATGGACAAGACTCAAACTATGAACGTAGCATATGATCATGTAATTTTGTTGCTATTGTTTTCTGCATGTCAAGTATACATTCCTATGACCATGAGATCATGTAACTCACTGACACCAGAGGAATACCTTGTATGTATCAAACGTCACAACGTAACTGTGTGACCATAAATGTGCTCTACAGGTATCTCTGTAGGTGTCCGTTTCGTTAGCATGGATCAAAACTGGGATTTGTCACTCCATGTGACAGAGAGGTATCTCGGGGCCCACTCGTCAATACAACATCACAAACAAGCCTTGCAAGCAAAGTAACTAAAGAGTTCGCCACATGATCTTGTATTACGGAACGAGTAAACAGACTTGCCGGTAACGAGATTGAAATAGGTATTGGGATACCGAAGATCGAATCTCGGGCAAGTAACATAGTGAAGGACAAACGGAATGATACACGGGATTAACTGAATCCTTGACATAGAGGTTCAACCGATAATCTTCGTAGAATATGTAGGATCCAATATGGGCATCCAAGCCCCGCTATTGGATATTCACCGGAGAGTGTCTTAGGTCATGTCTACATAGTTCTCGAACCCGCAGGGTCTGTACACTTCAGGTTTGGTGATGTTCCGGTATAGTTGAGTTATAGGTGTTGGTGACCGAAGGTTGTTCAGAGTCCCGGATGAGATCCAAGATGTCACGAGGATCTCCGGAATGGTCCTGTTTTGGTCACCGGAAAAGTTTCGGGCTCATCGGTAGTGTACCGGGAGTGCCGGGAGGGTGCCGGGGGACCACCGGAAGGGGTGTGACGACCCAAGAGCCTTATGGGCTGTGAGAGGAGGTGGACCAACCCCTGGTGGGCTGACCGAAGCCTCTCTCAAAGGCCCATGCGGCTGGGAGAAGAGATAAAAGGTAAAAGACCTTTAAAAGGAAGGGAAGGAGGAGTCCTCCCAAAGTAGTCCACCTCCCTTGAGGGAAGGTGGACTCTTCCTTGGTTCGGCTGACCCCTCCTCCTTGGAGTAGGGGCCAAGGCTGCCTCCTCTCTCTCCTCCTATATATACTAGAGGTTTTGTGGGTTTTTGAGACACAAGAAATCAGCCACGTGCTGCCCTCTCTCTCTAGATCTGTTTCTCCTCTAGTCCAGTTTCAGCGATGCTTAGGTGAAGCCCTGCTAGAATAGTTCCATCACCACCACCACCACATAGTCGTGCTGGAGAACTCATCTACCTTTCTGCCCCTCTAGCTGGATCAAGAAGGCGGTGATCGTCATCGAGCTGTACGTGTGTTGAACGCGGAGGTGTTGTCCGTTCGGCACTAGATCGGGATGGATCGTGATTGTATCGCAGGAGGGATCCTTTTGAGATCGCGGAACGGGCTGCGATTTGGATCACGAAGATGTTCCACTTCATCAACTGCATTATATACTCTTCCGCTTAGCGATCTACAAGGGTATGTAGATGCACTCTCTCTTCTCATAGATGATCATCACCATGGATAAATATTGCGTGCGTAGAAATTTTTTTGTTTGCCATGCAACGTTTCCCAACACCCTTCTTTTTTACATGTAAGGTAAAAAAGTAAGAGTTAATCACACCATTGATTAATAAGATCAATGACTTAGATCTATTATATACTCTTACCACTCATGTGAAAAGAGGGGGTAAGAGGGAGCATGTTAAAACTGCTCTTGAGTTGTGCACTTATAATAAATTTTATGTATTTGTCATTTACGTGCGATATGAGCGTGTGTTAATATGAACCCTCTATTTTCACTATCAGCATTTGTTATTTACGTGCAATATGAGCGTGTGTGATGGACATATATGTATTTGCATGTATTTAAGAGTACGTATTTGAAGTATTTGAACGTTGGGCATGACATACAAGGGGCCGGTTTTGCTAAGTCCGATTATAAATGCTCTTATATCTTTCATCCGTAAGTTGGAAAATAAGACTATATATTTGCAAAAAATTAGTAACTGGACACATGTCTTCACTGGTACTCCCCCGTTCCTAAATATAAGTCTTTTTAGACATTCCACTAGGGGAATACATATGAAGCAACATGCGTGAATCTACACCTTAAAGTGTGTCTATATACATCAGTATATAGTCTCCTAATAAAACCTTTAAATAGACTTATATTTAGGAATGGAGGAAGTAAAAAAGATATATACATGTATAATTATCTGAATGTCTAATTATTACTCAAGCTCGGCTAAACAAAATTGAAGTGTGTCTGAGCATTTATCATGTTTGCATATATAAATGAAATGCGGAAAGCCCAATTGGTGGCATATTTCCTTGTTTAGCACCATGCCTTGCTGGCACTAGCGAAGTAGAGTAATATTAGCCGTGCAAAATTACCCACAACCTCTGACCTTCCAAGGGCTAATGGTACGTACAAGTTCTTGAACATTACGTAGGTATGGCTCATACTCCATCCATTTCTAAATATAAATCTTTTTACAGCTCGTTTGGCTTTTGTCATTTGGACAGAATTCGTGGATTTCATTTTGGAACTCCAACCCCAACTCGTTTTGCTGTCAAGCAATTAGACGTAGGAATTCATTCTATAATTCCAGCGAATGGCGTACCGAAATCCCTCCCCGACACTCGTCATTCCTCAAGATTTCACGCACTCGTCTACCTCCTCTAGCCCTCTCATCCACCTCTGGTTCGTCGCCATGGCATCTGGATTCGCCGACGCCGGAGTCGGGTCTCCTTTGCACCTACCCTCTCCTTCCCCAACTCTTATTTTTAACCGAATCCTGGTTGCTCCATCCTCGACCCCCTCTTCCCCAAGATCCCATCCCACCGTCGGTGAGAGTCGCAGCTCGATTCACCTCACCCCTGGTTAATCTCCCGCTCCACTTCTCTTCTCATCACTTCTCTCTCACACACCCTCTCCCTTTTCGTCAGAATGAACACAAACGTTGTGGTGGTGGTGGTGACCTTCACCGGCGCGGGCGGCGGCTCCTTGTCATCGAATTGGAACATCAAGGAGGACGAGCAGGCAAGGGGGAAGAAGGCATTGCCAGAGTACATCTGGCAACAGTAATTGTGTCGCGGGTTCATGCAGTACCCGATCAGCTCAATGCAGGTGCTGATCCATGTCGCGGCGGGACCAGATCAGCTCAGTGCAGGTGGAGTACCTATATATTGGTGCCCCGGGTCCAGAACGGCGCCACGCTGCTTCCCTCCAACTGCGGCGTGCTTGAGTTCTTTGCGGAGGAGGGGTTTGTGCAAGTGCTCGCCCACACCATGGCACGGATCGGACTGTGGGAGGATTTGCTCACCAGCGCATCGCTCCCTATGGGCTATGGCTGGCTCCGTCATTTGAATGTCCAAATTCTCGTGGAAGCCAAACATGTTTTCTTGCAATTGGATTTCCATTCCATCAAATGAAATCTCAACAAAAGATAAAAGGTTTTCCGGCTTTATATTATAAAGCAACCATCCAATACATAGCTTGATGGGGCCGCAACACAACTAAGCCCAAAAGAAAACAAGAGAGAAAATAAAAAGAAAAATGATGACATCGACAGAACAACGAAATGAAGATGATCGGCCAACGCCGCGCCCTTTGGAGAAGTCCCACCATGCCCCTAGCACTTTGGAGCATCGTGTACCGAGCATCACCTTTAAGAAGGAATTCGACGACGACGCCGTTGCTTCCCGGACTAGTCATATGGTTTCCCCCGGCACACATAAGACAGTGTGGAAGGGGTATACCCAACGCCCCTCAAGAAGGAACGGCGGTGCCCGCAGACGTCACCGCGCCGGTGACGGACGAGCCGCCAGGGGATTTCTCCCGACCCAAACAACCACCACCATCTCTAACGCTCCGTCGAACTCCACCCACCTAGCTGCCCACCAGCATGCGCCACCACGGTCTTGGAGTCATCTTCGTCGTCGCTCAGAGATCACCGACATGAGGCCTAGCGAAAGAGGAAGGGACATCGAAATCGGGGGAAACGGCCACACAACAGAACGGGAGGGAAATGCCTCCACCGCCACAGCGGCAACCGTCCGGACGCGTCAATAGGGAGAAACCAGGTCCCTAGAAGCCCGACCCGACCCAAACGGGCCCGCAAAGCCCCGGTCGTCGCGCTGCAACACGCCGGCAGACCGCACAGCCGCCACCCGGAGACCGAAGACACCCAACCTCCACCGCTAGGGAGCGCCGCCGCCGTGCACAGGACAGCTGGCTCGCACCAACCCAGAGGGGCCCAGATCTAGGCCGGGCAGGTGCCGTCGGTCATGGCTGCACCCACGTCGCCCCACAGACAACGCCTGCGCCGCCGCGTCGAAGAGCCCTCGGCCAGACAGAGGGGGAGGGGGGAGGGAGGCTGTCCGAGGTGAGGAGATGGGGTGGCGGCGCTCCGTCGCCGCGGGGGGGAGGGGGGGGGGATATCTCCCCACCAAAGTAACTGCAGCTTCCAAATGAAATCTGAACAAAGATTTCATTTCATTTGATTTGTAACAAATGAAAAGAAATGAAGGGTGCCAAACGAGTTGTTAGAGGTTTCATTAGGGGACTACATACGGATGTATATAGACATATGTTAGAGTGTAGATTCACTCATTTTGCTCCGTATGTAGTTTCCTAGTGAAATCTAAAAAGACGTGTTTTTAGGAATAGAGGGAGTATTAATTGGGGAGCATACTAATGTTTATTTAATTAACTACATAATATTGAGTCGAGGCAGAGATTAGTACTATTTAATTAAGTACATACCTGCTTCTTGAGCAATGACCAGGCATCTTGAGGTAATAATGTGTCGACTTGGTGGTAGGGCCATCTGGCTATCATCCCTCGAGCAACACCTTCATCCCTAGTGGTGACGAGGACTCGGCTGCCTGAAGCAGCAACAGTCGTTAATGGTATTTTGAGCACATGATCCCATGCTCCATGGTCCCACACATCATCCATTACAAGCAAGATCTTGTGGCCAATCAAGGCATCCTTGAGGCTTCGGTGAAGCGTGGCCTTTGCATTTCCAGCTAGCTGGGCGTCTCCTCCAGCTTCGATGATGGCTCTTCTCAGCAGCTCAACATCACTGAAGTTTTGGTTGACGCTTAGCCATATCTTTTTGCTGAACTCATCTTGGATTGCCTCATCATTGAAGACCTTCTGAGCGAGAGTGGTCTTGCCAATCCCGCCAACACCTACAATGGCGACCACCATGATGTCATCGTCGACCTCCTTTCCTGTTTGCATGATACGGGTCACCAATGCTCTTGTGTCGTCTTCAATCTTGCCCCCAACCACAGTCGACCGGTCAAAGTCTCCTACCGTCTCCCGGCTTGGAGTTGGATTACCATGGCTGCGATGATCCTGGTAGTAGGATCCAAGATTGATAAAGTTGAAAGCAGCGCTCCGCTCCTTGATGGCGTCGAGCCTCTGGTTGAGTGCCTTGATGCGGATGCCGATCTCACGAGCATGGAAGGGATTCCGAATGCACAAGAGCAAGGGATTGAAACACCCTGCGTTTACCGAGGATGGTTCAGGCTTGCCCAAGGCCTTGAGATGGCAGAGGTCAAGGATGTCACTGGCTTCGTACATGGCATGCTTGAGCTGCGTCACCCACTCTCGAACGGTCTCGTCGGTGATGTTCCTCCTATCGGCGTCGGCCAGGAAATTTTTGAGGTCTTGGAGCTTGTCGCCCATCTTGTTGATCTCACCCGAGACACCGAGCATCGCCCCTACCTCATCTGCTGCCACCTGTGTGAGCATGTCCGCCAGGTAGAACGCAAATGCATCCAGCACCATCGCCATTTTTTCTGGCTATTTTGACTGTAATAATAAACATGATGTTACATCCGTATCCAAGCAGCAGGAAGCCTAGGTAGCTGTAAACTAAAGATGAGATGGGAGTAGAAGCTGAGCTCCTCGTCCGACGCATTACCTCCGACTCCGAGTCCGAGAGCAGCAGCTTAGCAACCCCCTCCAGCGAGCCGGCACCGGGAGCAGCAGCGCTTAGCAACTTGGCTGCGTGTGGAGCAGCAGGTGCTCTCCGGCCAAGGAAAAAAGGCCAAGGCGCAGCAGCTGGGTTGAAATGGACGAAGGAAAAAAGGCCAAGGCGCAGCTGGGTGGAAATGGACAGCCAGGAACGAGGTCCATTCAATGGAGTAATAACAGCGGCGTGCTGCACTGAGCGGGGCTGATTAATTAACTGATTTCATAACATGGGCTGTTGTCATGTTTAATCATCTTAGCTTTCCAATCCACATGCAGTTTTTTTTAAGTATTCGCCATCACCTTCAGATCGAGCTGGATGATAGCTAGCAACTCAACCCCCGGCCAAGTGTCTTTAAATTAACAACAAAGTTTTAAATAGCCTCTTAGCGGCGGGCGTCATCTAAATGTTATACTGTGCAAAAGTGATGCTATTTAAAATGTTTGCTCATGTGTTTGGACAAAAGATCCTTTGCGTATAACCTTTTCTAAACACTATATATAGCGGGATATTTAATACCATGATCAACAAAGTAAAGTCTACTTTGATGATGCATGATGGCTTAATTTTTTTTAGTACTGTATTCGCCATCACCTGCAGATCGAGTTGGATGATAGCTAGCAACTCAAGCCCCAAGTGCCTTTAAATCAACAACAAAGTTGTAAATAGCGCGCTGAGCTTCTTAGAGGCAGACGTCTTCTAATTGCTATAGCGAGCTATTTAAAATGTTTGCTCACACTAGTAGAAAAAGACCTATTGTCCCGGTTCGTGAGGGCCATTTGTCCCGGTTCGTGAGGGCCATTTGTCCCGGTTTTTGAACCGGGACTAAAGTGTCGGTATTAATGCCCTAAACCTTTAGTCCCGGTTCTTGCATAAACCGTGATAGATGGGCCTCCACGTGGCCGGTGCGGTGAGCCCAGGCAGGAGGCCCTTTGGTCCCGGTTGGTGGCACCAACCGGTGTTGGGTTTTTTTTTTGAAAGGGGGGGAAGGGTTTGGGGGTTTTGGGGGTTAATTTAGGTGTTTCATATATTGTGTTAGCATGCTAATTAATAGAGAAAAGTATCATTTCTTATCTCCGTGCTTGGTCGACGCTACGTACTATACGTATAGAGAGGACTAGACACGCTAGCTAGTTAAGCAAATGAAGGAAACAGAAGATCGTCATGAACAGATGCATACAAAGAGAAGTGATATCGACCACCTCTCCTTCTCTGAGAGATTGGTCGAACAACAAGTTCTCGTATATCTATCCGACGCTACTGGCTACATATATACAATATAAGTATGTTTTACAATATAATCTCCTAATTAAAATTGAACCCTGCAGGGTCCACATAGTATTCTCCGTCTTTAGCGACCACGTGGTCAAGAAAAAATGCCGCCAATTCCTCTTGAATTCCTCGCATACGATCTGGTGCTAGGAGTTCATCTCACATTCGAAATATCTAATTTGAAGAAGGGGGTCAATATGTCGCCCGAACTCTAGCTGTCGAGAGAGGGCAGGGAGGAAGAAGCACTATGTTCCTCTGAAACAAGTTTTGTGCTGCTAAAAACCTCTGCAGCATTTTCGGTTCTTTCTTCCTCTTGTTCGTTGCGAATACAACCGATCATGCCCGAGCTAAGTGCTCCACTACTGACCACGTCCATCCCCATGATCCGAGCTTCGAGCTGGGCCTACTACGACTAAGCCAGGGCGCACAAATCGCAACCAACTGGCGAGGGAAAAGTGCTAACAGAAACGAAACACTAGCTAGACTCTGACGAAACTGAATGTGTCTAGCGACACTTATCTGAAGAAGAAAAAAACGTGTGGAGCAAGGGAGGGAGACAGGGTTTAAGCCAACAATCTCCCCCTCAACCCTGTCGAACGATCTTGACGTCGCCAATCCCAATCTTGCCGAGCAGTTCCTCGAAGCGAACACGGTCCAACGGCTTCGTCAATATGTGTGCCTTCTGCTCCCGCGTACCGATGAACTCCACGGCAACAAATCCCTTCTCGACATAGTCTCGAATGAAGTGGTACCGTAGGTCGATGTGCTTGCTGCGATCATGGAGGACTGGGTTCTTGCAGAGAGAGATCGCAGACTTGTTGTCGATGAACAAACTGAACGGCGCCGCTGCTTGGTTCATCAGCTCGCCGATGAGGCGCGCAAGCCAAATGCCTTGGCAAGCCGCCGTAGCTGCCGCAATATACTCTGCCTCACACGATGAGAGGGCGACAACCTTCTGTTTTTGGGATTGCCAGCTGACAGGGCTCCCCCAAGGAAGAACAACACGCCTGAAGTGCTCTTCCTGGTGTCCACATCGCCGGCATGATCTGAGTCGCTGAAGCCTGTCAGGATCTCGCCGTCGCCGTAACGATACATGCAGCCATAGCTTAATGTACCAGCTATGTATCGAAGAAGCTGCTTACCTGCTGCATAGTGATCCGCTGCTGGTGCCTCCATGAACCTGCTTAGGAATCCCACGGCGAATGAAATATCCGGGCGTGTGTGTGTAAGGTACCGTAGGTTGCCGATCACGCTGTGGTAGAGTGTGACATCCACCGCAGCCTCCTTGCTTTCCCTCCTCAGCGAGCACCGTGTCTCCATGGGAGTGCGTATCGGGTAGCAGCCGGTGAGCCCAGTCTTGTCGAGCAGCTTGCGTGCATACGCCGTCTGCGTGATTGTGGTGCAACCAGGCTCCTGCTTCACCTCCAAGCCGAGGTAGTAGCGAAGAAGGCCCAGGTCGCTCATGGAGAAGAGCTGCTGCATCTCCTTCTTGAACCCGAGCACTTCCTGCTCCCTTGTACCGGTGATCACCAGGTCGTCGACATACACCCCGATGATGAGCAGTTCTGCACCGGTTCCCCGTGCGTACACACCGTGTTCCGCGACGCTGCGAGTGAAACCGAGAGATGTGAGGCTGGCATCCAGCTTGGCATTCCATGCCCTTGGAGCCTGCCGCAGGCCGTAGAGGGCTTTGTGCAGCTTGTACACTTCTCGCTCACGCCCCTCCGCTATGAACCCAGGTGGCTGGGAAACATAGACCACCTCCTCGAGTTCGCCGTTCAAGAACGCCGACTTGACATCCATGTGGTGCACTCGCCAGCCTTGGTGTGTCGCCAATGCCAGAATGAGCCGCACGGACTCCAGTCTGGCCACCGGCGCAAACACCTCCTCAAAGTCCACACTGGCGCGTTGTACGTAGCCTTTTGCGACGAGGCGGGCCTTGTGCTTGACGACATTCCCGTTCTCGTCCTTCTTCAACTTGTACACCCATTTGAGGCCGATCGCACGATGATCTGGTGGGAGCGTGGTGAGAGACAAGGTGTTGTTGTCGTTGATGGACTGCAGCTCATCGAGCATTGCCTGACGCCAGCAGTCCTCGTGCTTGGCTTCCTCGAATGACGTTGGTTCCTCCCCCGTCACCATGTGTAGCTCCTCATCGTCGCTGTCACCCTCCGCTGGCGGAGGCATGTCAGCACATTGTGATGTCGTCGAGGTTGCGCCAAGCAGGTCCTTGAGCAGACGGTATCGGCGCGGCGCGGAGCCGTCGTCCGCGTCGTCGAGCATTTCTGGGTGCACCGACGGTGGGGACACGAACTTCACCGGTGTGACCTCTGGTGTGGCTGCAGGAGCACTGTCGTCGTGCACGGGCGACGACGTGGCCGCAGGCGTGCCGAGCACGGCGCTCCCTACGATTGGCGAGGCACCGGACGCACCCGCTGAGGCTGGCGTTGGCGTTGCTCCTTCTGTTGCTACAGCCGTGGCGGTGACGCCTCCCGTGGCATACACGGGGTGTTCGACAGTGAAGGAGCTGCACACCGGCGACTCCCCGGTGCCTCCCAATCCCAGCGCGCCGCTTCGTCGAACACGACGTCTCTGGACACGTGCAGCCGCTTCGTCGCTGGATCGTACATGCGATATGCTTTGCATCCGATCTCGTAGCCGATAAACACCATCGGGGTGCTTCTGTCGTCCAGCTTGCGGAGGTGAGGCCCGGCCACCTTGACATGGCCGACGCACCCGAAGATGAGCAGGAACCTCACGTCAGGTTTCCTTCCGTACCACGCCTCGTATGGTGTCATGTTGTCGACGGATCGCGTGAAGCTGCGGTTGAGGATGAACGCAGCGGTGAGCACGGCCTCCCCCCAGAACTGGTTGGGTACCTGCTTAGCTTTGAGCATGCTCCTTGCCATGCCCAGGAGCGTCTGGTTGCGCCGTTCGACAATTCCATTCTGTTGCGGCGTGTACGGCGCAGTCAGGTGCCGCTGCACACCACTCTCCTCGCAGTGTTTGTAGAATGTGGCCGAGGTGAATTCTCCACCACGATCGGTACGGAGTACACGGAGCTTGTGCCCGCACTCCACCTCTGCTGCACTCAGGAACTTTACTGTGGCGCGTGCGGCTTCGTCCTTCGTCTTGAGCAGCTCCACCCACATGAACCGACTGCGATCATCGATCAGGACGAGCACATAGCACCGCCCGCCAGGTGTCGGTGGAGTGATGGGGCCGCACAGGTCACCGTGCACAAGCTCCAGTGGTGTCGACGCTCTGTACTTGGCCTTCTGCGGGAGAGGCATGCACTGCTGCTTCCCGGCGAGGCAGGCCTCGCACAGCTCCTCGGTGTGAGTGATGTGCGGGAGCCCGTGCACCAGCTTCTTTCTTGCCCATCTTCTCAAGGCCATCGAAGTGCAGGTGGCCAAGTCTCGCGTGCCATCGCCAGGCGTCAGAGATCACACCCACAGCTAGGCACACGGGATGCACAGGCGTGAAGGTCAGCTTGTACAGGCGATTCGTGGAGCGATGTACCTTGACGAGGAGCTTCCCGCGGTCGTCGCGGATGGTGAGGATCCCACGGCGGATGTGCACGTCGTACCAGCTCTCGTCGAGCTGTCCCAGGCTGACCACACTGTTCTTAAGTGCAGGGATGTAGTACACCCTGGTGAAAACGTTGTGATCACCTGTCTCGGCGGCGAAGACCACCGTACCACAGCCGCAGATCTTCATCGTGGAGCTATCAGCGAAGCGCACCGTACCGGACACCGATCTGTCCAGCTCCGCGAAGGATTCCACGGAGCTTGTCATGTGGTTCGTGGCTCCAGTGTCGAGGAACCACGACTGTCGCCCCTGGTCGCCGTCGAGGGAGGGCGTGATGGCGGCCTTCTCTTCGTTGAGGAAGACTTGGCCGCCGTTGTGCACCGCAGAGTTGCATGACGCAGTCACCAGTGTTGATGCAGGGGTGATCGCGTGGCCGGCGCCCTCGACTTCGTCCTCCACACACGCCATCATGAGACCAGGACCGCCGTCCTCTTCTGCCTCGGTGAGGTTTGCAGCAGCCGTCGGCGGTGGTGCACCTCCCTTGGCTGCCTTGGCGTCCTCGTCGCGCTGTTTCTTGCGGCAGTCCCTGGCCCAGTGGCCTTTCTTGCGGCAGTAGTGGCACTGATCCTTCTCCACGCCCTGGGCCGAGCCAGGTGGAGACGAGGTGGGAGGCGGGTTGCCTCCTCTCTTGCCGCGATCGTCGTTCCTGGCGCCAGGGCCACCACCCCGGGGCTGGCGTCTCTGAGCCTCCCATTGTTCCCGGGTGAGGAGCAGCTCTCCGCCGGCGGGGCTGCTTCCCTGGTCCCCATCCATGCGTTCCTCAATCGTGCGCAGGTGGCCCGTAACCTCCTCGACAGTCAGTGATGCAGGCTCGAGGAGGGTTTCCATCGAGAAGGCGATCTGAGCGAAACGTGAGGGAACAACAGAGAGGAATTTTCTCACAATTTTTTCTTCGTCGACGGTGTCCCCTAGCGAGGGTAGTGTGGCCGCGAGTTTGGAGATGTGGATGGCGAAGTCCTGGATCTTCTCGCCGTCCTTGAACGCCACGGTCTCGAACTCAGTTCGAAGACGCCGCAGACGTCCATCACGCACACGATCAGGTCCCTGGTACTGGACTCGGATCGCCTCCCATGCCACCTTGGCTGATCGTTTCCCGATCAACATGCAGTGCATGTCGCCCGGGATAGATCGAAGCAGCGCCGCCATGGTTTTCTTGTCGTCGACGCGAGGGAGGGTGTCGTCCTCGATCACGTCCCAGAGCGACGCGGCCTGAAGGTTGACCTCCATGACCATCGCCCATTGCGTGTACCCGCCGTGCGTCAGCATCGGGAACCGCAGGTTTGCACCGGAGCCACTGCTGGACTCGTGCACAACCTGCTGAACAACGACCTCGTCGCCACCACGCTGAGTTCTGCTCCTGTCGCGGCTGAGCGAGCGCCGTCGCTCCTGCGCAGGAGGAGTCCCCGACTGGTGCGGCGTTCCGCCTGCCGATTTGTGTGACATGGCAACAGGATCTAACCGGCTCTGATGCCAATTGTCGCCTGAACTCTAGCTGTCGAGAGAGGGCAGGGAGGAAGAAGTAGTGTGTTCCTCTGAAACAAGTTTTGTGCTGCTAAAAACCTCTGCAGCGTTTTCGGTTCTTTCTTCCTCTTATTCGTTGCGAATACAACCGATCATGCCCGAGCTAAGTGCTCCACTACTGACCACGTCCATCCCCATGATCCGAGCTTCGAGCTGGGCCTACTACGACTAAGCCAGGGCGCACAAATCACAACCAACTGAGGAAAAAGTGCTAACAGAAACGAAACACTAGCTAGACTCTGATGAAACTGAATGTGTTTAGCGACACTTATCTAAAGAAGAAAAAAACGTGCAGAGCAAGGGAGGGAGACAGGGTTTAAGCCAACACAATACATATATATGAATAAATGAAACTGAACACAAATGATGGTAATAAAATAAAATTGTGAATATAATTATTTACGCACTTCATATTGTTTCTCGGAGTAGCCCCGCTCACAGTTCGTGTGTCGGATGGACTCGCAAATATAGTATCCACAGTAATTAGTCTCTACTTCCTGCCACAACCACTTCACAAGAAATAGAGGTCAATCAAACTGATAATTGGCAAGTATGCTAAATGATATTGATGAAACTAGCGCTTGAATCACTAGGATATGCGTGGAACATATATGCTACTATAGTACTTACTTTCGGGTGTCTAAACTGCAGCTTCTTTGGCAGTCCCGGAGTTTTTGAGGTGAATTTACTCCAAACCCTGCCAGACAAAGAAAACAATTACTTGATATCAGGAAATGAACAAATTGAAGTTGCCGATATGGTGCGATAATGATAGATTTAACTTACTTCTCTAGAATTTCAGTCATGTTCGCGTACTTCTTGGGATCTTTTTGTCTCGAGTCTAAGACGGTTACTAGTCCCTGCTCAAGCGTAATCTCTAGGAGAATATAGTGGAACCTGCGCACGCATGCATAACTCATCAATTACATTACTATAACCTCGACTAATAAGGGAAACCGAATATGCACAAGACAGTAACACTCACTCGAAGTTGTAAGGGAAGAGTATTATAGCTTTGTTTTGATTTAATATAAACGATTGTAGCAGCTTGGCCTCGGTATCTTTGGCCTCAAATTTAACCATATATGCATCTATGAGATTTGTGTTAATGAACCCAATATCACCGATTTGTCTTTTCTTCAATTCGGCGATCTTCAATCTGCATAATATAGTGAGAATAATTAAAGATACATGCAATGAAAGAGCTGACCTATATATAGAGACTTAATGACAGAAGTAGTACTACTTACAGACAGTAGCAAGTGATCATTAACTTATCAAGGGCCTTTAGATTGAAAAATTCGAAGGACTCCTCAAATGGAACATTCAACAGATCAATTCCAATGAGGTCATGCTCATCTTTAACTCTGAGCGTCAAAATATTCCTCCCCTCAGACTCTCTGCAGGTTTTCATATATCAATCATGGAATCTTCGCATCATCGTTGTTAGAGATTTTTCATCTTTGACGAGAGGGTTCCTATCTGTGTTCGTCCACCTCCAAGAAATCAAAATGTGCATCGTCGGGCAGGTAATCTCCTAGATCGTTATAACTGGGCACCATCCCGCCCGGATGATTCGCAACGACGCTAGACACCTGGAGCGGGGGCAACAATTGGTTTGCTTGTTTGTCGAGCTGGGCAACTTTTTTCCCAGCTCGTCGTTCTGCTAACCTTTGAGCACTGACAGTACTTCCCGACCGCTCCGCTTCGATAAATGACTTTGTAAGAATGCGCTCATAGTTGTCTTTCATCGGAGACTTTGGTGGTTTCGTCAGGGCAGCCAGAGTACGCTTCGCTTTTACCGGATCTATCTTCTCCTCCGGAGGTGGATTTTTCTTTGCTTTGACCCCTTCAAAGAAGTTGGTCACTTCGGCTTGCACGAGCTTCTCGTTTTCCTCCTGGCTCCTCTCGTATGGTAACTTCTCTGGAGTCTTCAGAGAAGGACCGTATCTGTATTGCATGCCTCTGGTTGTACTGCTAGACGCCGGAGCAGACGGAGCGGCTACGGCTGTCTTTCCTTTCTTACGAGGCGGAGGAGAAGGACGACGCGCCGGATGAGCCAGAGCGGCGGCGGGTCTCTTCCGCCCTTGTTGATGAGGCGGAGAAGGAGGAGGCAGCTAGCTGCTCGGGCGCGCCGGCGTAGGCGGAGAAGGAGGCGGAGTGCCGCCACGCGCCGGAGAAGGAGGCTGAGTGCCCTGATCACTCGCCGGAGGAGGCGGAGTGCCCTGACTCGCCGGAGGAGGAGGAGGAGGCGGAGGCGTCCAATTCGGACGGTTGATGAGCTCCTTCCGCCATAGGCATGGAGTCTTCAGAGAAGAACCCAGCCGAATCTCCCCTTCACCCGTAGAGTGGTCAAGCTCAAGGTCCTCAAATCCGTCCGTTATTTGATCCACCATCACCCTAGTATATCCTTCTGGAATCGGCTGGCCGTGGTAGGTTGAGCCAGGTTCATTAGGTATAACAGAGCCAACAGCCGCCTTGACTTTCAATGTCATCCATCGCGTCATAAGGTGGCAATGTTGAGACTCTGTGATAGCATCCACGGGGTAGCCCGTGAAGATAGGCTCCAGCTGCTGAGTCTGCTCGGTGGAAGCCACGCTGCTTCTCCGCTGAGATGGCGGGGTAGCTTCAGGGGAAGCTTCGGCAGGTTGTTTGCTGTGATCTGCTTCTCGTTCCTCTAGCCCTTGTACCCTTTCGTGCAACGCCTGCAGTTGGCTATGCTCCACTTTCTTCCTCCTCTCCTGGCTTTTGTAACCCCCTGCGTTCGGAAACCCAACGTTCCACGGAAGGGAGCCTGGCGTGCCTCGTGTCCGTCCAGGGTGCTCAAGATTCCCGAGGGCCATTGTGAGCTCGTCCTTCTCTCTGTCTGGAACGAACGTCCCTTCCTGTGCTGCGGCGATATAGTGCCGAAGCTTCCTGACGGGTATTTGCAGTTGCTCTTCGGTCCAAACACACTTTCCTGATACAGGGTCCAAGGTTCCGCCAACTTCGAAGAACCAAGTCCGACAACGGTCTGGCCATCTCAATGTCTCTGGTTCGACCCCTTTAGCAATCAGGTCATTCTCAGCCTTGTGCCACAAAGGTCGGGCTTTGAGGTAACCACCTGACCCCGTGCGATGGTGATGCTTCTTCTTCGCAGCATTTTTCTTGTTTGTCGCTGACATCTTCTTACAATTTTCCGATGTCTTGTGGGCCACAAATGCGGGCCATTGATCTCTGATCTTCTCAAACCGGCCGGTGAGTTCTGGTGTCTCTTCTTTGTTGACAAACGTTTTCAGCTCATTCTTCCACCTCCTGAATAGTTCTGCCATCTTCTTAAGAGCATGAGACTTGATCAATTCCTCTTTAACTGGCTTCTCTGGATCCTCCTCTGGCGGTAGGGTGAAATTTGCCTTAAGCGTTGTCTAAAGATCTTCTTTCTGCATATCGGAGACATAAGACGTCGGCATCTCAGGGTCTTCCTTCTTTGGCTTTAACCATTGCTGGATACTGATCGGGATCTTGTCCCTAACAAGAACCCCACACTGAGCACGAAATGCATCCCTTGTCCGGATGGGTTCAATCGGCTTGCCATCGTGCGCGATTGCTGTGATCTCAAACCTTTCATCCGAGCGCAACTTTTTCTTCGGGCCTCGTTTCTTTACCGAAGTTGAGCTCGATCCGGAGGGCTAGAGAAAAAAGAAGAAAGACGAGAGTTAATTAATATGTGTACGTATGAAAACAATGAATGCATCAATTAACTAGTCAGCACGGGCTTAGCTAATATATATATACCTGGCCGGACTCGGTTCGGTCACCGGAGCCGTCATCACGGTCTCCTTCTTGTACCTCCATTGGGTCACCGGAGCCATCATGAACATAGCCCTCTTCTTGTACCGGCATTAATGGGTCACCGGAGCCATCATGAACATAACCCTCTTCTTCACCCGGTCCTTCCTGACCATCGGTGTCGTAGAGAAACGACGGAACGGCATCACTTCCTTGTGCGATTATCTCCCCCAACATCGCTTCTGTTGCTTCGTCTCGGGAGTGATCCATAGTTTCTGCAAATATTTACAACATGTCAATTATTATTCAAACATGGTATAGATGGATGTGTTTCGACAAAAGACTCATGGCGCACAACCTTTTCTAAACGCTATAGCGGGAAGTGAAATTGGTTTTCTTTCTTCCCCTCGCCCCGCGGGCGACCCGGGAGGAAACCCTAGCCGTCGTTCTCGGCCCTCCTCCACTTCTCCCCCTCCTCGACGCCGTTCGCAGCGTCGTCGGGCGAAGGCTGGCCGACAGGGCGCGGCGGGGCTTCTCCCCACCCTTTTCGTCTCGGCTGGCGCGGGACAGCGGGATCGAGAATGCTCCGCCAGGCGAGTGTGGGGTCCGGCGGCACGGCGGGCAGGTCACCCAACGGCGTCGTGCGCGGCGCGGCGTCGACGACCTATTTGTGGTGAGATTGTGGCTGCGTTGGGCATGGGTTGTGGTCGCGGGTGCCGCCAGATCCTGTCTTTGGACGTCGTCGGCCGCCGTGGTGTGTGGTGGTCATTGCTGGCCGTGGTGTGTGGTGGTCGACAGACAGCTCCACTCGGCGGGGCTGATTAATTTACTATAATAATTTCATAACATGAGCTGTTGTCATGTTGCTGATCTTGTTTAATCATTTTAGCCATTGGAGCCTCCCGATAAAAACGGTTCGGCCCTGCGTCGCTCTCACCGGCGAGACAGGGAAGACCCAGCCATCGGCCACCGCAAGTCCCATCCCTCCATCCTCCCTCGCCGTCTCCGGTCCGGTGAAGGCGATAGGGATAAGCCCATGATACGGACGGCGGCAGCGGGACGAGCTCTTTTTCCCCTCAGATTCAAGGCCGAGGTGGCAGCCGGTCTTGGCGTTAGTGCTTGTCCATGGGTAGAGCTCAGGCCGTGTGTGGCCTGCTCCTCCATGGCGCGACGGGTTCTCCGTTGGCTACCAGCGAGGTGCCTTTCATGTGACGGCCGTCCTCGCGTTGAAGCGCACGTGCTGTCGATCCCTTTGATCTGATCCGGGATGACGTCGCGGTGTGGGGGTTGCGCGGGCTCGCCCCGAACTAAAGGAGCGGTCCTAGGGTTCCTCAAGTAACAAGACGAATATCTGCCTCAGAGTGTCAGGTTCCGGAATGCTCCGCCTGAGACCTTTCATGGGCGTTTTATGCCTGAAGATTACTGGACCGGGTCGGATTCGGTCGTGCCCACTGGTTCTCCATTAAGGAGAGAGCAGTATGAAGCTCTGCTATCTGTTGCCGTCCTGGGATGTGCTTCGTTCCATATGTTGAAGTTAGAGCGGAGAATTTCATGCAAACCGAGATCGGAGGACTAGTACTGGTGATTGAAGCATTTATGGCGATGAAGAACTTGCTTAGAGTTTTTAATTTTGTAACATCGGTATGCAAGTAGGGGTGACAGCATAGATGCAGTTCAAAATCTTACCTTTTATGATGAAAATCTAAGGTGTGACCTTAATTGATTGTGTCCGAAAATAGCCTTGTTGAGTCATTGTTATAAGTGCTGGGACTTCTTTAAGGTGAAAACCCAAGATCTATAATCGGGTGATGATGGCGCTTCTGCACTTTTTTCTTCTTTGGGGCGTCATTTTTGGAAAACTTGGACTTCTGATGTTCTTTGTAGCGGGGCTTCTTTTTTTAGCTTCTTCTTTCTTTCTTTTTTGGCTGTGTGCATCCATAATGTCATAAGGGTATTGCGTTATTGCAGAGGTTGGGTGTAGTTGATTTCTTCACGATACTAATATATCCTATTTATTGAAAAAATTAGTTTAACTTTCCATGCACATGTTGTATGCATCAATTGATGCAGAGGACGGCGGGGATTTTAACCTTCTTTAAAAAAAATGCAGTTTGGAAGTATTCCACCTGTAAGTTACTTAGAGGGTGCTTGGATCCAAGGGACTAAAACTAGTCTGACTAAAACTAGTCTATTTAAAAGGCTAAAGTTCCAAGCACCCCTGACTAAAGAGAGGCTAAAACTAATTTTGAGGCTAAAATCTTTTAGTCAGGGGTACCCATACTAAAATGTGCATTAGTCCCCTCTCTCCTCATTTAACTCATCAAACAAGTTTTGGATTGGAGGGTTTGGAGGATAGTAAATGCTCATTAACTCGATTTTAATCTCTTTAGTATTTGGATCCAAGCATGAATGAGGCTAGCAAGTTTTAGTCTCATTATTTTTAGTCATGAGACTAAAACGTATCAAGCACCCTCTTAGCAAACTTTCAGATGTAAATCGATTTAGCTAGCTAACTCCAGAATTGGTCCACATTTGGTTAGCGCGAACAGAGCTCCATCGATTGGCTAAGAAAACAAATGATCTTTCTTAAATAGGACGCCTATTGATTTCAAGAATTTATCTGGCTACTTCCTATAAATAGATCGAGGCTGTGTGGAGAGGTATGCACGCAAAACAAAGTCTATTTTAATGATGCATGATGGCTTAATTTTTTTGGTATTCGCCATCACACCTTCACATCGAGCTGGATGATAACTAACAACTCAAGCCCCCAAGTGTCTTTAAATCAACAAAGTCTACTTGGATGATGCATGCTGGCTAAATTTTGGTTTTACCGAAAAAGGTTTTCGCCCCGTTTTATATATAAAACAAACCGCCAGAGCATAACATCCAACAAAGGTTCAACCCCCCCCCCCCCCCCCTCCACACACACGAATAGCACACGACAAAAAAATGGGATTCTGCTGAGGGCACAGCTCAACAAGCCCTAAAAACACACACACCCAGACCCAACACAGGGTGGGGCAGCCAAAACAAGTTACTCAGGCTCGGGAGGAGGCAGCGGGAGCGGGGGCGCCAGGCGAAGCGCCATCGAGCGAATGTCGGCGATGATGGTGTTGATGGCGTCCCGGTCGGAAGACCGGCTAAGCGGCCGCCAGAGCTCCAGGGAACCACACATTTTAAAGACAGCGTCAGCGGCACGACGAAGGGGAACTCGCTGAATCACAAGCCTGTTGCGGACCGTACGGAGCATCCACACGAGCAGCCCAATGGCCTGCCACCTAATGTGGCGGGCTGATGGGGGAACGGACTCGATTTCCGCTAAGAGGTCAGGGGCGTTGGTATGGCACCAGTGACCGCCAACAGCTACGCGAAAACAACTCCAAAGGAATTGTGCCGTAACACACGCAAAGAAGATGTGGTTTGATTCCTCCACCGTATCGCAGAGGGGGCACATCCCATCCCCAGGACCATTATGTTTGAGCACCGACACCTCAAAAGGTACCCGACCCCTAATGCACCGCCACAAGAATATCCTGATCTTGAGCGGCTGTTGGATGGCCCAAACACGTGAGATGCCCTAGTACAGAGACCTATTGGAGAAGCGGCCCGAGGGCTCCAAACGTCAGTGCATGCAGGCAGGCTAGCTGGCTCATGCCGTGCATGCATACCAGGCTTTTGCATAGTGGCAGCATGCATCAACAAGTTTCTATATCGTGGCAGCGTCCATCAGCGCATAGATGCAGGGGTTTCATGCAATAGCCCAACAGTCCAGCGAAACCACGACCCAACAATCCAACCAGCCCCACCGTTGAACGGGGCCCCAGTTAGCAGGTACAATGGGCAGCACAATCCAGCGCGGCCCCGCTCGTCAACAGTTAGTGGTCAAACAATTGACCCAATGGCATCCTCCGTTATGACCGTTTCTGAGTGTTTCACACAAGGGAGTAGGAAAAATTAAGCAAAAGTTAACAGCGTGGGAATGAATGAGTACAACTAAGGAACCAAGGGCACAAGAATAGAAAACTCTTATATAAAGCGGGACAAAAGTCTTTTATGGTTAACTCAAAAAGATCCGACCAAGGGTAATGATCGAATACATTATTTTCTATTGAAGTGGGAGCATACTATGACCCCATTATATATATATATATATATATATATATATATATATATATATAGAGAGAGAGAGAGAGAGAGAGAGAGAGAGATCATAGTAAAGATCTAAGGAGCTCTCCACAGTCATCCCGAGGACATGATGCCAAAACTCAACGAACCAGGGACTCAAAAGTTATGCTTCAATGAAAGAAACGGAACCATAAAGCCGTTACCGTCAATTATGCTGAATTTAAGGTTTTCACCTCGAGTAACATGAACGATGAAGAGCCACCGCGATGGAGCCTTCTAAAAGGGAATGCCACATGGACGCCGCCGAAATCATTCTGGCTGGAGCCAGATGAGGTTTTCACCTCTGCCACCACCCTCCACCTATGTCTGGCATACGACCCTACACGAGATTGTTGGCCGCACCACCACCATAGACCGTTGAGAGACCGCCCCCATGGCGCCCACGCAGCCATGACAACAAGCCCGTGAGCTCCCGAGCCACGAGCTCTCGCCACCAAGGTCCCTACCCTGCATCTAAACACTCCACAGACCATCAAAGGAACGGTCTTTAAGTCGACTGAATGATCCCTAGCACCAATGGTACCATAAAGCTGTTACCCACTGAATTCGGGTTTTCACCTCGAGTAACATGAACAATGAAGAGCCACCGTGATGGAGCCTTCCAAAAGGGAATGCCACATGGATGCGACCGTCGTCATTCTGGCGGGAGCCAGAAGAGGTTTTCACCCCGGCCACTGATAACCCACAAGTATAGGGGATCAATTGTAGCCTTTCTCGATAAGTAAGAGTGTCGAACCCAACGAGGAGCTAAAGGTAGGACAAATATTCCCTCAAATTCTATCGACCACCGATACAACTCTACGCACACTTTACATTCGCTTTACCTAGAACAAGTATGAAGGAGGGATAGGATAGGCTTGCAAGAAAAAAAAGAACATGTATATAAAACCAGGGGCTGGTTAGATAAAGAAACAACTACGAGTGTCTAACGAGTGTGGAAAAGTGGTGGTAGGAGTTGCGGAATTGTCCCTAAGCAATTGACTACGTTACTAGATCGATAGCAAGTATCATGTGGGAGAGGCCTCTGCTAGCATGTCATCCCTTACTTGGAATTCTATGCACTTATGATTGAAACTATTAGCAAGCATCCGCAACTAATAACGTTCATTAAGGTAAAACCCAACCATAGCAATAAGATATATTGGTCCCCCTTCAATCCCCTATGCATCAATTTCTATGCTAAGTTAGAAGCTTCTGTCACTCTAGCCTGCGAATACATAGTCCTATCAACATACAACTAACCCTATGGTGTGATCCACGCGCGCGATCATATGATGGGCACCAAAGGACAGCAACATAACCACAAGCAAATTAAACCAATCATCGCAATTCATGAATCACCGATAGGACAACGATAATCTACTCAGACATCATAGGATAGCAACACATCATTCGATAATAATATGTAGCATAAAGCACCATGTTCAAGTAGAGGGTACAGCGGGTTGCGGGAGAGTGAACCGCTGAATATAGATGGGGGAAGATGATGGAGATGTTGGTGAAGATGACAGAGGTGTTCGTGTAGATCGCCGTCACAAGATGATGTCCCGGGCGGCGTTCCGGCAACGCCGGGAGAGAGGGGGAGTGAGCCCCTCCTCCTTCTTCTTCCTTGGCCTCCTCCCTAGATGGGAGAAGGGTTTCCCCTCTGGTCCATGGTCTCCATGGTGGCGGAGGGGCGAGAGCCCCTCCTAGATTGGATCTCTCTCTGTGTCCTTTTGTTTCTGCGCTCCGAGATTCTGCGTTTCACCGTTTCTTAAATTCCCGGAGATCCGTATCTTCGATTGGGCTGAAATTTTAACACGATTTTCTTCCGGATAGTATCTTTCTTGCGGCCAAAGATGGGCTCCAACTGCCTTAAGGAATGGCCACAAGCCTGCCAGCCACCGCCGTACCTCCTGGTGGCGGCTACAGGGCTTGTGGGCCCTCCGTGCATCGCCTCATGTTGATTCTTCTTCCCAAAAATCATAATCTTCCAAAAAAATCCCCGTAAGTTTTTATTACGTTTGGACTTTGTTTGGTATGGATATTCTGCGAAACAAAAAACATGCAACAAACAGGAACTGGCACTGGGCACTGGATCAATATGTTAGTCCCAAAAATAGTATAAAAAGTTGCCAAAAGTATATGAGAGTTGTAGAATATTGGCATAAAACAATCAAAAATTATAGATACGACAGAGATGTATCAGCATCCCCAAGCTTAATTCCTACTCGTCCTCGAGTAGGTAAATGATAAAAAGGATAATTTTTGATGTGGAATGCTACCTAGCATAATCTTGATCATCAAATCTAATCATGGCATGAATACTAAAACACGAGTGATTCGAGGAAATAGTCTATCATTTGACATAAAGACAATAATATTTTAAGCATACTAACAAAGCAATCATGTCTTCTCAAAATATCATGGCCAAAGAAAGTTATCCCTACAAAATCATATAGTCTGGCTATGCTCCATCTTCCCCACACAATGTATTTAAATCATGCACAACCCCGGTTTTAGCCAAGCAATTGTTTCATACTTTAGTGTTCTCAAACTTTTTTCAACTTTCACCCAATACATGAGCGTGAGTCATGGACATAGCACTATAGGTGGAATAGAATATGGTGGTTGTGGAGAAGACAAAAAGAAGGAGATAGTCTCACATCGACTAGGTGTATCAATGGGCTATGGAGATGCCCATCAATAGATATCAATGTGAGTGAGTAGGGATTGCCATGCAACAGATGCACTAGAGCTTATAAGTGTATGAAAGCTCACAAAAGAAACTAGTGGGTGTGCACCCAACTTGCTTGCTCACGAAGACCTAGGGCAATTTTGAGGAAGCCCATCATTGGAATATACAAGCCAAGTTATATAATGAAAATTCCCCACTAGTATATGGAAGTGACAACATATATAGGAGACTCTCTGTCATGAAGACCATAGTGCTATTTGAAGCATAAGTGTGGAAAGAGGATAGTAGCAATTGTCCCTTCTCTCTTTTCTCTCATTTTTTGTGGGCTCTTTGGCCTCTTTTTTATTTTTATTTTTTTATTTTGGTGGGCATCTTTGGCCTCTTTTTTGTAAATGGGCTTCGCTGGCCTCTTTTATTTCCTCACATGGGACAATGTTTTATTAATAATGATCATCACATTTACAACTCAATACTTAGAGCAATGATGACTCTATATGAAATGCCTTCGGTAGTGTACCGTGACAATGATCTAGCATAGCAATGACATCAAAAAATGGACAAGCCATGGAAACATCATCGTAGCTATCTTACGATCATGCAATGGCAATATAGAAGTGGTGGCACATGTCATGAGATGAAACGGTGGTAGTTGCATGGCAATATATAGCGGAATGGCTATGAAAATGCCATAATAGGTAGGTTTCACTAGTGGAAAACGGGCCTTTGGCCTGGACCCTTTAGTCCCGGCCTGCCTCTGGGCCGGGACTAAAGGCCCGGCCACGTCGCCCCAATTCTCAATGCCTCCCTCGAGGCTTTAGTCCCGGCCCGTAAGGAGCGTTTATTCCCGGTTCGTGTCCCAAACCGGGACTAAAGGGCTACGCGGTGGGCAGCCCGCATGTGCGCCACCTTTAGTCCCGGTTTGTGTCCCAAACCGGGACTCAAGTCCTCTGCCTATATATAGCACAACCCCCTCTCCCCTCTTCCTTGCATTTTTCTTGGATGGAGGATTGTGGGTGGGTGCTTGCTCTCCACTTTTTTTGATGCACTAGAGGTGTTTGTTGAAATGTGTGTTTGAGCGATGCCGCTTCAGTTCACCGAACACAACTACGATATGAGATGCCTGAGCACGCTTAAACCTCTTCCTCTTTATTTCTACTTATTCTAAAAGGTTAGCAACTATATTTCCTCGTTTAGACCGTGCGGTACTAATTTTTAGGATCGTGATTGTATTTGATATACTGTCCTATAACACAGATGAGCCATCCATGGATGTACGGTGATCGACGCACAGCCGCTTACAGAGAAGGCGTGCATTCTTTTCGAGATGCAGCCGATGCGAACAAGCATGGTGGTGGCTATATGTTTTGTCCATGTGTTGAATGTCGGAATGAGAAGGATTACACTTCCTCAAGAGTCATTCAGAGCCACCTGCTTCGGTCCGGTTTTATGTCGGGCTATAATGTTTGGACCAAGCACGGAGAAAGAGGGGTTATGATGGAAGACAACGATGAAGAAGAAGAGAACGATGATGACAACTACGATCTATGTTCCCTGAGTATGCTGATACCGCAATGGAAGACAATGAAGAAGAAGATCAGGATGAAGAACGGGAACCAGATGAGCCCGCTGATGATCTTGGCCGGGTCATTTCTGATGCACGGCGAGGTTGCGACACAGAAAAGGAGAGGTTGGAGTTCGAGCAGATGGTACAGGACCACAACAAATTGTTGTACCCAACTTGTGAAGATGGCCAGAAGAAGCTGGGTAGCACACTGGAATTGCTGAAGTGGAAGGCAGAGACCGGTGTGACTGACTCGTCATTTGAAAAGTTGCTAGTACTGATGAAGAAGATGCTTCCAAGAAAGAACGAATTGCCCGCCAGCACGTACGAAGCAAAGAAGTTTGTCTGCCTTCTAGCATTAGACATGCAGAAGATACATGCATGCCCTAATGACTGCATCCTCTACCGCGGTGAGAAGTATGAGAATATGGATAAATGCCCGATATGCACTGCATTGCGGCATAAGATCAGAAAAGATGACCCTGGTGATATTGAGGGCGAGCCACCCAGGAGAGGGTTCCTGCCAAGGTGATGTGGTATGCTCCTATAATACCACGGTTGAAACGTCTGTTCAGAAATAAAGATCATGCGAAGTTGTGGCGATGGCACATGGAAGATCGTATGAAAGACGATAAGTTGAGGCACACCGCTGATGGTCGGCAGTGGAGAAAAGTCGAGAGAGAGTTCCCGAGATTTGCAGCTGACACAAGGAACTTATGGTTAGGTCTGAGTACAGATGGCATGAATCCTTTTGGGGAGCAGAGTTGCAGTCACAACACCTGGCCCATTACTCTATGTATCTACAACCTTCCTCCTTGGTTGTGCATGAAGCGGAAGTTCATTATGATGCCACTGCTTATCCAAGGTCCAAAGCAACCCGTCAACGATATTGATGTGTACCTAAGGCCATTAGTTGATGAACTTTTACAGCTGTGGGCCGAACCAGGTGTACGTGTGTGGGACGAGCACAAACAAGAGGAATTTGACCTTCGAGCGTTGCTTTTCGTAACCATCAATGATTGGCCTGCTCTTAGTAACATTTCAGGACAGTCAAACAAGGGATACAATGCATGCACACACTGTTTGGATCAGACAGAAAGTATATATCTGGACAAATGTAGGAAGAATGTGTATCCGTACAATCGTCGTTTTCTTCCGCCCAAGCATCCCTTAAAGAAAAAAGGCAAGCATTTCAATGGCAAGGCAGAACCCCGGGGGAAGCCTGTCATCCGTACTGGTGCTGAAGTATTTGATATGGTCAAAGATTTAAAAGTAATCTATGGAAAGGGTCCTGGCAGCCAACCTGTTCCTAACGGCCCTGATAAGCGCGTACCCATGTGGAAGAAGAAATCTATATTTTGGGAGCTACCCTACTGGGAAGTCCATGAGGTCCGCTCGGCAATCGACGTGATGCACCTGACGAAGAATCTCTGCGTGAATATTCTAGGCGTCCTAGGCTTGTATGGGAAGTCAAAAGATACACCGGAAGCACGGGAGGACCAGGAACGTCATAAAGGAAGAGATGGCATGCATCCAGAGCAGTTTCAAGGGCGTGCCAGCTACGCTCTTACTAAGGAAGAGAAGGAAATCTTCTTTGAAGTCCTTTTCAGTATCAAGGTCCCGACTGGCTTCTCGTCGAATATAAAGGGAATCGTAAATATGAAAGACAAAAAATTCCAAAACCTAAAGTCTCATGACTGCCACGTGCTTATGACACAATTGCTTCCGGTTGCATTGAGGGGAATTCTACCGGAAAATGTTCGCCTGGCAATTGTGAAGGTATGTGCATTCCTCAATGCAATTTCTCAGAAGGTAATCGATCGAGAAAGTCTATCAGGGTTACAGATTGATGTGGTCCAATGTCTGGTCAGCTTTGAGTTGTTGTTCCCACCATCCTTCTTCAATATAATGACACACCTCCTAGTTCACCTAGTTGAATAGATTAGAATTCTCGGTCCTGTGTTTCTACACAATATGTTCCCCTTCGAGAGGTTCATGGGAGTCTTAAAGAAATATGTTCGTAACCGTGCTAGGCCAGAAGGAAGCATCTCCAAGGGCTATGGAACAGAGGAGGTCATTGATTTTGTGTGGACTTTCTTTCTGACCTTAAGCCGATTGGTGTTCCCGAATCTCGGTATGAGGGTAGGCTGACAGGAAAAGGCACACTAGGAAGGAAAGCAAAAGTATGTATGGACGGGCATTCTTTCTCTCAAGCACACTACACAGTTCTACACAATTCCACCGTGGTGGCTCCGTATATCGTGAGACACAAGAATATTCTACGCTCCGAAAACCCGGGGAAGGCTGACTCTTGGATTAAAGGGGAACACGAGAAGACTTTCGGCAATTGGTTGCAGACAGATCTCATGAATGACGACACCGTTGGAGATGAGCTGTACTATTTGGCCAGGCCACCATCTTCGACTATATGTACTTTCCAAGGGTATGAGATAAATGGGAATACATTTTACACGGTTGCCCAAGATAAAAAGAGCACCAACCAAAATAGTGGTGTCCTCTTTGATGCAACAGACGAGAATAGGCACTGTTTGGAAACATATTACGGGTACATAGAGGAGATATGGGAACTTGACTATGGACCTACTTTTAAGATCCCTTTGTTTTGGTGCAAATGGGTGAAGCTGACAGGAGGCGGGGTAGTTGTAGACCAAAAGTACGACATGAGAACAGTGGATCTGAACAATCTTGCGTACATGGACGAACCATTTGTCCTAGCCAATGATGTCGCTCAGGTTTTCTATGTGAAGGACATGTCTACAAAAACGAGAAAAAGAAATCAGCAAAAGAAGATATCGTCTGATGAGCCAAAACGCCACATAGTTCTTTCAGGGAAAAGAAACATCGTGGGAGTAGATGACAAGACAGACATGTCCGAAGATTATAATAAGTTTCATGAAATTCCGCCCTTCAAAGTGAAAACTGACCCAAGCATCCTACTGAATGATGAAGATTCTCCATGGCTACGACCCAGAAGAAAACAGAAATAATAGATAGGAATATTGGTGCAATAATGTAATAATGTATTAAACCTTTTATGTAATGCATGTATGGAATGTACTAAATTTCAAACACTTTTCATTTTCATAGTATCCATGTAAGAGATGACTTCTCGTTCGAAACCCTGATACTTCGAGAGAGATTGTCCGTTTTGTACACGAAGTGCATCCAGTTTTTGTCGTAGCCCTCTCAACTTTTTAACACATGCTATGTGGGTGAAATGATGATAGCATGCCAACTTTCAACATTTTCAGAGTTCATTTGTAGTGCTTTTCAATTTCAGGGTCAACTAGCTAAAAAAAAGAAGTAAATGCACGAAATATACCAAATGAAGTCAGAAATTGTTGAAATTTTGTAATGTGCCTTTGAATGGTGGATTTTGAACACACAAAAAGTATGGAGTTCAAATAAGTTCAAAAAAATGAAATCCCTTTGTAAGAGATGAGTTCTCGTTCGAAACCCCGATACTTCGAGAGAGATTGTCCGTTTTGTACATGAAGTGCATCCAGTTTTTGTCGTAGCCCTCTCAACTTTTTAACACATGCTATGTGGGTGAAATGATGATAGCATGCCAACTTTCAACATTTTTAGAGTTCATTTGTAGTGGTTTTCAATTTCAGGGTCAACTAGCTCAAAAAAAATAAGTAAATGCACGAAATATACCAAATGAAGTCAGAAATTGTTGAAATTTTGTGATGTGCCTTTGAATGGTGCATTTTGAACACACAAAAAGTATGTAGTTCAAATAAGTTCAAAACAATGAAATCCCTTTGTAAGAGATGAGTTCTCGTTCGAAACCCCGATACTTCGAGAGAGATTGTCCATTTTATACACGCAGTGCATCCAGTTTTTGTCGTAGCCCTCTCAACTTTTTAACACATGCTATGTGGGTGAAATGATGATAGCATGCCAACTTTCAACATTTTTAGAGTTCATTTGTAGTGCTTTTCAATTTCAGGGTCAACTAGCTCAAAAAAATAAGTAAATGCACGAAATATACCAAATGAAGTCAGAAATTGTTGAAATTTTGTGATGTGCCTTTGTATGGTGCATTTTGAACACACAAAAAGTATGGAGTTCAAATAAGTTCAAAAAAAATGAAATCCCTTTGTAAGAGATGAGTTCTCGTTCGAAACCCTGATACTTCGAGAGAGATTGTCCGTTTTGTACACGAAGTGCATCCAGTTTTTGTCGTAGCCCTCTCAACTTTTTAACACATGCTATGTGGGTGAAATGATGATAGCATGCCAACTTTCAACATTTTCAGAGTTCATTTGTAGTGCTTTTCAATTTCAGGGTCAACTAGCTCAAAAAACCATTGCAGAACATATGACCAAATTAATACAAGTTCATCATCACATTAAAGCCAAAGAACAGTAGTGATCAAATGTTATTATTGCAAAAAATAAATACATAAATTTCTCTCATAAAACAACATACAACTATGTAAAACATTTAAATGCAACAACAAACGCGACCAAAATCGCAACTAAGGTAACAATTGACCCAACAACATAATGATACCAAGCCTCTTTATCAATGGCATATTTTATAATATTCCTAATCTTCAAGCGCATTGCATCCATCTTCAACCGCATCGCATCGATCTTCATCTTGCGATCATCGATGACATCGGCGACATGCAACTCCAGTTCCATATTCTGATCCTCAATTATTTTCAATTTTTCTTCAAGTATTTGTTTTCTTTTTCAACCAAATTTAACTTCTCGACAAGAATTTTTATGTGGGTTGGAATTTCCGGTTCACATACCTCCTAGCTTAAAAAAATATATGTCACGTTGGTCGTCATAATTGTCATAAACACTAAATAAAACAAATAGTTATAAAAGATAATATATACCACATCTGAATCATAAACAGGACGAGGGCCGACGGAGGCGGATACCAAAACCATCGCACTATATAATAACAAAAAATAATGAAAGTGAGTAATTTATACAAGTATGTATCTAAATCATACAAGTAAGATTTTTTTTCTTTGAAAAAGAAGATAAGAACAAGAGGCTCACCACGGTGGTGCTCGCAACGAGATCGGCACGGGGCGATCGACAATGGTGAGGACGGGCACGGGACGACACCCTACGCATGTGCAGACTCTAAGAAGTTAATTTGAGCATTTGAAATGAGCTACACTAGCAGTGACAAATGAAAGCATGAAGTAGCTAACCTTTTAAAACACTTGTGCAGTTGGTGCACGGCCAAACCAAGACAAATATTAAGGAAAATGGAGCTTGGAGGTCGAGCTTGGAGAGGAGAAAGCTTAAGTAGAGTGGCTTGGGCATTTCATCGAACACGTCATGTGCATGAACTAGAGTGGCAAGAGCAATGGCATGGTCACACTTCAACAACCAAAAAACAGGGGATATGATGGGCAGGGGCGAGGGTTTATATAGGCAACACTTTAGTCCCGGTTCGTTCCATGCCCCGGGAATAAAGGCCCCTGCTTCCCGCCTTCTGGTCTGCCGAAAAAGGGCCTTTAGTCCCGGGTCGTGGCTCCACCCGGGACTAAAGGGGTGTCTTTAGTCCCGGTTCGAGCCACGCCCCGGGACTAAAGGCCCCTGCTTCACGCCTTTTGGTCTGCCGAAAAAGGGCCTTTAGTCCCGGGTCGTGGCTCCACCCGGGACTAAAGGGGTCTTTAGTCCCGGATCGAGCCCCGAACCGGGACTAAAGATCCACCAGTATAAGCGGGAGTTAGAAAATTTCGAACCCAAATCGTCCCTTTCTCTTCTTCTTCCTCTCGTTTTCCTGCCCGGCGCGACACAACTAGCGACGAACTCGACGACGCCGTCCTGCTCGCCGCCGCCTGCCGTCCTCCTCGCCGTCGCCGTCGTCCTGCTCGCTGCCGCCGTCCTCCTCGCCGCGCGCCGTCGACACCTCCGGCCGGTAAGCCCCACGCCCCCTCATCGCCAACAATCTGGCCAGCACAAGCAAAGAAGAAAAAGGAGAAGAAAAGAAGAAAAAGGAGAAGAAAGGAATAAAAAGGAGAAGAAAGGAAGAAAAAGGAGAAGAAAAGAAGAAAAAGGAGAAGAAAGGAAGAAAAAGGAGAAGAAAGGAAGAAAAAGGGAAGGAGAGAAGAAAAGAAGAAAAAGGAGAAGAAAAGAAGAAAAAGGAGAAGAAAGGAAGAAAAAGGGAAGAAAAGAAGAAAAAGATTTTTTTGTCATTTCATTCCTATTGTTATTAGGTTTGTGCTAGATTATTAGGGTTAGTAATATGTAGAATTAGGAAAAAGGAAAATAAGAAGAGGAGGAGAAGAAAAGAAGAAAAAGGAGAATAAGAAGAGGAGGAGAGGAGAAGAAGAGGAAAAATATAAGAAGAGGAGAGGAGAAGTAGTAGAAGAAGAGGAGAAGTAGAAGTAGAAGAAGAGGAGAAATAGAAGAAGAGGAAAAATTAGTGTAGGGTAACAAGAAGAAGAAATAATTTTTTTGTCATTTAATTTTGCTATTGTATAGTGTATGCTTAAGTGTTAATAGTGTTTCTTAGATTATTGCTTAATTTTGCTATTGTATATTCTTAAGTGTTAATAGTTTAATTTTGCTATTGTATATGCTTAAGTGTTAATAGTTTATTTTTAGCAAGAAAATTAATAGAACTAGTTTAATTTTGCTATTGTATATGCTTAAGTGTCTGGGACTGGGCTCCACCCGGCTGGTATTTTAGAGTTTAGGTTCTAGCCAAGACCCGGGACTAAAGGTCCTCCTATATAAAACGACACTTCGAAGTTTCCAACCCCTCTTATATAGTTTGTTAGTTTATTAGTTAATCAAATGTCCGTTTTTTGCAGAACTATGGATCCACATATCAGGAACCTCGAAGAGGAAGAACTTCTCGAAGATATAATCAAAGACGGCCCCAACGTTGAACCAGCTGAATCTCCGACGTCATATCTAAACGACTCCGGATATGGAATGGAGGTCGAGCGACACGAAGATGAAGCCGATGGGCCAGGAGATAGGTCCAATGACGGAGAAGGTGATAGCTCCACTGATGGAGAAGCCGGTGGAGAAGCCGGTGAAGAAATAATAAAGTCCGGCGAGGTATACATATGAAGTTCGACAATCACTTGTAATATGTGAAAAATATTGGAGATAGCTCTATATTGTATACATATTCATTCATTTGAAGAATGTTTCTCCCTCTTAGGCCTCCACATCAAGCAAATCTACGAAACGAGGCCCGACTAGAAAGTTGGATGCACGGACGCATTACACCTTTGAGGTGATAATGCCTACGGGCAAACCCAAGCTTCCTAAGAATGCTGCTGACATATTCAAGAAGCAATGCGGAGTTCTCATTAGGGATCACGTCCCGATCAGCGTTCGGGAGTGGAACAAGCGCAAAGGGGCAGCCGATAGTGACTATGTCGCCGAAAGGTACAAAGATAATCTTTGGAATGAACTCATGTCACATTTCAACCTGCCAGAATGTGAGAATGAAGACGCCGCAGACAAACTGAGGGCCAAAGTCAAGCAGTGGACTCTAAAGAAGATGGCTGAACTGTTCTGTAGCTGGAAGAAGAAGCTATGGAAAAACTATCTGAAGACAAAGAAAGTGCCAGTATTCGAGAGATATCTAGCCAAGCAGGCGAGTCACTGGAAGGAATTTCAAGAGTACAAGGAGTCAGAAGATGCCCAGGCATTATCAGAAAAGAACAAGATAAATGCCGACAAGAAGAAATATCACCACAAGCTGGGGCCAGGGGGCTATGAGACTGCCATCCCAAAGTGGGATAAGAAAGAGCAAGATTTGATAGATAAAGGCATCGTACCTGAACCACTCCGTGATGAGTGGGAACTGAGAGCAAGAAATTGGTTCCTTGCGCATGGTGGGTCGTACGACGAAACAACAGGGGACCTCATCTGCAATGACGATCTTAGGATACCCAGGGAGAATTGGAAAGGATAGTGAAAGAAATTAAGGAGGGACAAAGAAAGTTCACTGCAGATAGAGATAAAGATTTGCTCACACTGGTCCTCGGCAATGAACGAACGCGAGGCTTCGGTCCTTCTTACCCGTGGTGGCTTGGGTTTGCCAGAGACCAAGACACTTATAGAAGCCGAGAGAGAGCAAAGAAGTGGCAGCAGGATGAGGAGAATGACAAGTTCAACCAGTTGCTTGCCAGGATTAATGAGCAACAGAAGCAGATTGATGAGCTTAGAGGAGTACCGCGCCAGGAAGATCCTGCACTTGATATTACCGGCGCCCCATCTAAGCGGAAAAGCAGCGTGGCTGAATTTGAGGCCCCGCCGACGATGAACGAAGAATGATAGAGGGCGGTCCCGGCTACCCCGTGGATGGAATCATGACGGGGTTTAATGATATGGAGCTCGACATAGCTGGACCCGAAGATGAGAGGACACTCGGAGAGGTACTGGGTGGAGTCATCCTATGGGACAAGAACTACATCAAGCTTCCAGGCTCGGCCCCAAGGACAACACCGCCTCCGAGTCGTCGTAGGTCACCTACACCTCCATTACCTCCAAGCCCTCCACATGACGTCGGCCAGCACAACACGAGTCCATCTCGATCACCGCCGCCGGACTTGGGTCGTCCGTCTCCGCCGCCGCCCGCTCCGGATACTAAGCGGGAGCGTGCCACCAAGAACGCTCCGCCGATGATTCCTAAGCCACAGAGCACCCCAAAGCGCAAACGGTCGCCCCTCCCAAAGGTATGTCATGCTAATCTTCCTATCAGACCTTATGATCGTAACCCCGAGGAAAACGCCAGGATAGCAAAGGAACATAATGATGCGCAGATGAAAAATAAGGAACCCGAGCCCCGCCCGGAATACACCGAGAAGCAAATAGCATTTGCAAAATACTTCACGACCCTTCCATCACAGTATGAATTACACCATAAGCCTGATGACTATACACGCACATTGCAGAAGGAAGTGAAAAAGAGCAGATCACGTGCAAGTGCAAGTGGGAGCAAATCAAGTTCAACTACAAGCAAGAAAAAATCAGACGTTCCTCAGCTTGGACAACAGGCCAAACAGTCGATCCCACCCCTCAAGGTGTTAACCGAGAATGTTCCCCCTCCGGTGCAGGGGCTAGCTTTAGAAAGAGCAAAGGAGTTGGCGGCTGCATGTGGTGTCTCGGTTGAAGAATTCCTGTCTTCCCAAGACGACAGGATACCCAAGGCTGTGGTAGCCCCTAAGCCACAGTTTGTCATGGGTGAGCCTTTGGTCAGCAAAGATGATCTCCCAACAAATATGTGTTACTTGCATCAATGGTACTTAAGTGAATCAAAGAATGGAAGAACGATGATCGTGCTGAGTGTCCCACAGGAGTACTACGACCGCCCCGAACAAATCCATATCGACTTTGATGAACTCTTCCAGATGTACAATGGCGACGCCCTCGACAAATCGCTTATGAGTTGCTATTGTCTGTAAGTTTTTCAATTCGTTGTCTACATATAACTTGTTTAGTTATTTCAATTCATTGTCTATATATAACTTGTACTCTATTATGCAGAATGAAGAATCTGGATTGTAAAAGTAAGAGCATCCTAAATATTGGGTTTATTGACCCAGATAAAATACATATAGCGGCGCTAACTAATTATCCCAAGGACACGGAGGAAAACCTTCTAAGGTTTCTAACAGATCAAAATTTCTGTGACCACATACTGTTTCCATACAACTTCAGGTGAGGGTCTTTACTCTGTTGTGTCCATTCACTTATAAGTGTAATTGATAAGTTACTGACACACATATATATATATATATATATACATGTGCAGCTTCCATTGGACTCTGTTGGATTCATATTCATCTCCTCTTCTTATATAGCACACGGCCATGACGACGAAGGTCCTACCAGAGCAACGCGCGATTGCTGTTGCAGAGGAGCTTGCGACCTTTCTGAGGACGGAAGCTATAGATGACAAAGGACGATTTAGTGTAGCTAGGGGCCATTACTGATGTCCGTCCATGTAATCAAATAGACGGGCTCTAGTCCCGATAGTTCAGATCTTCATATAATTGTATATATATGCTCGCTTGTAAGATAAGTTAACCTTATATATATATATATATATATATGCATAATTATTTCTATTTAAATTATATGAAAACTAATTCCCGAACACCAAACGAGGCATCACGTTAATCTCCCGAACACCTAAACCCTAAAACCCAAAAATAATTTCATTAAAAAAAAAACCCGAGAATAAGCAAAATCTGAAACTCTTTAGTCCCGGCCCGTGTAACGAACCGGGACTAAAGGTCCTGCCCGTGGGGCACTACGAGGCGCCCACGTGGAGCACCTTTAGACCCGGCTTGTAACAGGGCCTGGACTAAAGGTTAGGCCTTTAGTCCCGCCCCTTTAGTCCCGGTTGGTGAACCGGGACTAAAGCCCCTTACGGGCCGGGGCTAAAGGCCCCTTCCCCACTAGTGTATGGTGGCTGTTTTGAGGGAGGCTATATGGTGGGTGTAATGCACCGGCAAAAGTTGCGCGGTACTAGAGAGGCTAGCAATGGTGTAAGGGTGAGAGTGCGTATAATCCATGGACTCAACATTAGTCATAAAGAACTCACATACTTATTGCAAAAGTCTATTAGTCATTGAAACAAGGTACTACGCGCATGCTCCTAGGGGAAAGGTTGGTAGGAGTTAACCATCGCGCGATCCCGACCTCCACACAAAAGATGTCAATAAATAAATAAATCATGCTCCGACTTCATCACATAACGGTTCACCATACGTGCATGCTACGGGAATCACAAACTTTAACACACGTATTTCTACAAATACACAATTACTCACTAACATGACTCCGATATCACATAATCATGTCGCAAAACTATTGCAAAGAATTAAAATATCATATTCAGTGATCTACAAGTTTATGTAGGGATTTATGACTAACCATGTGAATGACCAACTCCTGTTAGCTCTCTGAATAGGTATAAGTGAAGCATGAGAGTTTAATTCTTTCTACAAAAGATATGCCCCGCTCTAACAAATATAAGTGAAGCAAAAGAGCATTCTACAAATGGCGGTTTTCTATGTGTAGGAAAACAAGCAATCCAAACTTCAAAAGATATAAGTGAAGCACAAGAAGCATTCTATAAAGCCAACCAAGGATAATCTCATACCAGCATGGTGCATAAAATAAAAAGGAAAAATAAACACAAAATACGCTCCAAGCATTTGCACATATCATGTGACGAATTAAAATATAGCTCCGAGTAAAATTACCGATAGATTGTAGACGAAAGAGGGGATGCCTTCCGGGGCATCCCCAAGCTTATTTGCTTGAGTCTTCCTTGAATATTACCTTGGGGTGCCTCGGGCATCCCCAAGCTTAGGCTCTTGCCTCTCCTTATTCCTTCATCCATTGTGCTCTCACCCAAAACTTGAAAACTTCAATCACACAAAACTCAACAAAACTTCGTGAGATCCGTTAGTATAATAAAATAAATCACCACTTCAAGTACTGTTATGAACTCATTCTATATTCATATAAGCATTATATCTACTGTAATCCAACTTCACCATGGTTCATACCACCCGATACTACCCATAGATTCATGAGAATAAGAGAACAATGCATAGAAAACAGAATCTGTCAAAACAGAACAGTCTGTAGCAATCTGTATATTCCGCATACCTCTGATAACTCAAAAAATCTGAAACATTACGAACGTCTGGAAAATTTGCGTATCAATCAGCAGAAAAAAGAATCAACTCAAAATCTCTTCCAGAATAAAAATGAAAATTAATTTCGTGACCAGAAAGTTTCTGTCTTTTCTCAGCGTGATGAAACAACTATCGCCCAAACTAATCGTAAAGGCTTTGCTTGGCACATTATTTTTAAAAACACAAAGGAATTGTACAAGGGGATAATTATTTTTGTGAGAAACTTCCATGAAAAATTCTACAATGTTTCCATGAGCATGAACACAAGTGTTCAAGGTCGACCCTCACTTCCACAATGCATCACCTTTCAATCACTTCTCATTTTGAAAAAGTTTTAAGTTCCCCTCTATATTTTTATTTGTTTTTAAACTAAGTAAAAGCACTCAACAGAAATAGATGACTCTCTAAAATATCCGGGTTGTCTCCCAGGCAGCGCTTTCTTTAAAGCCATTAAGCTAGGCATAAAGTGCTCAAGTAATGGATCCACCCGGATCCCAAGGTATATCAAAGCCAATTTTAATTAGCAATGATTTGTAATTTAGTAGTGAGCACAAGGTAACATATATCAATCAATGATGAAGTATAACTCTCTTCCTATGCATTGTCATGTCATAAAAGAACAATTCATGCACATCAAGTAAAGGTCAATACATAGCATAAGCAGTTTCTTGCAATTTTATCGTATTGGAAACATAGAGAGGTGGAGATGTAGTTCCTCTCTCATAATAATTGCAAGTAGGAGCAGCAAGCACGTGCATATTATATTCATCCAAATCATCATGTGTAACATAAGAAACTATAGCTAGCTCATCTTCATAAGCATCATTCATATTGGCATCATGGCCACAAGGTAGCAAGCATCAAGTTCATCAAAAAGGTATATTTCAAACGAATCCAAGGGATCATAGCATTCATATTTCGGTAAGAGCGAATGGAAATTAAATAATGTATGAGTAGAGGAGTTAGTCTCATTAGAAGGTGGACACGAGTAGCTAGTCCACTCTTCCTCCTTTTGTTCTTCGCTCTCCTCTTCATATTTTTCATCTAATGAGCTCACAATTTCAGCATTTTCTTCTTCCATAGTTTACTGCAAAATAATAATCTCTTCTTGGGCAGCATAGGATTTCTCCTTAAATCATTAAATATGGTAATTATATTCATAATTAGTATAACAATAACTAAGCATAGCCAACTTTTCAGATCGGTAAGGAGCATCATCATTATCATCATACCTTTTAAACAGAGGCTCAATTTCATAAGCACCCATAAAAGCAACAAACTCTTCTATTTGATCCACATCATAGTAATAATATATAACATTAGCATAAGAAGCCAAGGTTCTATGATCATTAAACTCACAAGAAATGGGAAGGTGTGGAGCCTTCATCCTAGAGCAACAAGTAACACCATGTCTCTTGCATAGTTCCCAAGCATACACTTTCAACAAATGGATTTGATCCCATAAAAGTTTCCCTTTTTGAGTCAAGCGATAATCCCTAAAGTATTCTCGTTGATCCAACGTGTATCGCATTATATAATTGAATGGGCTTTTCTCAAGATTATTAAAGAAGTACTTAATATTTTCCACATAACGAGCATCGAGGGTTTTAGGAGGTTCCCCATCTCCATGAGTAGCAAGTACACCTAATTTTTTTGGTATTTCGTGTTCCATATCCATAACTAAAGATAGAGAACAACTTAGAACAGCAAATAAATCTACTTAGTGATAAAGCAAACAAGCACACACTAGAATATTCACCCTACGCTATAGCTCCCCGGCAACGGCGCCAGAAAAAGGTCTTGATAACCCACAAGTATAGGGGATCAATTGTAGCCTTTCTCGATAAGTAAGAGTGTCGAACCCAACGAGGAGCTAAAGGTAGGACAAATATTCCCTCAAGTTCTATCGACCACGGATACAACTCTACGCACATTTTACGTTCACTTTACCTAGAACAAGTATGAAACTAGAAGTACTTTGAAGGAGCGATAGGATAGGCTTGCAAGAAAGTAAAGAACACGTAAATAAAACTAGGGGTTGGTTAGATAAAGAAACAACTACGAGTGTCTAACGAGTGTGGAAAAGTGGTGGTAGGAGTTGCGGAATTGTCCCTAAGCAATTGACTACGTTACTAGATCGATAGCAAGTATCATGTGGGAGAGGCCTCTGCTAGCATGTCATCCCTTACTTGGAATTCTATGCACTTATGATTGGAACTATTAGCAAGCGTCCGCAACTACTAACGTTCATTAAGGTAAAACCCAACCATAACAAGAAGATATATATTGGCCCCCCTTCAATCCCATATGCATCAATTTCTAAGATAGGTTTGAAGTTTCTCTCACTCTAGCGTGCCAATACATAGTCCTATAAACATACAACCAACCCTATGGTGTGATCCACGCGCGCGAACATATGATGGGCACCAAAGGACAGCAACATAACCACAAGAAAATTAAACCAATCATAGCAGTTCATCAATCACCGATAGGACAACGATAATCTACTCAGACATCATAGGATAGCAACACATCATTGGATAATAATATGTAGCATAAAGCACCATGTTCAAGTAGAGGGTACAGCGGGTTGCGGGAGATTGAACCGCTGAATATAGATGGGGGAAGATGATGGAGATGTTGGTGAAGAAGACGGAGGTGTTGGTGTAGATCGCCGTCACACGATGATGTCCCGGGCGGCGTTCCGGCACCGCCGGGAGAGAGGGGTAGAGAGCCCCCCTCCTTCTTCTTCTTCCTTGACCTCCTCCCTAGATGGGAGAAGGGTTTCCCCTCTGGTCCATGGTCTCCATGGCGGCAGAGGGGCGAGAGCCCCTCCTAGATTGGATCTCTCTCTCTGTGTGTGTCCTTTTGTTTCTGCGCTCCCAGATTCTGCGTTTCACCGTTTCTTAAATTCCCGGAGATCCGTAACTCCGATTGGGCTGAAATTTTTACCCGATTTTCTTCCGGATATTATATTTCTTTTGGAGAAAGAAGGGCTCCAACCGCCTTAAGGAGTGTCCACAAGCCTGCCAGCCGCCGTCGTACCTCTTCGTGGCGGCTGTAGGGCTTGTGGGCCCTCCGTGCATCGCCTCGCGTTGATTCTTCTTCCCAAAAATCATAAATATTCCAAAAAAAATCCCCGTAAGTTTTTATTACGTTTGGACTTCGTTTGGTATGGATATTCTGTGAAACAAAAACATGCAACAAACAGGAACTGGCACTGGGCACTCGATCAATATGTTAGTCCCAAAATAGTATTAAAAGTTGCCAAAAGTATTTGAAAGTTGTAGAATATTGGCATGAAACAATCAAAAATTATAGATACGACAGAGACGTATCAGCCACCCCTCCACCTACGTCTGGCATATATACGGCCCTCCACGAGAGTGTTGGCCACACCACCAGCATAGACCGTGGAGAGCCCGCCCACATGATACCCACGAAGCCATGACAACAAGCCCGTGAGCTCTCGAGCCACGAGCTCCGCCCACGAGCCTGCAGCTCCGTCCGCCAAGGTCCCTGCCTAGCATCTAGACACTCCAAAGGGCATTAAAGGAAAGGGCTTTAAGTCAACCGACAAATCCTTAGCACCAACGGCACCATCGGTGACCATCCCGCCATGAACAATGGTCTACAGCCAGGAGGCACTCGACCTGGAAAAGGGGAATGGGAGCGGAGCTCGTCCAGACCGTCACACCCATGTGTAGGTGAGATGCCCGTCTCTCCAGTAGCCTCCCCTACGTGACCCTTGACGCCCTAGCACGACCACCATCTAGAAACATGCCAGGAAGATGCAGCCCCCATCCACCATTGAGGGCCGCCAGATCGATCGCACCCATCATCAAAGAAGGCCTCTAGAGGGGCCGGCACACTGACCCACACCACCAGCGTCCCACCAGAACGCCTCGCCTCCACGGACAGTCACTGGAGCCACCCCGTGCTACATCGCCCGTCTTCATAGTATCTATAATTTTTGATTGTTTCATGCAAATATTCTACAACTTTCATATACTTTTGGCAACTTTTTATACTATTTTTGGGACTAACATATTGATCCAGTGCCCAGTGCCAGTTCCTGTTTGTTGCATGTTTTTTGTTTCGCAGAATATCCATACCAAACGAAGTCCAAACGTAATAAAAACTTACGGGGATTTTTTTGTAATATTTATGATTTTTGGGAAGAAGAATAAACGTGAGGCGATGCACGGAGGGACCAGTAGCCGCCACCAGGAGGTACGGTGGAGGCTGCCAGGCTTGTGGCCACTCCTTAAGACGGTTGGAGCCCTTCTTTCGCTGCAGGAATTATAATATCCGGAATAAAATCGTGTTAAAATTTCAGCCTTATCGGAGTTATGGATCTCCGGAAATTTAAGAAACGGTGAAACGCAAAATCTGGGAGCGTAGAAACAGAAGGACACAGAGAGAGAGATCCAATCTCGGAGGGGATCTCGCCCCTCCGGCGCCATGGAGACCATGGACCAGAGGGTAAACCCTTCTCCCATATAGGGAGGAGGTCAAGGAAGAAGAAGGAGGAGGGGGGCTATCTCCCCCTCTCCCCCGACAGCGCCGGAACGCCGTCTGGGACATCATCGTGTGACGACGATCTACACCAACACCTCCGTCATCTTCACCAACATCTCCACCATCTTCCCCCATCTATATTCAGTGGTTCACTCTCCCGCAACCCCTTGTACCCTCTACTTGAACATGGTGCTTTATGCTACATATTATTATCCAATGATGTGTTGCTATCCTATGATGTGTGAGAAGATTATCGTTGTCCTATCGGTGATTGATGAATTGCTATGATTGGTTTAATTTGCTTGTGGTTATGTTGCTGTCCTTTGGTGCCCATCATATGATCGAGCGCGTGGATCACACCATAGGGTTAGTTGTATGTTGATAGGACTATGTATTGGTAGGCTAGAGTGATAGAAGCTTCAAACCTAGCATAGAAATTGAGGCATGTGGGATTGAAGGGGGACCAATATATCTTATTGCTATGGTTGGGTTTTACCTTAATGAACGTTAGTAGTTGCGGACGCTTGCTAATAGTTCCAATCATAAGTGCATATAATCCCAAGTAAGGGATGACATGCTAGCAGAGGCCTCTCCCACATGGTACTTGCTATCGATCTAGTAACGTAGTCAATTGCTTAGGGACAATTCCGCAACTCCTAGCACCACTTTTCCACACTTGTTAGACACTCGTAGTTGTTTCTTTATCTAACCAGCCCCTTGTTCTATTTACATGTTCCTTACTTTCTTGCAAGCCTACCCTATCCCTCCTTCAAAGTACTTCTAGTTTCATACTTGTTCTAGGTAAAGCGAACGTAAAGTGTGCGTAGAGCTGTATCGCTGGTCGATAGAACTTGAGGCAATATTTGTCCTACCTTTAGCTCCTCGTTGGGTTCGACACTCTTACTTATCGAGAAAGGCTACAATTGATCCCCTATACCTGTGGGTTTTCAGCCCCCCAGTAGCAACTACCCACATTAGGGGTGCCGCCCATAGCCCATGCCACCCATGGCCCTCTCCACCCGACGTCGATGTTGGCCGCATCGCCACCACCTGCAGAGATGGTCAGCCCGATCAAAGGTGAGAACCACCACCTTGATGGCTGTCGCACCGCAATCACTCCTGACCTCCGCGCCGCCGCACCCGCCAAGCAGTCTGGCCCCCAGGCCCAGCGGATCTGGCCCGCGCCTGGCCATCCTCACGAGGGGACGAATAAAGCCATACACCGCTTGCACCGACTGGGCTCCGCCCAACCTTGATCTCTAGCTATGGTGCGGGAGGAGTAGGGAGAAGGAGGGGGCGAGCGGAGGAGGAGGGGACCCCTCCCCGATAGCCTCGCGAGTGGTGGCGGGGGAGGGATAGTGGGGAGCATACTATTTCACCACCCTGCGAATCTCAAGATTCTTATGGCCACCAAAGCGCAAATTAGTTGCCATGTCAACGCTCATCCTTCTCTTAAGTAGTACTAGTACATATGCCCGTGCGTTGCAACGGGAGAGATATTTTTTTACAAGAAGCATCATGAGAGAAAATTGACGTGTCCATCAACACGGTCTCCACAATGATGGGGCAACAGAACGAGGAGCCGCGATGTTGTTGCGGGTCATATTTGGCCGTGGGATTTTGATAGTGGTGGGGTTGGTCGAAGTGGCGGCAATCACCCAACTCATTTCCTTTTTGTATCCTCCAGGCCTGCCTCCATGTCGAGGTTTTTGTTGCCTCCTTACTTTGTGGCTGCATGGTGACCTTCAAGGCATAGTTTCTTCGACCATCTCTCCTACGATAGTGTAACCGGATGGATTACTATTTGCAATGGATCTTGTTTCATTGGCATCATCAGTGCATAACCAGGTAGTCCCTACTTTAGCAGAGTTTATTCTCTTTAATTATTTAGGCGATCAATTGTGCACATTTTTTATTCAGAGCCAAATAAGTATATTCTCTTTTATTGACATGTGTGTGTAATTTCTCTTAATTATGCCCACCAACATATTTTTTTCATCAAGTAGCATACGGGACACACAATAGTTCGCGTCTAGGCTAGCCCATTGGTAGGCACCAAAACGACGTGTATTTGTAATGCGCGAATGAAAATTAAAGAAGAAAGCGGTGAGTTGAAGGATCAAATGATGAGCTAAATAACTCAACCATGTGCCACTTGAACAAATAGCTCATGCTTAACCAATGGCCAAATGTTTGAGAAAATACTGCAACATTGAGGTCTACTACGCAACCTTCTCCTTGTAGACGTTGTTGGGCCTCCAAGCGCAGAGGTTTGTAGGACAGTAGCAATTTTCCCTCAAATGGGTGACCTAAGGTTTATCAATCCGCGGGAGGCGTAGGATGAAGATGGTCTCTCTCAAGCAACCCAGCAACCAAATAACAAAGAGTCTCTTGTGTCCCCAACACACCCAATACAATGATAAGTTGTATACGTGCACTAGTTCGGCGAAGAGATGTTGATACAAGTGCAATATGGATGGTAGATATCGGTTTTTGTAATCTGAAATTACAAAAACAGCAAGGTAACTATTAACAAAAGTTAGCACGAACGGTATTGCAATGCGTGGAAACAAGGCCTAGGGTTCATACTTTCACTAGTGAAGTTCTCTCAACAATAATAACATAATTGGATCATATAACTAGCCCTTAACATGCAACAAAGATTCACTCCAAAGTCGCTAATAGCGGAGAACAAACGAAAAGATTATTGTCGGGTACGAAACCACGACAAAGTTATTATTTCTGATCGATCTATTCAAGAGTCCGTAGTAAAATAACACGAAGCTATTCTTTCCGTTAGATCCATCATAGAGTTCGTACTAGAACAACACCTTAAGATACATATCAACCAAGACCCTAATGTCACCTAGATACTCCATTGTGACCTCAAGTATCCGTGGGCATGATTATACGATATGCATCACACAATCTCAGAATCATCTATTCAACCAACACATAGAACTTCAAAGAGTGCCCCGAAGTTTGTACCGGAGAGTCAAAACGTGTGCCAACCCCTGTGCATAGGTTCCCAATGTCACGAACCCGCAAGTTGATCACCAAAACATACATCGAGTACTCACATGAATCCACGTGTGCCAACCCATATGCATAGGTTCCCAATTGTCACAAACCCGCAAGTTGATAACAGCAGATAGACACGTGCAAAACATACATCAAGTGTTCTCAAAGACTCAATCCGATAAGATCCAACTATAGTAGCAAAGCCCACGGTACATCGAGATCAAGACATCTCAAGAACACGAGATAGAGAGAGAGAGATCAAACACACAACTAATGGTACATACCCTCAGCCCCGAGGGAGAACTACTCCCTCGTCGTCATGGAGATCGCCGGGATGATGAAGATGGCCACCGGAGATGGGTTCCCCCTCCGACAGGGTGCCGTAACGGGCTCCAGATTGGTTTTTTGGTGGCTACAGAGGCTTGTGGCGGCGGAACTCCCGATCTAGGTTTCTTTCTGGGGGTTTCTGAATTTATGGCGGTGGAATTGCACCAGTTGGGCCAACGAGGAGGTCACAAGCCTGCACGGTGCGGCCTGGGGGGGGGGGGGGTGGCCGCGGCGTCAGGGCTTGTGACTCCCTCGTGGCTCTTCTGGCCTTCTTCCAAAGCTTCGGGGGTCTCTTTTGGTCCAAACAATCATCGTAAAGTTTCATTCCATTTGGACTCTGTCTGAAAAAGGGTCAAAAACACGGAAAAAACAGAAACTGGCACTTGGCACTGACTTAATCGGTTAGTCCCAAAAAAGATATAAAATAGCATATTCATGCATATAAAACATCCAAAGTTGACAAGATAATAGCATGAAACCATCAAAAATTATAGATACGTTGGAGACGTATCAAGCATCCCCAACCTTAACTCCTTCTCATCCTCGAGTAGGGAAGTGATAAAGAATGAATGTTTGATGTTGCATGCTACCTAGCTGTAACGACTAAGATGCGGCCCTTTCCGATCTGGGGATCGAGGCCCCGAATTGGAAAGGAGCGCATCTAAGCGTCTCGCAAACAAGGTATCACAACACATACATAATAATAACAGATAGACAATCAGGGGTTCAATTGCCTTCTCATAAATATATATATATCAGAGTACATCATGCATACAATCAAAGTAGTTCTGCTACGGACTACAAAACAAGGGAAATGGCTATGCTACCCTGCCTGCTGGCCCACGATCACGACCACGCCTCAATCTTCTGGGTAGTTCACGTACATGCGGTCGGTCCTCATCGTACTGCCACGCCAGCTGCATGCCGTCGGGATCATCTGTCTCTGGGGTACCTGAACCTGTTGGTGTTGTGAAGGAATCTGTGAGCCATGGGGACTCAGCAATCTATGACCTTGGTGCCAGAACTAGTCAAGTTATTAGGTTGGATATGTTGGGGAACGTCGCAAGGGAAACACAAATTTTCCTACGCGCAAGAAGACCTATCATGGTGATGTCCATCTACGAGAGGGGATGAGTGATCTACGTACCCTTGTAGATCGTACAGCAGAAGCGTTAGAGAACGCGGTTGATGTAGTGGAACGTCCTCACGTCCCTCGATCCGCCCCGCGAACAATCCCGCGATCAGTCCCACGATCTAGTACCGAACGGACGGCACCTCCGCGTTCAGCACACGTACAGCTCGATGATGATCTCGGCCTTCTTGATCCAGCAAGAGAGACGGAGAGGTAGAAGAGTTCTCCGGCAGCGTGACGGCGCTCCGGAGGTTGGTGATGACCTTGTCTCAGCAGGGCTCCGCCCGAGCTCCGCAGAAACGCGATCTAGAGGAAAAACGGTGGAGGTATGTGGTCGGGCTGCCGTGGAAAAGTCGTCTCAAATCAGCCCTAAAACCTCCGTATATATAGGTGGGAGGGAGGGGACCTTGCCTTGGGGCTCAAGGAGCCCCAAGGGGGTCGGCCGAGTCCAAGCGGGGAGGACTCCCCCCCCAAACCGAGTTGGACTTGGTTTGGTGGGAGGGAGTCCCCCTTCCTTCCCACCTCCTCCTTTTTTTCTCTTTGATTTTTATCTCTATGGCGCATAGGGCACTTGTGGGCTGTCCCACCAGCCCACTAAGGGCTGGTGTGCCTCCCTCAAGGCCTATGGGCTTCCCCGGGGTGGGTTGCCCCCCCGGTGAACTCCCGGAACCCATTCGTCATTCCCGGTACATTCCCGGTAACTCCGAAAACCTTCCGGTAATCAAATGAGGTCATCCTATATATCAATCTTCGTTTCCGGACTATTCCGGAAACCCTCGTGACGTCCGTGATCTCATCCGGGACTCCGAACAACATTCGGTAACCAACCATGTAACTCAAATACGCATAAAACAACGTCGAACCTTAAGTGTGCAGACCCTGCGGGTTCGAGAACTATGTAGACATGACCCGAGAGACTCCTCGGTCAATATCCAATAGCGGGACCTGGATGCCCATATTGGATCCTACATATTCTACGAAGATCTTATCGTTTGAACCTCAGTGCCAAGGATTCATATAATCCCGTATGTCATTCCCTTTGTCCTTCGGTATGTTACTTGCCCGAGATTCGATCGTCAGTATCCAAATACCTATTTCAATCTTGTTTACCGGCAAGTCTCTTTACTCGTTCCGTAATACAAGATCCCGCAACTTACACTAAGTCACATTGATTGCAAGGCTTGTGTGTGATGTTGTATTACCGAGTGGGCCCCGAGATACCTCTCCGTCACACGGAGTGACAAATCCCAGTCTCGATCCATACTAACTCAACGAACACCTTCGGAGATACCTGTAGAGCATCTTTATAGTCACCCAGTTACGTTGCGACGTTTGATACACAAAAAGCATTCCTCCGATGTCCGTGAGTTATATGATCTCATGGTCATAGGAATAAATACTTGACACGCAGAAAACAATAGCAACAAAATGACACGATCAACATGCTACGTCTCTTAGTTTGGGTCTAGTCCATCACATGATTCTCCTAATGATGTGATCCCGTTATCAAGTGACAACACTTGCCTATGGCCAGGAAACCTTGACCATCTTTGATCAACGAGCTAGTCAACTAGAGGCTTACTAGGGACAGTGTTTTGTCTATGTATCCACACAAGTATTGTGTTTCCAATCAATACAATTATAGCATGGATAATAAACGATTATCATGAACTAAGAAATATAATAATAACTAATTTATTATTGCCTCTAGGGCATATTTCCAATAGTCTCCCACTTGCACTAGAGTCAATAATCTAGTTCACATCACCATGTGATTCCAACGAATCCAACAGTCATATTGTTATGGGGTCTGATCACGTCTTGCTCTTGAGAGAGGTTTTAGTCAACGGTTCTGAAACTTTCAGATCCGTGTGTTCTTTACAAATCTTTATGTCATCTTATAGATGCTGCTACTATGTGTTATTCGGAAATACTCCAAATATCTACTCTACTATACGAATTCGTTTCACTACTCATAGTTATTCGGATTAGTGTCAAAGCTTGCGTCGACGTAACCCTTTACGACGAACTCTTTAAGCACCTCCGTAATCGAGAAAAATTCCTTAGTCCATTAGTTACTAAGGATAAATTTTGATCGCTGCTAGTGATTCAATCGTGGATCACTCTCTGTACCTCTCAACAGATTTTGAGTCAAGGCACACATCAGGTGCGGTACACAGCATGGCATACTTTAGTTTCTACGGCTAAGGCATAGAAGACGACCTTCGTCTATTCTCTTTATTCTGCCGTGGTCGGGTTTTGAGTCTTACTCAAATTCACACCTCACAACGCAACCAAGAACTCCTTCTTTGCTGATCTATTTTTGAACTCTTTCAAAAACTTGTCAAGGCATGCATCTTGTTGAAACTTCTATTAAGCGCTTTTGATCTATCTCCATAGATCTTTGATGCTCAACGTTCAAGTAGCTCAACCCAGGTATTCCTTTGAAAAACTCCTTTCAAACAACCTTGTATGCTTTACAGAAATTCTACATTACTTCTGATCCACAATATGTCAACCACATATACTTATCAGAAATTCTATAGTGCTCCCACTCACTTCTTTGGAAATACAAGTTTCTCATAAACCTTGTACAAACCCAAAATCTTTGATCATCTCATCAAAGTGTATATTCCAACTCCGATATGCTTGCACCAGTCCATTGAAGGATCACTGGAGCTTGCATACTTGCTAGTATCTTTAGGATCGACAAAACCTTCTGGTTGTATCACATACAATGTTTGCTCAAAGAAACCGTTGAGAAAACAATGTTTTGACATCCTATGTGCAATATTTCATAAATAATGCATCAACAACTAACATAATTCTAACAGACCTTTAGCATCGCTACGAGTGAGAAAGACTCATCATAGTCAACAGTTTGATCTTGTCGGAAACATCTTTGCGACAAGTCGAGCTTTTCTTAATAGTGATTTATCACCATCATCGTCTGTCTTTCCTTTAAAGACCCATCTTTACTCAATAGTCCTCTGACCTTCAAGTAGTTCTTCCAAAGTCTACACTTCGTTTTCATACATGGATCCTCTCTCGGATTTCATGGCTTCCAGCCATTTGTCGGAATCTGGGCCCACCATCGCTTTCTCCATAACTCGTAGGTTCACTGTTGCTCAACAACATGACCTCCAAGACATGGTTACCGTACCACTCTGTAGTAGTACGCGACCTTGTCAACCTACGAGGCTTGTAGTAACTTGATCCGATGCTTGATGATCACCATCATCAGCTTCCACTTCAATTGGTGTAGACGCCACAAGAACAACTTCCTGCGCCCTGCTACACACTGGTTGAAGTGATGGTTCAATAACCTCATCAAGTTCTACCACTCTCCCACTCAATTCTTTCGAGAGAAACCTTTCCTCAAGAAAGGATCTGTTTCTAGAAACAAACACTTTGCCTTCGGATCTGAGATAGGAGATGTACCCAACTGTTTTGGATATCCTATGAAGATGCATTTATCCGCTTTGGGTTCGAGCTTATCAGACTGAAACTTTTTCACATAAGTGTCGAAGCCCCAAACTTTCAAGAAACGACAGTTTAGATTTCTCTAAACCTCAGTCTATACTGTGTCATCTCAACGGAAATACGCGGTGCCCTATTTAAAGTGAGTGCGGTTGTCTCTAATGCATAACCCATAAACGATAGTGGTAATTCGATAAGAGACATCATAGTATGCACCATACCAAATAGTGCGTGGCTATGACGTTCAGACACATCATCACACTATGATGTTCCAGGTGGCATGAACTGCGAAACAATTTCCACATTGTCTTAACTGCGTACCAAAACCCGTAACTCAGATATTCATTTCTATGATCATATCGTAGACAGTTTATCCCCTTGTTACGACGAACTTCACTCCAAAACAGAATTGAACTTTTCAATATTTCAAACTTGTGATTCATTAAGTAAATACTCTAGTATCTACTCAAATCGTCAGTGAAGTAAGAACATAATGATATCCACTGCGTGCCTCAGCACCCATTGGACTGCATACATCAAAATGTATCACTTTCCAACAAGTTACTATCTTATTTCATCTCAATGAAAACAAGGCATTGCTCATGTGGTATGATTTGCATGTCACTAGTGATTCGAAATCAGGTGAGTACAAAGATCCATCAGCATGGAGCCTCTTCATGCAATTTATACTAACATGACTCAAGCGGCAATGCCACAAGTAAGTGGTACTATCATCATCAACTCGTTTCTTTTGGCACCAATATCATGAACATGTGTAACACTACGATCGAGATTCAATAAACCGTTGAAGGTGATTATTCAAGAAAACAGAGTAACGATTATTCTCTTTAAATGAATAATCATATTGCAATAAACACAATCCAATCATGTTCATGCTTAACGCAAGCACCAAATAACAATTATTTAGGTTTAATACCAATCCCGATGGTAGAGGGAGCGTGCGACGTTTGATCATATCAACCTTGGAAACACTTCCAACACGTATCGTCACCTCGCCTTTAGCTAGTCTCCGTTTATGCCGTACCTTTCATTTCGTGTTACTAATCACTTAGCAACCGAACCGGTATCCAATACCCTCATGCTACTAGGAGTACTAGTAAAGTACACATCAACATCATGTATATCAAATACACTTCTTTCGACTTTTGCCAGCCTTCTTATCTACCAAGTATCTAGAGTTGCTCCGCCTCAGTGACTGTTCCCCTCATTACAGAAGCACTTAGTCTCAGGTTTGGGTTTAATCTTGGGTCTCTTCATTAGTGCAGCAACTGTTTTGCCGTTTCACGAAGTATCCCTTCTAGCGCTTGCCTTTCTTGAAACTTAGTGGTTTTACAAACCATCAACTATGGACGCTCCTTCTTGATTTCTACTTTCGCAGTGTCAAACATCGCGAATCGCTCAAGGATCATTGTATCTATCCTTGATATGTTATAGTTCATCACGAAGCTCTCACAGCTTGGTGGCAGTGACTTTGGAGAACCATCACTATCTCATCTGAAAGATTAACTCCCACTTGATTCAAGTGATTGTCGTACTCAGACAATCTGAGCACATGCTCAACGATTGAGCTTTTCTCCTTTACTTTGTGGACAAAGAATCTTGTTGGAGGTCTCGTACCTCTTAACAAGGGCACAAGAATGAAATCACAATTTCATCCTTTTAGAACATCACTTATGTTCCGTGACGTTTTAAAACGTTTTCGGCGCCTTGCTTCTAAGTCATTTAAGTATTTTGCACTGAACTATCGTGTAGTCATCAGAAACGTGTATGTCGGATGTTCACAGCATCCACAGACGACGCTCGAGGTGCAGCACACGGAGTGTTGCATTAAGGACATAAGCCTTCTGCGCAGCAACGAGGACAATCCTCGGTTTTACAGACTCAGTCTGCAAAGTTTGCTACTATCAACTTTCAACTAAATTTTCTCTAGGAACATATATAAAAAAACAGTAGAGCTATAGCGCAAGCTACATCGTAATTCGCAAAGACCATTAGACTATGTTCATGACAATTAGTTCAATTTATCATGTTACTTAAGAACTCCCACTCAAAAAGTACATCTCTCTAGTCATTTGAGTGCTACATGATCCAAATCCACTATCTCAAGTCCGATCATCACGTGAGTCGAGAATAGTTTCAGTGGTAAGCATCTCTATGCTAATCATATCAACTATACGATTCATGCTCGACCTTTCGGTCTCATGTGTTCCGAGGCCATGTCTGCACATGCTAGGGTCGTCAAGCCTAACCCGAGTGTTCCGCGTGCGCAACTGTTTTGCACCCTTTGTATGTGAACGTTGAGTCTATCACACCCGATCATCACGTGGTGTCTCGAAACAACGAACTGTAGCAATGGTGCACAGTCGGGGAGAACACAATTTCGTCTTGAAATTTTAGTGAGAGATCACCTCATAATGCTACCGTCGTTCTAAGCAAAATAAGGTGCATAAAAGGATTAACATCACATGCAATTCATAAGTGACATGATATGGCCATCATCACGTGCTTCTTGATCTCCATCACCAAAGCACCGGCACGATCTTCTTGTCACCGGCGTCACACCATGATCTCCATCAACGTGTCGCCATCGGGGTTGTCGTGCTACTCATGCTATTACTACTAAAACTACGTCCTAGCAAAATAGTAAACGCATCTGCAAGCACAAACGTTAGTTATAAAGACAACCCTATGGCTCCTGCCGGTTGCCGTACCATCGACGTGCAAGTCGATATTAACTATTACAACATGATCATCTCATACATCCAATATATCACATCACATCGTTGGCCATATCACATCACAAGCATACCCTGCAAAAACAAGTTAGACGTCCTCTAATTTTGTTGTTGCATGTTTTACGTGGTGACCATGGGTATCTAGTAGGATCGCATCTTACTTACGCAAACACCACAACGGAGATATATGAATTGCTATTTAACCTCATCCAAGGACCTCCTCGGTCAATTTCGATTCAACTAAAGTTGGAGAAACCGACACTTGCCAGTCATCTTTGAGCAACGGAGTTACTCGTAACGATGAAACCAGTCTCTCGTAAGCGTACGAGTAATGTCGGTCCAAGCCGCTTCAATCCAACAATACCGCGGAATCAAGAAAAGACTAAGGAGGGCAGCAAAACGCACATCACCGCCCACAAATACTTTTGTCTTCTACTCAAGAAGACATCTACGCATGAACCTAGCTCATGATGCCACTGTTGGGGAACGTCGCAAGGGAAACAAAAATTTTCCTACGCGCACGAAGACCTATCATGGTGATGTCCATCTACGAGAGGGGATGAGTGATCTACGTACCCTTGTAGATCGTACAGCAGAAGCGTTAGAGAATGCGGTTGATGTTCTGAACGTCCTCACGTCCCTCGATCCGCCCCGCGAACAATCCCGCGATCAGTCCCACGATCTAGTACCGAACGGACGGCACCTCCGCGTTCAGCACACGTACAGCTCGACGATGATCTCGGCCTTCTTGATCCAGCAAGAGAGACAGAGAGGTAGAAGAGTTCTCCGGCAGCGTGACGGCGCTCCGGAGGTTGGTGATGACCTTGTCTCAGTAGGGCTTCGCCTGAGCTCCGCAGAAACGCGATCTAGAGGAAAAACCGTGGAGGTATGTGGTCGGGCTGCCGTGGAAAAGTCGTCTCAAATCAGCCCTAAAACCTCCGTATATATAGGTGGGAGGGAGGGGACCTTGCCTTGGGGCTCAACGAGCCCCAAGGGGGTCGGCCGAGTCCAAGGGGGGAGGATTCCCCCCCCCCCCCAAACCGAGTTGGACTTGGTTTGGTGGGAGGGAGTCCCCCTTCCTTCCCACCTCCTCCTTTTTTTTTCTTTCTCTTTGATTTTTATCTCTATGGCGCATAGGGCACTTGTGGGCTGGTGTGCCTCCCTCAAGGCCTATGGGCTTCCCCGGGGTGGGTTGCCCCCCCCGGTGAACTCCCGGAACCCATTCGTCATTCCCGGTACATTCCCGGTAACTCCGAAAACCTTCCGGTAATCAAATGAGGTCATCCTATATATCAATCTTCGTTTCCGGACTATTACGGAAACCGTCGTGACGTCCGTGATCTCATCCAGGACTCCAAACAACATTCGGTAACCAACCATATAACTCAAATACGCATAAAACAACGTCGAACCTTAAGTGTGCAGACCCTGCGGGTTCGAGAACTATGTAGACATGACCCGAGAGACTCCTCGGTCAATATCCAATAGCGGGACCTGGATGCCCATATTGGATCCTACATATTCTACGAAGATCTTATCGTTTGAACCTCAGTGCCAAGGATTCATATAATCCCGTATGTCATTCCCTTTGTCCTTCGGTATGTTACTTGCCCGAGATTCGATCGTCAGTATCCGCATACCTATTTCAATCTCGTTTACAGGCAAGTCTCTTTACTCGTTCCGTAATACAAGATCCCGCAACTTACACTAAGTCACATTGCTTGCAAGGCTTGTGTGTGATGTTGTATTACCGAGTGGGCCCCGAGATACCTCTCCGTCACATGGAGTGAGAAATCCCAGTCTCAATCCATACTAACTCAACGAACACCTTTGGAGATACCTGTAGAGCATCTTTATAGTCACCCAGTTACGTTGCGACGTTTGATACACACAAAGCATTCCTCCGGTGTCCGTGAGTTATATGATCTCATGGTCATAGGAATAAATACTTGACACGCAGAAAACAGTAGCAACAAAATGACACGATCAACATGCTACGTCTATTAGTTTGGGTCTAGTCCATCACATGATTCTCCTAATGATGTGATCCCGTTATCAAGTGACAACACTTGCCTATGGCCAGGAAACCTTGACCATCTTTGATCAACGAGCTAGTCAACTAGAGGCTTACTAGGGACAGTGTTTTGTCTATGTATCCACACAAGTATTGTGTTTCCAATCAATACAATTATAGCATGGATAATAAACGATTATCATGAACTAAGAAATATAATAATAACTAATTTATTATTGCCTCTAGGGCATATTTCCAACAGGATAGGTGGAGTATTTAGGTTGCAGCATCCTAAGCTTGTTTTTTGTGGCTATCTTACGTAGAACATATGAAGGTGGTCTATACTAGCGGTCGATAATACTTGATCACGAAGTGATCCTGAACACCTACCTACGTCAATCATAACCCCACCGTGTTCCCGATCGAAGAGAGAACTTCGAGGGGACAGTCACGGTTACGCACACAGTTGGCAATTTTATTAGCTTATGTTTAAGTTATCTATAACCGGATGTTAACAAAATATTCCAAGTTGCCACATAACTGCGGGCACGGCTTTCCGAAAGATTAAACCCTGCAGGGGCGCTCCAACTAGTCCATCACAAACGTACACAGGCCGCAAAGTAATCCTCTATCACGAATCTCGTGATCTCATCGGATTCCTTAGAGGAAAACCTCAACTCTTGGGAGAACCAAAGCTTCACTGGGATTCCTATACACAAGATATATCGCTAAGGTAAGACAAGACTAGCAGGACTTCCCGACGTGTCAACGATCCTCATAAGAGCCGCGTATCTCAGTCTCAGGACACGCCGGATGAGCACAGCGTACAGTGGCCTTATAGACATCTCCCGAGTTGGCCCCGCACACGACTCTAGTTTGGACCAACACTCATGAGGATCACTGGCCCGGGTTGTTGATTAAATTCCTCGGGGTAGCTATTCCCTATGCATATTATTATTAAGTGATTAGCAAGTTAACACCAATGTTGGGTCCTGCTGGACAAGTCTTAACACTACACGATTTATCGAGGGGGTCCCCATAAAAACCACGAACGTGTTAGGAGCGATCAATATGGAATCAAACACCGGTAGCCGGTAACTATCGCGGCAATAACGGAACAAAGCACCCAGCAAAAGGCTAGGCCTTCCGTTATTTATCAAGTATATAGGTGCATTAATTAAATAACATAATTAAGATAATGATATCAAGCTCATGGTATCACATGAGACAAAGCACCTGCATCTAGCAACGCTAACATTAGTAGCTGAGCAAAGCCTACTTAGCCATTCAAGTTTGCTAGGAAGGGATCAGTGTTTGGGTTCATGGCATATCAGGGGGAAATTTATTTCAGTGGTAGGCAGCGAGCTTATGACAAGGAAAACGTAAACTAGCATAACAAGTCTAGAGGTGGAATCAAGGTCATATCATCTTGCCTTTGATATCCTCAGCTTGGAATGGTTCTTGTTCGTCCTGCACGTACTCTCCTGAATCCACGTACTCGTTCTCGGATCCCGGTGCTACCCAACATAAGAATAACATCCAATGAACAACAGCACCTGAAGATGCAACAACCACATGATGCATGAGATGAATATGAGCATGCATCACTATTTCTATCACTAGCACAAGCATAAAGAGTAAATACATGTTCCTGGACAGAACTTCATCCTAAGCTATTTGGACATGCATTAGAATGACATGATCAGATGCGTCTCGAGAAAATGATGCAAAATCATAGAAAGAACGCTACAATCGGAGCTACGGATCAACGGGAATCAACGAAACAAGATATGAAGCCCTACGTATCAAAATCATCACCACACACTCAAATGGCACAACTCATAAGACAACCCAGGGATGGGGTGGAGCAAAGAGGAACACCACAACATCAACTAAGCACTCACAAACATCAAAATGACAAAACTACACAATCTTCCATAAACTGCATCATAGCACTTTGTGAGCTACATGCAAAGCACCTACAGCCACCCAAACATGACAAATAATATATGTGGTTGTAGGTATCCAAGAGTACTACAAGCACAAGGAAGAATCACACAAAAAGGAATTAAACACATAAAGTTAAAAGGCTGCAAACTTGGCCAAAAATATCAGATTTCAGGGACATAGTGAAAAATTCCAGATTCTCACTTTCTGTCTATGCTCTGAAGCATTTTGACAGCAGCCAAAACATAATCTACAGGACTCCAAATGGAATGAAATTTTACAGGGAGCTAGACAAACATATCAGCCCCAACTTTCCAGTTGAAAGGTAAGGCTAGATCACAACACATTGACCTGCACAACCTCATCTACAGGAGAAGAAATTATAAACAGATTCTCACACTTAGTGAAAATCTCAGATTTTCTGGAATTTCAGCCACAAGCCTACTTTCGATGGGCACAACTTGCACATATGGATTCCAAAACATGAAATTAAACCAACATGTGGTAGAGGGGGTCACCCTCTACTACCACAACCAAGAATCAAACACAAGAGCAGACCACAACTCATGGAACCAAGCTCTAAACATAGAAGAAAAATGAAATATGTCATCTCCATAAAATGTTCCAATGACAAAACTAAGTTCACCAATGGATTCCTTGGGAGATTCTACCACAAAATCATATATAATATGTATGCACTTTTTGGAACAAGTGATAACAAACTAGGAAGGAAAAACAACATAGTATCATGCATTGTGAATAGTGCAACATTTCATGTGCATTTCACTAGAACAACTCCTACATAGTTACTTGCCCATGTGCACAACACCAATGCTCACATGAGGGTTTTGACCCCATGTTTGTGTGCCATAGCACATCTACATCACAAGCTCATCTACCAAACTATCCACACAAACAAAACACCATGCCCTCTCACATATGGTCATGTGAAGGTGCATAGTTTGCTTGCAAAGGTGGGATGCTTCTCACACACACATATACTCCACATCACCCACAACCACACCATGCTCTTGATCAAAACACATCCTACACATGTTATCATAGCACTCATCACTAGATCAAGATCACACATACCAAGATATATGTGGTGGGAGGGAGACCATCTACACACACAATCACACTCCTCTAGATCTTATAAGATCACTACACAAGAAATATAGTGCAGCAACCTAACAGGCCATTGAGCTTGAGAGCCTGCAAATATACCAATACCTACACTAGTAACTCCACTTCATGCATCTACAAGTACATGCTTATGCTAGCATCTCCACACAAACACTTGCACATCACCATGTGCACACATATACACACATGCACCACACTCCCATGTTTGTCATCACCACTACAAATACTGGGCAGGTAAGAAAAGAATAAGATGCACACTCTCATGTCTATAAATCAGGCACAAGGTGTAGTAGCTTATAGCAAGGCAAAATAAAGAAAGAAAAATAAAGGGCAGCCCTGGGTTTCGAACCCGAGTGCCCTTGGTTGCTGGCCTGTGGTGCAAACCACTCTGCTACCGCCTAAGTGCTCGATAGAACAGAGCAGTTTAACAGAGTAAACTATGCTGCTGCGTTACTCTACTGTTTCCGAAAAGGAATTTAAAAGGGGGGTGCACCAAGGGGACTCGAACCCTGCACCTGATGGACATAAGCAGAGACAATCACCACTGCGCTATGTTGCGGAACCTGACAGAGGGAAGAACGCATACGGGGTAAACTAACATGAGCCCTGCTTGCCTGCAGAGCCTGCCGGCGACAGGGAGGACGCCGGGCTTGCCTCGCCGTTGCTGCTGCTGCTACTGCGCCATGCCAGAGAGGCGAGCCCCTACATCGGATCACTACAAGGGGGGAGAAGCCCCTGCTATGCCACGTCCCTACCGCACACAAGCCAACAAACACACACACATCTACTGCACTGGATCTCTTCCTGACAGAGGCTACTCCGGCGAGCCCTAGATGATATGGCCGAAGAGAAGGAGGGAGGAAGGAGGGGGCGACGTCCTCACCTAGAGACGGAAGAAGGAGGCCGATCTGCGGAGGAAGAGGCGCTGGAGGGGAAGAAGACCGAAGCGGAAGAAGCTCTGTGATGCAGGTCGACGGGGAGGAAGAAGATCACCGCGGCCGAGGCGGTGCCGAGCTCCTGGCCGTCGAGGAGCGCGTTCCCCGGCCTCAGCGAGGTCGGGAATGGGACGCGGGGAGCAACCCCTCGCCCCTGTACATGGCGGCCTTGCCAGATGGCGTGGATGCACGGGGTTAGACGCCGGCAACGCTCTCTTCTCTCTCTGATCTGTGTCTGCAGAAGCTTACCTGTGGGGAAGGAAGAACAGAGGGAGATGGAGAGAGGTGGCGGCGGCGGATGGGGAACGAGGAGAACCCTAGGGAGGGAGAGGGCACGAACGTCCACTTATATGAGGGGGGACCTCAACGGTTGTGCCCTCACGGCGGCAGCTCCCTCTCGGCAACGCGTGGTGGAAAGGTGGCGCGGTGCATACGGCGTTAGGTGGAAGAAGGGAGGACGAGGAGGGCCACCGCGCGGGAAGGTAAGGGAATGGGCCACCCTGTGCGGGAGTAAGCCCACCAGGGCGCCACATAAGGAAAAACAAATCCCTGGTGCTCTCTATTTACAGAATAAAAACAGAGAAGAAAGAAATGCTCAGGGAAATCTACTGGGGACAAAAATACAACAAAATACCCTTGTCCATGGAAAAATCTAACCTATTTGAATAAAATGCAAAAAGAATATTAGGGACAACTGAGTATTTACAAAACAGCAATATGTGGCTGTTTTGTAATTATTCTGCACCTTCCAAACCAAAGTCAAAACAGAGACTTCACTTCACCACACCCAACTCAAATCAACCTAGATCATAGGCATTTTTTAAATAGTAAAGGAAGAAGAGTTTTCTAGAGCTTGGAATAAAAGAGAGGGGAAAGGTTTTAAAACCTATGCAATCCCAAGGTTGATCCTACTAGCACAAGGCACACTTCACACAAGGTCATAACTCACATCACCACATAAGATCACATGAAATCACATGACTCAAAGCAACAACACCTAACACATGAAATGATATGCATGCAATCAAGGGAAGAACAAAAGGACACATGAAACCATAGAAGCAAAAGGACTCTCTCATATCAATTTCAAGGTGGTCCCACATGGAAGGTTACAAAAAGGGAAAGCTTTACACTTGGGGCACTACAAATTCTCCCACACTACAAAAAGATCTCGCCTCGAGATCTACGCTTGAAAGAACTCCGGAAATTCAGAACGGAGGTGATCCTCGCGTTCCCAAGTAGCCTCTTTATCGGAATGGTGTGACCACTGTACTTTGAGAAATTTGACGGTCTTGTTGCGGGTCTTGCGCTCAGTCGCCTCGAGAACCACAACTGGATGCTCATGATAAGAAAGGTCAGACTGAAGGTCGATGTCTTGAAGATGAACAGTGCGCTCGGGGGTCTTGAAGCACCTCAGAAGCTGGGAAACATGGAACACATCATGGACATTTGCAAAGGTTGATGGAAGCTCGAGCTGGTACGCAAGGTCGCCTCTCTTGCCAACCACTCTGAACGGACCAACGAAACGAGGCGTAAGCTTGCCTTTGATGCCAAAGCACTGCATACCCTTCATAGGCGACACCTTGAGATAGACGAAGGCATCAAGCTCATAAGACATGTCATGGTGCTTGCTATCATAGTAGCTCTTTTGACGGGACTGAGCTGCTCTGAGGTTGTCGTGAATGACTTGACACATCTCCTCAGCTTCTTCTATCAAATCATTCCCAAGTATCTCACACTCGCCGGTCTCGGACCAGTTGAGCAGGGTACGGCACTTCCTGCCATAGAGAATTTCAAACGGAGCCTTGCCATAACTAGCTTGATAACTGTTGTTATACGAGAACTCCGCAAAAGGCAGACAATCTTCCCACTTCATGCCAAAAGAGATAACACAGGCTCTCAGCATATCCTCAAGAACTTGATTCACTCTCTCCATTTGACCACTAGTCTGAGGATGGAACGTTGTGCTGAAGCGGATCTTCGTGCCCATAGGCTGTGAAGATACTTCCGCGATCCGAAGAGATCATCATAGGCACGCCGTGCAAAGAAACAATCCTGGAGGTGTACAACTCTGCCAGCTGAGCTGTTGAAATGGACTCCTTGACTGGAAGAAAATGAGCCACTTTACTCAACTTGTCGATGATAACGAAGATGGCATCATTACCCTTCTTGGACTTCAGAAACCCGGTGACGAAATCCATCTCAATGTGATCGAACTTCCACTCGGCAATCGGCAATGGATGCAAAAGACCCGCTGGACGTTGATGCTCTGCTTTCATCCTTCGACATACATCACATTCGTTTACGAACTGAGCAATCTCACGTTTCATACGAGTCCACCAGAAGGTCTGTTTCAAGTCGTGGTACATCTTGGAGCTTCCAGGATGAATATATAGCAGAGAGTTATGAGCTTCCTCCATGATTACCTTCCTGAGATGACCTTTCGGGACGACAAGACGATCCTCAAAGAACAACGTGTCTCTGGCATCAACAGTGAAGCACTTATACTTGGCAAGACTCTTTCCCACACTAATCTTGACCTTCTTCACCATAGCGTCAAGAAGTTGTGCTGCTCGGACTTGATCTTCCAAGGTAGGAGAGATCTGAAGGTTTGCAAAAAATCCCTGAGGTACTAGTTGAAGGTTGAGCTTCGTGAAAGACTCACAAATACCAGGCTGGAGAGGTTGCAGAATCAGACTGTTGCAATATGCCTTCCTGCTCAAAGCATCCCCCACGACATTAGCTTTGCCTGGCGTATACTCAACACTTGGATTAAAATCCTGGAGCATTTCCACCCAACGTGTTTGCCGAAGATTCAAGTTAGGCTGAGTGAAGATGTACTTGAGACTCTTGTGATCGGTGAAGACTTCAACCTTACGTTCCAACAAGAGGTGTCTCCAAGTCATCAGAGCATGTACCACAGCTGCTAGCTCAAGATCATGCACATGATAGTTCTTCTCCGTTGGCTTCAACTGCCTGGAGGTATAAGCAACCACCTTCTTATCTTGCATCAGGACTACACCAAGACCCTAGAGAGAAGCGTCGCAGAAGACCTGGTAAGACTTGGAATCATCCGGAGGAACCAAGATTGGAGTGGAGGTAAGCTTCTCTTTGAGTGTGGCGAAGGCCAACTGACACTCTCGAGACCAAGCATACTTAACACCCTTCTGAATAAGACTTGAGAGCAGCTTGGCTATCTTAGAGAAGTTCTCAACGAACCTTCTGCAATAGCCTGCAAGCCCGATAAATCTTCGAAGCTGCTTCACATTCTGCGGAAGCTCCCATTCAACAATGGCCGGAACCTTGGACGGATCAACTTTAATGCCCTCGGTAGAGATAATGTGCCCAAGATAAACCACTTCTTTCAGCCAGAACTCACACTTGGAAAACTTGGCATAAAACTTGTACTCTCTCAGCTTATCAAGCACCAATCTGAGATGTTCTTCATGTTCTTCCTCAGTTTCAGAAAAGACCAGAATGTCATCGAGATAGAGCAAGACAAAGTCATTCTTGAACAGAGAGAATATGTAGTTCATCAATCGACAGAATGTCGGAGGAGCATTTGCCAGACCAAAAGACATGACCATATACTGATACGAGCCAAAACTAGTCCTGAAGGCAGTCTTCGGAATATCTTCCTCGCGAATGCGAATTTGATGATAGCCCATTCTGAGATCAAGCTTGGAGAAGACCTTAGCACCTTTCAACTGTTCGAACAACTCAGTTATGTTCGGAAGTGGATATTTGTTCCTGATTGTATTCCTTTTCAATGGACGCTAATCGACACACAGCCGGTCTGTGCCATCCTTCTTCTTGACAAACAAAACACCACAGCCCCACGGAGACGAGCTCGGTCTGATCAAACCCAAACGTTCCTACTCATCGAGTTGCCTCTTAAGTTCCTTCAATTCTTCTGGACCTAGCTTGTACGGCCGTTTGCACACGGGCTCTGTGCCTGGCTCTAGCTCAATCACAAACTAAACTTCTCTGTGTGGAGGCATGCCTGGCAGCTCTTCAGGAAACACAACTTCATATTTGTAGACCACTGGGACTTGCGAAATAGGATTGATCTCACCCTTTTCATTTAAAGAGAATAGACGGATTGTATCATCGCGTGCCGCGAATATAATCACTGTTGGGTAACGTAGCATAAATTCAAAAAAATTCCTACGCATATTCAGATCTTCCTATGGAGAGACCAGCAACGAGAGAGGGGTGAGTGCATCTTCATACCTTTGAAGATCGCTAAGCGGAAGCGTTGCTAGAACGCGATTGCTGGAGTCGTACTCGCGGCAATTCAGATCGCGGTGTGATTCTGATATAGTGCCGAACCACGGCACCTCCGCGTTCAACACACGTGCAGTCCGGTGACGTCTCCTGCACCTTGATCCAGCAAGGAGGAGGGAGAGGTTGGGGAAGATCTCCGGCAACATGACGGCATGGTGTCGATGGAGAGATGAGGTCTCCCGGCAGGGCTTCGCCAAGCACCGGCAGAGAGGAGGAGAAAGAAGAGCAGGGTTGCGCTGAGGGAGAGGGAAAATTGTATCTCCAAAAGCCCAAAAGTGCCCACTATATATAGGAGGAGGGGAGGGGGGGTGCCAGCCCTAGGGTTCCCATCCTAGGTGGTGCGGCAGTCCCCCCCCCCCCCATATGGGAGGTGCAGCGGCCAGGGCAAGGGGGAGGGGTGGTGCACCCCTAGGTGGGCCTTAGGCCCACCAACGCCTAGGGTTTCCCCCCTCTCCACCTCCTGCGCCTTGGGCTGAGTGTGGGGGCGCACCAGCCCACCTAGGGGCTGGTTCCCTCCCGCACTTGGCCCATCTAGCCTCCCGGGGTTGTTGCCCCCTTCCGATGGACCCCCGGGGCCACCTCCAGTGGTCTCGGTACGTTACCGGTGACGCCTGAAACACTTCCGGTGTCCGAAACCATCCGTCCTATATATCAATCTTTACCTCCGGACCATTCCGGAGCTGCTCGTGACGTCCGGGATCTCATTCGGGACTCCGAACAACTTTCGATAACCTCGTATAACAATTCCCTATAACCCTAACGTCATCGAACCTTAAGTGTGTAGACCCTACGGGTTCGGGAGACAAGCAGACATGACCGAGACACCTCTCCGGCCAATAACCATCAGCGGGCTCTGGATACCCATGGTGGCTCCCACTTGCTCCACGATGATCTCATCGGATGAACCACGATGTCAAGGATTCAATCAATCCCGTATACAATTCCCTTTGTGTGTCGGTATAGAACTTGCCCGAGATTCGATCGTTGGTATGCCTATACCTTGTTCAATCTCGTTACCGGTAAGTCTCTTTACTCGTTCCGTAGCACGTCATCGTGTGACTAAATCCTTAGTCACATTAAGCTCATGATGATGTTCTACCGAGTGGGCCCAGAGATACCTCTCCGTCACGCGGAGTGACAAATCCCGATCTCGATTCGTACCAACCCAACAGACACTTTCAGAGGTACAAGTAGTGCACCTTTATAGTCACCCAGTTACGTTGTGACGTTTGATACACCCAAAGCACTCCTACGGTATCCGGGAGTTGCACAATCTCACGGTCGAAGAAAAAGACAATTGACATTAGAAAAGCTTTAGCATACGAACAATACGATCTAGTGCTACGCTTAGGACTGGGTCTTGTCCATCACATCATTCTCCCAATGATGTGATCCCGTTATCAATGACATCTAATGCCCATGACCATGATCATCTATTGACTAACGAGCTAGCCAACTAGAGGCTTGCTAGGGACACATTGTGATCTATTTATTCACACATGTATTACTGTCTCCTGTTAATACAATTATAGCATGAACAATAGACGATTATCATGAACAAGGAAATATGATAATAACCATTTTATTATTGCCTCTAGGGCATATTTCCAACAGTCTCCCACTTGCACTAGAGTCAATAATCTAGTTACATTGTGATGTATCGAACACCCATAGCATTCTGGTGTTGATCATGTTTTGCTCGTGGAAGAGTTCTAGTCAATGGGTCTACGACATTCAGATCCGTGTGTACTTTACAAATCTCTATTACTCCACTCTAGACATGGTCCTGGATGGAGTTGTAGCGGCGTTTGATGTGCTTCGTCTTCCGGTGAAACCTGGGCTCCTTGGCTATGGCAATGGCCCCAGTGTTATCACAGAAGAGTGTCATTGGACCCGACGCGCTTGGAACCACTCCAAGGTCGGTGATGAGCTCCTTGATCCAAATTCCTTCATGAGCCGCTTCTGAAGCAGCTATGTACTCCGCTTCACATGTAGATGCTGCCACGACTTCTTGCTTGCTGCTGCACCAGCTCACTGCCCCACCATTCAAAACATATACATATCCGGTCTATGACTTAGAGTCATCCGGATCTATGTCGAAGCTAGCGTCGACGTAACCCTTTACGATGAGCTCTTCGTCGCCTCCATAAACGAGAAATATTTCCTTAGTCTTTTTCAGGTACTTAAGGATATTCTTGACCGCTGTCTAGTGTTCCATACCGGGATCACTTTGGTACCTCCCTACCAAACTTATGGCAAGGTTTATATCAGGTCTGGTACACACCATGGCATACATAAGAGAGCCTACGGCTGAAGCGTAGGGGACAGAACTCATCTTCTCTCTATCTGCTGCCGTGGTCGGCGACTGAGCCTTACTCAATCTCCTACCTTGCAAAACTACCAATAACCCTTTCTTTGAGTTTTCCATATTGAACTTCTTCAATATCTTGTCAAGGTATGTACTTTGCGAAAGACCTATGAGGCGTCTCGATCTATCTCTATAGATCTTGATGCCTAATATGTATGCAGCTACTCCAAGGTCCTTCATTGAGAAAATCTTGTTCAAATAGGCTTTATGCTCTCCAATATCTCTATATTATTCCCCATCAATAATATGTCATCCACATACAGTATGAGGAAAGCTACAGAGCTCCCACTCACTTTCTTGTACAGACAGGCTTCTCCGTAAACCTGTATGAACCCAAACGCTTTAATCACCTCATTAAAGCGAATGTTCCAACTCCGAGATGCTTGCACCAGCCCATAGATGGAGCGCTGGAGCTTGGACACTTTGATAGCACCCTTAGGGTCGACAAAACCTTCTGGTTGCATCATATACAACTCTTCCTTAAGGTTCCCATTAAGGAACGCTGTTTTTGACGTCCATTTGCCAAATTTCATAATCATAAAAGGCGACAATTGCTAACATGATTCAGACTGATTTCAGCTTCGCTACGGGAGAGAAAGTCTCTTCGTAGTCAATTCCTTGAATTTTTCGAAAACCCTTTGCGACAAGTCGAGCTTTATAAACGGTTACATTACCGTTTGCATCAGTCTTCTTCTTGAAGATCCATTTATTTTCTATGGCTCGCGGGTCATCGGGCAAGTCCACCAAAGTCCATACTTTGTTCTCATACATGGATCCTATCTCGGATTTGATAGCTTCAAGCCATTTGTTGGAATCCGGGCCGGCCATCGCTTCTTCATAGTTCGAAGGTTCACTGTTGTCTAACAACATGCCTTCCATTACAGGGTTGCCGTACCACTCTGGTGCGGAGCGTACCCTTGTGGACCTTCGCGGCTTAGTAGTAACTTGATCCGAAGCTTCATGATCATTATCATTAACTTCCTCTTTAGTTGGTGTAGGCGCCACAGGAACAACTTCCCGCGCTGCACTACTATCCTGTTCGAGAGGGGGTGTAATTACCTCATCAAGTTCTACCTTCCTCCCACTTACTTCTTTCGAGAGAAACTCTTTCTCTAGAAAGGATCCGTTCTTGGCAACAAAGGTTTTACCTTCGGATCTAAGATAGAAGGTATACCCAATAGTTTCCTTAGGGTATCCTATGAATACGCATTTCTCTGCTTTGGGTTCAAGCTTTTCTGGTTGAAGTTTCTTCACATAAGCATCGCAGCCCCAAACTTTAAGAAACGACAACTTAGGTTTCTTGCCAAACCATAGTTCATACGGTGTCGTCTCAACGGATTTAGACGGTGCCCTATTTAAAGTGAATGCTGCAGTTTCTAATGCGTATCCCCAAAATGACAGCGGTAAGTCGGTAAGAGACATCATAGATTGTACCATATCTAATAAAGTGCGATTACGACGTTCAGACACTCCGTTGCGTTGCGGTGTGCCAGGCAGCGTCAGTTGTGAAACGATTCCACAATTCCTTAGGTGTGTGCCAAACTCGTGACTCAAATATTCTCCTCCACGATCGGATCGCAGACACTTAATTTTTCTGTCACGTTAATTCTCGACCTCACTCTGAAATTCCTTGAACTTTTCAAATGTCTCAGATTTGTGCTTCATCAAGTAGATATACCCATACCTACTCAAATCATCGGTGAGAGTGAGAACATAACGATAGCCACCGCGAGCTTCAACGTTCATTGGACCACACACATCAATATGTATTATTTCCAATAAGTCGGTTGCTCTCTCCATTATTCCTGAGAATGGATTCTTAGTCATCTTGCCCATGAGGCACGGTTCGCATGTGTCAAATGATTCAAAGTCAAGACACTCTAATAGTCCATCAGTATGGAGCTTCTTCATGCGCTTAACGCCGATATGACCAAGGCGGCAGTGCCACAAGTATGTGGGACTATCATTAACAACTTTACATCTTTTGGTACTCACACTATGAATATGCGTAACATCACGATCGAGATTCATCAAGAATAAACCATTCACCAGCGGAGCATGACCATAAAACATATCACTCATATAAATAGAACAAGAATTATTCTCTGACTTAAATGAGTAGCCGTCTCGCATTAAGCAAGACCCTGATACGATATTCATGCTTAAAGCTGGTACTAAATAACAATTATTAAGGTTTAAAACTAATCCCGATGGTAGATGTAGAGGTAGCGTGCCGACGGCGATCACATCGACCTTGGAGCCATTCCCGACGCGCATCGTCACCTCGTCCTTGGCCAGTCTCCGCTTATTCCGCAGTTCCTGCTTTGAGTTGCAAATGTGAGCAACAACACCGGTATGAAATACCCAGGAGCTACTACGAGCGCTGGTAAGGTACACATCAATAACATGTATATCACATATAGCTTTAACGTTGCCGGCCTTCTTGTCCGATAAGTATTTGGGGCAGTTCCGCTTCCAGTGACCCTTTCCCTTGCAATAGAAGCCCTCAGTCTCAGGCTTGGGTCCATTCTTTTTCTTCTTCCCGGCATCTGGCTTACCGGGCGCGGCAACGACTTTGTCGTCTGTCTTGAAGTTCTTCTTACCCTTGCCCTTCTTGAAACTAGTGGTCCTGTTGACCATCAACACTTGATGCTCTTTCTTGATTTCTACTTCTGCAGACTTGAGCACCGAGTACAACTCGGGACTGGTCTTCTCCATCCCTTGCATGTTGTAGTTCAGCACAAAACCTTTGTAGCTTGGTGGGAGAGACTGGAGGATTCTGTCAATTATAGCATCATCCGGAAGTTCGACTCCAAGTAAAGTCAGACGACCGTGTAACCCAAACATTTTGAGTATGTGCGCACTGACAGAACTGTTGTCCTCCATCTTACAGCTAAAGAACTTGTCGGAGACTTCATATCTCTCGACACGGGCATGAGCTTGAAAAACTAGCTTCAGCTCGTGGAACATCTCATATGCACCATGTTGCTCAAAACGCCTTTGGAGCCCCGTTTCAAACTGTATAACATGCCACACCTAACCAGAGAGTAGTCATCACTCCGTGTTTCCCAGACGTTCAGAATGTCCTGGGCAGATGCGGGAGCGGGAGGGTCACCTAGCGGCACATCAAGGACATAAGCCTTTTTAGCTCCTTCAAGGATGAGCTTCAAGCTGCGAACCCAGTCCGCATAGTTGCTACCATCATCTTTTAGCTTGTTTTTCTCTAGGAATGCATTGAAATTGAGGTTGACGTTGGCCATCTACAATATTTATAAAGACACCTTTTAGACTAAGTTCATGACAATTAAGTTCATTTAATCAAATTAAGTATGAACTCCCACTTAAATCGACATCCCTCTAGTCATCTAAGTGATACATGATCTATGTTGACTAACCCGTGTCTGATCATCACGTGAGACGGACTAGTCACCATGGTGAGCAACTTCATGCTGATCGTATCAACCATACGACTCATGTTCGACCTTTCGGTCTCTTGTATTCGAGGTCATGTCTGTACATGCTAAGCTCGTCGATCCAACCTAGGTGTTTCGCGTGTGTAAATCTGGCTTACACCCGTTGTATGCGAACGTTAGAATCTATCACACCCGATCATCACGTGGTGCTTCGAGACAACGATCCTTCGCAACGGTGCACACTTAGGGGAATACGTTCTCGAAATTTTAAGAGGAATCATCTTATTATTCTACCGCTGTTCTAAGCAATAAGATGAAAAACATGATAAACATCACAATGCAATCATATAGTAACATGATATGGCCGTTATCATCTTTGCTCTTTCGATCTCCATCTTCAGGCATCGCATGATCATCATTGTCACCGGCGTGACACCATGATCTCCATCATCATGATCTCCATCATCGTGTCTCCGTGAGGTCGTCACGCCAACTACTACTATAGCTAACCGTTAGCAATGAAGTAAAAGTAGTAAGCACATGGCGTTGCATCTCATACAATAAATTAAGACAACTCCTATGGCTCCTGCCGGTTGTCATACTCATCGACATGCAAGTCGTGAAACCTATTACAATAACATGATCATCTCATACATCATACATGCAACATCACAACTTTGGCCATATCACATCACATGTCAAACCCTGCAAAAACAAGTTAGACGTCCTCTAATTGTTGTTGCAACTTTTACGTGGCAGATTTGGGTTTCTAGCAAGAACACTTTCTTACCTACGTGATAGCCACAACGATGATATGTCAAAGCTATTTACCCTTCATAAGTACCCTTTTCATCAAATCCAATCCGACTAGAGTAGGAGAGACAGACACCCGCCAGCCACCTTTATGCACGGTGTCCATGTCTGTCGGTGGAACCAGTCTCACGTAAGCATACGTGTAATGTCAGTCCGGGCCGCTTCATCCCACAATACCGCCGGAAAAGAATAAGACTAGTAGCGGCAAGCAATTGACAACTCATCGCCCACACCCTTTTGTGTTCTACTCGTGCATAGAATCTACGCATAGGAAACCTGGCTCGGATGCCACTGTTGGGTAACGTAGCATAAATTCAAAAAAATTCCAACGCATATTCAGATCTTCCTATCGAGAGACCAGCAAAGAGAGAGGGGTGAGTGCATCTTCATACCTTTGAAGATCGCTAAGCGGAAGCGTTGCTAGAACGCGGTTGATGGAGTCGTACTCGCGGCGATTCAGATCGCGGTGTGATTCTGATCTAGTGCCGAACGACAGCACCTTCGCGTTCAACACACGTGCAGCCCGGTGAAGTCTCCCGCACATTGATCCAGCAAGGAGGAGGGAGAGGTTGGGGAAGATCTCCGGCAGCACGACGGCGTGGTGTCGATGGAGAGACAAGGTCTCCCGGCAGGGCTTCGCCAAGCACCGGCAGAGAGGAGGAGAAAGAAGATCACGGTTGCACCGAGGGAGAGGGAAAATTGTATCTCCAAAAGCCCAAAAGTGCCCACTATATATAGGAGGAGGGGAGGGGGGTGCCACCCCTAGGGTTCCCACCCTAGGAAGTGCGGCAGCCCCCCCCCCCCAGATGGGAGGTGCGGCGGCCAGGGCAAGGGGGAGGGGTGGTGCACCCCTAGGTGGGCCTTAGGCCAACCAGCGCCTAGGGTTTCCGCACTCTCCACCTCCTGTGCCTAGGGCTGAGTGTTGGGGGCGCACCAGCCCACCTAGGGGCTGGTTCCCTCCCGCACTTGGCCCATCTAGCCTCCCAGGGTCGTTGCCCCCTTCCGGTGGACCCCCGGGGCCACCTCCGGTGGTCCCGGTACATTACTGGTGATGCCCGAAACACTTCCGGTGTCCGAAACCATCCGTCCTATATATCAATCTTTACCTCCGGACCATTCCGGAGCTCCTCGTGACGTCCGAGATATCATCCGGGACTCCGAACAACTTTCGATAACCTCGTATAACATTTCCCTATAACCCTAGTGTCATCGAACCTTAAGTGTGTAGACCCTACAGGTTTGGGAGACAGGCAGCCATGACCGAGACACCTCTCCGGCCAATAACCATCAGCGGGGTCTGGATACCCATGGTGGCTCCCACTTGCTCCACGATGATCTCATCGGATGAACCACGATGTCAAGGATTCAATCAATCCCGTATACAATTCCCTTTGTCTGTCGGTATAGAACTTGCCCGAGATTCGATCGTCGGTATACCTATACCTTGTTCAATCTCGTTACCGGTAAGTCTCTTTACTCGTTCCGTAGCACTTCATCGTGTGACTAACTCCTTAGTCACATTGAGCTCATGATGATGTTCTACCGAGTGGGCCCAGAGATACCTCTCCGTCACGCGGAGTGACAAATCCCGATCTCGATTTGTACCAACCCAACATACACTTTCGGAGGTACCCGTAGTGCACCTTTATAGTCACCTAGTTACGTTGTGAAGTTTGATACACCCAAAGCACTCCTACGGTATCGGAGAGTTGCACAATCTCACGGTGGAAGGAAAAGACACTTGACATTAGAAAAGCTTTAGCACACGAACAATACGATCTAGTCCTACGCTTAGGATTGAGTCTTGTCCATCACATCATTCTCCCAATGTTGTGATCCCGTTATCAATGACATCTGATGCCCATGATCAGGAAACCATGATCATCTATTGACTAACGAGCTAGCCAACTAGAGGCTTGCTAGGGACACATTCTGATCTATTTATTCACACATGTATTACTGTTTCCTGTTAATACAATTATAGCATGAACAATAGACGATTATCATGAACAAGGAAATATGATAATAACCATTTTATTATTGCCTCTAGGGCATATTTCCAACAGTCTCCCACTTGCACTAGAGTCAATAATCTAGTTACATTGTGATGTATCGAACACCCATAGCATTATGGTGTTGATCATGTTTTGCTCGTGGAAGAGGTTTAGTCAACGCGTCTGTGACATTCAGATCCGTGTGTACTTTACAAATCTCTATTACTCCACTCTGGACATGGTCCTGGATGGAGTTGTAGCGGCGTTTGATGTGCTTCGTCTTCCGATGAAACCTGGGCTCCTTGGCCATGGCAATGGCCCCAGTGTTATCACAGAAGAGTGTCATTGGACCCGACGCGCTTGGAACCACTCCAAGGTCGGTGATGAGCTCCTTCATCCAAATTACTTCATGAGCCGCTTCTGAAGCAGCTATGTTTCACTAGAGTTCAGCATCCTTAGAGCGATGGCTACTCCATCTGCTAAAGACAACGCTCTCCCATCAACAAAGGTGTGTTCCCTTGCCATCATACTTTTGAAAAATGGCACCTTCACCAAGCTGCAGATGTAACTGATGGTGCTTCTTCTCATCTTGTACACATATTCATATCCTTGTGGGTCCACCATACAAGAAGACAAGGTTTCTGCATGGGAAATAAATACAAAATAGTTACATTATACTCTAGATATGTTAAACTCGATAAAACGTGTATTTGGAAGCAGTAAAAAGACAAAATACTTAGCAACATGCACTAGGAAGGTACATAATACATCTGGTCATCATGAAAGATATATGGACGAAAAGCAAGTGATAAAATCAAATGAACTTATAAACTGGCAGTAAGAGTTCTCAAACAAATTAATACAAAGCTTGTATGTATGTTTGGTTTTCTATACCTTCAAATATGGTAGAGCTGCTAACATTTGAATCCAACTTGCAATTGTCCCCTCTCGTGTACAAAATGTACCATTTTCTTTGCTTGTCTCCATCATCTGCATATGCCTTAACATGCTCCACTTGGTTGAACTTGTCCCACTCAGTGCCAGATTCTCCCGCGGCTACAACAGAGAGCAACCATAGCCTACAGAATAACTGCAAATGCGTTGGCTTTATGTCTCGCATGTATTCCAGGAGTTTTCCATGGTGTAATCCGCCAGGAGCAGCCTCTCGAGTGAAGTGATACGCTCCAGTACCTTCAACTTTGGGTAGTCTTCGATGATAAGCTTCCACAGATTGGGGAGATTGGTGATCCTCTCCAGGGAGGGGCAATCATTCACTATAAGCTCAACAACAGAAGGAAAGCTCTTCCTCAGAGACACCTTCTTCTCTTTGACCAACCCATCATCTCCTAGTTTACTGGTGCACTCCAGGACTAGCTTGATAAGATCCTTGTTCTCGTGGAGCCTAGCATTGGCAGCAAATGAGGAGCAGTTACATTCTCCAATTGAACTAATCGAAGACCACTGAGTTGCGAAAGAGCCCCCGTCTCATCCAAACTGTACCAATCACCATCCATATGGGCTCGAAACTTATTTAGGCCCAGTTCTTTTGGCCGATTCTCCCAGAATCTTGAGAATCGATCCTCCACCCAGTTTCTCCCAGAATCTTGTATCCATATATTTTTTAGAGTGAATTCCACTTTTTACCCTGAAGTTGTACATTTGTGACACTAATTACCCAATCGAGTGGAAATTCAGCTAGAATACCCCTTTTCAAAGCATCAAATCCTTGTTTTCTTATGTGTGTCCATCATGCAAGTGTGCGATGACGCCCGAGGTCTAACTATATGTGGACGATGACGAGGAATGGAAGAAATGGACAAGAGAAGTCTGGACATGTTCGTCAATGATGCCCTCCGATATTTACAGATTTTTTACGAATCATTGACGCAACATGCCGATCCTATCTAACATAAACAAGGAAAATGCAAAACTGGAGAAAAACCATGCTAATAGTCTCCAAAATCTGATATTTCAATGGAAGTTCCACTAAGTGGGGTAATATGTGTCACAAATGTACAACTAAAGGGTAAAAAGTGGAATTCACTCTATTTTTTACAATCCTAGTTGTTCACACCCTAACTAGGTAGGATTGTAAAAAAGATATGGGTTCAAGATTCTGGGAGAAGCTGGGTGGAGGATCGATTCTCAAGATTATGGGAGAATCGATCAAAAGAACTGGGCCTTAGTTTCCTCATATTTGCAAGACCACTGAACCCTCTAGGTACCATACTGGCTTTGTGAAGTGAAAGTAACCTCGGTTGACCAAGATTCACAATGTTGTAAGGAATATTCTCCAATTTTGTACATCCAAGAAGGTCAAGGAACTGCAATAGTTTCATTTTACCAATGTTCCCTGGAAGTACAGATATACCAACATTTACTAGTGTTAGATACCCCAGGAATGTTTTGAATCAATATATATGCCCATATTCTGAATTTAGAATGGAGTGTTGTGGATGCGATGGAGATCAAGATTGGTACAACTTGGACGAATGCGTAGCTACTAGTTAACTAGTGCAAATCCACCCGCGTCATTCTTTTTAATCTAATAATCCAGATCTTTTGTTAAGTGAATCGAGATCTTTCATTGAGAGATACCCAGGATGGAAAAGTGTTAAAGCCCAATAATTTGAGTCGAGATGTTTTGTTGCATGTGTAGTGAGTTTCAATCGGGACCTCGATCGTTCCGTCAAGTCTGTTAAGTCTACGCAAGTTGTGTGTATCGCGTTCAGACCTGCTACTTTGATGATGCATCCAATTCACCAGTAAATGAGTTAGTAAGACTTCGATCCACCACCAAGTCTTCTGAGAGCTAGGTCTTGTTTAATACTCCCTCCGTTTCAGTTTATAAGTCCGGCACGTGTATCTAGTTCGTCAATTTGACCAACTTAATAAAAGACATATATTATAAAAAATATATCATTAGAAACTTTAGATGTTCTATTTTTTAATGATATAATTTTTATGTTAAACAACATATTTTATATAAGTCGAATTGACGACCTAGATACACCATGTCTTATAAACTGTGATGGAGGGAGTAGAGTAGTTAATAATTGTTGGGCTGGGCAGAGATTGCGTCACGCAAAACAAAGTCTACTTTGATGATGCATGGTGGCTTAGTTTTAGTATTTGCCATGCATCACGGTCATATCCAGCTACTTTGATGATGCATATAAACAATTCACCACTACACTCGGATCAAGCTACATAATACTCCTATAGCACAAAAACATGTGGTAATATGAATTGTGAGGGAGTGTGTTTTCCGGAGTTTATGCCGGTGACTAAGCGCGCACCCCATTCTTATCGTTCTAATCACGTGCATCGCGCGCGGTTTCATCCGGTGCAGGTTGTGGCAAGAATTAACTAAGTAGCTAGATGCCAACTCAATTAGTCGTTAGTGCAACTGCTGGCTTGTTAACAAAAAATGACTTGAGTCGTCTAGCGTGCAAGTCTTGTTTGAATGAATGAACATATATATATAAGACAGCTAGCTAGTTGGTGCGACATGCATGCAATCCTTGAGATCCGGTAAAGGTCTGACCCCGTAAATCTTGGAAAAAATTTATGTCCAAGTGTGCTATAGAAAAGAGGGTAGATAAATGAAGTGCTAAGCAAGAGATGCCTTTGCTTCAATTTCTCCCCATAAAAGTGACTGTCAAAGTGTGCTTCTAGTTTGAGCAGGAAAAGCAAAACATAGCGGATCGAGGGTTGTCATAGCCTCTTCTTCTTCGAGAGAGAGAGAGTGATAGTGAGAAGAGAGAAGAGAGAGAGAGAGAGAGAAGAGAAGAAAGAGAAGAGAAGAGAAGAGAGAGAGAGAGAGGGAAGAGATGGCAGATGCCATCGTTGGTCCGCTGCTGAGCAAGCTGCAGGGGGTAGCGGTGACGGAGGCCAAGGCCCTAGCTGCCGTGGGCAACGAGATTGACCGCCTCCGCGACAAGCTCATGTGGCTGCATGCGCTGGTGCACGAGACTGACCTTCGCAGCAGGTCGGACAGCAACCAGCAAATCCGCGTGCTCGCTTACCAGGTGCGTGAGGTTGCATTCGCAGCCGAGGATGCCATCGACCATTTCTTCCTGCAGGCCGACCTCTCCCGCTTCGGTCACGACTGGCGTCAGGCGACCTCCATCTTCTTCTCTAACTTGGGCACTCAGATCCGTGTCCGGTACATCCTCTCCCGGAAGATCAAGTCCATGAACACACGGCTAGAGGATATTGTTGACAATAGTGCCAAGTACCGCAGCGACAGCGACGATGGAACTACAAAAATCATCACTTGGAGGGCCTCACGGGCCATCCCTCCAGTCCGCCACAACTGGTACCCCTACCTAATTAATCATGTCCATGATCCTCTTCTAATTTACATCGCAAACATATATATATGTGATCTAAAGCCAAAGTTCAATTTTGACCAACAACTTCAACCTCCATGCCAGCTATAAGAATGTCAGACCATCTATTGCATTGACCAGCTATAAGGGGCACATAAACCATAGGCCGAGGGTTTGAATGGTAAATACCTTGATGCACCTGATATGGAAAAAAAGGAAAAACCCGAAAAATTCATAAATAGCATTACGGAAGTTCAGATGACAAGTTATCTGATCACGCTAGCTATGGCAACCAGGAAACCAGGCATTACAATAAATATATAGCATTACAGGAGCAACAATGCTAAGGGAATGCTTCACACACTTGTGCACACAATGGTAAGGGATTTTCTGCGCTAGTAGACAATAATGAGGGGGGGGGGGGGGGGGGTATGCACAAGTGTTTGTGTAAGGAGATACTAAGCACAAACAAACTCGTACAGTATAAAATTAAACAAAGCCAATGATTTTATGTTTCCTTTGCAAACTCTGAAGAACTTATCATATATAAGCAGCCAAGCTAAAAACTTTGTTGGCACCTTTCTAGTGTTACATGTATTTACAAACAGAGGTTTGTAGTACTACCTCCGTTCCTAAATATAAGTCTTTTAAGTGATTTTACTGACGGTCTGTATACAGAGCAAAATAATTGAATCTACACCCTAAAATATGTCTATATACATCTATATGTAGTCTGTTAGTAAAACCTCTAGAAAGACTTATATTTAAGAACAGAGGGAGTAGTACGTACTGTAGTAGACACATAGTAGATATGTAAACTTGTGAGTCTACGAAACTTTTTTTAATTACTAGTATGTTACCTAGCTTAACATGGGTTATTCCTTTCACATGTGAGGGGTGTTAACTTGTCGGGCAATCTGTTTTCCCGCGGTGTCGGCATTCTACCGGTTATTTATTTCTTTATTTTTGGACAAAGTGGCCTTTGGCCCAATATTTTCATGCATCCTGGCTTTTCTTTTTGGGGAACGCTATGCGTTCGGCGGTTGATTTTTAAAAATTATCCGTCACCTGGGCAACCGTTGGATGACCGAGCTGACACCGTTTGATCTAGGGTCTGCATCCTGCCGCATGGTCAGTCGTTATTTCCCGCAACAAACGGTATGTTGTAGAAACTAGACACTCTTCCTCGACCCCGACAGAGCAGCGCCCCGCACGGCGCCGTCGCCCACAGAGCTGTGCCCTGCGCAGCGCCGCCGCTAGCCCGCCGCCGGCGTGCAGGAGCTAAACTGCTGTCTTCAGGCAGATGGCATCGAGAAGCCCGAGTTAATTTCTAAAACATCATCTCCGTCGCAGAAACAATGGCCATGTTACAGAAACAATTCCTGAAACAATAGTCGCGTTGCAGAAACAACGACCGTGTTGCAGAAAACAACTCCTGAAACTGACAGTCGGCGGTTCACCGTCGGATCTAGCAATCTAACGGTCGCGTGTGGTCCTTTATTTTTGCAACAAAGACCATGTTATGAAAACCTTTGTAACATATATCTTGCTACATAAATTTTTGCAACACAGATCATGTTACAAAAAAGTTTTGCAGCAGAGATCATGTTGCAGAAAGAGGAGTAGAGAGCCGAACGGTGGAGAAAAGCAAATTGGCTGAACGAGTGTAGAGCGGTTACCCGCTTATAGAGAACACGTGCCAAGCGTTAGTGGTGGCGGATGCCCTAGGCTGAACCCGCCGGCTGAGTGTTAGACTTTCCCTTTCTTTTTTGGTGTTTTTTTTCCTACCATGTTTCTTTGTAAACTTATTTTCATCTATTTGGAAATTGTCACATTAGATACAGGAAACTAATCTATTTGTGGAGGCTTTTGTATATAACCGTTAGTCAGACCTAAAATTGTAACATACATTAAAGTATATATATTTGGAGCACGCATATCAATTGTATTAATAATCTAACTTTTTTTAGAAAATAAGGATTACCTCCTGCCTATGCATCAAAACAATGCATGCAACCACTCTATTAAATAAATCCGAAAAATGTCGGAAGGATCCAAGAAAGCTGCGCGAAGGCAGCAAGAAGATAAAAAGTAGTACAAAAAAGCCACAACCGGCATACATAGGCTAGATGCCTAACCATCTATCGTATTATCGGACCGCCATCCAAACCGGTTGAAGATATCCCGAGCTACCGTCTCCCATCGGATAAACCCAGTAACCAAAGGCTCCCTGGTTTTCGCAGGAGTGAGTAATGACCATGTACGGATCAGCTTCGATGCTCTGTACAGTACCTGCAAGAAATTAATATTTGATAATCTTTTAAAGGTGACATCATTCCTGCAGTTCCATATACCACATTAATGCACATACTCCTATATGAATATGTCTGGCAATAACTAAGTCAACCCCATTTAGCCATGTCCCAAATAACGTGTCTATGCTATCTGGAGGTGTGATATCAAATGCTATACGGACTGTTTGCCATAATATTTTTGCAAGCAGACATTGAAGAAAGAGGTGTTTGATAGTTTCGGCCTGGTCGCAAAAGAACATATTTTACTTCCGTGTCGATTTCTCTTTAACAAATTATCTCTGGTAAGGATGACCTTCTTGTGGACAAACCACATAAAGATTTTGATACGCAATGGTACTTTCACCTTCCAAATATAGTTGGATTTTGACAAAGTTGATGTATCAATGAGACTCAAGTAGAAAGATTTGACTATAAAAATGCCAGTGGATGTTAGCTTGCAATGAAGCCTATCGGTATCCTCCGATAGCTGGACATCTATAAGTCCAGACACTAAGTGCAACCATGCTTCCCATCTATATCCTATTAATTAAAGCTCTCCTGAATTGAATTGCGATGTACAATATTATGAAGAGACGGATACTGTAATCCTAGAGGCGTCTCCCCAGCCATGTATCCTCTGAAAATCTCGTAGCCTTGCCATCACCGATGATAAATTTAACTCTGTGAAAAAAGTACGGTTTCATTCTCATCAAGCCTTTCCAGAAAGGAGAATCATTGGGCCTCAACGTTACCCGCGAGCCAAGGTTTTTGAGTGTAGATACCTATTATGCAGAATTTGTACCCACATGCCCTCCGTCTCCACGGATAGTCTGAACAGCCATTTGCTCAGCAGGCATCTGTTTTTTACCTCTAAATTTTCAATTCCTAGCCCTCCCTGATATTTAGGTGTACAAATAATATCCCATCTACTAAGCTGGTATTTTTGCTTAACTTCATCACTCTGTCAGAAAAATCGAGATCTATAAAAGTCCAATCTTTCCATACCCTACTGGTACCTCAAAAAAGACAACAGAAACATAGGCATATTCGTAAGAACCAGATAATGAGAATAAGTCTTCCTCCGTATGACAAAAGCTTACCCTTCCAGCAGCTTAATTTTTTCTCGAAACGGAGCTCCACACATTTCCATTCTTTGTTAGATAACTTACGGTGGTGAATTGGTATGTCTAAATTTTAAAAAATGGGGTTTCAATGAGTAGCAAGAAATTTCTCGAAACGGAGCTCCACACATTTCCATTATTTGCTGCAGAACCGCATGCGCAACCACTGAACCAAGAGTCTCTTTGCTTAACAATCTAACTAACTAAATAATTTAGACAATGTCAGTTACCTTGCTTGCTTTAATAGAATAATCTGTTAATTACTTTTGCTTTACTAGCTTTAATTAGTTAACATCTTAATCCTGAAACAGGGACGACACGGACTTGGAGAAGTACCAAGATACCAAGGCGGGTGGGCCAATACGCAAGGAAGAAGAAAAGAAATTGAAGGACCTTCTCCTTAACCAAGCTGGAAGCCATGTGATTTATGTGGTTGGAGAGAGTGGTATCGGGAAAAGGTATCTGGCACAGAAAGTATACAAAAACATTAAGGGAAATTTTCACGTACATGTGTGGGCAAGTTTTCCTCCAGGTGGCACCATCAACATGATTGGTGAGATAAAAAGAAAGCTGAAAGATAAGTGCTCCAAGCTGGAACCTAGCGTGGAGAGTATGGACCAAGTTAAGTACTTAGTTGTGGTAGATTGCCCGATGAGTAGCACCATGCTCGGGGATAGCATTGCACGGGAGGATTTGCTCAAGGGCGCACAAGGTAGCAAGATTGTGCTGACAGCGACGTCGAGTAGCCGTGCAGACAATAATAATGTCCATGTCGGCATCATCAAGCTTGGTTATCTGAAAAATCCTAAGAGCGAGACGTTGTTCAACAGGATTCTGGGCCTCAGGGGCCGTAAGCAGACTACATACAAGACATCGATGATGAATAAGATCCGCAACAGAATTGAACCAATAAGCAAGGGACTACCACTGGCGGTGGCTCTTCTTGCCAAGTTCATGCGGACCATGGACCACAGCAAGTGGGAGGCAGCATCGGAGTACATCCAGATGAACAACCAAGACAATGTGCTCATGACGATGGTGTCCATGTGCATCGATGACCTCCCCAATGAACACAGGTCGTGCTTGCTCTACACGGCAGGCTTCCTGGCACGAAGCACTATTGACGCCAGCCAGCTGGTGCGGCTCTGGGTGGCGGAGGGCTTCCTATCTCAGCAGCATGGGGTGTCACAGGAGGAGCTGGGTCAGCGCTACCTCAAGGAGTTCATCTTCCGAGGCCTTATGCAGCTGGTGAAGAAGAAAGGAGACGTCGTGGAATCAGTTGCCATCCATGACTTGGTCCATCAGATTTTCAGGTCCGAGGCGCAACGTACTGGCCTCATGGAAACCCACAATGGTGGTGAGTATGCCTCTGTCACTGTTAGTGCGAGGCGCCTAGCTCTCAACAACAGCAAAATGCCTTACAAAACAAACATCCTTTGGAAGGTGCGCACCCTGTTGTTCCATGATCCACAAGGTATTATGGGAGATGCCAAGCTGAAGCTGCCCAGTCGAGCTCATGTTGACAAGATCAAGGAAGGTGCAAACCGTACGTCTTGTCCACATTTCTAAGGAGATATATGTGATGCATGCCACCTCTTTACGTACGTAGATATTAAGCGACCTAATGGGCTAATGGAAGATATTTGTGGCACTTTGCAGGGTCACAAAAATTAAAGGAAGGCTCCAACCAGCTTCTCAAGGAATCCACCTCCCATGATGCACAAGGTACTAGAGTCGCATTTGTCAATAAATACGTACCGCCTCTAATGTTCACATGAATTTGTTGGCTAGCTACCACCTCAAGGAATCCACCTCCCATGATGCATAAGGTGTTTCCCGCAAAAAAAAAAAAAAAATTGATGCATAAGGTGAGCTACCGGGCTAATGTCGGTTATTTATTTGTTGTGGCACTATGCAGCATGGCCACAAGAATTCAAGGAAGGCTTCAGGCAGCTTCTCAACGAATCCACATTCCTCCGCGTCATCAGCCTGGAGGGCATCAACATAGGCGAGAAGCTGCCAAATCGAATCGGCAACATGTTACACTTACAGTACCTCAGCGTCCGATGCTCCAACTTGACAACGGTGCCGGACACCATTGGCAAACTGAAGAAGCTCCAAACAATGGATGTGCGAGGGACACAGGTGAAAAAATTTCCCACCTCCTTCTGGAAAATCAAAACGCTGCGCCATGTTCTAGGCAATCACGACCTTCAGTTCCATGGGTTTTGCCAAGCATCTGAAGACGTTGTCATCGACCAAGGCCAGGACCACGGGTTAAGCGTGCATATGACAATTAAAGAGCATGTTGCTAACGTGCACGTCTCCAGTAGGCGCTCGTGGATGCTTGTTAGTACTTAGTAGTACGTGTCGTCATTTGTGACCATCCTTTATTTATTCCAAAATCCTTTATTTATTCCAAAATAATCGTCTCCACTCGGTCACCACTCCACTAATGTAAATAGGCTAAATGAAGACTCGATCTTACGAGTCAGAGTGTGAGGGTCAGTCCGTGTATAAGATTGATGTATAATTAAGTGTGTGTGTGTGTGTGTGTGTGTGTGTGTGTGTGTGTGTGTGTGTGTGTCAAGTCCACGGTGTATTGTATAACTCTGATTCGAAATCATACTTTTTAGTTCTTGAAAACCTATGTATATGCATATTATCCTTCTTGTTGGCAACTTTATGCGTGTAAATATGCTAGTTTTGCTTGAAGTCCAGTGATATATCTGGGGACATTAAGTTGGCATTATGAAAAAAGAAAGTATTTTATACACCCGTATGCAGAAAATGTCCTTTGTGCATACATAGAAAAACATTGAAGGATATGGAAAGGGATTTTGATTTCAAATGATTCGAAACATTGTGTGATGTGTCTTATGACTTTACTTCGGATTTAACCTTAGGGTAGACTGTACTGTAGTTCAAACTTTTTTTTTTTAGAAAAGGACAATAGGCCCCGGCCTTTGCATGGATAGATGCATGCAACCATATTATTAAAAAAGTAACTTAACAAAGTCTTAGATCCCGAAAAAGCATACAAACCGAGCGCAAATAGGAAAGTATAAAAAAGGTGCCACGTCCGGTAATGAAAACAGGCTACGATGCATATGCACTACTTCAACATGAAAAAATAACACTAGATTAAATCACAAACTTTAGTTAGATGTTATTTACTGTGGTATCCTGATGTTTTATGTGCTGCCTGGCAATAAAATTAGGACAAAAAACTTGGAAATGAAAAAATTAAAGAAAAGAGAAAATCAAAAGAAGAAAGAAAATAAAAGAACCAGAACACAGAGAAAAAACGCTTTCAAATTCCGGAATTGTTCGGAATTCGAAATTTTGAGAAAATCCTTCGGAATCTTTCGGAATTCGGAATTCCGGAATCTTTCAAATTCGGAATTCGAAAAAATGTTCTTTAATTTTGAGAAAAAATTCCGGAATTGGAAAAAATGCTCCGGTATTTATAAAAATGTTCCGGTATTTTAACAAATGTTCTGGAATATGAAAAAATGTTCCTAAATTTGCAAAAATATTCCTGAATTTGAAAGATGTTCCGGAATTTGATAAAATATTCTGGAATTTTACAAGATATCCCAGAATTAACAAAAAATGTTACCAAATTTGAAAAAATGCTCCGGAATTCGAAATAATGTTCCATAATTCTAAAAAGTATTTTGTAATTTTGAGAAATTTCTCCAGAAATTGAAAAATTGTAAACAATTTCCGGAATTTCAAAATTTATGTTCTAGAATAAGAAAAAATGTTCCTGAATTTGAACAAATGTTCCATAAATTGGAAAATTGTTCCAAAACTTGAAACAAAATCGCGAAAGTCGAAAAAATATAATAAAATCAAAAAGCCAAAAATAAATAGAAAAACCGATTCAGGAAACCTTTTAAAACATTTCCAAAACATGTTAACAGGCCGGCCCGGATAAGCATTGGACGCGGCTACATGATACAGCTTAATGGGCCGGCCCGGGTCGTTCGCCCCTGTGCGGCTCGCAGCTGTTGGACCAGCGAGCGTCACATAGTAGGTCCCCATAAGTGCCCCTGCCATTGCTCTGAATGTCATTGATCACCTGCTTTGGTTGTTTGGCACAAGGAAAGCTCACAAACTACGCTTTCTTTCCACCACCCACGGCCCATACTCATTGTTTTTCTTGGTCCGAATAAAGAAAACCAGAAAGAGGCGGTTATCTTTGAAGCACTTGTTCATTAGTCGAGTTAATATTTATGACCGGTTCCCTCTGAATGGAAACCCTGGTTGTTTTTATTTTAAAATGGAGGTAAAGTTTTGCCTCATATTATAATTAAGAAGAGAATTGCTGGCCTAAATAGAGAAATCAGAAATAGGGCAAAATTGTCATAACGAGCCGACACATGGCCGTGCCCAGGGACGGTTCTAAACTTTCGGGGGGCCTAAATATGAACATAAAAGATTTCGATTTCAATTTTGTAACGCTTTATCAACAAAAACTTTGTGCAAGTTTAAATATTTTTCCTTGTACGGCATACTACAAACAATATAACAGTTTAAATATTTTTCCTTGGACGCCAGCCCAACTACTCTACACTCGTCAGCGGGAGTTTCCTAGGGGCTCACTTAATGCGAATATGGTCGGCGTGCTCACAACAAGGCTATGGGTGGGCTTGGGTAACCAAAGTGACGAGATAGACAAGTATTTCTTCTACACGTGCACAACCATCACCGTTGGCAACGGTGCCCGGACACCCTTCCGTGACTCCCCTTGGCTAAATGGGAGTAAGCCCAAAGACACCACCCCTCTGATCTTCACGCGAGGCATCTTCGCAATAGACATGGAAGGTTCGGAAAGCCTTGAATAATGCCGCATGGATTAGCAATATCAACCTTGGAATAACGCTCTCGCTGGACCATCTAAGGCAATTTTTCTTGCTTTGGACTGCCCTTCACGGAATCTAGCTAAACACTCACATCAAGGACTCCATCCTGTGGAAGCATACCGCCTCAGGAGAATACTTGGCTTCTTCTACGTATAGTGTGCAATTTCTGTCCATCACCTATATTGACATGTGCAAAGTTGTCTGGAAGACATGGGCACCCCCGAACGTTAAGTTTATCGCATGGTTGGCAATCCAGAACTGGATTTGGACGACAACTGTGGACCTTTCCCGCTTTGTACAAGGGAGCAAGGAACGGTGGAAAACCTTTTCTCCAAATGCCGATACACTCTCAGGATATGGAGATTGGTAAAAGATTGGCTTCGATTCGTTAGCTTGTACACTTTTGCTTGGACTGCCTACATGACCATTAAATACTGGTGGTACGATATGGCATCCTCCCACGGGATTCAGAAAAGGGTGATGGCCTCCCTCACTCTGTTAGTGAGCAAGACCATTTGGGATGAGAGAAATGCAAGGGCCTTTCGTTCCACAAACACGTCACCATTCATCCTCCTTGGCACCGTACAATCGGTGGGACAGCTTTGGGCGACCGCGGGAGCAAAGCATTTGGGGTGCATTCTGATGGGAGAGTAGAGTTTTTTGTTGGGTGGTGTGCCCCCCCTTTTTTTTTGCTAGGGGCCTTTCTTTGCTACTATCTTTTCGACAAACTCTCTCAAACTCCTCCTTCCTTAATTAATGGAAGGGGCAAAGCTTTTTCCCCACTTCAAAAAAAAAAAAGGTCGTCGCGCTCGCTTCCATTGGCCCCACCTCAGCAGGGGCCCGGGCAGGCAACCTAGAAGACTCACACACGCGCGCCACCAAAGAAAGAAACAACAACACCGAGGTTTTCCGCAAACTGCTATCATCATCAGTCCACTCTGACTTGTATGTACCCGATCGAGCAAATCTACTTCTCCCCTGCCAACTCTTTGCATTTTGCGTCCTTCATTTTGCGAATCCTCGTCTGCCACAAATCTACTTCTCCCCTGCCAACTCTTTGCAGCGCACGTAGCCACGATGTTGAGCGCATGCAGCTTGAGAGAGAGAGAGGTGTGGCTCCCTGTCTCGCAAGTGCATGCTGCAACGACGACGTGGCAGAGAAGGAGTGGCGGACATGCAAATGAATATATATTGTCTTGCAACTTGGGCTAGCGGGACCTTCGATTACCTCCACCTCAACTTATCATCTGCGTTCCAATGACTCCGGATATAAACACTGTTATGTTAATTTCGTTTATGCTGGTATATATAAACACTGTTTTCATATGGACTCCGGCGATTTAATATATATATGGCCGCGTGAGCTGCTAGTTTATGTTATGCTATATATATATATGTGTGTGTGTGTGTGTGTGTGTGTGTGTGTGTGTGTGTTTTAATTTGTTTAATTATTTGATCTATCTATTCTTGCTCGCTGTTTGCGGTACCGCATACTCTCTCTCTTCCTAAATATTTGTTGTTGGGGAGAACTAGTTCTCCCCAACAACAATTATTATGGCACAGAGGGAGTATTTGCGTTTACGGGAACGAATTTTAAACGGACCACGGTTTGTAAGATCCGCTAGAGACTCTCTAAACCACACGTATGTCTAGCATTACTTCTAGAAAAAACACTGATTTTTCTACTCCGGAGCGCAACATTCTATGAAATTTAAAAGGACAGCGGTTTGCGAGGGCTACAAAGGGATCCTACCTCAAGTTACTTAGCCTTCAATAAATTCTCTTCTCGCCCCTTAGCTGATTTTAGTAAGGTGGGCACCAACCACCAATCCTAATCCAGTTAATTAATGTAGAAACCTTACGTAGGTTTTAATGGGTGTAGCATTACTCTCTGGGATGGACAGTAAAGTTTGAGAAAATAGAATCAAAATAGAAATTATTGTGATGAAAAAACATCTTGGTGCTCTGGCAAAAAAAAAAAAATCAATGTTCTAAACTGCTTTTAAAAAATAGCCCTTGATGGAACATCGGTTACGTATATTTTTTGCCGAGTCCTCCACAAATATTTTTCATCACAGAGTTTACATATTGGTATAACATTAAACAATGTTTATCTCAAAAGAAATTCAGAATTGCTTTTGAAATTGATACCCTATTTTTTTTGCATTTTACTGTACGCACAGGTGCGGGATGAAATCCAAGTAACATTACTTATTGGTAAGTAGTTTTTATTCTGAGGACCTCTTTATTAGAAGGTTATAGACTTTACAATGACCTCACGCATATAATCTCACACCAAAACAACAATTGAGCACGTGTTCACCGGACCTTACAAAGACGGTGAGGCCAACAAATTGAGCTGAACAACTAGTTCCCCTTATTATTCATCCAAACAGCAATCTCCTTCTTGAACTTGTCCATTGCAAGTCTTGGCAATAGCATGCTTACCACGATCACGTCCTCCCCTTTGCCATTCTTACACCTCGATCATGTGGCAGCTCACAGAGTCAGTGGAGACATCCTCGACCATGGGTAATTAAGCCGCCTCCGACCCGCTTAGCCCATCCCAAGTCCAGTGTCTCCTGTCCAATCCATTTCATGTCATTGACCTCATACATTCTGTCCATGGTGAGTGGTGGCCGCCCACGTAGAGATGCCAGGAAATCCACCATGGACTCCATGTAATCTTTGGTCATGTTGCGCTTGGCCTCATGGATGAGAGCGATTGTGTAGGCAAGTGGGTTGCCGCATAGCTCTCCGACAGTTGTGTCCGCCACGGGGTAGAAGACCGCATTGCCGTAGAACCCATGCGGGATGAGCCCATGGTGCTTCCCTCTCCCGCGCGCGTTCATAGTGAACATTAGGCCCCCCGATGGTGGAGGTCATACTTGAGTGCCACCGTGCGGCAACGCCACATGATCGCCGTCACAAGCACGAAGCTTGTGGCCGGAGGGTCAGGATGTGTGGGGGCATGGTGGCTTCTTAGCACCGCGATGTCTCTTGGACAAAAGTTGAAGAAGCAGCCAACCATTTCTCCCGGTGGCGTTGACAATTAACATAATGTCATCTCCACTGCTGCCTGATCTTTGGAGGAATTCGCCAAACACTGGGTTTATGTGTGGCGGGATACGTGCTGTCAAGAGCTCCTTGTTCCACACTGGCAATACAATTTGTCAGGTGTCAACATGAGTACGGGCCAAGTCGACGATGCATTTCAAGAATTGGATACTGCCGTAGCCGTCGGCGATGCTGTGGCAAATGTGAAGACCAATTACAAATGCTCCACACCTGAGTTGGGTCACCTACTCACATACATTAACATGGAAATTAAGAAACATCAGTATAACTTTGATGGAGTACTAGTACTAGCAGTAAAACTTTTTTTTGCTCTATCAAGGCTCGAGTTAATTTTTTGCAAGCTCGTGTGACATAAAAAAGCATTACTCCCTCCGTCACGGTTTAAAAGGCGTGTTTGGAAATTCCCTAGAACCCAGTTGGTTATTGATTGACTCTGAGATGAACTGAAAAAAAGCATTCACACTACGCATGTATATAGAAGTACACTACAACGGAGTACTAATTAGCTGCTAGGAATAAATGCAATGCCCACTAAACTTTGTCTATTGTGAAAACGCACCTAAATTTAGTCGTGCCTTCTGAACTGTGATTGAGGGAGTACAATAGTTGCACCCATAATTTTTTTGTCCATAATGTACTACTTCTCCGTCGCTATAACTTTACATCTTCTTTTTCCGAGGCAACAACGTTGATCCGAACTCACCACCGCCAGGGACATGACTAATACTTGGGGTTGTAACTTGGCCGCCACTTGTCCCCCAAAAACATGTATTTAGAAGAAAAAGTCGTTGCCAAGTACCGCCTCCCATATGACATCTTGGTCAACATATATAGAGGTGATGCATCGAGCCGAAACTCCCAATGCGCACCCTTCAGACAGGGTAGTCAACAACGGAGTGACCGAAGCACCGTTCAGTTTCATAGGCACCCAAAGCTTCATCAATGCACATTGATGACAATAAGCACAAGCAATAGCAACTGTGTTTGCTACGATACCATGGCGAACAAGGAACGCCAACGTACGTCGTCAACCTCACCGTCCACGAGAATAGAGCGAGGCCGCTGCTTGCTTTACACAAACTTATTCATTAATTAAGCTATCACTGGATCCACCACCACACATACCATCCTCCATGGACAGCAAGCAACTGAACATGACAGCGGCCACAAGTTGCTACCTAATCATTCATGATGTATTTTTTAAGCGTGCGTGTTGACCCTTTGACAACCTAGGGGTTGCGAGTTATGACAACTATTAAGTGCCAGCGGATGTGATCTATTTTAGTTAATTTATGAAAAATGGTCTTTTTAGGTATGGCTATGTAGATATAACATATGTGATCTAGGTATAGTTATCCATATGTAGTGGGTTATATGATGTTAGGCTAAATTAATAAAATTTGTTAGATGTGAAATGTGTTTAGTTATCACTATCCGAAACTTCTTAGCATTGATTGTGAACAAATGTTTTAGGTGCTTGTAAAGTTGGTGGCCAAATTACATCAAATGATCTCCATACAAACAAAATACAAATCATACTAAAACAATGCACATACATTTGACCACTTTTCTTAATTAAAGAGCTCCTCGGATGTCATTTGACCACCAAATTTGGTAAGCACATAAAACATTTGGTCATAGTCCAAGCCACAAATTTTCAGATTTTTTTCATTGTTTTGCTATGTTTTCAAACGTGGGTGTGTGTACCTAGGGTATAGAATATGATTAAAAGTTCATTTTGCTTTGTCATTTTTAGTAACACAGAACCATATATTTATATTCAAATTACAGCTATAGAAGTGTATCCCCATGTCTAAACTAGGATGTATTTTGCAACAAAAAGACGCTAAGTAGGAAGAAGTAAATTACCATATAAGATATAAATAAATACTCCCTCCGTTCCATATTAACCGTCGCTCACCCTAACGTATGTAGCACCGTAATACATCTAAACACACACGTTTCAGCAACAATTAATATGGAACGAAGGGAGTAGTAAACCTTTCAAAACAATAAAGCTGATTCCCTTGCATTTACATTGCTAGTCAATCAATACCTATACTAATTCTAGACTCTCAATAAATTCTCACATTAATCAGAAATTACGAGCCGTTTATCTGGTGGGAGCAAGTTATTACGGTTCAGATTAACCGATGTACCTTATTTTTTTTTTAAATGGCTGATATTGCTTAATTCAGCCAAGGAAAAATAGAAGCCCCACAGTCCTTTCATCTCACGTTTGTAGAAATAGGAACCAGGCTCTATACGGCCCAACACAATTGTGACGAAGGGTTTCAATCGTGGCTGTGCACGCCCTGCAGCCCTTTCCTTCATGGGTAAATTAATGAGCACGCACATATGCCATGCCGCCGCCAGTGCCGACGAGATGATGCATGATGCCGTCACATGGACCATTCACGTCGAGCAGCCAACGTTGTCAGTGAGATGGTGACGTCGTCGCATGGATCGTGCATGCGCCGCTGCTGTTGTCGAAGTGATGGTGGTGCAATATAATCGTATGGATCCTACGCTGCTGTGCTGTTACTCGATCAGGTTTGCTTTCATGTAAAGCCTGTCCAAGGAGATATGATTTCCATCTCAACCTATCTACTATTCCACCGTACGTATTTTATCTCTTGGTTAAAAAAACACAAGGCGATCTTGCCACATGGATGGAATTTCTCTCCCCGGTAAGTAAGTTGGGGCATGGATATGGTGTGCTCTATATCATGTCCTTTCGTTGTGCTGTGCTCTCTCAGAATTCAATCCCCATTGTTCTCACGTATAATCTTTCCATCAAATACATGCTTTCTCTCTCCCGCAAGTATGTCTGGGCATGGATCTGGTGAGCTCTCGGAGATAAGGATCATCGATTTTATATATCATGTCCTTTCATAGTGGTCTGTTCTCCAAGAATTCAATCCGCAATGTTCTCACGTATAATGTTGGGATCATGGATATCAAGTCATATCAAAACTATGCCCATCAGATGAGCTTCACGAAAGAGTAAATAAGTACTAATCTTCAAAAGTTTGTGTTCTTTTACATGTCAAATTTTATTGCTTTCTTATTTTCTTTTTACAAACTGTTATCGAATTAATTTAGATATTCGAAGCTGTTTTTCTCCCGCTTTGCAAATAAAGATCAAATTTAAGTCGTTATAATTAGGATTCATGATATCAGTAGGGCTGATAGATTGTTCAGATAGATTGATATGGGAATCATATATTTTCAGCGATGCAAGGTTCTAAGTAATTGTGTGGTGATATGGCCAGTGCAATTAGCCATGAGAAGGGTTCATGAAAACTGTAGCTTATTAGTGTAATTTGGCTGCTATGTTAACCTTAAAAGTGATGAACTTATTAGTCTTGGCATGATACTACTTCATGAAGATGTGTTTTATTGGTACAAGCGTACAAGTTTGTAACATAAATATGCTACTATAAGTTGTTTCAGGGCACTATGATATATGATAAGTTGTTAACTCCATTCATCCAAGAAGGTTCACTCTATCGCTAATATATAATCCCTATGTAAAGAAATATAAGAGCGTTTACATCACTAAAGAGTCATTTAAACACTCTTATATTTGTTTACGAAGCGAGTATCGGATTAAACTGTGTGCATGGAGGGGTAGTAAACCACAGGGTTTTGTCCATACAACCTTGTGGATTGTGGTCGTCAACTCACACGGGTGAACCTTCATCGGGGATCGGCTCGGAACGACTGGCCCAAAAACAATGCACTGGCTTTCTTAACCATGTGCTTCATGAGGTATGTGGGTGAAATCACACTCCTCTCCATTTGTATTTCATATTGTCATAGTTCACTTACTGATTTTAGGTACCTGCACACAGAGTCGGGCCTTCAGCTGGGGCTAAATGCGTGTTTGAGAAAGTTTAAATGATTGTCATTTTCTCAATTACATCTATATAGTATCTGCCTTGCTAGGTTATAAATGCTTTCACCTAGATCAAAGTCCAGACTTCTTTCTCGGTATTGTTTAAAATATAGATTTTCCCAATGTAAACGCTAGGATTTGGGGAATGATCTTTGAGAAGAGTTAATAAATAACTTTTATTTTAGCAATATTTCCATAGTCATATGTGTGCAGGTTATTAGATGAACAAATTCTAAATAATCACAAAGCTGTTGATTGTCATCCACAAAGAAGGGAATGGTATTACAATTTGTTTGCAAATGGAGATAATATCTTTAGTTAAATTGTGCCATTAGATGTAATAACCATTTTAGTATTGTATTTCTGTAGCCCGCAAGTCAATTTTCTCAATTATACTAGACCGTGCGAATGTACGGGCTGACGACTAGTTTTAATAATTCCCTATAAGCATAATAGATAGATAGATAAATAACCTAAGGCTGGTTGTAATGGAGAGTATCATATACTAGTATCATGCATATGATACTACATCCGTAATGCATAGTATATCATAGAACAGTTCATTTATTGACATGCATGACACATAGTAGCACAACATTTAATATGATACGGTATCATAATATGATACTCAATCCTCTCTTTTTTCATTTAATTCTATGCCACCTCATCAAATATGCCTAGTTGATATACATGATACTAGTTATTATACTACCATTACGACCAACCTAATGCCGTAAAATTTAAGTGAACAGTTCAAGGTTAGGGAGCTACCTGCATCAAGAAGATGGGAACTCCTACAACAACCAAAGGGTTGCCCACCTCGCATAGCAGTTCTTTGACGCATGGGTATGGTGGCAGCGGCGCCGGCTTGCCGAGCTCATCCATGGACACGTCTGCCTCTGCCACGACAAACACGACACCTTCCTCATGTGAAGACGGTGGAGCCACACCTCTCAAAGCTTGCCGATATTTTCACCAAGTCCCTCGATCGACAGAAGTTCATCAAGATGAGGAAGAAAGTCGGAGTCCAAGCAATGAAGACACATCAACAAGGTTAAGGAGGTGAATGTAGTAATTAACCTAGTTATAGTCTAAACGTACACGTGTGTTTTATTTTAATTAGTATTGCAAACCGAGTAGGATTAGTAGTATTGTAAACCGAGTAGGATTAGCAGTAGCCTATGCTTAGCATATATATATGCGCCTACCCCAGCTCTTGTAAGATCAGATGAAAGCAAGAAATAAACGACATGACCGAGACGGTCCTCTAGCAATCCAATCGCGTGTGCTCGTGTTCTCGTGTGCGTCTCGCCGGAGGCGTGCTCGCGTGCTGCTACGTACGTGCATGCATGTACTAATCCTACGTAGTGGAAGGATCCATCCAGCTATTAGCCTACCAGCTTGCTAGCTTTGAACTAGCGTGTGCTGCTGCTCTCTCGTGAATTGATCTAGAGTTCAAAAGCCAACACCCCAATGCAGTCGACGACTAGCTTGCCCCCGGGATATTGTTGTGATGGGGGGATCGGGAGAGCACGAGAGAGAGAACAACCAGGGTTTTGCGCTGCTGAACTGCTGCAGCTTTTCGCGTTTGTATTCCTCTTATTCACCGATCGACCAGTGCATGCAGTGAGACTCGCTCAGCTACTAGATTGTGCCATCCCACGACCTCGAGCGCACTCCTGCCACTCCTACTATGTCGCCGCAGATCGCACACGGCGCGTCTTGCGGCCTAGACTAACTAACCAGCGAAAAACGAGTCTAACTGAAAGTGTAACTAACCTAGCTACGGCTACGGCTGCAGCGTTCTTTCTGACGAAACTGAAGAAGGGAAATAAACAGCAGGTAAATGGTGCGGCAGGATTAGGCTAACAATTCACCCCCTTAATTCTGCCACACCGATCTTCGCTCGCATCTCCACGAACTTGATCTTTCCCAGCGCCTTGGTGAGGATGTCCGCGAGTTGCTCATCAGTGCTGACGTGATCAACGATCGAGCTTGCTCTCTTCCAAACAATGACGGATGAAGTGATACTTGATGTCGATGTGTTTGCTCCGATCGTGGTGCACCGGATTCTTGCTTAGGGCGATTGCGGATTTGTTGTCGACGTAGAGCTGGAACTTCTCCGTTGATCTCCCCGTTAGGTCAGCCAGCTGGCGGCTGAGCCACACTCCCTGGCACGTCGCCACCGCCGCGGCCACATACTCCGCCTCGCAGGATGAGGTTGCGACCACCTTCTGCTTCTGCGAGGTCCAGGTGATCGTGCTGCCTCCGAGGAAGAACACCACGCCTAATGTGCTCTTGCGGTCGTCCATATCACCGCCATGGTCACTGTCGCCGAAGCCGACCAGCGTAGGGGCGCCAGCACCCCTTTTGTAGCTGCATCCATAGTGCAAAGTTCCTCTGATGTGCCTGAGAATTTGCTTCACCGCGGTCCTGTGCCGCGAGCTTGGAGCCTCCGACAGCCAGAGCGATGTCAGGGCGCGTGTTGACGAGGTAGCGCAGGCACCCTATGATGCTACGATACTCTGTCGCGTCCGCCGGCGGCAAACCATCCTCCTTACTCAGCTTGAGCCTCACCTCCATGGGGGTTTGGCTCGGGTTGCACCCGGCCATGCCGGCGCGCTCCAGCACCTGCTCGGCGTAGCCTCGCTGTGAGAGAGTGATCCCATTGTGCCCTTGCTTCACCTCTATCCCGAGATAGTATGACAACAGTCCGAGGTCGCTCATCTTGAACAAGTGCTACATCTCTGCCTTGAACGTAGCGATGTCGTCACCGTCTGTCCCTGTAATGATCAGATCGTCGACGTAGACGCCTACCAGCAGGTATGAGGTCTCGTTGCCGCGCCTGTACACGGCATGCTCCAAGGGGCTACGTACGAAACCGAGTTCACAGAGGGATGCGTCGAGCTTTGCGTACCATGCCCGTGGAGCCTGTCGGAGCCCGTACATGGCTTTTCTGAGCTTGAGGACGCCGTGCGGGTTGTCGTTGTTGATGAAACCATTGAGGAACGTCGACTTGACGTCCATGTGGTGGACGGACCAGCCAGCGTGCGCGGCGAGCGCGATCAGTACGCGCACCGTCTCCATCCGCGCCACTGGTGCAAATACCTCGTCGAAGTCCACCCCCTGGCGCTGGGCGTACCCTTTCACGACGAGCCTGGCCTTGTACTTGACCACGTTCCCGGCGGCGTCCTTTTTTAACTTGAAGACCCATTTAAGCCCGATCGCTCGTGACCCAGTGGGCAGTGCCGCCGGCGTCCATGTGTTGTTGTCGGCGATGGCCTTCATTTCCTCCTCCATCACTGCCCTCCACTCGGGGGTGGACAACGCCTCCTCGACACACACTGGCTCGTCTGCTGTGGCGAGGCACAGTGTCTCGAGCTCGTCGTCGTCGAACACTGGGTTGGGCGCCTCCGGAGGTGTGGGCACGGCACGCTCGCCAGGTACCTATACTTGGGAACTGCATCTGCGTCCGCTGCCGCGTCCAAGTTGCTGTCGCGTGAGGAGGGAGAGGGCCGTTCTCCTGTTGGCGGGGGCGTGGCGACCGCTGGTGTGGCGACCGCGGGCGACGCCTGCCTGAGAGTGTCAGGGGATTTCGAGTGCGTCCCTGTCTCCCCAGCGTCGATCACCTGCTCGCCTGTCTCGGTGCTGTACGTCACAGAGAAGGACGGCGACAGCGACTCGCCTCCTCCAACATCAGCTGTCCATGGCCATGCCCGCCGTTCCTCGAACACCAGGTCACGGGTGACATGCACTCGCTTTGCCGCCGGGTCGTACACCCGATAGGCCTTCGAGCCCTCCTCATACCCGATGAACACGGTGAGTACGGAGCGATCGGAGAGCTTGGTTACTCCGGCTCCTGTCTTCTTCATGTGGGCTATGCAGCCGAAAGTGCGAAGGTGTTCGACCGTGGGGCTCCTCTTGTTCCAGGCCTCGTACGGTGTCACGCCGTTGAGGCTTCTCGTCGGTGCTCTGTTGAGGATGTAGACGGCGCACTTGACCGCCTCTCCATAGAACGTGGCCGGCATGCCCATGCCTTTCAGCATGCACCGAGCCATCTCCACCACGGTCTGATTGCGCCGCTCGACGACGCCGTTTTGCTGCGGTGAGTAGGGCACGGTGGTGTGGTGCACGATGCCGCTCTTCTCACAGTAGGCCTTGAAATCGCTGGAGTTGAACTCGCCACCCCTGTCCGAGCGGAATGCGCGCAGGCGGCAGCTCTGTTTCGCCTCTGCGAGAGCCTGGATCTTCTTGAACCGGGAGAACGCCTCGTCCTTGGACCTAAGGACCTCGAGCCACATGTATCTACTATAGTCATCAACTACTAATAAGAAGTACTGATTACCGCCTGCTGTAGCTGGTTTGATCGGGCCGCAGAGGTCGGTGTGCACGAGATCCAGGGCGCGCTCCGATCGGTGCGGGCTCGCACGCGGGAACGCCAGGCGATGCTGCTTCCTGAGCGTGCATCCGTCGCAGATTTCGTCGACATGGTCCACCTGCGGCATCCCGCGCACCATGCCCCTCGTGGACATGGCCTTCACCGCTCGGAAGTGGAGGTGCCCTAGCCGTGCGTGCCACAGCCACGCCGGTTCGTCCAGCTTGGCCACCAGGCAGACCGGCATGGCAAGGTCTAGTCGCAGTACATACAGATGATTTGCCGTGCGCTTGACACGGACAAGGAGTTGCCGCTGTTGATCGTAGACGCAGAGATGTCCGCCCTCGATCACAGACCTGCAGCCCTTCTCATCAAGTTTTCCAAGCGAGATGATGTTGGCCCGCAGCTTAGGGATGTAGTACACGTCCGCGAGGACGCGCTGGTTCCCATTCGTGCAACGGAACATGACACTCCCCTTACCACTGATCGTGACGAGGGAGCCGTCCCCGAAGCGCACGGAGCCATGCACGGTGTCGTCGAGGTTGGTGAACGCGTCGCGTGCGCCGGTCATGTGACTACTGGCGCCGGTGTCCAGATACCAGGTGCCATGCGCTCCGGTGGTGGCCGGAACGACGTGCTCTTCGTTGAGGAAGACTGCCTGAGCGCGCGCTGGTACCTCCTGTACTTTGTTCGCCACGCCCGTGTCCTGGACCGGGCGTTCGCCCTCCTCGATGGTCGCCAGCAGGAGCGCTGGTGGCTCGACATCCGCCTCGGCGAGGTTCGCCGTCTCGCCTTGGTTTTGACGATCGCGCTCCGCCTTGCGGCATTCCCTCGCCCAGTGGCCGGGGATGTTGCAGTAGCGGCACTTGCCCTTCCGCTTCACTCTGGTGGGCTTCTTGCCGCCATCGCCTCGTCCACCGCTTCGTTCGCCACCCTGCGGGCGTGGGCTGGAGTGTCCCCTGCCGTCCTTGGCGGCCGAAGACGATCCCTGGCCCTGGTGTTGCATGGGGGCGTGCCACTCCCTCTCGGTGAGGAGTAGCTCACCAACCCCGCGATCGACGTCGTCCAGAGCATAGCTCTCCTCGACGGAACGGAGACGCCCGCACATCTCTTCGATCGAGAGCGTCCGCAGGTCGACGAAGGATTCGATGGCCAGTGCCATCTGTCTGAACTTGCGGGGCACCGCGTGCAGAAATTTAAGCACGGCGCGGTACTCTGACACAGGGTCGTTAAGCAGCTCCAGCTCGTTCACGATTGCTGTCAGACGAAGAGAGAAGTCTTCGATAGACTCACCATCGCGAAAGCGGATCTCTTCGAACTCGCGGCGACGGGTTTGTGCCTTGGCCTCCCGCACACGCTCACTGCCCATGCGCATCGTGCGCAGAGTCTCCCATGCCTCCTTGGCCGAGTCCTTGCCGGTGAGGGCACGGATCATCTCAGGAGGCACCGCGCGGAGCAGCGCGGCCAGAGCGGCGCGATCGTCGCGATCGCCGTCGCCGTACTCCACGGCCTCCCACAGGTCTTGTGCCTGCAGTTGCACGCGCATCACCATGGCCCAGTCGACGTAGTTGGTGCGAGTGAGCGTCGGGTATTGGGCAGAACCACCGATCTCCCTCACCGCTCGCTCGCGAACCACCAGCTCGCCATGACGCCCACGCCGTGGTGGAGGCGAGTGCGACACCTTACGTGGGCGCACTGGCGACCTGGAGCCGAGGCGTTGTGTGCCGTCTTCGGCGCCGCCGTCGTCTCGCTGCCCGTTGCCGCCCGCGTCCCGCTGGACGTCGCTGCCATCGCCTTGCTGCTCATTGCCGGCCAGCGCCTGGTGAACACTGCCACCAGCGCCCTGCCACGCGCCGCGCCCTCCAGCCATGGATGCTTAATGGCTCTGATGCTAATTGTTGTTGTGATGGGGGGATCGGAAGAGCACGAGAGACAGAACAACCAGGGTTTTGCACTGCTGAATTGCTGCAGCATTTCGCGTTTGTATTCCTCTTATTCAGCGATCGACCAGTGCGTGTAGTGAGACTCGCTCAGCTACTAGATCGTGCCATCCCACGACCTCGAGCGCACTCCTGCCACTCCTACTATGTCGCCGCAGATCGCACACGGCGCGTCTTGCGGTCTAGATTAACTAACCAGCGAAAAACGAGTCTAACTGAAAGTGTAACTAACCTAGCTATGGCTGCAGCTGCAGCGTTCTTTCTGACGAAACTGAAGAAGGGAAATAAACAGCAGGTAAATGATGCGGCAGGATTAGGCTAACACGGGAGCCTCCTGGAGACGGCCTGGAAGAGGGTAGTAGTGCAGCAACGCCTCCGCGTGGGCTGCCTTGATTGCCTTGGCGGCAGTGGCAGGTCACCCTTGCCCGGGGTCACCAATGTCGACGGCACGAAAGAACTCAACTGAGGGCTGCAGGTACTGCAGGTCTTTGATGTCATCAAGGTCGGAGAGAGGAAGAGTCTCCCGCAGGGTTGCTCGTGCCTCGGGTTTTCTCCGACGTGCTACAAAGGACGCCGGCCATGTTGGCAAATAATGTAACGTACTGTGTAGTGTAGCTAGTTGATGTACCTGTGTAATGGATACTGCGTTGTTGCTGTAGTCCAATTATATAGGGACCCTGATTTGGGGTCATGGTGCTTTTAGCTCTATTGCAAAAGCCCTCGCCACATATTGCCCTGCGCGATTATCCGGATTGCAAAAGCTCCATCATAGGAAATCTCAGGAGACATAGGAGTATGTATTTCCAGTCTTGAAAGATGTGCTTCAATATATTTCTTCATGTGGAAAATTTAAAATCAATTGCTTTGCATGTGATCAAGATCGAGACGAGTACGACTTGGACTAATTAGTACTACATCCGTTCCTAAATATAATTCTTTTTAGATATTTCACTATGGAGTGTATATAGACATACTTTAAAGTATAAATTCATTCATTTTACTTCCTACGTAGTTTGTAATGAAATCTCTAAAAAGACTTATATTTAGGAACGAAGGAAATAGCTAGCAGTACTACTGGTCAACTAGTGCCAAAAACCGTGTCATTACTTCTTTTTTAATCTATATATATAATATAACAACGATAGCACTCCACCTTGGGGCAGGCACAGAGCTACCGTATTAGCGATAGATGTAGTGTGATGTGCTATAGTAGCTAGTTAAGGTCTATTTATTACTCCATAGGCAGGAGCAAAGACTACTCCCTCCGTCACGGTTTAGAATGCGTGTTTGAAATTTTTTTGAAACCTAGGTGGTTATTGATTGGCTGTTAGATGGGATAAAAATAGCATTCACACTACGCATGCATATAAAAGTAGTACAATGAAGTACTCCCTCCGTCCGGGTTTATTGGGCCCTTGGGCGCTGGGAGCGTGTCCGCTCTTATTAGGCCCCACTCGATCCAGCTGCCAAAAGGTAGAAAAACGTTTCGTTGCTTTCTCGATCTTCCCGGCTGCCTTTCGTTTTCCCAGGCGTAGTAAATGTCCATCCGTTGCATGCAGCTATAGATACTCGTATGAGTCCTTCTCTTAGCACGACACCACGGCACTAGTTCCTGGAAAGAAACCAGCGGCTCGTCGGATGCAGCGCATTAGCATGCCGTCGCGACCGGAAGCGGAGCACAGCGTCGACGTCGATCCGGACGCCGAGACCCAGTCCGGGCTGGGCTTGGATGTGTCGCCGCCCGATCTCGTCACTGCTGGGCATGCAGAGCTCGACGCCGATGATGCATGGGGCAAGCTAATAATCAAAAAAATGGTGCGAACCTGCTCTGCAAAGCAACATGGCGCGAGTGGCAAAAAAATGGCACGAGCTTGCTCTGGCAAAAAATGGCGCGAGCTGGCAAAAAATGGCGCGAGCTTGCTCGTGCAGCCAGCCAATGCATCGATTGGGGGCATGCATGCGCCATGCAGTGTTTCAGCTTGCCAAAAAGTAGCAGCGCGCGCCTGAGCTGAGCATGGATTGCATGCGGGTCAAGGGAAATTTACATTAGCAATAAATCATGCATGGGAAATCAAAGAAGTAGGCGCTTATTCTAAGACATTAATGATGGAGTCTTGGTACCTGTAATCTGGTTGGGGGGCCTAATAAACCCGGACGGAGGGAGTAGTAATTAGCTGCTAGGAGTAAATGCAATGCGTCTTAAACCTTGCCTATTATGAAAATGCACGTAATTTTAACTGTGCCCTATAAACCGTGACGGAGTTAGTAATAGTATGCACGAAGCAGGAGTATCTGTGGGCATGAAGCTGGTCAATGCATGGTGTGCAAGAATTGCCGGTGGATAGGGAAATGGCAACTCATGTGTGTGTATGCATGCATGGTCCTCCCGGCCACGCGAGAACCAAACTCACACATTTTGGACAAGGAGAAAAATCCAACACCGCATGGGCTGCGCACATCCATCCATCCACATACATTCAAGGAAGTCTGTTGGGCATAGCCCTACCAGCATCGTCATCATCCTCCTTACGAACAAGGCAATGATAAAGATCGTTGGGCCCGGTCCGCTCATGGACGTGTTTCTCGTGTGTTGCTCTGTTTACGGTGCAAAAGCGGTGTGCCGCTTATACTTTTTGGGTTTATTCAGATTCTGCTTTAGGTCGTCTAGCTTATGTGTTCACATTTCTAGCTAACCGATGGTAGCAAGCAGTGCAATACTATCTTGGATTCCACATCGTCTCCTTTAGCGTCACCAGTTTTGAAGTGATATTCGTAGGAAAACCCCTATATAACAGCAATAGCATCGTTATTTTTGTGTAGGATCACAAGTAGTGACCTATTTATGATCGACGTGTCGATGTTATGATTTAAGATAATCAAGAAGACATGGAAGATATCAAATTTTGTTGTATTCCATATTTGGTTATAAAAGCTAGCTAGATCGGGCTAGCATTTTCATCCATGGAAATGAAGGCATCCAAACAAACACACACATTTTGAAGAAGAAGAAAAATCTAATATCGCATGGGCCGATAACATCCATCCAAATGCATTCAAAGGAGTAGGGCCCTGCCATCATCATCATCCTCCTTACGAACATGACGATGACAGAAATCGTTGGGCCTGGTCCTCTCATGGACGTGTTCGTCGTGTGTTGCTCTTCTTACGATGCAAAGTAGTACACTAATGATATATTTTTTATAATATATGCCTCTTATTAAGTTGGTCAAATTAACTAACTAGATACACGTGCCGGACTTATAAACTGAAACGGAGGGAGTAGCTAGTTAAGGTCTATTTCATACTCCACCTTGGGGCAGGCTGGAGCGAAGACTACTGAGTACTTATTCGGTTACAGTTTAAAAGGCATGCACGTATATCTAAATCTTTAATTTAATTTGTATAAAATATATTATTAATAAAAATGATATCATTAAAAAATAAAACACCTTGAAGCAGGCAGGAGCAAAGACTACTACTAGTATTCAGGAGCATCCGGTTGAAATGGTAACTCGTGTGTGTGTATGCCTGCTCCTGCCAGCTTTTTGGACAAAGGAGACAAATCCAACATCACATGGGTTAAGCACATCCATCCACATACATCCAAGGGAGTTTGTTGGGCACATCCGGCCCTGCCAGCGTCCGCTCATGAACGTGTTTCTCGTGTCTTGCTCTGTTTACAGTGCAAAATCGGTGGTACACGAGACTGGGAGATATTTTTTGATCATATTCGAAGCTACAAATTTTCAGATTTTTTTTCATTGTTTTGCTAGGTTTTCAAACGTGTACCCGGGTATAGAATATCGATTAAAAGTTCAACTTTCTTTGTCATTTTTTAGTAACACAGAACCATATATTTATATTCAAATTACACCTTTAGAAGTGTATCCATATGTCTAAACCATGATGCATTTTGAAACAAAGACGCTAAGTAGGAGGAAGTAACTGATCATATCTATACCTACCTAATAATAAAGATGCTATTGCTTCCGTCGGAAAACCCAACGCAACACTTTTATAAAAAAAAGCCCGTGTAATTTTTATTATTCAACCCGCGCTCCATCATTTATCTGTAACGCAAAAGGAAAAATCAATTCGCTGTAAAAAATTATACCCGTACGCATCGCCTCCTCCCGTCAACCCTAGGCCACCCTGGCCTGTGCCCAGGCAGCCGCCACACCACTCGCCTCCGCGGCCGACCTCAACCGCCACCGCTGTTGATCTCAACCGACCCGCCTCTGCGGCCGTACCTCTCCCCGCTCACTGCCCCCGTTGCGGCGCTCGAGCGCATTGCGTCGACCCTGGTCCACCCTGGCGTGTGCCCAGGCCGCTGCCACACCACTCGCCGCCGCGGTCGACCTCAACCATCACTGTTATAGATCTCAACCCACTTGTCTCCGCGTCCGTACCTATGCCCGCTTGCTGCCCCCGTTTCGGTGCTCGAGCACAACTTCTGGATCAAATCAATGCGACAGCTACAGTGACTGGGGATGATGCGTCTGCTCGATGCAGAACGACGGCGGCGCGACGAAGCGAAGTACTTACAGGTGGAGGCGGGCCTCCATGGCTCACACGGGGAACTCCGAGGTTATGGCGCGGCAACGGCGACTCCTTATGGCCAGATAGAGGCGCCTAACGCTTGCTCCCCTCATCGTATCCCCTCCTCCGGCAGGAACTCATCATCTGGTGAGATCCCCTCCCCATGCCTCCAACCGTGTGCCAAGCACCGGCAAGAAATTTTGTTTTGTGGGGATTTGTTTGCTGATGAATGAATGTATTGAATGTAAGATTGTATTGTTGTAGAGACAGAGAATGAAACACCACCTTCAGTTTGTCATTTGATCCCACATTCTCTACCCCATGAGTGAAATAAGATAACAGTCCATTGATCAATTCACGTAGCCTCTTTTGTTTTGCTTTGCTTGTCCCGCTCAATTTCTCATCATGGTGTAATTAACAATGGATCGGTTGATTTCTCAACAAAATAGGATAGGACTGACTACATTAGTTAGTTAGCTTATTATTTTAATAAATTAAAATGATTATAAAAAGACTAAAAGCGTGTGGTATTTTTTTCTCCCGTTGCAACGCACGGGCCCTTTTGCTAGTAAAATATAAATAAATACTCCCTCCAACTGTCGCTCACACTAATGTATCTAGCACCATAATACATCTAAATACAATGGTTCCAGCGACAACTAATACGAGACTGAGCGAGTAGTAAACCTTTCAAAACGATAAACCTGGCGCCCTTGCATTCACTTTGCTTGTTTTAATAACTAGCAAGGTGGCCCTCGCAAATGGCTTGTACTATCATAGTTTATTTTTGCCATTCTTTGTACTCTTGGACATAATTTGAATCTACTATTGTTGTAGTTGTATTTCTTCTTTCATTGAATATTCAATGTTTATCTGGTCTAACATATGGGTTTCACTTATGCGGTAACACACTAATGTTAGTGTTGTGGCATTTTGATCACGTGCATTAGTGCAATTAAAGTTTTGATTTTGGTCCTTTATTTTGCAAAATTTACAATCCTATTATATACTTCCTCCGTTTCTAAATATAAGACCTTTTAGAGATTGCACTATGAACTACATACGGATGTATATAGACACATTTTAGAGTATAGATTCACTCATTTTGCTTCGTATGTAGTCTATAGTGAAATGTCTAAAAGGTCTTATATGTAGGAACGGAGGGAGTAGTATATATCGAGAATATAGTAACTTAGGCCAAGAAAATAATTTTGGGAAATAATACACTTGCACTCAAAGGCCTTTGAGTTACCTATTTTCTATTCCCAATGTACCATCCCGTACATGTTCTGCCAAGAAGTTTACATCCCTTGTGCTAATTCTTCAACGGTCCATCCTAATTCTAATATAGAAACACACATCCATACCAGTAGTGAAGCTACTACATCCTCATCTTCATATTGATAAATAAGATAATGCATGCCGTATATACAGAGTCTGTATGCTTTGTTTCAAAACCATGAATCGCGTTGTTGATAATTAGAATTTCAAAACTATTGAACATACATTTCAGTATACAAATTCATAGTTTCGTGTTTTAACTATGGAGGAATCTAGTGGTGGTGAACTTCATTTTTGCTGAAGCCTACTGTCTTGTAGTCAAGAGTTGCTTTTCTTCAAAAGTAAAGATACATTACTTTGATCGGGAATGCTTGTCAACACGATTCTTCTTCTCTCATAGCATGATGCGCACCTGAATGATGGCCGCTGTGGACGTCTCTCATGTATGTGTACTGCGCCAAGCGCGTACATGCACATCGATGTTGGACCTATCTACGTCCGGCGCCTTGCCGGCAACAGACATCCAAACTTCAATATCCATCAAACATTATTAGTACCAGACTACATTTTTAACAAATCTTCACCGATGCAACAGATCATAGGTTTTCATCCTTCACATCTACGGCTACTTCTAATACATGTCGTTGCCAAAGCCGGCGATCGAGCAAGGAAGATGAGAAGAGAGTGAGCTGAGAGAGAGAGAGACGAACTGAAGATTGGTTTTGTCAGCTGTTGACTGCAGCCGTTTTTCTGTCACTGGCATTCCTTATCATCTGTTACAACCAACGGCCCCTTCTCCAACTAACTCCCGACGGGATCGCCATGATCCGTGAAGATCGCGTCATCCCACGACCGCATCACACGGCGACTTCGTCCCATCGGGAGGGAAAAGAGGGCAAAAGAAAAACTTGACGAGGGACGTGCACACCTGCACTCCACTCCTACGTTATTCGACAGAAAGAAAAAACCTTATGCTATCGCACGTGAGATTAGAGAAAGCCTAATAATTCACCCCCTTAATCTCACTGCTCTAAGCCGATCACACCAAGCCTCTGTCTCATCTCTATGAAATGGACCCTCCCGAGCGCCTTTGTGAGTGCACCAGCTAGTTGATCTTATGTGCCCACATGATCTATCTCCACCTCTCCTTTGTCCATGCGGTCTCTGATAAAGTGAAACTTTACATCTATGTGCTTGCTTCGATCATGGTGGACAGGGTTCTTGCTCAGGGCTATAGCCGATTTGTTGTCCACTAACAGCCTGAACTTCACTGATGTTGCTCCTGTCAAACTCTCCAACAGCCTGCTCAGCCACAGGCCTTGGCAGGTAGCAGCAGCCATCGCAACATATTCCGCTTCACAGGAAGAAAGTGCCACTATCTTCTGTTTCTGTGAGCTCCATGTGATCAGATTCTTGCCCAAGAAGAAGACATTCCTTGAGGTGCTTTTCCGATCATCGGTGTCGCGGGCGTGGTCACTGTCACTGAACCCGAGCAGATCAACGCTTTCTTGTCCTCTCTTGTAGCTGCAACCGTAGTGCATAGTTCCCTTGATATACCTTAGAATCTGTTTCACTGCTGCCCAATGCTGAGTGCTAGGCTTCTCCATGAAGCGGCTGACGATCCCCACCGAGTGTGCAATGTCAGGGCGTGTGTTCACCAGGTAGCGCAGGCTCCCAATCACATTGCGGTAGAGAGTGGCGTCGAAGGAATCCTCCCCATCTTCTTTCTTCAGCTTGAGACGACAGTCCATTGGAGTGTGACAGTTGTTGATGTTGCTCATGTCTGCTATCTCCAGTACTTTGCCGGCGTAGTTCTTCTGACTGAGGGTGATGCCATCGCATCCTTGCGTCACTTCTATGCTTAGATAGCAGCTCAGCTTGCCAAGATCGCTCATCCTGAAGAGTTGTAGCATCTGCTGCTTGAACGAGGCTATATCATCCACATTCGTGACTGTGATGATCAGATCATCTACATAAACCCCTACAAGTAGATATGAGAGAGCATCACCTCGCCGGTAGACTGCGTGCTCCAGGGGGCTGCGAGTGAACCCAAGGGCAACCAGTGACTCATCCAACTTCGCGTACCACGCGCGTGGTGCTTGGTGCAGTCCATACAATGCTTTGTGTAGCCACAGTGCACTGTCCTCCTTGCCGGCGACCTCGTACTCGGGCGGCTGAGCCACGTAAACTTCTTCTGTGAGATTGTCGTTCAGAAAGGCGGATTTCACATCCATGTGGTGTACTTCCCAGCCAGAGTGAGCCGTTAGAGCCAACAACAGTCTCACCGTCTCCATGTGAGCTACGGGAGCGAACACTTCCTCAAAATCCACCCCCTGTCGCTGAACATACCCCTTTGCGACGAGGCGAGCTTTCTGCTTGACGACGTTGCCCGCCGGATCGCGTTTGACGCGATACACCCACTTGAGTCCGATCGCCTTGTGCCCTGCTATGAGCTGTGCGAGCTCCCATGTCTGGTTGTCGATGATGGACTGCATCTCCACGTCCATGGCGAGCTTCCAGTCCCTGCCGCCGAGGGCTTCATCTACGTTCCTGGGCTCCTCGGCGCTGAATAGACATCGGACTAGCAAGCAGCGCTCAAATTGCTCTCGCACTGCATCCTCCTCTGTCTCTTCCATCACGCCTGACAGACACCTGTAGCGTACTGGCTATCCGGTCACCGTGTCGCATCCGTCATCATGCGACAGAGGCATGGCCCAACACCCTAGTTGCTCCGCTATGGGAGTCACCAGCTCAGACTGTGGCGATCCCGAAGATCCAGCAGTGGGAGTGGCAGCCTGAGGCTCTTGCGGCGTCCCCAATGTTGGTGTGGAGGGTGTCGCCGCGCTCCGTGGCGTGGCCGGCGAAGATGTCGAGCCGTTGTATACTTCATGGACACCGTAGTCCGTGGTGTAAACCATGGTGAAAGTCACCGGGGGCCCTTGAACTACGCCCGTGCCTTTGCTGCTCCAATCCCAGGGTTTGCTTTCCTCAAATACAAGATCGCGGGTTACCTGGACCTTACCGGTGGCCGGATTGAACACGCGATAGGCTTTGGATCCATCTTCATATCCCACGAACACCATCGGCGTTGATCGACCACTCATCTTCGTGATCCAGGGCCGACGAGCTTGACATGAACCGTGCAACCGAATGTACGGAGATGATGTACATTTAGCTTGCGCCCGTGCCAAGCTTCATAGGGCGTGACGCCGTCCAGGCTTCTGGTGGGTGCATGATTCAGGAGGTAGACGGCAGTCCTGACTACTTCCGCCCATAAGTACGCCGGCATTCCCATGCTCTTCATAAGGTACCGTGCCATCTCCACCACTGTTTGATTGCGCCGCTCGACAACTCCGTTTTGTTGCGGCAAGTATGGTGCGGTGGTGAAGTGCTTGATTCCGTTGTGATCGCAGTACTCCTTGAACTCAGCGAGTTGAACTTGCCGCCGCGGTCTGATCTGAACGCGCGCAGCTTGCACTGACCGACAGTCTCAGCCATGGCCTTTATCCTCCTGAAGCGCTGGTACGCTTCGTCTTTGGACTTCAGTAGCTCAAGCCACATGTAGCGGCTATGATCATCAACCACAAGGAGGAAGTATCGGTTACCTCCAGGGGTCACAGACAAGATCGGCCCGCACAGATCTGTGTGTACAAGTTCCAGGAGTCCTTCGGCACGATATGTAGTGGCATGAGGGAACAGTGCTCGGTGTTGCTTTCCCAGAGCATAGCTATCGCAGTACTCCTCCACTCGATCTATCATGGGCATGCCCAGTACAAGTTGCTTGGAAGACATGGTTCGCATCGCGCGGAAGTGCAGATGCCCCATTGATAACTGATACGTCTCCAATGTATCTATAATTTTTGATGGTTTCATGCTATTATCTTGTCAAACTTTGGATGTTTTGCATGCCTTTTATATATTTTTTGGGACTAACTTATTAACTCAGTGCCAAATGCCAGTTCCTGATTTTTTTCCATGTTTTTGACCCCTTTCAGAGGAGATTTTAAAACAGAGTCCAAACGGAAAAAAATCCCCGAAAAGATTTTTTTCGTAACGGAAGAATATCGGGAAGCTTGAAAGCCAAGGCAGGAGGGCCCCAGGGGCCTCACAAGCCCCCATCCCGCGGCCAGGGGGGAGGCCACGGCCCACCGGCTTGTGGCCCCCCTGGGTGCCCTCTTTCCTAGGGGTTGCGCCTATATATTTCCTAAAAATCC